>NC_081204.1:32842633-34042633 GCF_902713425.1 Acipenser ruthenus | reverse complement strand
AAGGGTTGCTTGCTCCTTTCATCCAAACAAGACAGAAACCGTCTGTTATTATGATCTATTTCTTAAGGCTGCTTGCAGATTGATTTCACAGATATCACAGAAATCTAAAAAGCATGTGTCACGGGGTGATTCATGGGCTCAGCTCTCCATCCAAGACTTCCTAAATGATCAAAGGCCTGGCCTGAGATCCCTGCAATCCCTGGCACGGTTCACAGCAGCTAGAACTCAGTTAACTATTTCAGGGCTGCAGTTGGTCTTCCGATCATTTTTAACTTGATACCAAAATAACATTTGCAGTGTCTTTGAATAGAAATACTAAAAAAAACACTTAATTTAGGGGACAAACATTTCTACTACAAGAGAGTGACATGGACTTCTAGTCGGAAAAGTGTGTGTGCGTGTTTAAAACCAGCACTCTTCAGAAGGTGGTTTACATTCCAGTTAGTTTACAGGTAGTATTAGCTGCAGGGACACAAGCTTCGTCGCCCATTTACAAATCAAGCAGTCACTGCACTTCGGTTGCTAGTGCAACAGTAGGTTTTGGGCCCATATTGTGTCAATAAAGCATTTGTTTTAGGTTTCCAGATACACAGAATGGTACATTCTACACAGCCTGTTCACAGGGAATGCTGTATCTCTGTTCCCCAGCGATTCCTCCCAGGCACGGACCTCTCTACATGAGCTCTGTGATTAAGGGCTATCAGTCTGATCAATGTGTGGCGGTGGAATGAACTCTCGGCTGTCATCCTTCCCTCTTGCACTGTAATCAGGATATACATATGTATACAGGGTTATATATATTTGTATTTCGATCAGAGTTGCAACCTAATGCTAATCCCGACAAGCCTGTGTGCAGTCACTGGTCAGGTGTCACCTCGCTCAGACCCTGAGCTGAGAGCCACACTGAGCTCTGTCTATCGTATAATTATTCACAATGCATCTCCAGACTTCACATGACGCCTGCAACACTGCACCTGATCGATCGTCTGTTTGAAGTAATTGTGTTACGCTTACAGTAATGCTGCCTCACACTGAAAATCCATTCCGGGCCAGTTTAAATATTGGATTGGGGAGTGGGGAGGGTCAGTAGACATGAGATCCACATTTATTGTATCATTTTTTTCCGTCTCTATCCCTTATGGCCCTACACAACCGAATGCATGTCAAAAATCGCAACCAAATGCCAAGCAGATGCAAAACAGATGCTGGGGAATTATTAATGAAAGGCAGTGCCATAAATTGTGAAAATGGTTTATATTTGCTGACATAAACTCAGCGGCCCAGGTGTGCGGGCTGATTTGTGGATATGATTCAGGTGGCAGATCGAGAGGAGGGATTAGGCATGAAAGAGACTGCGAGCGTGAATTCAAATCACAGGATTCCTAAGAAAGATATCACAGCAGCAGGTTTGCTCCATCCTCTTTTCCCATCCACTGTCCTTGTGTCCCGACATTTTATCCCAAACCTTAAAAAAAGTCCAGTTTTGCAATGGCTCCAAATAACGTTTATTACATAAACAATCAGCAATCATATTCATGGTTACAGAATACTATTCTTCATGTAGATTACTACACTAAATTAAATGCATGCACAATGATAGAAATGAAGGGTAAAATAGCAGTACATACTATATGGTTAGAACGTGGAGTTAAACTTAGGCACAAACTGTAAAACTGTAAAGTGTCTTATACATGTGATCAACATCATTTGTTACTAAAAAAAATAATAAAAAAATTGGAGTTCTCATCCTGACAGCCACTGGAAACAACACCTCAGGTGTTGACAATGGAAAATGCCGGTTCTGTGTACTGCAGGCTTGCTGGCCATGCTGTTAGAGGTTTTCCCACAGCTCTCAAGCAGTGCTCCTTCTGTTGTTGTGGACCACACAGTGACATTTTTACAGCAAGGCATAATGCTCTCCTGAGAAATCAAAGTAACAGGCAAGGAAGCATTTCACAGCATAGGTGAAAGACTCGGGCATTTTAAATGTTTCAGCACTCGCCTCTCGGGGCTTATAGTCAAGACTGCAATATTGTCAAAATGAAGAATGAAAAAAAAAACATTTTTTTCCTGTGTGTTGTTTTGTTTCCTGCATGTTGTAGACTAGCAGCAGTCACAAACACAAATACAAGTGGAAGGGTCAGCTTTGGCAAATCTTTCTACTGCCAGGAATGAGTAAAATATAATCAAACAAACAAAAAAGCTGCTCACAGGTACATGTGTGTGAGTGAAATGAATCACAGGTTTGATTTAGAGCAGCCTTTGAGAGGCTGAACCAGGCTTGGAGCCGTTTCCTCTCCCAGGTTATCATTGAAGTGAGTGAGGCAGAGCCATGCGGTGATCTTTCCATACCGAATAGCTCATCTCTTTTATTGACAGTCTAGCCGGCACAGTGCAAACCCGCCCGTGCTGCTGCACCTGTGCTGTCTCTGTCACTCTGCCCTGGATGCCTTGGCTACAAGTCTGATACTGAAAACAAACACCCGTGTCCAGCTGGTTTGTAACCTAATGCCTGGCATTACAACTCAGATAATGAAAGTGTATGCAGCTCACCTGTTTGGAATGTCGATAAACCTCAATGGAAATAATACGTGGTAATCATTAGCATAAGAAATGTTATTTTATCAAGAGCGTTGTTTTACTGATGCAAATCAGGGCACATATAACAACAACAACAGCAACATACCAAAAAAATCAATGAAAGTATGTTTATGCATCATTTTTCAGGCACTGGAGGGACAGTATGTTGACAGAAAGAGCTTGTCTTTGGGATTGTATGTAGGCAGAGGGTGTTCATTTAAAAGCAGTGGTAGGACTGTATTTGTCAATTTGGCACAGGTGTAGATTCTGTAGGGAGCAGGAGTAATGCTAGTAAAAGAGCTAGAGCCGCACACACACACACACACACACACACACAGGGTGCCTCGTGACTTCAGATCCCTAGAAAGGATGGTATAATAGTGAATCTGAACATGGAGGTCAACAAGGGAGGACAGCTGGCAAAAAAAGGAGATAAGATGTTAGCTTGTATGTTTTTTGAAGAAAAACGAATAGAACCCCAAAGTTAATCATGATCTTGTAAGTCAGAAGTTCTTTACCACGTTTGCCAATACCATTGCTTTCAATGTGTTTCACAACATTTACTGTAGTATAGCACAGCTCCATTTTAAAAGACCTATGTGTGGCTGGTGCACAATTAAAGCTAAAATGTTGACCTATTTCCTCTCTTTCCTTTTGACTTACACTAAATAGATAACCTAGTGTATCTGTGCAGGACTACATGAACAGAAGCTGAAGGCAGTTGTTATGTTGACTTTCTTTTTTCAGATTAGATATCTTTCCCATGTCAATATCACTCCACTCATAGATTTCCCTCAAGCATGTGCAATGCCCAGCCAGGGCAGGGTATTATAGAGTTGCTGACACTAAAGGAGGCTGGAGCAACTGAATCATTTCCAATCCAATTAATGAAACTGGTTCATGCAACAAGTTGCTGCTAGAAATAAAACTGACTGGCCTAATTATCTTTTTGGAGAACAAAATAAAATACAATGATAATTCGTATCTGGATTTGATTCCACTAGAGTTGAACTTACCTTACTGTACCTAAAATCAACATCTTGTTTGGATTTTATCCATTTTAGTGGCCTCAGTCATATTTACATGTATGGGTGTTCAATGTTAAAATAAAATAAACAGACCCACAATTCAAACTCAGCAGGTTACATTGTAATTACATTGCAAATATAGTCCAGTTACATAAAACATTAGCAACGCCCTTTTGTAATTAAGAACGCTGTCCTGTTGTAACTACACAATGGCTGAGTGTAATTTAGAACACTGTCCCATTGTAACTACACAACGGCAGTGTGTAATTAAGAACACTGATCCGTTGTAACTACACAACGGCAGTGTGTAATTAAGAACACTGTCCCGTTGTAACTACAAACCCGGCGGTGTGTAATTAAGAACACTGTCCTGTTGAAACTACACAACGTCTGCATGTAATTACCATGCTATTACAGTGTAGTTAGAGATATTTCATGTAAACTGTTACCAGAAAAGAAAAAAATATTAAAAATAGAAACTAGCGTGCTGGTACAATAAAAATGGCAGCCATGGAAATAATATTAATGACAGTTAGAAAGGCAAGGAAGACGGATTTCTAAAACATTAGAGAGTTCAGTTTAAATGCCAGCTCAGTGTGACAGTCAATAAGGAGTCTTGCACCTCCACATGTCTGTGCTCTCTCATTGCCTGAAGGTGCATCACTCTCAGTCCTCTGCTGTTTAATGTTATTAAAGTGGTACACCCACACTCTCACTGTGGGTGTACCACCCACATGGTATCTGGCTATGGAATATATACCAGCACTCTCAGAGTGCTGATATATATTCCATAGCCAGATACCATACCGGTCTATACGACCTTGCACTATTGTCCAATCTGACCTCAGAAAATGTACATTTAAATGTACCTGATCTGTTCGATACTTCATGCAGAGGGTGAATGGCAGCTTGTGGGGATTTATTGGAAACAAATTCCATTTTTAAGTACTTTGGTACAAAAAAAAATGCACTGATCAATAATTGTTATAGAACACACAATTGAAATGAGAATAATCATTGATTGCAAGTGCGGCATAACCTTAAACATCTATCCTCCCTTAAAATGATGGTGATGTAACCACCTGTTTGGCACTGTCAAGTGATAGCAGTGGGGTAGCAGGTTCACTCCCCAGTCTTTCTGCCCTAGCTGGTACTATGACATGACCATTGTTGGTAAGATTCCTACCATGTCTTTCTGTTTTTCATTGCTTCACCATCATGCTCTCGATATTCTTTACTGCACAGGTCTTGTTAAAGGGGTTAGTCATACTCCTTCTCTGGTGCCAATGAAACAGTAAGGTCAGATTCCCAAACAAGCTGACAAGCCTCTCAGTTAAATATCCAGTGGGTTTATTTATTTATTTGGTATTATTAGTGTTTTTCCTTTATGAATGCAAAAAAAATGGAGTAAAGGTGTTTTGAGAATCCAGCCCCACCTGCATCCAAATTAATGATTATAATACAAAAGCACGAATAGTAATGGGGTCTCGTGCTCTGAAGCATAGCATGCATGACACTTTGCTGATACTTCTCCTTACCTCTGTAAATGTGTTTCATTAAAGTGATATCTAAGTGAATGCGGCGCTGAAAATGAATGCAGATAGGGCATTTCCTTTCATATGATAACCAGCCGATGTTGCTCATAACTACACAATAATCAACCCTGGCTTCATCAGCCTCCCTGGGGATGGGTGTGCATCGCGAGAGGACAGTGCACATGCATTGTATATTACAGCAGTTGAAGCAACACGGAACCGAAGGGAGGGGGCCAAAGTTCAGGTTTTTCTAGTTCTCTTTTCTTGACAACCATCACCAGTGTAATTCTATCTATAGTAGAAGGTCAGAGCTGAAGAAATTAATGAACAGGATTAGCCTTTTAACTCTGCCTGTATCTCTTCATTGATAAGAGCAACTCATTGTGAGACGCTAGCGTGCAGGTAATGTACAAGATCACTATTAGTCATTTGTTATGATAGCGTGACAAGAGGTTAATGGTGTGTTTGCTAGCTTTCAAACAAATAACAAATGGATCCGAACACAGATGGTTAAAATAATCTTAAAGAACAGGTTAGTCGCCATGGTGACTTGCCAGGGTCTATGTCTATTTCTAATAAGGCGAGCACTACCGGAGCTGTAATAAACAGCTGTTTTTATGTGTTTCCTCGTTCCTCCTGAATATCCTCTAAGCTTTATAAGCCTGTATAGAGAGTTGTGCTAATAGACTTCTGGGACGCATTAATCTTTGAGTGATGAGATAGCGCTTATTGTTCAGCTTTTAATTACATCCCCGCTCAAAAAATGCTATTTGATGCCTTGGTCGCTGAGCAACAAGTGATGTCATCGTGGTGTTGTCACCCGATACCCTAAGAAAAATCGCTTCGTTGAAAATGTTTTTTTTTTTTGTGAATATCGAAGTGCTTTGGCTTGGTATTTTATCCCTGATCGTGAGCAGGAGGTTATGAAGAACAGGCATTGATGAAAGGAACCCCTCTTTCACAGGAGCGTCAGTCATAGGGCAGCCTGTAGCCTTTCTAACATTAAAGCAACATGTCAGGTTCGTTTGATCAGTCCTATTATAAATTGCTCAGAAAAGTAGATACAATTAAAAAGGGGTAACACTTTACAATCCTGTAGGTGTCTCTAATTACTGTGTATTTACATAGTAGATACTTAGTAAATACATGTGTACTTACACACCATTTCAATGCTATTATGCATTGTTACAATGCAATCTGTATTTTTTTTGTATGATATAACCCTAATCCTAACCCTATCGCTAACCCTAACTCTAAACCTAGCCACTAACCCTAACTCTTTTCTGATACAATTGTGTACTTACATATATTGTGCAAAAAGATGTCCGTGTTAAATAAATTGTAACTATTCATAATAGTATTGTAATTATGTGCAAGTACACACATATTTACTATGTAACTACGATGTAAATAAACAGTAATATGAGACACTTCAAGTAAAGTGTTACCAAAAAAGGATAGACTTCCCACTGAAGTTTAAGGATTAATTTATAAAACATCTATAAAGGGGTACAAACGACAGTTATTAGCTAGGAATGTATTTCAATAACATTTGAATTAGTTTAAAGCTGTAAATGAATCATAAGGTTTCTTATAAATCCCTTAATTACGTGTTCTGAGGGCACTTCATTTATTGCTTGTTATAACTGTCTAATATTGTTTACACATTTTTTAATAACCCAATCTAACGGATCATTAAGCTCAAGTCTTACAGTTATACCTGTCTAAATGTAACACCCAGGTATTTATTTTCCTGACCACTGCTGTGCTTGCTGCTGGGCATGTTACTAAGCAAGCTTCCTCCACATGCATGCTGTTAAATTCTAATATGGGTTTGTGTTTGCAGTACTTCAAAGAGTGGCTCTGTACTGCTCAATCACTGTTACGTTATTAACAGCACACTGACTGCACCTCCCAGTAAAAGTATGGTTACTGTTGGAAAATATTAGCTTTGATGTAAAAGACACAAACTGGACATGTTGCCACATTCTAAACAAAAAGTCTTTTTGGAAAACTGTCAACATCTCTCGAGATAGCTGATGGCATCCATATGATTCTGGAAAAGTCTGAGGCGTCCCGAGACTTTTCTTACAAATCTTCTGTTTACAGTAGGCTTCCTGGACGTGAGGAAAATTATGTGCTGTGTTTATGCTGCCAAGGCAATAAGCAGATGATGAAATGTGCCGCTGTATAACGTTTATTGAAAGAGAACACAAAACCCAAGAGCACCAATACCTAGGCAAGAGGGGGTTTGGCAGTTCTGAGGATGAAAATATCTTCTGTGAATTTCTTATTGCTGCACACAGAGACGCCTACCTGGGGTACAGACACATCCTGAAGGTGACTGCAGCAGATTTTGCTTGAGAGTTTCAGAGGTCTGTGGGACAGCTGAACATTCAACAGTTTGTGTTTCCTTCTTACTTTCCATTTAAGTCAGATTAACTGTAATTTTAATTAAAAACATGTAAACAATGGGAAATTATTACACATTTTCAAGGGTAACAAAACGTAATATAAATGGACGTGCTACGCAATTACATTTTCAATCGACATTTGGTTAACATTTAGCAAGAAACCAGCTATTGCATATTTATTAAAAAGTAATTTAACATTAATTTAATATTGCAAATCTATTTAATATTAATTTATGCCATGCAATATAAAGCGTTACCGACTGATTATATTACTTACTGTAAACCAACAGGGCTTAAAGGGGCTTGCTCTGAGTGAATTGGTGTGCAAATAGGTAATACCTGAAACACAGTTCATCAGATGCTATCCATACCAGTTATATATCACCTTTCCGTATGAAAACCAAGGCACGGTTGTAGGACTTTTAAAATGTGCAAGGAAATGTGACAATTAGCCCAAAAGACCTCCCCGCAAGTATGGATGGTAAGTAATGAACCCATTTTTGTGAAGTTTTAACAAATATAGAACAACATATTTTGCAATTATATTTAACACACAGTTTTTATATTTCTTCTATGAAATAAACATGTATTATTAGTTGAGCCTTGTATCCAGTTCGATAAGGGTAGTTATTAAGACAACACTTTTTTTTTTCTTTCAAAGGTAGAAGTGACAAGTCATGTCCACGACATTAACCTTCATAATACAATAATACAAAGCTTTCCATTTGCTGCTCCCCTGAACGAGGGAGCAATCAATATGTGCTATGCAGAACTTGTTGAGGAGCACAGCCATGTTTAATATGTATTTGCTGCTTTCATGCCTAATAAAATAAATTATACAGAATAACCCTTTTTAATATAAAGAAATAAAGAGCACTGCCATTTGAGGACATTTTTTTTTTTCCCTGAGTCACTGTCCTTCAAATGACAGCTAAGCTCACACTACCTCGCACCAGACATGAACAGCAGTCTAATGCCTCCCAGATGATAGCACAGCCAGGAAATGAAGAACTGGGCCCAGCTTCTCCCGCTTTGATTGGGCAGGTGACGCAGGCTCCTAGCCAATGGGCTGTGCCTGGAGGCAGGGCAGATTTGTGACGGTTTTAGAGCAGTCTTGGATGTCGCTGGAATTTTAACAAGTCTCATTGATATTCTAGAACACGACTGGCCAGTTGTACTTCTCGTGTGATTGACACTTCATGCTTGTATCCTCACCCCTCACCTACTTCCTGCCAGGCACAGGCCCTCCATCACAGAACACAGCATGCCACTTCCATGACATTCTGTACAATTTCCCTACACTGCATTGTTTATGTGAAATGCCCTCCAAATGACATATGTTTGCAAAAAAACATGTTGAATTGCAAGACATGCTTCTTGATTGGGGTACAATACCCTTAAACTAAACTACATTTGTACAAGCACATGATATTAGTCTGGGTTTTTTTGGTGTCTGATACATAGCCTCATCCCCAGTATCCAAGCTAATTTCAGAACTGACTCACGGTGGTATATTGTTGAGCACAGAAGTTTGACAGTTTGAATCACACAAGAAGACTCAAAGCCTGGTAACTAACAAGAAAACATGCCTTTACAACTAAACTGATATCACAGCTCTACAAGGGTCTTTCTTCATATGTAATCCACTGTTAATTAAATTGCATAAATGCTGTGTACCCAATATACTATGAGGGACCTAAATGTACTTTATGTACTGTAGCACTATTCATTATATACCATACAGTACAGTAGAGAGCATGTATGGAAACATATATATATATATATATATATATATATATATATATATATATATATATATATATATATATACTGAAAGGCCATATACAGTGCACATGCAGCACACACAGTACAGAACTGATTAACAATGTGAATTTCATTGGCCTGGGTTCACCTTCATTTTGCTTAGTGCGAGCACAACCATACATTGCACAGCAGATTGTACAGCTGACTCCTCCATCTATTTCAGTCACAAAAGCGCAGTCACTTAAGATTAGTGATGATTAATTGGCCTTTAGCCCAAAGACATCCCAGCCCCAGCTCCAGAGATTGTGCGGCTATCCCGGAATGGAAGGGCTAATAAATGACTGACCACAGGGTCAATGGAATGTTTTAAATCAGGAAAGCAAATCCTGAACACCACTTACAGACACAGCCTGTGCTGCGGCCTGTACATTTCAGTGCCTAGTGGCTTATCCTGGGTTTATCAAAGTTCAGTGAAAACAAGCTCCTTACAGTTGTTGAGGCTAACAAAATAATGACACTTCCGTTAGCTACATAGAACTGAAAAGCAAAAAAAAAGCACACATTATTGTAAACTGTGTTTTCAAATTAAAACATGCGTTATTGAAGAGCAAAGAGCTTTGATTCCAAGTTCGGTTTCCTGTCCCTTTATCTTTATATGCTATTTACAATCACTGTGAGTGGTGACCATATACCATCTATTTACAATCACTGTGAGTGGTGACCATATACCATCTATTTACAATCACTGTGAGTGGTGACCACATACCATCTATTTACAATCACTGTGAGTGGTGACCATATACCATCTATTTACAATCACTGTGAGTGGTGACCATATGCCATCTATTTACAATCACTGTGAGTGGTGACCATATACCATCTATTTACAATCACTGTGAGTGGTGACCATATACCATCCAGGCACCACCGTGCAAACAGGCGCACGGGCCTTTACTTAGGCACACGCTGTTTTCTAAGAAAATGTACTTACTCCTTTGGTTTCATATGTAAGCCATTAGTGCTCTCACAGCTGAAACGAGACTCTCAAAGATGGTTATACATCTCTGTTTTACTATACACCAGCATGGATAATAGCATTGAGAAAGACTACAAGAAATCCTTGGAGTTTTTGATAGATTTTGTTTTTCTTTTCTAAAAAAAGTGAAACATAAAATGGCCTATTTGCATGTTTATACTATTTGCATGATTATACTATATGCATGATTATACTATATGCACAATTATACTATTTGCGTGATTATGCTATATGCATGATTATACTATATGCATGCTTATACTATATACATGCTTATACTACATGCGTGATTATACTATATGCATGATTATACTATATGCATGATTATACTATATGCACAATTATACTATTTGCGTGATTATACTATATGCATGATTATACTATATGCATGATTATACTATATGCATGCTTATACTGTATGCATGAAGAGTTATTTTGACAGCCAGCTACTACCTACCTATAGCTTTAATCCCAAGTCTCACTGCTGCAATCGTCTCCTGCTTTTCAACAGCCTAAAGCTTCAAAATCCTTTTTTTTATTTTGCTTTTTGTTTGATTGATGATTATGACAAGATCCACTGCGAGGCTTTAACTTTCTGATTTATGTTAAAAATATATTGTGACAACAGCCATCAAATGACATGACTGCCAACTCCCAACGGGACTGATATCCCTGGCTGAATATCACATATATTAACATGGCATGTCATTGCATTCTGTAACGCTAACTCATCATAATCAGGTAAGTAATGTTTTATTCATGCGTTTTTAAGGGCTATTATGCGATTGTTACTGATGTGTACACATCTACAGTATTTACATTAAGGAACTGTTCCGTTAAAAGAGTTTGACTGGACAAGTACACTGAAGAAATTAACCGGCCAATTAAAAGCTCACAAAAATCAGTCCTTAAAAAAACAAACATTCCTTAAAATGAAGGTAAAGATCCTGCCTCAGTTATCGTAAAAGCCAGAATTGTCCTGTTTCTTGTAAATGGAATGCCACAGTATATTATTATAAGTGTGAATTAAGAATGAGTAATAAATTACAGCTCATTAATCATTAATAGGGAACCATTTGCCTGAAATGTTATCATAGAATTATCTGGAAATCAGTCTGGGATCTGCCGGTCGGTACAGTCTATAGGTACAGTGCAATCTGCTTTGTATAGTAACGTGTTGGTGGAATCAGACTGTCAATGCGATCAACACAGAAACATGCACAAGAACCTATAAAGATAATAGGTAACAATGGCAGTTCAGCACAGACAGTGCTGCAATCATCTTCCTTTGCCAAAGGTATTTAAGTGTTCTAATGTGGAGAGCAGTACAGTGATACACAGTGTTCTAATGTGGAGAGCAGTATAATGATACACAGTGTAATATATGTACTTGCACAGCTTTGTAATCAGGTCCACCTAGAATTCAAAGGAACGAGTCTCGCTGGGATGCCTGCCCACCATGCTGCTATCTCAAGTATTACTACAACACCTACAGGAGCCAGGGAACAGGTTCCTGGCAGTTCAGCCTGTCTACTTGTCTGTGCTACAATGTGTCTTCAGGAGCTGCAGGCAATGCTGCTGCAACAAATCCATGACCAATCCACAGCCTTGCCAGCAATTGCAGTGTGATAGTCAGCCGCCCTTGCCCAGGCCTTGTGTGAAGAAACGGACTGAGCAGTGAATGACAGTACACATTGCAGGTAGGAAAACATGCTGGCAGCCTGTGCCATGGAACAGCACAGTCCAGTGGAGCAGAGTGATGAGGAAGAAGGGGGGAGCGCTGTTAGAGACAAGCTGCTGTTTTTCCATGTTTGTAGCAATACAGATTGTGTTTTTCAGTAAATAAAGCCAAACCAACAGGACACCAGAAGTCACAGAAAGTAAAAAGCTCTTGACAGCCAACATTAAACGACTTTCAAATCTGAATGTCAGTAACGTACATCAATTAATACATCAAGCAATACTCCCTATTACACATGGTAAATAGTGTTATTACCAAGCGTAGCTGTGGTGTGTACTGTGCTGTACTGTACCTATCTGTGATTTTTATAAGGGTCCTTTAAATCAGGGATACTGATATATAACCCAGTGCTGCCTACTGGGAGCCAGGGAATCCGTATGCACTGGTATATACAGTATCTTTTTCACTGTTCTGTTTGACTGAGTACTCTATACTGTATATGGTAGCACTGTACAGCATACACCATTAAAATGATCTAAGAATGCTATCTGACCCGGAAGCATATTATATTCTCTCTTATCAGAGCTTCATACATTTACGATTCTATTCTTGTGCCCATGGGAGATTTGGCGTGTCCAGCACTGTTTTCCTAAAACCTTTGTATACAGCTTGTAGGTTCCAAGACCCCCTCAGCAATAAGTCTCTGCTTGCAAATTACTAACTGCTTTGATGTGAATACATAAACACATTTGGTTCACAACAGGCTGTATGAGTCCAATAGCCCCTCACTGCTTTCAACCACGCTTCCACTTTTTAGCTTCCGACATTTCTTACACAGAACACATCCGGCCTCTCGTGAAGCTTGAAGGAACTTTCTGTCAATACTCTTGACATTTCTGGGGAATTAGAATACTGGACAAATATTTAGATGGGTGCTATTACTAAAGGTAACACTTCACATTAAGTGTCTCTAATTACTTATAATGGATACTTAAACTAAAGTGTTTTCTCTATGGTTTTAAATACTGTTCCTATTTCTATCTCTCCTTTCAGCGAAACCCAGCAAGATTCCAAATACGGCTGGCTTCGGGCTACCAGCGGACTCTGGCAGGAGAATCAGCTGCTACACTCTTAGAGTCTGAGATAGTGCATGATAATGACACCGTGGCTTTTTGCACTCGCTCAGCCCTGCCAAGGAAATATCGAGCACTTCAGAGCTCCAGAAACACACAGCATCACATTTATTTTAAGCAATTTTGCCTGGCAGTGACTGCAGAATGCTGTCCATTTAGCTTTCCCACCACAAGCTCTGTCCACTATAGCGATAAGCTAAGACACACTTGTAAGTTTGAATGTGTTTTAAAATGTTTATTAGAATACGATAGTGGGGGAAACATATTGTGGGAAGATAAGTAGCTATAATAGATGTACTTTTGATACTGTTTTGGTGTTCACTGTAAATCTTTTTTAAAGCTGCTGTTTTTATTTACATGTCAGATGCAAAATTACCCGATAGTTTGCTAACATAGTGGCCATATTCTTACTTGAGCTGAGAGCGTGGGAGGCTGCATAGCAGTTAATTGCTGCTTATAACACATACTTGCTTTTTAGAAGGTAGTTTCTATGGAGACAAACAAAATCCACAGGAGAAAAAGAAAGTTGAAAGGCACCAAGGCCAGGATAAACTGTCTTGTTATGGCAACACTGTCTGCAGCAGGCTCTTATCAACTAAACTAGACTTGTGAGGAACTTGTGTTTTATGTACAGTATACGGAATCACTGGACCTGCACTGTGGATCACAGGTGTTAGAAATGACCCCTTCTAAAAGTGTACCATGGTAAAAGCATAGCGAAGTGTAATAATGCATAGTAAATGCATGGTAAAGGAGGTAAGCATTGTAAAGAATAGCCAGGTAGCTACGAGGTATGGTAAAGCACATGTATAAGGCATGCATTCATGCATGAAGCAGGGATTGTAACAACTGTTAATTCATTCATGCCTTACACATGTGATCAACATCAAAGAAACATGGAATGAATATGAGTAATTCAATTCACGCGAATTACCAGGGCTGAATTCAAAATGAAGGGCATGAGATATTCTGGTGTTATCCCTGTAGTGATTCAGCCTTAATACATTAGGAATTTGTGGCCCTTATTTTAAAGTGTTATCCATTTGATAACACTTTACATTAAGTGTCTCTAATTACTGTGTATTTACATAGTAGTTAATTAGTAAATACATGCATATTTATACATAATCACAATGTTATTATGCATAGTTACAATGTACTTAATGTGTAAATTGTATCAGAAAAGCATTAGAATTAGTGTTAGGGTTAGGTTTAGAATTAGGGTTACAGATATGGTTAGGGTTAGGGTTAGGGTTTGCTCATGTGTACAGCACCCACATTTAAAAAATGTTTTCACTCTAGTGTTCATGTGTAAAGTCTACAGGAAATCAAAATATTATAGGTGTTTGATATTGTGATTCTTTATGATAAGGGAAGTTAGCCAGTGAAGATTAGACTGGTTAACAGACTGGAATGTGTGTTTTTTTCTTGCCTCAGTGCCATGGCTCATTAATGTCCACTAAGTAGACAGGATGTTGGCAATGCCATATAAAAATGAACGTCTACAATGTGCAGGGCATTAGAGAGAAGGCTGGCTTCCCTGGACCTGAATTACCCTGCTTACGGGTCAGTCCAGTCCCCATTGCCTTTTACAGAACTTTTTAATGGGCAAGGTGTGGCTACCAATGGAAGATATGACTTCCAAAAGCAGCCATCTACCCCCATCCCAAACACAAATAAATCAATTATTGAGTGTACACAGTCAAATACAATACATATTCCCCCCGGACTTGGGATGTATGCAGTATGCATTAAAAACAACGATTTTATAGAAATGGTAAGAAAAGGATGATTGGGAAATGTTCATGTCATAGAGATGTGTGGTTTGGGGGAAGTAAACTTTGGAATTGGCTGAGCCAGATCCTGTGCAATCCTATGTTTAGTGTATATGCACTTACTATACACCAGCACATACATGTGCTATACATTAGGTGTATGGATGCATGCTAGAGTTTATATAACACATAAGAAGAGCACAGTTAAGATGCAGGGAATCGATGAATGTGCACAAGGTACAATACAAATAAAAACAATTGTATAAATTAAATGTATCATTCTACATTGTCCACATTGTCCTTGTAGCTGTAACAAAAAAAATAATTAAAAAAGAGCATAATTCCAGTGATTTACTCCATTTACCGGACTCAAGCCTGGAGCAGTAAATGACATCTCTATAGGCCATAGTATGACACGAGCCACCAGTCATCAAGGGAACTGAATGTATTAACACACAGATAAAGGATATGCACTGGGGCCTTGGCAAGCCAGGGGAGGTTTTTTATATCTACCATTTTAATGCACGACCACAAAATCAAAACACTGTAATTGCCAATCTGTTTAGCCGTTACCCTAACAGGCCAATTCATTGATGAAACTCACACTCAACACAACACTTTAAGCAGAAACCGGTTCCTTATTTATTTCCTGCTGTAGAAGTTTAAGCGGATTCAGTTCCTTTTATATGTGTGTAATATATCATTGCTAACCAGATTTTTGAGTTGTTTGTTAGCCTTTTTGTATATTTTTCTTTTATCACTTACTAAAATTATACTATTTTATTGTGGTCTTATTCCCCAAGGCACTCCGTGTGTATATTTTTCCATACATAGATGGCCTGTTGCTAAGCAGTAGCGTTCAGCTGGATCTGGTTGACCTGTCTGCTTTGAGAATATTTAAGAAATGAACAAAGAGGAAACGACACACACAAGTAGAACACAGCGGGTCCCTTGTGGTTGCTTCGCTCCTCTGCTGTCTGTTAGTATCTCATTAAGAGTTATATCTGCTAGTAGTACAGTTCTTACCGTCCTAGGGGATTAAGTGCTGAAATTCTGTATCAGTACATTGACCACTTGTTGCAATGTAAACTTTTCTGTCCAGCTAGGGGTGCTACAAAACTAAAACCAATACAAAAAGGAAGAAAAAACAGCAGCTGCAAGATTTATGAGACCAGACCGTTATGATGTAGTTATTGATCGGAATGAATGGGATTGTTTAGTAAAGACCTCAGTTCTTTGCTGAGAAATTAACATGTCGTATTAACTGTTTGCACTAGGTTTATTTCAGTAAAGGGGTGTGGGGGTGTGGGGTGGGGGGTGGGGTTGTATTCAGAATTAAAATAAACCATATAAAAGCAACATCAGCAAATATGTTTACCTTATCTGCAATTGTTTTGTATAATAATTTTTTTTAAATAAGGGTTCGGCATTTTGGAAACATGCTGAAGTGACTGGTGGGCATGTGTTTTGCACAACACGAATGCTTAGACAGATATAAACGGCAGTATGCAAAACAGCAACAGCGTGTGTCGTTCTCTTGTGTGAAGCCAACAAACAGAATCACTTACCTTACAGTCGCCTATACATGATCTCACTGAAAAATCCTCTGATTGTAAATATTTGAGAAAGAGGAAGTCAAACTCCTCGTATTTTTCCTGAGCGTGCTGGTCCAGCCTCACATAAGCCTGGATGCAGTTGCTGCAGACATCTCCATCGTCCCCCCCGCCTCTACCTAAATCCCGAAGCATGTTCTGAAGACTGCAATCCAAACCGTCTGGGCTAACCATACCCACCAGCAGGTCTGAGACGGAATACGAATCACAAAAGGAAAGGCTCAAATTCCTAAAATAAGACAACAAGAACTCTGTAGATGACGGTGATGGCGATGATGATGCTGATAATGAGGACCCGAAGCCTGGCTGTTGCAAATGCAATTTGGTGCAGGCTGACTCCAGATCTAGGTGGTCTTGATCCTCAGTGCAGCGAGGACTAGGAGCAGCAGATTTGGTCGAATTGCTTAGAAAAATATCACACCTCCTTTTATTTAGTACTAGTTGATCCCTTAACAACGAAAACGGTGGATTTGATGCGAATTGTAGATAACCCACATCAGTTGCATTGCCCCACGTTGTACGGAGCCCCCTATGCTTGGACCTCAGCTTGGCTCCAGCACACAGCCAGAGGTGATCAGAGAGAAGGACAGTGAAAAATAAGAGGGATGCCAAAGACATTCGCCATTTCTGTGCCCTCTCGGAGTCGGCACAGGGTTTGTCGTTTTGTTTGGGTGCACAACAGATTTTTAACACGGCATCATCTTCCCTTCGATACATCCAAGCACCCCTGATCATATTTTAGGGGGAGACAAAAGCGATCTCCAGTTGGGTTTTCTCCTCTCCAATTTCCCCCAAACAATGTCACCTACCTCCTTTGCAGCATGGTGATGGGAAGCTTTTTTTGTTCGTGTGTTGAAATAAAGAAAGCAATCCTCTTCCCCCTCCTCTGCGTCTAATTTTCAGGACGATCCATTGCAAAGGGAAAAAAAAGCCCGACCAAATCTTCCCTATACACCCATAATTTCAGGATGTTGCAAAATCCTCTTTAGCATCCTTATCACCCCTTCAGCAGCTCTCGGGAAACGCAGAGCACTTGCAAAGATGAAATAGCACAACTGTCATCTTTGGACAAGCGGGTTTCTCTTTGATTTTTTCTTCCGTTTCTGATGCAAAGGGGTGTATTTGCTCCTCTACCATCCTGATTTCCCCCTTCTGCTCCCCTTTTTTTCAGTCTGTCGCCATCTTCAGCTTTGCAGAGAACACCTTGAGAAATTGATTAAATTGGGGGGGGGGGGCGCCTGCGCGCTCGATCCCTCCTCCAAGCTCAGTCTCCCCTTTCACTTCCCCATTCACACCATCTCCGTTCATTCACCATCTCCCCCTCTATTCATTCATCTAGTCCTTTACCCCCCTATGTGGCTTGTTTCTTTAAAATCGGAAATTATTACATGCAACCTGTTAAAAGCGCCACCTACTCATTAGTTGCTGTGTTATCAATAATCACGTCCACAGTCCGCTTGTGTCTGGTTACAGCTTGGATTCCTCTGTGTGTGTGTGTGTGTGTGTGTGTGTGTGTGTGTGTGTGTGTGTGTGTGCGTGTGTGTGTGTGTGTGTGTGCGTGTGTGTGTGTGGGTGTGCGTGTGTGTGTGTGTGTGTGTAACTCTGACTGATAGGTAATTATTCTGTTTCCTGTGACTATTGATTTAATTTACTTGATGGTTATGAATCTGAAACACAGTTACATGTTTCCTTTTTTATTCTAGAAATGACCATTACAAAACGATATATTTGGTTTGTGAGAGCACACAAATAATAGATTTGGGATTGTTTATTAGTTGTGTAGACTCACGTTAGAAAACAAAAACACTATGTTAATATATATAAACCTGGTTTATACAAGGCTTCTATCCCGCATTAGCTGATTGCATGCTCTGTTGTTCTTTTCTGTTTATTTCAAACACTGCTTATTATTGATCGAAAAATCGTTAACTTCTCCATCAATACAACAATTTAAATACATATATAAAACATTCTAATTGTGGCATGGAAAGTAGTTGAAGTAGTGTGTGCTGTATCTGTGCTTTTATTAATCTTTTCCCTAATGATTGCATCTCCTTGTGATTAGTATATTTGGTCACACCATACCATATTTATTACTACAAAAAATAACAGATAAAACATTGTGGCCCGTTTTCTCTTTAAACATATTTTAGACTGGTGTTTTCATTTAGAGCAGTTTCAAGGGGAATTGCATATTTACCGTGGTTTGCCATATTTCCCTAAAAAGAAGAGACCGTGGTATTAAAGCTGCGACGCCACTACATCACTGATGTGATTTAAAGTATTCTAACCACAGCTATTTGGGAATCGCAAGTGGCTATTAACATCACAGAAGATTACTGACACAATGTTTAATGCGCGACGATTCCTGAAGCGAAGTGGCCTCCACGCGCGCTGCTGTTTAATAATGGTGCTGAAGGACAGCTCCTGAATCTAACTGCCAGACGTAAAGGGTGCACGTTTATTTACGAGTCGCTGTTCTGACACAAGCACTCAGATTTGTTGTGTATTGCATTATTCCGTTGTTCAAATGTTGGCCTATTAGATGGCTAGATATCTACCGTGGAGACAAAAATCTTTTGTCGTTGTTATTACATGCAAGCGGTGATGCCTATTGTTAGTTGGCGGTCATTTCTATGAAGTAAGCACCCGTTGATAATGTATTTAATTAAAAAGAGACCCTGTCACGAACATGCCCTTATTGTAAAGTGTTACTCATTTATCTGATGGGCAGCGATTCATTGCATTAAATTAACTATTCCAATCGTTGTCTTAAGAGGGCACGGTGTAGGCAAGTGTTTAGCATCACGTTATAGGACCATTTTCTGTATTAAAACCACAATTTCCAATGAAAAAAAAACAGTTTTCCACGTGTCATAAGAAGACAGGATATAGACTGATTGGCCATATCTCAATGTTTACAACATCACGCAGTATCGTAGTTTGCCTAAAGTAACTGGTTTTTCCGTGATCGTAGGTCGCTCAGAGAATAATATATAATTCATAAAAGCTATGATTGATTGCACGAGACACATGTCACTTTCTGCCAGAGAAACAAAGCCTGGCGATACAAAGCCCGCGTGAGCTTTGTGATGCAGAGGCGGCGTTGCTGGCTCTAACCTTCCAGCGACTTGAGTGAAGTGTCATCTTTGACGGTTGGCATGTTTGAATTTCCAGTTCATTGAGTGTACCGCATCTGAAAGCGTATTATCGAGGGCAGTTTCCTCACCTGTGCCAAAGGTCAAAGTGCATGCGAACACTTTGTTAAAAATAAAAATGTTTGATTTAAGTCTTGCATACTGTAGGCTGATGATATATGTTTGATTTAAGTCTTGCATATTGTAGGGTGATGATAGGAGTTCATAAATGCGTGAAAACAAACACACACATATATGCCAGTTATTATTATTATTATTATTATTATTATTATTATTATTATTATTATTATTATTATTATTTATTTTTCGTTCAACAGTTACTATCACAAGTGTTAACAAGAACAGCACCGGCACCTAGAGATTTCCTAAGAAGTTAGAATATTGGCGTTGATTTGATCATTTTTCATTGACTGTTGGTGGGTGTCAATAACTTTATATATGACAGATGATGTAAAAATCATTGGGACCAAAATGGAAAATAATATGAAAAAAAAACACTCTCAATACAAGAGGGTATTTGACAGAGTGAAAAACCAACACTTCTTTGCTAACCCTTAGACAGACTGAATATGTGTTAATAGAACACTGACCTTACGTTTCATTAGCACATTAATAACACAGGCATTTATTTGCAAATTACTGATGACACTATTATCGTTCCCACGACAGAGGCGTGCGAGTGGTGCCGTTTTTACAGATATAAGAATAACGATTATCAGTGCTATAGAGCTGTGTAAACATTGTATGTACCAACACTGTTACGATTAATATCCGTTTCTAAGGCACCAAATAATGTTCTAATACAACACATTTTCTGATCCAATCAACTGAAAGTAATTGGTTCATAAATAAAGGTATCCGGCTTTGATTCTTAGCGTTGCCGGCACAGTGTGTTTGCAACATCTGTGCTACGATGTTGGTGATCCCCTCCAGTAACGTCAACAAAATGAAGTATGTGTTGCTAAGTTATACTCTTACCTGTCAAGCTCCCTATACTCACAGTGGAAACTGCATTTAGAAGGTGCCAAAGGCTCATCTAAGTGAAACATTTGGAATACAATTCGAACAATTTAACCTGAAACAACATATTGAAATAGAAATACAATTTCATACAATACCCAGAGATTATTCCTATAGTTAGCTGCATTAACAGAGTAGCTATTTTCTATTCCGTTAAAGTTATTTATATCAAGTGATTACCACACACGAAAGGCCTGTTTACCTGTTCATTCTCTAACCACTGGATACAGCATTTCAGATGTGTCCCAACGTTTACAGCCGTGTATAAATGCCTTAAACCAACCATGCATGGCTTAGAAGCCAGAGTAATGGCATCTACTTGCAGCTAGCTGCTTCTTATCGGTTTTGTAACAGGAACGTTTTTCTCCTCAATGACACTGGTGTAGGAAAGCTTAGAGGACCAAGCCTGGAAGGTTGAGTCAGTGAAGGGGGATGCACAGGCAGTGATTCTCTTTTGAGCGCACAGTTACACTGGCTTTAGCTTCCTCAACTAAATGTACAGGAGCAGGTCAAAGAGCCCTTTATGAATGAAAATGCCCAGGCGTTTAGTCAGTTTAGAGTTTACTTTCCTGGTGTCTCTGGTTTCAAATGACTTTACTACAGGGTAAGAGCTATTCCTAAAGCCCTTTCCTAATTTAGAATTGTACAACTGAATGGATGGTGAAGTGAAATGCCATTACACCTTGCAAGACCAGTTGAACGCTCTAGCCTGCATATATCGTGATGTCATGCTTCTCTTATTTTGGTGGTCTGTCTCTACCTAGGGGGGAACATTAAAATACATATTGCTTCCTTGATTATTTCCTTGTTTTGTCTCCTTACCCTCCTCTGGCCTCTTCCGACACCACTGCAAAATAGCGACACCTGCTGGGGGAAGCAATGATGCTTTCACTGTTCAGACATAGAGCGTGCTTTTGTGAAACAGTGAAGTTTAGTCTTGCGATCTCTCCACCGTTGTAAGCCTGCTAGCTTGGACTATTTCTTCTAGCATGTTCGAATTGAGGTTTACTCGCAGTTTTTAAACATACAGTGTGCTGGGCACTACTGATAAACTGGCCCAGTCAATGTCAACCTGAGGAACATTAAACATGCTTTCTACTCAACCATGTCATATTGTATGCTGTATAATGGATGCTATATCATCCAGGTCAATCTTATTCAGTTACAACTTAATCAAACAGAGCCCATCCCTGTTCAAAACACTACAGCTCAATCACATTTAAGAAGCATAACCATGGACAACTGTTTCAAACTTATATTATTATTATTATTATTATTATTATTATTATTATTATTATTATTATTATTATTATTATTATTATTATAATTATTATTATTAATAATAATAATAATAATAATAATAATAATAATAATAATAATAATAATAATAATAATAATAATCATTCATTTGTTTTATTTATTCAATTTTTTAATCACCATGGTATAGTTAACACAGGGAGGCGTCAGCAGGCTTACAATTACAATATTTATCTGTACTTCTGTAAAATCCATACAACATATTAATTAACACAAATTACATTTACCTATAGCACACAGAACCTGGCTTCCTTTTCCAAATATTCCTTCTTTGCGTGCAGTTGAAGAGGCTGAGCAGTCAGCATGCGTTAATACAACACGATGCAGCTCTTGGGTTCTACGGCATTAACCCTGCAGGCTCCATGTGTTCACTGGGCTGAGCGGGCAAAGGGGTTTGATCTCAGCCTGTAGATAACATCAACACATCTGTAGCTGTGTGCTGTCTTCAGTGCAGATTGATCTGTGTGCTGTGTGTTTGAAATCCTCAGCTCTCCTCTTGCAGGGCATGTGGCCTCTCCTCTGCTAGCAAAGAGATACTGCTGGCCCAGTAAAATAGGCATCGCTTGATATTTTATGAAGGAAATAATATTGTACAGAATGCAAAATTGCAAAGTACAAAAAGTGCAGCGCTCTGAAAATAAGACTGTAAGTTGTGGTCAGCAAATAATGTTAAGCGAAACAAACGTCTGAAAGATAGATAAAAAACATAACAAGACGGAAGTTTTTCCCAGCCGGTCTGATATTTATGGGTAAATTTGCCAGCTCAGATTAAGTGATATTTATAAGCCTGGCTGGATCCTTGGATCTGAAAACACTGTAACACAGCCAATATTGCCTCAGTACCAACCTACTGCGCTCTGAGCTAAACCCAAGCCAGCTCTGTTTAAGCCTATTTTTCACACTTGACTTTTCAAGTCCTCAGTTGTGGCTCCAGTTCAAGACAGGAAAAGCATGCACAGTGAACGGCTGCTCCCTGGTCTAGCATTAATCTTTCCTAAACTTTCTGATTAGCAATCTACCAAGTTCCAAATATTCTGTTTCAGATCATGTAATTCTGATTACAGCACTGTAAAAAAAACAAACAAACAAAAAAAAACATTTTAATGTAAACTGTGTTATAAATCCAAGGCAGACATGTCCTGAATTCTTTTTTTTTCATTTGTATCCATTTATATCAATTGTCAACACCTGTTCTGTGATCTCCAATTTCAACATCTTTGCTTGATCACAAATAAAACCTGCTGGACTAAACACAACAATGTGTAGACTACCTATTGGGTAGGATAAAAGTATTCTGCCTCAATATGCTGATTTTAAATGTATTGCAGCCCTAGGGAGAGCCAGAGTCAGTGTGTTGTACTTGACTGGTGAATGCCTTTACAGATGCCTTTAAATCAATGGCCTGGGTAGATTTTCTCACATGCGTTACCCAAAGCTGTGTATCTAACCTGCATGCTCTCTTCTGGCACCATTCGAATTCATTCGAATTTCCAATGCGAACACATTAACACCCATGTCTTTAAACACTTCATCATAAGATATACAGCACATCAGGTAACAGGTACTGATTTATGTGTGGTGCTTTCATATAAATACAGCACATTGATCTAAGTCTGGGTTTTAAAGACATGCTGAATCAGCCAGAAGTTGCTTCAGCCTGGAAGCTGTAGCATCCATGCAGTGTTACTGAGTTGTTCTATGCTTTCATCACACGTTCATACTGTGTACCATTAAATATTATTTCTTTATTTTTCGTTATGGGTGGCATTTCATTTTTGGCTTGCATCAGCACCTTTTTTATCACTGTTTCTGTTCAATTTATTTCAATAAACATTATTTTGCAGCGTCAGCCGTTTCTCAGTATTGTCCGATTTGTTTTGAGGCAGGTTTCTGTGGACAACGTTTATGACATCACATGTTACAGAATTCAACAGCAGCCTGAACTACATGATGCAAAATGTGTTTCAAAGAGCCCTTAATGATGGTCTTGTTGTCAAAGGTGTGTCGATGATCCATGTTTTCAACCCACACAAAAGCAAAAGCAAACACTGCTTCACACATATATACAAACACATAAGAACATCAGGACATGTACCAATGAGAGGAGGCCATTTAGCCCATCAGTGCTCATCTGGCTCCTTGTAGCGGGTTTATCCCTCATTATTAAAAGATCCGGATTATTCAGCAAACATTCAAAATATATATATATATATATATATATATATATATGGGGCGATGTATATGGGACACAACTATCCCATATAAAAGTTTACTATAGTAAAAGCAAAGTGTAATAAAGCACAGTGAACGCATGGTAAAACAGACAGTAGGTAAGCATTGTGAGGTTCACAGAGGTGTGGTAAAGCACATTTAAAAATGGAAAGCCATGGTAAACGATGGTTAAGTGCATTGCATAAGCATGGGAAAACTGCGCCGTTACTGTGTGTACATTAAAGCACTTCCACAGGGAACACCAACATGTGTTACAATAAAGTGCGTACGATAACATGTTGGTGCAAACAGGCAGCATATGCATTCTGCACTGAGATGTACAAAGCGCTCCTAAAATAATCCTGCAGCAGCAAGGCTTACACAGTGAAAGTCCTGCTGACATTTGTGCAGATTACTGTTTGGACAATTTCCGCAAATGCTGTGCGTTATATTTTTTTGGAGTTCCTTTTCTTTTATCTAATGCTGACAGGAAGCCTGCATCCTAACAAACAAAATGTGAACTCAGGGTTCAGAATCAAATATTTAATACTGAATACCCTTGAAGTCTTCACTGGTGCGGTATTGTGTACAGAGTGATGGATCAGAGCCCTCTTGTCTGCCACCTGTAACGTCTGATCCGCCTGCTCAGCAGAAAACACTGCTTCTGGGGTGAGTCATTGTTTAGTTTTAAAGGGCTGCATTACCGAGATGAGGCATAATGTACTGTCATTACACAGCAGCATAGGTTAGCAAGGTTAATGATGGATGGTTACCACCAGCTGAGGCACATGACACAGGGAAAATGTTTATCAGCCCAGAGAATACACTATACAGCATAGTGAGAGCACATGTAATGTGTACGTATGTGTGTGCGTGCATGTGTGTGTTGCCTAATAAGATAATCAGATATAATAATCTCTAAGCCGCTTTTTTTCACATACCCATCAAAGCAGCATGATGTAATTATGAATGTCAACTAAAGAGGGGTGAGTGGTGTTTTAAAAAGGTACCGGGAGCTTTCAAGGTGACTAATGTTAACTCTTCAAAGCAGTCGCTAATTGAATGGCTGTAATTACTCTGGGTTCAGGGGGAGAGAGGTTTTCCACTTCAAGTGTTTGACTGCCATTGTCTGGAGTGGATTTTAATGTTCAGAGAGCTCTTTATTCTCCACAGGCCCATGCATTTGCTGGAGACTGATTCACACAGTGGAATATGAATTGCAGGGTCCCTTTGTCACAAAGCAGAGAGTGTATTATGGTTCAAATACTCATCTGTCTGCTAGTCTAGTAGTCTGTGCTGACTGCAGTTCTCCAGCAGCATTTCACCAGGTCATTTCAACTGGAGGCTGAAGTAGTCCCCACCCCTTCAATGCTTTATTTCATTTCATCCACCAGCCAGCTGCTTCCCCTGTTGACTGACATGTCAGCCAGTAAGCTTTGACCCAGAAGACACAAGTGTAACAAACATCCTGCGATTAAGGCATATAAACTGAGAACTTTCTGTAATGTAGATTATTACCAGATAGCTTGTTTTAACATGAAAATACATGTTTCAATATTATTATTTTTTTCCCCGTTATGGGTGGCCTTTCATTTTTGGCTGCCATTAGCACCTTTTTTTTTTATCATTGTTGCTGTTGAATTTTTTTTATTAAACATTATTTTGCAGCGTCAGCCGTTTCTCATTATTGATCCAATTTGTTTTGATGCAGGTTTCTGTGGACATGTTTACTATAGACATGTGCAGCTCATACATGTTTACTATAGACCTGTGCTGCTCATATATGTTTACTATAGACATGTGCAGCTCATACATGTTTACTATAGACCTGTGCTGCTCATACATGTTTACTATAGACCTGTGCTGCTCATACATGTTTACTATAGACCTGTGCAGCTCATACATGTTTACTATAGACCTGTGCAGCTCATACATGTTTCTTTTGTCAGCTACAATTGGTTTAAGAGACACACACACACAAAGCTAGAGATTTTTTTTTTAATGTAGGTACTAGGATCTGCTTACATATGTTTTGTGTTTATGGATGGTAAGGGTTACATGGGTGAGATTTGTATTCATTGTGTCTTCACTCTATCAGCCTTCATTATCTTCGCTTCCCCTCAACCATCCCAACATCCTCTAAAGAGACCTGACTACTGCTGTGGCCACGGCAGCACAGACAGCTCCCAGTCCAGGTGACGGGTATGGACTCTGACAGGGAAGCCCACCCAGACTGCTGTTTCTTGCCTGCTCACTGCTTGGGTGCCTAATTATATTAGGGGACCAGGACTTTGGCAATCACTTTAGTGGGAGTCCTTGAACTTGCAAAGCATAGTAATTTGCTGCATGCAATTTAGGCACATCATCCAATTTGTTGTTTAAGCAGCAAGCAAGGATCCACAGGGTGCTAATCTGCAGCATGCCCTAGCAGCTGAACACTTACATTTTTGGCCATGGGTAGGTCCTCCTCAATTGAAAATTAACTTCAACATCAGTGCTGTTTAGCAAGCACGCTGTTTCACCAATGGACCCTGTCCTAGTCTGTGTAGTGGGTACATGGGTGAATCTGACTGCCATCCATCACCCTGGTGAAGGGTGTCCCAGATTTTGGGTAAGTATTTATTTGCTAACTCTGACAGAGAATGAGCCCACATCCACTCCATTGTACACCGTATGCCCAAAGGCCAGTTGCTGAAGACTGATCCGCATCCTAATCCTAATGTTCAGTGATTCTGAGCTCTTGTTAAATCTGTTCAAACTAACAAGCTGTGGTACATGTCATTTAAAAAAAAAAATGTCAATTTCCATTTGTGTTTGTTACTTGAGACTATACACTATCCCCATCATGCGTCACCAGGTGATTTCAAACCCACAGCCTCTGGGATGCAGATGAGTGCTCTAAACCTTGTTTAAACTGGGAGGTGCACCTAGGTACGTATTGGGTGAAAAAAAACCTCCATAATTTCTACAGCTCCTTCCTACCTTTCCCTGCTGGGGAAGGGAAATCAGAAGTGTGAAATTGTGAACGTTGCAGAAACCAGTGGCTTTTAGTTTTTTTTCCTTGGCGTTAGCCCTCATTGCAGTAATTCAAGCCGCAGGTAATTTTCTGCATGCATGCAGGTGATTTTAATCACGGCTGTCACGGCTCGTCAGGTATCAGTGCCGCACCAAGCACAGGAAAACGTTAATGGAGCCCCCACAGACAGCTGGCACCAGCCATTCACTGCCCCCGCAGACGCTGGGCAGCTGCCCGAGAAGAGCGTAGGCGGGTCACACTTTTGAGGATGTGGCTCAGCGAACAGCAATAGCAAGAGATGGAGGTGGCGTTGCACCCCCACTGCTGCACTGCCACAGACTCAGTGTCCTTACCATTCTCTAAAAGAGGCTTGCAGCTAAGAAACTCTGTCTGGTATCCATGCTGACGTACGACTTCAAGGCATAAAAGGGACTTCTTCTTCTCTTCTTCTTCAGCTTCTGTCATTGTCTGCGGTTGCTGCCGCATGTTAGAATCGATTAGCATCACGTCTGCACTGACCAGAGCTTCTGATCCCCTTGAGACAAACCAAGCAAGTGCACACAAAAAATACTAATACCAAAAAAAAAGAAAAAGAAAAAAATAAATAAAATAAAATAAAAAATTTCCCTTGACAAGCCTTTTAGACAAGATGTTTTCCCAAGTGTTATGTTCAGGGCAGCTTTTAGTGCTGCCTGGACTCAAATGACTCCTAAATGACAGTGGTGTTGTCATCTATTGGAGAGGATAAGCTGCAGGACTCATGCTGTGGAAGTGTTGGGGGCCCATTTGCAGCGAGACTGGCAGAGTGCATAACCTGTACTGCGAAGGCCAGTTTGTTCAGAACTGTGGTGCTTTCCTGTCTTGGATAACACAGAGTCACCTCTCCTGTCATATAAATCTCCTGTCGGCAGTGGGGACTATGTGACTTAAGATACAGTCTGTTCACACTTCTTTACTAGGAAAGGAACTTTGTTTCTTGTCCTTATACAAAGGTTACTACTTTCTTCTGAGTGGATTATGAAGAAAAATAACCTCCCGCTTCATGCTATCATTCAAGTGTGAATTATTCTTTGCAATTCATCCAAAATCTAATACAATCTGATTTTATACAGTACAATTCAAGGTATGGCTTAAATTCAGGTAGTTGTTTTTTTATACCTGTGATCACCTATAAAAAAAGAGCCAATATTTCTTAGCCTAAAGTCACTTTACATGTAAACACAAAAATAGGCTAGGGTAATGAAATGGGAAAGATGCATATATAAATTAATCTGAAGGCAAAAAAACCCAAGCAATCAAAAACACCTAGTTCTTTGTAGCGTGTATATGGGTTCATCTCTCAAGCAACATTTGATCAAATCCAGGTTAATCCTCGGAATATGTAATAAAATGCCAGCCATGTTTCCAGCTGTAAGCCATCGCTAATATCCATCCGAGTGAGTCGTCGGCTCAGGCACTAATAGAATAGAATCTTTGATCTCCGTGCCAAGGGCTGACACAAAGAGATTCAAGGCAATTTATGGTGTCTGCCAGTGACAACGCTTTTCTGAGGGCCTGTCTTTGGGAAAAATAGAAGTAAGACACCTACAGATGTGTCCTCTAAAGCTAGAAAGGAGACAGGAGTGATTTCTACCTAGAAATCGATGCACTTTAGACACTCTTAATCTGACCTGCTGTTTATACTGTATATATACCTGGGGACTTGTGTAAAATTGCCATCATTGCTGCATTCTTTTTCCACATTACCAAAGAGAAGACATAGACGTAGCAGTGCTTCACCAGCTCCTCTGAGAATACCCTAATCAATCATGCTCATCAGGGTTATTGGAGCAGCACCATCAACAGGGCTTTGGAGCACCACAGGCTCCTTGCACAGTGCATAGTTGTCCAACATGTGGCTAAGAATGTGGTTATAGCAGCCTGCTGGTCAGTCCTAATATCATTTGATTTCCAACAAACACAGTGCAACTGCGTTATTTATTATCCCCACAGCTGCTGCACAGTATATAAAATGCAACACATGTGTTATCTCACAGTGCTCTCTCGGGAGAGCTGCTCTGTGTGTGAATGGCATGTCTGAAGCAGATCCACACACCTCATGCCTTGTTTCTCTTCATTGGTGATGTCTTGTTTTGTGCTAAGGGATTCCTCCATCTACCTGCACTTAGGGGAAGTGTCTTTTCTTTTCTTATCATACTGAATATGCCCGATCAAAGAGGTGCAATGTAAAGAAGCACGTGTCAATTTCACCACATAATGAGGAATGTAAGGCTGTGGTTTCCCCCTGGTGTCTCAACACAGAACTGCAAGTCTCCTTACCTTTCTTGTCAACTATAGTCTTGTGCAAACTTCTGCACAGAGGCAGATTTAAGGGCAGGGTTTTATTCCATGCACAAAGCCTGGCAGTATGAGTGAGGTTGGTTAGCAGCTTACCTCCAGGCTTTTGAACTGGATTATTCAGCTGAAATGATGATGGGTAACACTTTTCCCTTTTCTGATTTTCAGCATGAAATAAAAGCCGTATTTTGTTCCCTCGACGGCTTGCATTTCATTTAAAGATTGTAAATGTTCCTGCTCATGATTCCCTTTCATTTTGAAAGACCTGTCAACAAGGTTTCATGTGAATAAACAAACAGCTTCTGTCATCTACTGAAAAAAAAACTCAATAGCATTTGCGTGCCAAGCCTATATGAATACTGTATTTGCAAGTGTCTTGTTTTTCACAGTCTTACATTTTCAATATAAAAGAGCAGAATCACTGATAATTATTAATGACACCACTGCAAAACGGGCTGCAAAATTATTTTTCACAAATCAAAGCAAACAAACAGCTGGTTGCTCAGAATAATACAAAATGAAGCTTAATGAGTCAAGTGCATAGCAGGCTTCATGAATAATAGCTGTTTCCACCACAGTAACTGAATTGAGGTTTCTTTTAGTGTTTCTTGGTTTATGATTAATACAGAGTTCAGGTGTAGTGCAGTGAATCCTGGTTATTGGCATATTATCACTACCAACACATTACATGCATGTGTAAAACTCATAGTCCTTATTTAAGAAACTGGAACAGCATAAACACAGCATGCAATGCATATTGATTTGTGTAGCATGCTAAATATTTAGTATCTAGTACCCTCTAGTGTTGCTTACAGAGATTGCAATCGTTTTGGATGAAATGCTGTAAGTACAGTATGTTGATAAAGAAACGGGATACCAATTCATCCCCAGATACTGTACTTTTGCTTCAGCTACACGTTTAAACAGACATATCTGTGAAGTACTGGGTCTCTTTTTAAATGATATGTAAAGCACATCAAAGGTACAGTAGCTAGGCGATGCTCAGAAGCTTAACACCTTCCAATTAGACTTTTTTTCAGTAGGTTAGACACTCCACAGGTTTCCATGGAGACCGTGCAAACAATGTATTTCTGAAGGAATGAGTAAACGCAGTGTGCTGTTTGCTTAGGTCTATTACTGCATGGCATGGATCATTTACTCCATAAAACAAATGTCCATGAAAGACTTGCCTGCTAGATTACTGTAGCATTCGTTACTGTAACAATGCTGAAGTTCCCTTAACTCAAATACAGCCGTATGTTAATGCAGCACAACACACGCCTTGTTGTGTGTTATCCCTTTCAAACAAAAGGTCACTTTGTAGTAAGGCTATATTATTCTTCTACTTTTCAGATTTCACTACAAATGCCAGCTCCTTTTTAGATTTAGCAGATGCTGTTCACTGAAGCCAATGGCCTAAAAAGAGCTGCAAATTTGAATTCATACAAAACCCAGTGTGTGTGTGTGTGTGCGTGCGTGCGTGCGTGCGTGTGTGTGTGTCAGTGCGTGTGCGTGTGTGTGTGTCAGTGTGTGTGTGTGTTTGTGTGTGTCAGTGTGTGTGCGTGTGTATGTGTGTCAGTGTGTGCGTGTGTTTGTGTGCGTGCGTGCGTGCGTGTGTGTGTCAGTGTGTGTGTGTGTGTCAGTGCGTGTGTGTGTGTGTTTGTGTGTGTCAGTGTGTGTGTGTTTGTGTGTGTCAGTGTGTGTGCGTGTGTGTATGTGTGTCAGTGTGTGTGTGTGTGTGTCTGCGTGCGTGCGTGTGTATGTGTGTCAGTGTGTGCGTGTGTCTGTGTGCGTGCGTGCGTGCGTGTGTGTGCGTGCGTGCGTGTGTGTGTGATAAAATGCAAAAAGAAGAAGAAACAAAAGAATAATAAGCAAGTGCTTTTAAATCTCCAAAAACGTTTTGATTATTACTTGCTATGCAACAACGATCCACTAGGTGGGTGTGTAGTGCTTTGGTACAAGTTTTATTTGCAACCTTTTGAGGTAGAAGAACACAAAGTAACTCCAGCTGCTGGATTAACCCATTAAAAGTCACACACACACACAAACACACACACATATATGAAGGGTCCTTTTATCTACAGGCTAAACATCTGTATAAAACCAAACAGTTATCATATTATACCCACATGCAATTGTCTGTTTTCGGCCCATCACACTGTATGTATAATTATAATAGCCAGGTGCATTTCCTGGCATTTACAGTCTTTTTGGAATACTGCAGCTGCAGTGTGTTGGGGATAGTAGATTATCCAGCCCTTACCAGTGCTATTATATTCCACATGAAATACAAATGCGACGCTGTTTCACTGCTGGTAGTGTCAAGAACAGACCTGAATTGAGGTTTCTTTTAGTGTTTCTTGGTTTATGATTAATACAGAGTTCAGGTGTAGTGCAGTGAATCCTGGTTATTGGCATATTATCACTACCAACACATTACATGCATGTGTAACACTCATAGTCCTTATTTAAGAAACTGGAACAGCATAAACACAGCATGCAATGCATATTGATTTGTGTAGCATGCTAAATATTTAGTATCTAGTACCCTCTAGTGTTGCTTACAGAGATTGCAATCGTTTTGGATGAAATGCTGTAAGTACAGTATGTTGATAAAGAAAAGGGATACCAATTCATCCCCAGATACTGTACTTTTGCTTCAGCTACACGTTTAAACAGACATATCTGTGAAGTACTGGGTCTCTTTTTAAATGATATGTAAAGCACATCAAAGGTACAGTAGCTAGGCGATGCTCAGAAGCTTAACACCTTCCAATTAGACTTTTTTTCAGTAGGTTAGACACGCCACAGGTTTCCATGGAGACCATGCAAACAATGTATTTCTGAAGGAATGAGTAAACGCAGTGTGCTGTTTGCTTAGGTCTATTACTGCATGGCATGGATCATTTACTCCATAAAACAAATGTCCATGAAAGACTTGCCTGCTAGATTACTGTAGCATTCGTTACTGTAACAATGCTGAAGTTCCCTTAACTCAAATACAGCCGTATGTTAATGCAGCACAACACACGCCTTGTTGTGTGTTATCCCTTTCAAACAAAAGGTCACTTTGTAGTAAGGCTATATTATTCTTCTACTTTTCAGATTTCACTACAAATGCCAGCTCCTTTTTAGATTTAGCAGATGCTGTTCACTGAAGCCAATGGCCTAAAAAGAGCTGCAAATTTGAATTCATACAAAACCCAGTGTGTGTGTGTGTGTGTGTCAGTGTGTGTGTGTGCGTGCGTGCGTGTGTGTGTGTGTGTCAGTGCGTGTGCGTGTGTGTGTGTCAGTGTGTGTGTGTGTTTGTGTGTGTCAGTGTGTGTGCGTGTGTATGTGTGTCAGTGTGTGTGTGTGTCTGTGTGCGTGCGTGCGTGCGTGTGTGTGTCAGTGTGTGTGTGTGTGTCAGTGCGTGTGTGTGTGTGTTTGTGTGTGTCAGTGTGTGTGTGTGTTTGTGTGTGTCAGTGTGTGTGCGTGTGTATGTGTGTCAGTGTGTGTGTGTGTGTCTGCGTGCGTGCGTGTGTATGTGTGTCAGTGTGTGCGTGTGTCTGTGTGCGTGTGTGTGCGTGCGTGCGTGTGTGTGTGATAAAATGCAAAAAGAAGAAGAAACAAAAGAATAATAAGCAAGTGCTTTTAAATCTCCAAAAACGTTTTGATTATTACTTGCTATGCAACAACGATCCACTAGGTGGGTGTGTAGTGCTTTGGTACAAGTTTTATTTGCAACCTTTTGAGGTAGAAGAACACAAAGTAACTCCAGCTGCTGGATTAACCCATTAAAAGTCACACACACACACAAACACACACACATATATGAAGGGTCCTTTTATCTACAGGCTAAACATCTGTATAAAACCAAACAGTTATCATATTATACCCACATGCAATTGTCTGTTTTCGGCCCATCACACTGTATGTATAATTATAATAGCCAGGTGCATTTCCTGGCATTTACAGTCTTTTTGGAATACTGCAGCTGCAGTGTGTTGGGGATAGTAGATTATCCAGCCCTTACCAGTGCTATTATATTCCACATGAAATACAAATGCGACGCTGTTTCACTGCTGGTAGTGTCAAGAACAGACCCAGCCAACACACTGAAAGCCACTATTGTATTAGCATGCCATCTTCCTCTAATATTTCATCCCACACCCTCATGACCTTGGGACGGGAGTTTGCAATGAAACACTTGATTTTTTGGCCTCTGAACAATAAGAACACTGTAGTGCACCTTTTCACCTTTTTTTTTTGCAGTTTCTCCAGCAGCCCATATTGCAGACAAGCAGCTTTTCAAAACCTCTTCGCCACATGAAAGGAAATGTTGCCGACACAAACATAACCTGCACCTTTTTCCAAGGGTGGGTTCATTTGTACATTCCGCAGTCAAAACAGCAAGGAAGGACTGAAGGTAGTTGTGGTTGTGGATCATTTTTCACGTAGAAAGCGCCTCTCTCTCTCTCTCTCTCTCTCGCTGTGTCTCCTTTCTGACAGCAGAGCTAACGGTTTTTAAAACTTTCACAATGGCTACAGTATCAATATGTATGTGCATAGCCCAGAGTTGTGCACAGCTATGGCCAAAGGTTTTGCATCACCCTATAGAATTAAATAAGCTTGCTTCATAAAGTCAAATTAAACCTGCTGAATAATGTTACGTTAACATATTGTATTACACACTGCTTTGTAGTTTTCCATATACTTAACAAAAAACAGACTTTTGCCCGATCATTGTGTAGTTTCTTTGATTACATACTACAGTAAATGAAGTGTTTCCTCTTCAGGTTATTTACACATTAGAAGCTTCATACATCATTCTTGATGGGGCAGGTTAAGTGCATACAGTCTGTGGTTTATTTCAAATAAAGTCCTGGAAATGACTAAGCCTGACTATACTGTGTGTCCTTCATGGAAAATAACATGCTTGCCTACTGAAATAAAATTGCCTGTACAACATTGCTTTCCTGCTTCTTTGGGGATGGATTGCATATCTTTGAGCTGATTTTCAATGATATTTCAGCAGGTTGTAGACTGTGATCAAATGAAATGACACTTCATTTACTTCACTACATTTTTAATTTCCCAAATGATCATGAGCTATCCACCCCTGTGCATTCTGGTTATTTCAATATTGCATTATGGAGAAAATTGCTGTTATCTTTTTCTTGTCATGACAACCTGTGGGAAAGTCATACAATTGGAATATAAAGTATCAGACTCAGAATATCCAGACTCACATGGGAAGTTAGCTACATTGTATTAACTTGAGGGAATGTTAAGAGCGTGGTTGGCATGAATGCATTGGAAGCATGTGCATGTCTTTAGGCAGAAGGGACAGCTGCCTCCTATTGTCTGAGCTCACTGTAAGAGCACCTCTCTTCAGACACAGAGACGGCAGTGCCTGTATGGCCCTGAGCTGGCTGATTATGAGGAGACTGGCTGACCTTCTTTAGTTACAGGAGATCGCTTTCTAGACACACCTCTCAGTGTAAAGACTCACCACTCTGACCATTAAGGTCTCAGAGTCTGCCCATTAGCACCGTCCAGGCGATACACTTTGCCAAAGGTGGGGATTTAAAGCGCACTGCCTGGGAGGCATCTGGCTTAGGTCAGCTCTGATTTCAATCACAGAGACGGGGGCGCCAGGGAGCTTTTTTAAACTGGATTAAAAGAAAAAAAATACCCACAATTTAAATTCTAAAAGGAAAATTGCTAAAAGGCAAATATATCAATATCTATGTATATCAGTTGAAAAGCATAGATGGTTTATGGAAAAGGAATTGTAAGGGACGTTGTCCAGAAATTGAGTAAAACAACTAAAACAAAACAGTTATTTTAATTAAGGTTTATCGTTTAAGTAAATAATTGACTTTCCTCGATAAGTAATATAACTTCTTAACAGTGTTTATGTATTAAATTCTGATTGAAAGTAGAGAAAGCTTCTGCTCTTCTGCTGAATGAAATGACTAAATGACTTTCAGCATCTATTAACTAAAAATTAATTTGGCCCATTTCACCTTTTTTAAAAAAAATTTTATCGGAGGGTCAGTGGGCGTGTATGCCGTATTAAAACACACACATTGACTTCCTATATAATAAATTACTTCTAACATTGAGCTAAACCATGAAATATCATGAATAATATAAGATATAGGGTTATTAAGCAAAGTGTATCTTTTATTTGTAAGAAATAGATTTTCCATATGTTCCTACATTGTAGCTTTTCTAGGAGTGAATATCATTGTGAGGACATTTTAAAAATAAAACATTTCCGACCCCACACAAATACAAGAACAAGCCCCACCCATCCACCACACACAATCTCCACCTTTTTAGTTTTACATGTGGTTTTATTAAGTTCTTTAAACATTTTTTCTAAGATTAGATTATCTGTAAAAATCAGTTTTTACCTAAATATCACATCATCGAAACCCCCATTTTCATGCTGACTCATACAGCAGATTGTCTGTATTTTGGCTACCTGGTAACGAAGAAAGAAAAATAATGGTAAAGTATGAGTTGAAGGGAAACCTGAACTTTCAGGAGGAGTCAGAGACTGTAACACAGTTACAACTGACAAGGTCTTTGTGTCTCAGCTCATGTTCTTGGGCATGAAGAATCATGACCAGCCCCAGAGCTTCTCAATCAATACTACCGCACTGACAGCTACACAATCAGCCTGAAAGAGAGTGTCAGGGGTTAAACATGACTGAAGGGAGAGGGGTCGATACCAGGGGCTCAGCTCCGGCTGCAATCACCCCCTAAGCTGTTAACGACAGCACAAAGCCCCTGGTCCTCCAAGACTGTTTGTGCATCAGTGGAGCAGAGTCCGTGTCCTTGGATAAGCCAGGCCCTGTCCTGCCCAATAATTACATCTCTGAGTCAAGTGTGGGATAAGATAAGAACACCCCCTCTGAACAACCATGTTACCATACCTGTGCAATGCGATCTGGCAAAGTGCTGCTTCAAGAGAGAAAAGTGGATTTGGATATAGACTCAGTGTTGTATTAACCGTGGTTTCATGCTATGTATAATTAGTTTGATTTGATAATCTGAAATCATCATAGCATTATGTATGTTATAGCAAACACAAACCAAATACAAGCCTTGTATCACTTATATAAATTTACGGTGGTATTCCATGGCAGAAGAATCAACAGTTGTAAAGCATAGTTAAAGCACAGGAACAAACCCCATTGATTAGATTAGCTATTGATTGTAGATTAGTGCTGTGGAGGATTATTTATTTCAAAAGGGTGAATTTGTAACTTCTAGGAAAGTACTCTTTCTATATGAAATATTTATTGCTTACAGATGCTTACTTAATACATACATGCTTAATACCCACATCAAGTATTATTATTATTATTATTATTATTATTATTATTATTATTATTATTATTATTATTATTATTATTATTATTATTATTATTATTATGTATAATTTATATTGCTCCCCTAATCATGTGTGGTAGAACTCTTTTATTTTTTTTTAATACATTCTCTACTTTTCATAAGTCGAAAATTAATTCACAAATGAATGCAGGAGAAATCAGTGGCTTGCTGCGACTCATACCTTGTACAGAGTGCTTCTTTATCGGATTCTGCACATTTCACAGCAGCTGCTCTCTCCTCCTGTGCTCCACACAACACTCCAACACCCGATGCCATCAAGATGCCCAGCCCTCTCCCTCGCTAGTGCTGAGTGCATTCTGACTGCTAAGTCAGTCGTGAGTACCGGAATGCAGTCCCCCTAGGTCTCATGTTTCTGTCATATCTACTATTCCTGATAGTTCACCAGGTAGCAACTAATACTACCCTGACATTTATTAGGAAGGTGGATAAACTATAGCTTGTCAGGGGCTGAGGAGCCTGTTGCATGAGATCACTAGAAGCGGAAAGCAATGTCCCAACTCAAAGACAATGAAGGAGTACAGTAGCTAACTTTTTTGAGATTTCTAAGCTGTATAAGAGCTCTCATTAAAAGCACACAATGGGGTGTTGCTAAGAAGCATAAGCTGCACAGCCCCGAAGTGAACTCTGCTGTTCGGTTGATAAATAGACAAATACCAGCGCAGTCACATTTGGCACTCGGGTGCATAAATATTCACTCCCCGATCAAGCATATGCAAGTTACAGATTGATAAATGGGTTCTGCTCTTAGCCCCCTATAATGCACAGAAAGACAGAATGAATCACTTTGAGAGTTCCTGCAGATGTGTTTGCGTAGGGTCATGATCCATGTGTGACTCATTTATTTGAACACTTTAGCAAACTCAAGTGAGTGATGTGAGGTGCTTGGTACGATGGCACGGAGTCTGTGAGAAACAATAGGTTTCGGTGGAAAGAGCCGTGATAGCTGGCATTCTGGTGCCCACGGGAAGGTAGAATCAGCAACAGCAGGTGTGGAAGAAAACCTGCCCATTACACTGCGCTAATCCAACCAGAAATAGTGGTCATCAGGTGGCCAGCTGAGTAAATACTGGCTTCAAAGTGAAATCATCCAGGAGTGTAGAAGAGGAATATTATGCATTCTTTATTGGGGGCCTGTGTGCGATTCAGATGCCTACAGCATGCATTGATGGATCCCATTGGTTCATTCATACCTTTTGAGTTGAGTGTTTGTCGGTTAATAGAAGATCATACGGCTTGTAACGTATGCTTTGCAAATCGAATCGATTTTGAATTCACACAGGAGTAAACATCTGCTTGTGGAAGACTGAACTGCACCAGCATGCATGGCAGTGGTGGCTCTCCATTCTGTCCAGGCACTGTGGCTTTTTATTCTGCAGATCCTGGACTTTTAAAACTTAGCAGAGATGTGGTTGACCCTGGCAGTCGCTGCTCACAGATAATTCAGCTCCCAGCAGAAGGTGTGCCACCATGGCAATCACAGCTGAATTAACCCCAGTTTCTTGTTCTCACCTGTAGCTGTCCCTTGGCTTTACATACTAATGACCTGGCATCTAATTCTTACAAAGCAAAAATAATAAAAAAGCATTATCCTCTAAGAATAATAAACAGAAAAAGAAATAACTACCATGAGGGGCACTGACGTATACTGTAAGCTTTGAAGACGTTTGAATACTGCTGATACCTTATCTGAGGCAACTACAAGAAAGATTTATCTCCATGTCATTGTCTGATAAATGTATCTAGACTGACTGATTCTATGACACATTACAAGGTCTGCTAGATAATAGGTACTCATCCCTAGATACAATCTAGAGCCTGTGACTGCACAGAACAAATACAAACACACTGGCACTGAGGCATGATAACTTATTTCTAACAGCAATACATTGAAAAAATAGGGCAAATATGGACTAATATTATTACCATATATTATGGATCACCAAATATAATATATGATCTATAGTATGTAAACGCAAGCATAGATAAAACACTGCACTGATTAAACAACTAACACTGAACATTTAAACTACACCCCAGTTTGAAAACCGCTGTACTAAAGGTATACAATTGCATTACCTTTAGCAATGGCTAGATGGAGCCAGAAACACATGAGTGCTTCTTTATCGGATTCTGCACATTTCACAGCAGCTGCTCTCTCCTCCTGTACTCCACACTCCACTCCAACACCCGATGCCATCAAGATGCCCAGACCTCTCCCTCGCTAGTGCTGAGTGCATTCTGACTGCTAGGAAACTAGAATATGGTCTGAGAACTATTTCTTATTTGAAGCAGCGGATTCACTGAGAAGCAGCTGGATATTTACATTCTCTGCTTTATTATTACCTTGTGTTTTAATGTTTAGACTGAGGGCAGTGGTTCTGGCAACCAAGATACATTTAAAGCTGAGTGTTCTTTTTATGAGACCAAAGTTAGGATCAGAATTGAATTATTTTCCAAAACTGAACTGTATATACCCTGTATGTACCATCTGTATTTTACTGATCTTAATAGCACTGCCTGTTAATTCTATTCTGGAAAAGGGTTCAAAAGAATACATAAACGGTTCATTTATGTGTGAACTTTTCTCTAGGTACAGCTTTCTTTTGGGGAACAAAAATCTTTTAATATCCTAAACCCTTTTAGTGGATGTATTGATGATCACAAAAAAAAAAAATACAATCTCTTGCCTCCTAGGAATTTTAAGCAGTGGAAGGCTAAACAAGAGGAATGCAGTCTTTGTCATGACGGCACCCAAACCTTCATGAGGGCACCCAGACTTTCATGAGGGCACCAAGACCTTCATGAGGGCTCTTAAGGAGTTGTTGCTAAACCTCCGAAGTCATCCTGTGAAGAGGTTCCCATCAGTGGACCATTTCGGGATTCAACGGAGCTGCTTTTGAAAGCACGAGCCTGGTTGACGGTTCTCCCCTGAGAAGAACATTTGCTCCTATTGGGTTTATAAAAGAGGAGCCTATGTGTCACACATCAGTTAACCCAATAATGCCACAAATTAGCTTTGGTAGAGATGCAATCCGCAACACAATTTGAAATCGAATATCCGACAACAAATACTCAACCATAATCATGCATTGAGAGCACTTTATTATTCAAAAGAATGTGGGCACTCTTCAAAAAAGCTTGCAAGTACAAATGAAAATAACATGTGCACATTATACACAGCAATAGAATATATGCATTAAGAAGATTCTGCCATTCTGCCTCATCACAAAATAAATACAACTGGAGAAGCTTTAGTCGAGCACGAGGGCAATTAATAGATCAATGCATGTTTCATTGAGGCTTGCAAATTAAAAGCCAAGACGATCAATGATCAATTCATCTGTTAATGAATTTCTAATACCAGGAGGGTCAAGAAGCAACTATTTGTTCTGACCTCTAGCAGATCCAAGACCCTTTTCAATCCATTTTTTTCTCATTTGATTAACACATAAGTCACTATTCAGTCGAAATAAAGTGTTCTTCTTTCAGTCAAGTGATATTGTTGTCAGCTACTGAACAGAGTCAGCCCTTTTAAAAGTGCTGGTTGAAGAATCTTCCATGAGCTGCAGTGCCCGCAGAGCTGCGGATACTGTTCCTCAGTCCGTGGATGGAAACTGGAAGGGACAGCAGCCAGCGCCTGCTGAGCGGCCCTCCCTTCCTGGAGTGTTGGCTGATGCTCAGCTGTCCGACCGGGCTGCAGCTGTGGATGTGTGGGACCCACCGCGGGGGACCTCACAAGATCTAAGCAACATGGTGAGTGGACATGGGCGAGGCCCTGGAACTGCGCCGCCAACAAGGGAGGCAAGCGGCGGGGATCCGCAGGAGAGATGTTTGCTGTTTCTCTCTGAAAGCCAAGCCTGTGTTCCCAATCCTCTGTACTCTCCTTCCTTTATTAATGCACAGGCTGTTGAAATCACTGCTAAAACTTTGATTGCATTCAGGGGGCTGCTTCAGCAGTATCTTCTGATATCTCTCTTGAGAGGATAACCAACTGTCTGTTCAAGAGCCAGTGATGATGCCACCAGGAAACATGTAGATGTGACCTACGGTATGTTTGCTCTGCTAGCTCAACCGAACCATTACAAACTTATTCATGGGGCTATTCTGAGGACTTCCGCCTGTGTGGCGTCACCTCTTATTCTTGGGGTACACAGTACTGAAACAGGTATGGAAATAAGAGACTCCCATCCCATTGTCTTGTTTTTACTATGAATAGGACACATCTGAGCTTGTTACATACACACTGTGGCTAATCAGGCTCATAGTAAAACCTGGAATGGGTGAAACTGCTGTGCAGTAGGAGTCTTATTTTCAACCCTGCTGAAAGTCAAGCATTCTGAAGCGGTCACAAGCATAACACAAAACTGCTCTTCAATAGAAGACTTGCTCAGATGCCTTACCCCATATGTAATCATTAACCACAAGAAGGAAACACTAGTCATTTAGTTGATTTAGTTTCAGTATATCGACTCAAATTTGAATTCCGCCTGGACACTGTCTTAACAGCTGTACCTGTCTTTGAATGGTATGGATTCTCAAATGTCTACTAAGCAGATTGGAAAGGACAGGCTTAATGACTGCTGGAGCTAAAGGAACAGATCCAGAACACTCCAGGCCGGTAAACGTCCTAACCCTGTTTAACTTGATATTTACACTCCAAGCCACATGGGTGTGGGGAGGTATTAACAGACAAACTCCCAGATAAAGATGAATTGTTGAGACACCATTACTGTATTATAGTGTAACCAGAGTCCGAATGTTCCAGTTGGAGCCATGGAGCCTTCAACGGGGGATATCGGCACAGTGAAAACCAGACTGAAAACCTGCTGACGTTTCCATTTGCCCACTACTGATGACAGATTAATCACAACTGTTCATTTTTTTCACGATGTTAACACCTTTTGTTATTGCAGATATGGCTAAAATGACTATTTACAGGTTTGGTTTCTTATTAAAATACTATTATGTTGTATGATTATTATGGAGTAAGGAGCAGTGTAATTAGTTGTGATTAGTCAAAAACTGTTTTACTCGATAATTGTATTCTACTGGCAATGGTAGAGAATGGTTCAGACCATGATAAAAGCAGTCCAGCTGGAATGGCCTGCAAGCTATGAGAGGGAATGGCCGCATTGGCCAGGCCAACAAACACAGATTTCCTTTCAAAACATAAATTCCTGATTTGCTTTGATCAACACGGCCAAACTAATAACTTTGCCTAGTGTAAATACAGTGAGAGTCAAGGATATTTAGAGAAGTGTGGTTCAACAGTTATATTTCTAACTCTGCCTGAACCGCCTCCTGAATCTCCAGAGCCTTGGTGGTAGAAACTTGAGAAGCATAAAGAGCCATCTCGTGCAGAAAGCCCAGCACCCATGGAAAGCTTTTAAGAGAGACATTGCGTATGAATATTTTTTTTACAGCTGAGAGGGGAAACTTGTTTATTTAAATAACTGGTAGGATTCTTGACATAATCCTATACAATTGAAACTCTCTTCTGTTTCGAGGAAGTTTATATTGAAATGATCCCTGTAATGTACTGTAAAGAATCTCAAAATTAGGTTGTATTTAACAAAGAAATCTTTATTGTTCGGTGGTAGGGTACTTTAAAAAAAAACTCTCTCTCTCTCTCTCTCTCTCTCTCTCTCTCTCTCTCTCTCTATATATATATATATATATATATATTTATATATATATATATATATATATATATATATATATATATATATATATATATATAAAAATTGCCACAGATGTCAGAAAGTAGCCTTTACCAAGGTTCTCACAAGGCCTAGGGGCCTAGCCCTTCATACCCACACTGGAAGTGAGGATTATGGACCAGGCCCTGCCAATGTAAACAAGAGCAAAATGAAACGCAAACAAAACTATAGCCTTTCAATTGCGATGGGGATAAATCTCATCTTTACCTAAACAAAAGAAAATAGTAACACTTGACTAATGGCCTGCAAGGGATGATTACCGACAGCGTGGCCTGCCTCCTTGAGGCAGGGTGCAGAGAGAAAGCAGGTCCTGGAAAGGAATGAAATAAAGAAATGGGATGCTCCGTTGGTTTTGTTTAAAATAATCAACCTCTTTTACCGCTCTGTTTACAGTAGGAGCTGAAGCTTCAGGCAGCAGGAAAAAGTGATTCGGCTTCACAGTAAAGATCTGCAACGAATACGATCAGTGAACCCGATTAGTGCAAGGCTTTTGAAGAACTGGAATTTTCCGTGACAAATATAAAAGGCATAACTTGCATGTTTTACAAGTATTGCCATACACAGTGAATACAGCATATACATTACCCGTCAAAAGCATTCCACTGTACAATCAGTCAAGACCAGCTCGAATAAAAGAGATAAGTTACAGAGAAAAGTCAAACAAGACTGGGAAACCCAGCAGTTATTGCATGTCAGTATATTTACACACATATACATACAAGGGAAAAAAGTTTGAAACATTTAAGGCATTCAATAAATTACCCACAAGCTGTTTCAGTTTGGTCGTGTTTCTCTCTTTCTAGTGCCTTTAATGCATTAATTTTGGTTTAGCTATGCCAATATTTAGTTTTTTGAGACAATGCCATCGCAATGGGAAGCAACAGCAATGTAAACACTTCTTAAGTGAATAATAAGTCATTGTTCGGAATTTATAAACATCCCAGATAAACAAGGAACTTTACATCTGGGCCATGAACTGAACCAAGGTCTCCTGTGTGTATCAGCCAGCCAGACCCCGGCTCTTCTCTCGCTGTTGTCAGCAGCCTCTTTGCTTAAACAGGCTCCTTTTTTCCCCAGAAGTTTAAGGACACAATTCAATTACCTTTTGAGCCAGAGGGAACAGTTAGCAATTTGTTGCTCTCCGAATCGCCCCCAAAAAGCAATTAAATTAGTTTTGTTTATTGCACAAATTAACAATTGCCCTCCCTCTGGCTAAAAAAGTAATTTGAATCAGGCAAGATAATTAATTTCTATACTTACAATGTATATAATTTAGGATGTGTTTTTGAAGGTTCCCTGGCATGCTGTATATGTTTTAGATTTTTAGAAACGACTACTTATACTATTGAGTTACACCCAAGAAATAATTTCATCCCAAACATGCCTGCTCATCAATAATCTCAGTTTTACTGGTGTTGCTTTTGTTGTGATATAGAATAGGTTTGATTGCACAAACTGATTACAAAATAAAAGCTTTCTAACATATACTAACAGGTCTTTATTTTTCTGTCACTTTTTTAAGACCCTGCATTATCCAGCAACATTCATACAACGAAGACACCAACAAAACACAGTACACTGTCCAACAGATGGAAACCCTGCTATACTGTAGAGTATAAATCAGAGCAAAGCATGCAGTGCTTAGTGCTTCTGAAATCCACGGGATTAGGGTCTCTGGACCCTGAAAGCCCTATCAATCCTGTAGTGTAAGCATGGGTGTTATGCAGAGGTAACCCACTCATTCCAGCAGTGCCCTTAGACTGACCTGGAGGCATGACCTCATACTGGAGTAAGCAAGGGAGTCAGTCACTGTTTTTATACTTCATCAATCTGAGGCCTGCACAGTGCTGAACATGAATCTGTATCTCATTGTGCAGTTGACATTTGCATATGAAGCCAACACTGATCTAATATATTGTATTATTACTATTATATTAGTTGTAATACTTTTTTTAAATGTATTATTACTTATTAAGTTTTGGCATGTTTTCTGTATTGGCAGAAGGTCATAACGACAGCTATTAAAATAGCAATACTTGGGAACGCAACAGGAGGTATATTGGCTTGACAAATTGTGATTTTTACGGCGAAATGTCTGTCTACTTGACTAATCTACTTTCTCATAGTTATATCTTAGAATTGTAATTCTGAAGTTATTGAAAACAGTGATTCTTAAAATACTAGGGTAAGTGCTAGGGTTCAGTGGAGTCACTTACGGCAGTAATAGGATTAAATACAGTTTAGCTATTGATTCGGCACATAAGTGAGCAGAAAGCTTTTGTCCTATAAGAAATGTAAATTATTTTTACAATGCCCTCGAGGCAGGGAAAGTCCCAGCTGTGCTTTTGTCTGCTCAGACGATCATTCTTGTGGTTATGTCCTAGCTGTTGTCTGATGCTTACAATAAGTAGGTATGTTCCACGTGGCTAGATTAAAAAAGCTTTGAACAACATGATTGCAGCAGTGCACCCGTTCCTCTTACAAATAAACTGAGGAAATGAGCAGCAATATCAGAGGTTACGGGTTTGCTGTCTCTGTGACATAATATTACAAGATTCTGAGGCGATGAATCACTGACAAACTGATAAAAAGGCTATGGATATATATATATATGAATCCACATTATTTAATATATATTCACAGTAATATGATTCTTTTTCATAGCACACAGTGCCACCGGTGACTAGATCTTGTAACTGCACATTATTCTATTGCTGTTTTCTGTACTGTACACAGCGCCATCGGGTAGCTAATTGTTATATTTGATGCATGGATTTTAAATGGAAATCAGGAAATGTTCTGCACGGTACGTTTTGTTTCGTTTTTATTTTAGATAAATGCAACAGTTTTATTCATGTATTTACATTATGTGTCTAAATCCAGCAAAATAAATAATTTAAGGACAGGTATTACGCTCGCTGGTATTGCACTCTAAGGGTTTTTTTTTTATTTTCTGCAGATCATTTTGACAGACTACTTTGCTTCAGCCGAGTTGGACATTATGATTTATTTTTCGTATAGCCTTTCCTGTTCTAAGGTATGTCTAGCTGCAGTTTGAAATAGACATTCCCTGGCCCCAAGGGAAACTGGGTCTTTCAGCTTGACATTTGTGTAAGTTTTTAGTATTTCGCCATTCTAAATCAAATATTAAAAAAAAATAAAAAAAATAAAAAAAATTAGAAATGGAGACAGAAAACGTGTGTTCAAACCTAATAAAAAGCTGTTTTGCAGTCTTGTAAATGATTCCACTGACAATGCTCTCAATTGCATGGAAAATGACTCTTCTAGCAGGTATTTCATATGTTTAATGCATGTGTACTGGTGTGGCTTAGAAGAAATGCTGGTTGCAAAACTGAGCCACTAACTCAGCTCGGTAAAAGCTGGATTGATTAAAAAAAAAAAAAAAACTGCCTTAGTTCTCTGTTCTGTGGTTCAATCTAATTTCCAGGAATAATAGATGACGCCCCCAGAACCCCTTTTGAAATTCAGTAAGCCCTCAGCTGAAAGAAGACATATACAGTCCAGATGGAACACAGACACAGAACACGGAACAGGTCATAAAACAATTCCCTATTTTTAAATTTTTTTTTTTTTTTATGAAATCCACCCCTAAATCACTATAACACATGCCATTGGCCACCCAGATTTGGAACAGTGTATGCAAGCAGAATCATCTTGAATTGAGCTGTGCAATCTCACTTAGCTTATCCTGATTAATAATGTGATTTTTATTAAAACATCAACGGCATGCATTTCAGCATTTTAAAGAAGAAGAAGAAGAAGAACGCAAACACATGCTCGATCACAGGATGATCAGTGCCCACTCTTTCTTTCAATGAAGTTATGAGCGTTCACTTACCAGCAAGATGTTCTTTAAGTTTAGATTTCTGTTACCACAGATAAGAGGGGCTCTATTTAGAGTTTCTAGTGGACTCCAAGGCACCAAGAGAAGGACAGTAAGATGAAACCTCTACAGGGACTGCAGTGCAATGTTACGTTTTAATATTGTAGTAACTGCAGATATTAAAAATGCAGTGGAATTCACCTAATGAGAACTCAGCTGCTCACACTGAACCCCGAGTGATCTGGACTCCGGATGCAGAGTCTGACTCTTTCAAAGGGACCTGGGGTTTGGGAAGTATTGGAACTCAAGAGGGGGTACATTTTCTGCCGCTTTCCTCATGTTTGCTTAAGTATCAATGTTAAACCGATACCAAAAAGGCTCTTTTTGAAGGCAGGTCTTTCTGAGGGGAAAGGTATTGGAGAAGGTGATAAGCAAAGCAGAGGATGGTCTGTGGGGTGGTTTAGCTCTCTTTGTGGGAGTCTCACATTCTTTCATCAGCAGTAAGTGCATATACTGACACCTCGGTAACAAGAAGCATCCTTACACACGTAACCTAACGGATCTTGTAAAAAGGCAATTTTCATAAAATGAATTTAGGCTAAGCACAGTTTAATGTATGGGTCCGCATTTTTGACAAAACAAAAACAGACAAGAGTTGTAATAATGGTTTTACGAGTACGAGTAAGGATATAATTCTGCTTTCACCGAGTGTCACAGGTCAAGTTATTCCATTAGAGAAGAAGTTGATTTGGAACTACTAAACAATGCATCTTAAATGCTAGTAGCCCTAACGTTTTCCTGTGTAAACACTATACATAAAAAATGTACATTAATCACAAACAGTCACAGTACTTTTGAAAGGATAGTGTATGCAGGTTTTGCACATGGGCAAATTTTCTGAGTTACTGATGCTTTAGCTGTGAACATCAGGTTCTTGCTAATGAGGAGCGATGTGGTTTGAAGAGAGACTTGGGTGAAGAGGCCATGGTGCTATACTGTAACAGAATCAGGACCCCTCGGAGGCTGGGGAGAGGTGAGCTGCGAGTGGGTAATGGCAGAAGCAGGAAACCAGGATGAGGGCCGGTGTGAGAACACAAAGCAGAGGCAGCTGGAGAGACGAGGTCAGTCAGACGCTTTGAGGCGAGAGCAAAGAAAATAAACACCCCCTTTAAAATAGAAGAAGCACCTCTTTCATCTTCCCAGTGGGGTCGATTCTCAACAGTAATTATATTAACCAGCCCTGGAGCCACCAGTCATAGGCAAGTAGAATTGTTACAACACTGCAGCAATCAGTGCATGAGGAACAGCGTGTCACTCCTCTCCCAATTGTTGTGCAAGTCTTTGAATAGGATCACAGCCACTTCTCTTCCTGTTCCAGGAACGTGGAGTAAAGGGAGATGTGTAAGAGCATCTAGAGGGGGTGGTTAGCTCTTATATTAACGGGCAAAAATGTGTGTGAATCAAACAGGGTAACATTACATGGAGTGTCTAATTACACTGTAATTGCACATGTAGTTATCTGGTAATTACATTAAGCAAAATGCACAGCACCATATACAGTGTAATTTCCTTGTATTTACAAAATCAGGTGATGACTGCCTAAAATTTCAATTGTATCATTAAACTTGTCGTTTGATTTCAACTACACCACCATCTATATAACTACTTGGTTGTTACATTGAGATTAAATGCTCAGTGTTACCTAAAAAAAGACAATCAATCTTTAGAATGAAAGCTAGCAAACACAGTGCATAAAGGAAAGTGACTGTTAAAAAAAAGTGTTACAATGAAAAGTACAATAAAGTCACAGGATTGCTATTATACAGGATATGTATACATATCAAGCTGTGTGATCTGTGACGCCTCAGCTTGTTTCAAATAGGGTTTGTGGATGGTACTGAAGCACAGGGGGTAAATACCTCTATCCTAGAAGACCCGCAGGAGTAGACAGACTGAAAGGTTAGGAGGATGCTGTAACTAAGTACTGCACTTTGCATCTGATTTAGCATGCCCAAACTTCCATTTAACATTCTCAGCTGAAGCACTTTAATAGGATCTTCGGGACATGAGAATGTCCTTAAGATCAAGCATGGGGAAGGGTGTATTCTTCACACAGGGAAGTTCCTGTCAAAGACACAGATACAGCGTTTCTCAGAGGGACTCAGGAAATGAGATGAGGGAAAACCCTAAACTTAGCAGTGCCACAGCATAGAAACAAAGCTGTCCTGTCCAGGTGGTAGAGAAAAAGCCTGGCGCCTCTGTATTTATATATAAATATATATATATATATATATATATATATATATATATATATATATATATATATATATATATATATATATATATATATATATATGTTACAATAAGGTCCTTGCTGGTAAATCTACCTGCAGGGTAATATAAACAAGAGAGTGCAGAGATGGCAAATCTGTGGAAGAATTCCAGGAATGCTGTAAACAGATACCGGGCTCTATTCAATTGATCTAAAAGGTGACAGATCTAAACACCACCGCCATATAAATCATCAAAAGAAAGCAACATCTCGATCATGAGCCTCCTTAGTGTAAAATGACAGGTTTGGTTGAACTGTAATGTTGGACCGGTGGCTGCATGCAGATTTAGATCAGTTCAATAAAACCCACTGTTGAATAATGGACCCCACTATATTTTAGTATCTAATGGAACATGACTGTGTGGTACTGTAAAGGACAGTTGGTGGCGTTCTGCATTGACTTAGATTTATGTTTTTAAATAACAACAGCCTATAAACATTGAGCTTGGACAAAGTGCAGCACACAGCATTCGGTATCCTGCCAGTTGACAATAAATGAATGCATCATGGATGGTTGACTGGAAGCTGTTAAACTAAGCATTCATGTTTCATTTATGGCCCTCTGCAGTTTTATCTAAGTTGTAAATAGTTGTAAACACATCACACATATTGATATATATCTTGATGTTAAACATTATTTGTTAAACATGACTAGTCTGATTTTGTTTGGTTTGATCAGCAGGACAAATGAAATGATATATTTGTGTACGTACTTTTCGGTTAAGTTTAGGGCATGTGAGAGAAGAAAGGACAATAGATCAGTTAGTGTCTCAGCAGACAAGACAAGAGATCTGACAGACGTTAGGAGTGGGCTAACAGTTATCAGTCTGTTACCAGGTGCTTCCATAGCTAAGACTACACAAACGAATGATGTTTCATCAAGAAGAGGCTCAAGAGCGAGCAGACTTCACTGCAGAATACAAACTCGAACTTCCATGAAGGAATTCGAGATGACAAACATTTAAGTGTGGTCACATATCCCCCCAGAATAATTCATTTTTCACATTGCCTTGAATCTCTAGTGGAATTCACCGATCGCAAACGTTCCACAGGCAGCAACAGCAGAACAATTCCCATGGACTAATAGGCAACCTGCAATTCTGCTTCACTGATGGATTCCTAAACTGTTTACACAGCCTGTAATGGAACCAATAAACAGGCTTTACGGATGTGGTCTTGAATCAGGATGGAACAGAATAGCAACGCTTCCAGCTAGAAGACACAACGTGATATGGGAGTTCAAAGAGGGATACAAGTAGGAGCACATCCACAAAGTGTTTTCATTCTAAGTTAGCTGTTCTCTCTGTTAGGGGTGGCCAAAACAATATGAGTGTATTATATAATGTTTATTTCATCCAATTTAGGTTTCAACCACTTTAAAGGAAAACCAATACTCAAGTGTATTTTATGTTTTAATAACACTCAAGACTAAAATGCTGACAAGCCTTTCTGTGGTTTGTGTCTAAGATTATTTCCGTCTGGGTCTGGCTTTACCCAGGACGCATATAAGAAGTAAGCTATGATCCAGATAAATGTGTCTGTGGAGAGGGATTTCTTCAGTCCATGTGGTGTCTAGAGTACAGACCACTGAGATCTAACACTGTGATACTATGTTTAAACTTTTCATCTGCAGAAACTTATCCCAGAAGACAAAGCAGTAAATACTGGGGGCAGTGTGGCCAAGGAGTTAGAATAAAGGCCAGAAGTTTATATCTCAGCTCTGCCTCTTACATCCCATGTGAGCACATGTTTTAGGGATCACACACATCTCACCCAGAATACAGAGAACACATTACAGGTGCCAGTGCCAGCGCTATGATCTTCATCCACAGCGCGTGAAATAAGTTCAAAATAGAAAGCAGTGTGAACTGAAGATGATACGCTTGAAATACTGTCCAGTTAGCCAGCTGTAACCAATGACTAGGGTTCTGTGCCTATGTTTCCTTTAATAAAATATTTAAGTGAACAACCTAAATTATGGTGGATGGACTTTTTTCCCTCTCTCTTAAATTTGGTAAACTTATGTTGAGTATCTATCTATTCCTGGAAAAATTCTGATTGAAATAATTCTCTGTATTAACTTAAGCTGGCCTTATGAATAATTTAATCTTTTGAAAAGCGGGCCCCTGGTATGTCTCTGTGAAGTGCTCAGTGTTCATTTTCATTTTCATTCACAGGAAGCTACTCGGATGCAGACACAGGGGTGTCTTGATGTGTTGCAGTAAACAGACCCCTGAGAAAACCCTGAAGAGCAGACGAGCCTCAGACCAGGTGCGGGTCAGAGTTCAACCTAACCCCTACGTATTGATGTTCCTGTTTATCTGTGCGCTGGACAAGGCCTTTCTTGTACTCTGTCCCAGATGTGCTGCACCACAGCCCTGTTCTAATCCTCCATCGAAGCCAACACAATGTAAATCTCCCAAGACTTGAAATCCTGTTTTATTTATGTCCTCAACAGGACTTTGTTCTCATTTTAAAGCCTGTGCCTTAATACAAGCCATATATGATATGTATATCATTTTTTTTTTTAAATCTTGCTGTTTGGGGGCTGAGATAAGATAAGATTGATGCAGGAGCAGAGGGCAGGGTAGCAATCACATACCCCTTTGATGCTTCCCTGCATGACAGCTGATCTGTCTCCCATGCACTCACAGCCTGTTAACAAGGAATCTGAAATATAATTACATTTATCATTTGTCACTTTATTTAGCATAGTTAGTATTTATTGTGCCTGATATATATATACAGAACTGCAGTCTGGCAAATTATTTGCACATATAAAATATGAGCCATCGGAAGCTGTAAGCATAGGAGGTTTACAGGATATATAAATAATACATTTAAAAAAAAATGTTTCTGCTCTTCTTAAAGATGTCAGCGCTTTCTCTGGTTGACATGGGACCAATTTGAAAATGATTCCTATTTCTTTGCTTTAGATGTAAAGGCATGGTTCCCTGTAATAATGTAAATAATATAAATCACTAAAGGTATCCCTGTAGGAAAATATGAAACCGACAGTCTTGCTTTGTCAGCTGCTGTTAAAAAAAATAAACTACTTTCACTGTAAAAGATCAAAATAATTCAAATTAGCATTGCATATATAGCATTTGTGAGCTCATTAAGGAGGTTCAGAACCTTTTTGATCTCTGTTTGCTGCTGATGGCAATGAACAAGGGGCAAAGGGAAATGTGTCACGGTGTTCAGTTATATCTGGTTTGTTCTTACAGGTGAATACGCTAATATGTTGGACCATTAAAACTATATTTAGGGGTTGCGTATTATCTAATTATAGAACTGGAATTGTTAGCTATGTTGCTCAGTATATAGAACCCTCTGGGACTCAAGATCTAAGAAGGATCTTTATAGAACCTAAAATGAAGGTTCCAGACACAAGACTGAAAGTTCTTTACGGAACTCAGTCAGGAACAGAGATTTCTGAAGTACCCTGTTACCTCAGTGCTTTTACACTGCAGCCTGTGTCTTTACTAATATAACTATGAAACTCTCAATAATGCTGAATTAAGAAATACTGAAACAAAAGAAAATTCAGTGACAAACCTTTCGACCAGAAGTATTTTTTCAGTCTTTGTTATTGAATGGTAGTTTCGTTTAGTATTTGTTAATCATAAATAAGCACACACTCCACAGAGCTCCACTGCGGGGCCCATGCAGTCCAGTTCTACAGGTATGACTGGTATACCTTCAGAAAGTGATGCTGGGTAAGGCCTGCTGGTTTGCTAATGGACTCATTATCCACAGTCAAAGGACTGAGATTTATTATTATTATTATTATTATTTATTTCTTAGCAGACGCCCTTATCCAGGGCGACTTACAATCGCAAGCAAATACAAATACATTCAAGTGTTACAATATAAGTCATACAATAAGAACAAGAAATACAATAATTCTCAAGTGTGACAAACCACAATTCAATAATACAGCAGATAATAGTGAAAGTTACATCAGGATATGATTAAGTAGTGATAGTTACATCAGGATATGATTAAGTACAAAATACTACAGATTAAACACTTGGGAGATTACAATATTCTGAGGTACAGGATTAAATGCAGTAAAATAGGGGGCAGATAAGAGCAAAATAAAGCATATTTAAATGAAGGGTGATAGTGTCCCAGGATACAACAGAGGAGTTCTACAGGTGCTGTTTGAAGAGGTGAGTCTTAAGGAGGCGCCGGAATGTGGTCAGGGACTGGGCAGTCCTGACATCTGTAGGAAGGTCGTTCCACCACTGCGGAGCAAGGGTGGAGAAGGAGCGGGCTCGGGAGGCAGGGGAGCGTAGCGGAGGTAGAGCCAGTCTTCTAGTGCAGGCGGAGCGGAGAGGTCGAGTGGGGGTGTAGGGAGAGATGAGGGTCTGGAGGTAGCTGGGTGCAGTCTGATCAAGGCATCTGTAGGCTAGTACAAGAGTCTTGAACTGGATGCGAGCGGTGATCGGGAGCCAGTGGAGCGAGCGGAGTAGTGGAGTAGCGTGGGAGAAGCGAGGCAGAGAGAACACCAGGCGAGCAGCAGAGTTCTGGATGAGCTGGAGCGGACGGGTGGCAGACGCAGGGAGGCCAGCCAGGAGGGAGTTGCAGTAGTCTAGGCGGGAGAGTACCAGGGCCTGGACCAGGAGCTGGGTAGCATAGTTGGTGAGGAAGGGTCGGATTCTTCGGATGTTGCTCAGGAAGAATCTGCAAGTGCGTGCCAGAGTGGAGATGTGCTGGGAATAAGAGAGGCAGGGGTCCAGGGTGACTCCAAGGTTTTTAGCTGAGGAAGAGGGAGAGAGTGTGGTAGATTCCAGAGGAACAGAGATAGAGAGATCAGAGGAGGGGGAGGAGGAGGGAAAGAAAAGGAGGTCAGATTTAGAGAGGTTGAGTTTGAGGTGATGCGAGTGCATCCAGGAGGAAATAGCAGACAGACAGGTAGAGATACGGGAGGAGATGGTGGAGTCAGAGGTGGGGAAGGAGAGGAAAATCTGAGCATCATCAGCATAGAAATGGTATGAGAAACCATAGGATGCGATGAGGGGGCCCAGGGAGCGGGTGTAGAGAGAGAACAGGAGAGGACCCAAGACTGACCCTTGGGGGACTCCAGTCAAGAGAGGGTGAGGTGTGGAGGTTGCTCCACGCCAGGTTACCTGGTAAGTGCGGTTGGAGAGGTAGGAGGAGAACCAGGCCAGAGCAGTGCCAGAGATCCCCAGGTCAGCAAGAGATGATAGTAGAATAGAGTGATCAACAGTGTCAAAGGCAGCAGAGAGGTCGAGGAGAATTAGGACAGAGGAGAGAGAGGCAGCTCGGGCACACTTAAGTGAGTTGGTGACAGAGAGAAGGGCGGTTTCAGTGGAGTGAGCAGAGCGGAAGCCAGATTGGAGAGGGTCAAGCAGAGAGTGGTTGGACAGGAAAGCAGAGAGCTGGCGGTGTACAGTCCGCTCGAGGGTTTTGGAGAGGAAGGGTAGGAGGGAGACAGGACGGTAGCTCTGGAGGGAGGTGGGGTCGAGGGTAGGTTTTTTGATTTAGTTCTCAAACAGCCTGCAATTTACTGAACTCTGAAGGTGAAAGCTAGCTGTATATCTGTCAGTATTTATCACTTGAATCATCCCCTTTTATCTCCCTCACTTTATCCAGACAATTTGACAATCTTTCTCTTGCAAACCCATGAACTCTTTTTAAATTGGCCTGCTTATCATCTCTCTCACTCTCCCCCTCTCTGAAGAGATACTTAATTCCAATTTCTTATAACGTATCTAAGGAATCTAAAGAATTATCTTTTGCTTTATGAATATTTTAATGACCTGGGGGAATATGCTGAAGCTGTGGTGATTCATAGAGATTCATATCTTTGCTAAGAGACTCATAAAAATAATAAGAAAACAAAAATGTTTAAATCACTTTCCTACATTTTCTTTCTTTTTTTTTTGATTTACCAGTAGAGAGCAGTAGGACTGTAGTGTTAAAAAAACCCAAACAATAATGATCAAGTAATGAGCAGCAATCAAGTTTTACACTGGTCATGTGACCTCACATGCCATATCCCTTTATATTTTAACAAGAACAAAACAAAACAACAATTAAAGCAAACTTAGATTCAAACTGAAATATTTACAAGAATATTTATCCATACATATAACACACATTGAAGAAAAAATAATGCTGTTATTTGATGTAAATAATATAGATATATATATATATATATATATATATATATATATATATATATATATATATATATATATATATATCACACATGTTTTTTAAATTGAAAACACTAATAACTCAGATTGAATGTAGTGCTTGAGAGTAGTCTGCATTTGTTTGTATTCATTTTAGAATAATCAAATGGCTGGTTTCACAGCGGCCCATTAGCACTCGTCTCGGTTTTCTCAATGTTGCCTTAGGTAAGGTAATCCAAGACTAATGACGATTTGGAGTAAATATCTTTGAGAATAACGCCTGTATTATATAAACTTGCATGATCAGAGACAGACTGCAAAACGTCATGCAAAATCCCACTGTTACAGTAAAGTGTTTCCCTTCTGATGAAGGTGCTTCTGATACCACTGGACTCTATCACATCATCAATGATTCAGTGGATTTTGTGAAATGTCAGGAACTGTAATTAAAAACCAATCAGAAGTAGATCGTTGTTATTAAAAGATTAACTGGACAGAGACAAGGGCAGCAGTGTGGACTAGTGGTTAGGGCTCTGGACTCTTGACCGTGGGTTCAATCCCAGGTGGGGGACACTGCTGCTGCTGAGCAAGGTACTTAACTAGATTGCTCCAGTAAAAACCCAACTGTATAAATGGGTAATTGTATGTAAAAATAATGTGATATCTTGTAACAATTGTAAGTCACCCTGGATAAGGGTGTCTGCTAAGAAATAAATAATAAAAATCTTATTTTTTTTGGTTATTGAGAGTTTTAGGGAACAAGGGTTTAAAATTGAGGCTTGATTATTTTTCTCACTAGCCTTAAAAATGTTGATTACTGTATTTTTGCAGTTGTATTACTTTTCCCCTGGTTATTCTATGCAGTTACTGTAGTTTACCCTAGTTTGCCATGTTTATTAATATAGTATGCATCACCATACTTTGCTATTCTTAACAATGCTTACCTATGCTTGATTGCACTTTGTTGTGCTTTTACTATGGCACACTACGAGGGTCATTCTGGTTATCTCCTGGTTTTCTCCTGGGTTTCCCAGACACTTGTGTCTGCTGGTAGCTGCAGATCTTATATCTATTCCTTCGGACAATCGCAAGGGGATAGGCAGGGATAATCTTCTCATCTCGTTTCTTCATTTGCATCCGGTACAGTTATGCTCAGTATTTCCCACTCAAGATTAGTCAGAGTTTGGAAACGATAACTTATCAGCTCTCGACAGCATGAGTCATCTTATCACAAGAATACAACAAGGTAGGGCTAATCCTTAACATTGTGTTTTGTTTAAACAGGAGAGGTCTGACGTAGTTATTAAGTTAACAGCCTTCCTTTTATAGCAGCCCCCTTAAAAAAAAAAAAAAAAAGGCTTGAGCTCAGTCCTTGGTAAGAAGTCAACAGCACCTAATTCTTAATTTAAAAGATCATTAGACATACAGTAAATATTATGACAGAATTCCAAGCCTTTGCCCAGTAAAATCCACATACAAATGTCAAGATTGTTAACGTTTCAGATTCAAGTCACATTTACTGTTTTTTTCCCCACTAACTAGGAAGTGAAGCCCAAGGAGGCCTTTTAGCAAATCAGACTCCTCCATTAGCGCAAAGCAGATTCCTATACATAAGGTTATCACGGATTTCACGATTTCCGTGAAATGTACCCATTGCCATGTAATATGTCGTTCCTGGTGAAAATACTCATTTGTGAATGTATAGTGTAAATATACAATAAATACAACATGTTTGGGCAGCAGTGTGGAGTAGTGGTTAGGGCTCTGGACTCTTGACCGGAGGGTTGTGGGTTCAATCCCCAGTGGGGGACACTGCTGCTGTACCCCTGAGCAAGGTACTTTACCTAGATTGCTCCAGTAATAACCCAACTGTATAAATGGGTAATTGTATGTAAAAATAATGTGATATCTATAAAAAAAAAAAGTGAAATAATGTGATATGTTGTAACAATTGTAAGTCGCCCTGGATAAGGGCGTCTGCTAAGAAATAAATAATAATAATGTTTGCCTGATTGATGCACCACCAGTTGCACTGCATTTAGGAACCTGGCAGCTGGTTTTGTTTGCTTCCTGTAAATGATTGAACACACACTGCATAGAGCTGAACAATGTCTTTAAAATGTCTTCAACAAAGCTGCAACAAAGTGTGGAAATATTTCTGCTAAAGATAGCTCTGTCCAGTTCAAGAAGAGCACATTTCACGTGTCTGTTGTTATTTTTACATGTATTTATGTTTTCAATTTGTTTAATAATTCACTGATGGTGAATGTCTTTTAAAATGTGTAAATATAGCAATGACAGCATCATATCTCAAACAGGCTGCCTGCAGGATCAGGGAGTTGTCCCTGTTTTGACACGGTATTTTAGTCACCAAATGAAAGCTACTGTTACACAGAACTACATGGGCGTGAGAGGGGAATGCTTTCGCAACTGCATTTCTGTCTGCATGGGAACATCTTGTAACATTTATTAACTGAACAGCATAAACAAGTTGAAACTGAAAAAAAGCTTCTGGTACTCTGTGTACTTCCTGTGAAATTCACCAAAAAGCCTTGCCTCAGATACCGTACCTTCAAATGTAATTCCTGATGTCAGTTCTGCTCACATTTGAACCTGGAGCATTTGAAGTCCCAGCTGAATTGTGCAGAGGTATTGGTTGAAGATAACAGAAACTAAGCTGCAGTGAAACAACACTGAATCCAGACAGATAGATGCAAAGAGCAGTTACACTGCTATTGAAATGCACTAACTTTAGGGTACTGCTGTTTGTCATCTTAAATTGCATACCACATTGCTTGGTGATTCCTGTGTGAACAGCATGTAAAGTTTACATTATACCTGTTGGTAACTGCTGAAATAAAACACATCATGAACTTCATATTGTGCATTCAAAGTTTTTCTTACATCCACTTTTAAGCAGCCTAAACAGTAGAGATTATAATGCACAATATTACCTTATCATGTTCATGATAGGGTTGACCCAACAGCAAGTGGAATTTACTATAAATCATTTAAGCAGAGTCAGTGCAAAGTCTGCTGAATGATAGATATACATTCCTGTGTGTGTGTGTGTGTGTGTGTGTGTGTGTGTGTGTGTGTGAGCGTATAGCACAAATTGTTTCAGTAATGATGCAACATTATTCAATCCAGTCCTACAATCCTCACACCCATTTCTCTAAGAAAAGATTAACAGAGTGCAACGAGTTAGTGACACTTTTGGGAGGTTAGTTTTGCTAGTTAATGTGTTTACCAGACTAGGCACAGCAGTTCTTTTATATTGCTAGATTCCACATTGTATAGTATTAGCAAAATTGAATTCCTTTAACAAAGTCAGCTCAACAGAGGCTACTGAGATCACAGGCTGTGGCCAAATCGTCAGCGTTTTAAAATAAAAATGTATTCTTCAAGCTGCAAGCTTAAATTAGGACGAGGGACAAGGGACTGCTCATCAGACAAGCTGGGATCACTGCTTGTACTGCAGTCTACATTTGCATTTCGATATTTTTGGCATTAATTTGAACTGATTTTGCTGTAGCTATTTAATTGCTAACTGTGAAGAGCACTGCAAGATGAAATGCTGTTTCTGAGTTTCTCCAACATCGCTGCAAAGAAGCGTTACTTGTTACAATCTGGTGCACAAGATACATTTTCACAGCCGTTTCAAGTTGCTCTTTAATTTGTTTGGTTTCATTTTGTTGCTTTTATTTGCCGCGTAGCTTCCTAAATGAAAAGACCCTCTCTGTGCTTCACAGGGTTATAGCCCAAACAGGTGTTACAGGTGTAAACAAGAGAACACATCAGTATTAAGAACACTGTTAAAAACAATCCAAAGGTGTTCCTTTCTCTTTAGCACTCAGCTTGGAAGTAATAGATCCCTTGGGACCTGCTAGTGCTTAGTTCAGTTGGCGTTGTATCAGCAGAGCCCTGCATAGCTACTGTTTAATTATGAAACTGGTTCCAAGTGAGTTTTTCCTCCTTTGGTGCCAGAGTTAGCTAGCTGGCCTCCTGATTCTCCTGCATCTCTGCGCCCTGGTATGAACGGAGAGATATTAGCATAGCTGAAGGGATTGGGATGCTGATTATTACAGCACAAAAACACTATGCAAAGCAGTCACTTATTCCTCTGTCTTTATTGAAAGCACCACATCATACAAGCATTTCAAAAGCACTTGGAAGCAATGACAGATTAATCCCTGCTTTATCTTCTGTAAGGTTTGGAGTTGTAACTGCAGACTTGATAAACGTGAGTCAGCTCTGAAGCAAGCCAACCTCGACAGCAAGGCTCCCCACCCCTGATTCGAGCTGCACCACTGGGATTCAGTACTGCTTTGACTTGCATAAGTAACCAAATAGCTGCTTTTTTAAAAATAGAGTTCAGTGGAAAAAAATAGCTATTTCCTAATTTTCTGACCACAATGTTATTTTTCTTATTTTTAATCAAAAAAGGAGAGCTTAAAACTCATACAAAAACATAATGAATTATAAACATAAAACTATACATTAAAAAAAAAAAACCTAGACTCAGTAAATACACACACTCATTTCATAAGAAAAGGGAGCAAAAATGAGTCGGAAAAAAACCCCACTTCCATTATTCCAAGATTTTCCAGACACATACCGCCAGTCTGAAGTTTGGCAGCATACTGATTTATACTGGTTTTGACAAGTAGCAGGGATTCCGTGATAAAAGGAGCAGTAGAACTTCGGAAAAGGGGTGAAAAAGAATCTCTGATGAATTCCAGAAGCTAACAAGTACATCTCTTTTACATTTCAGTCATGAAAGCCAGAGTTACCACTAGCCTGGAATAATAATGGCAGAACTCCCGCTGTCAGGGGCCATGTGCGTGGAGCGGGTTGTCGTTACAGGAACCGGCTGCAGCTTTTAGGGAATCTTTCCCTTAACTTGGTCCCAGCGGGAGACGCAGGCTGATTGATTGTGGGACTGTCACACTCAGTGAAATATGGGCTGGCACCAGGTGGTAGTAGATAGGAATCTTCATTAGTGCCCATGTACGGCATGGTTCACAGCGGGTGCTGTAATATCTCAGTAAACAAGGTTGGCAGCTTGCAAGTGATAATATTTCTCTCTCGCTGGATGGCTGGAAATTAGACTTCTCACACATCGAAATGCATTTGTTGCAAACTTCATTCATTAAAACTCCTGGCAGAATTTTTCTTTCAAGCTGAGTTTTCGTCTTTCTGATTTCAGCGTGCAAGGAAGTGCCTAAGGGAATATGACACAGGCAGTCTTTCATTATTTTCTTTTCTGGTACAGCAGGTATTGGGTTTGATTCCTGCTGCCAGTGTTGGTCGTCCTTCATCAGTATATCACTCCTCCAGAACCACACTACTGGATGCATCTCTATGTTTTGTTTTGTCTAGTCTGGGGGAGCAACATGTAAAGTACATGACAGTGTGGCTCTGAGGATGTGATATGATATATCCATCGTTCCATGCACATAAGCAAATTAAACCAATTAAAAATGCACACTAAATTAAAATATTTAAGCATCTCCAATTACAATGCAATTGCATTAACATAGGTAAATGTGGTTAGATAGTAGTTACATTGTACATACACAGACGAATGTGTGCATACAGAGTAAATACAAAAGACGCAAGCAATATGACTACACAGCATATGTGAAATGACTATCAAAACAATATAATTACAGTGTGATTAGATTTCCCCTTGTGTAAACTGTTAATTAGATCTTTGTAGCAATAGTGATATAGGAGCTAGGATTTTATGCTAATTCACGAGAGCCTTCATGTTTGTGTAGAGGACTGCGATGGAGGATGTTAAGGTGACTTCAGGTACTGGGATTTGCAGACACTTAAGGCAGTAGACAGCATGTCTAATGAAGTCTTTGAACTCTGGCAGATCTCCTTGGTTTCCTGCAGCGAGTTCTGAAAGAATAAGTGGGTGCCGCAGCAAATGGATAAGGACGCCATGGCTCTACAGATGTGGAGCGGAAATGATTCAGAGAAACTGGCGTGACAGGGGAGTGTCCAGGGCACCCAGTTAAACACATGACAGTGGTTCATGGACGGAGAATATGCAGGACTGGACTAATAGGGTGTGAGTTACATAACCTAGGACCTGCTTTTCAAAAGCTGATCTGAGAGTTTTACTATCTTAATGGAAATTAACTCATTTTAATTTTCATGGATTCAAATAAAAATCTGTATGGTCCTGTTTTCTCAGTAAAATAACGTTGCTCTTTGAAGGAGTAGTTAGCAAGGTGTTCAAATAAAATATTTTGTTATTTAAAAGGACAAGCTACATTATCCCTGACACCCCTGTCTGTTCAAGATTTGGGCATTTTCTATTTGAATTGGGAACATTCAGATATCAACGCTAAAGGAGCCTATAAAACAGTAATGAATTGTAAATGAGTAAATGTGGATCTGTTCTAGCGAGAGATGGATACAAATTGTTTAATGTCAGGGGATAAGTTCTAACAGCACAGTGATGTGGAATGTCATTGCCAAAATAAAAAAAAAGCTAGCTATCCAAATGGAAGGAAGCCTTATCGGCAGGGGTCTGAAATGGTTAGCTTGCTTGAGTAATGCGCACTGGCCCATGTTGAGGGTCCATTCTTCATAGTGAACATTTGTTACTCACAAAGAGCCTGTACCCCACACCGCATGATCATAAATCTATCCATTGTATCTGGTTCTTGGCTGTTGGCTGTTTGGTTTACAAGAAAAGGTTAGGATGACTTGGCTGATTTATAGAGACTTTAAATTAAAATCTGGAGAGGAACATTACTACCTGTGATATGAACCAGATGCAGGTCCAGATGTTTCTCACAGAAATGAGGAACTGGATTGCTTTGGCCCATTTCATTTGGTTCAGAAATAAAAAAAAGGTACATAAATACATTTTATAAAGTTTATAAGGAAGAGGCACACTTTATAAATTTAAATTGTCCCTTGCTCTGGATTTCCATAGCAGAGCAATGGGTGTGCTGTGAATTGGTTTAAGCTGAGTGCCAAGTATGCTAGATCCTGGTTTTGAATACCTATCGCAGACAATGAGTTACAGAGTGACCCTGAGTAAAATAATTCAAGCTCTTTCCTTTAGAATTTTTTAACCCAATAATAAAACACAACAAGCCAGCTCAATTAATAAAGGACCCCATTCCAAAGACACGCTGTTTTATAAGCAGGCTTGACTGCAGCAGCAGACTAACAAAAGAAATGTTGTGGAACGACAGGAGGCCGTTCGCCCATCAAGACTCCTCGGAAGCACTTCAGATTTGAATAGTCATGTCGTAGTTCTTCTCTTACACGCTAACTACTAGGGGGGATGTGATTTAGGATTCAGTTATTTTACCTCGTTTATAATCAAATTCCACCAAAGGTAAACACATATCCTAACTTGGTCAGATATTGAATGCCTACTCCCAAGGGTGGATTAAGCCAGCAGGGTGTGCCAAAGGTGCTTTGGCATGAGGCTGTTACTTTCAGAATGCCCTAAGACCTGTCAACACGTTCTTACATTTATGAAGACACTCGTTTAAAATATTCTGCTCAGGAATTTCTTCCATTGGATGACTAGGACATTTAGGAGTAACTAACACGTGATTTTAAAAAGTTATTTTATTCATGTTGAATTCACATGACGTAAACATTATTAATACACTGAAGATAGAAGTTAGTGTAGTGGAATTAATACATATGAATGATATTTTTACCGGTAACATTGTGGAATAATATCCCTGGAATAATATTGCTTTGAAGAACATGGTTTGTTCAACTCTTTCTTTTACTGGTAAACACATTCTACACAAACAAACTACCCAACGAATAGCTACCAATATATTGTATTTGTTTGCACAAGCTTTCAGAGAAGGCAGGATTGAAAAGTTCAAAGGGAGAAGTTCATGAATTCCCTCTTGACAGTGATCGATGAGGGGAAGCTTGACGGGACAAGTTCATCCTCGGCCCCGCTCTCTCCCCCTTTGTGCCGATCTGTTGTTATTTTAGGAAATCTGAGCATGTGTAGTAGCAGGTGGTCTGGATCCCAGACAGGTCATCAGTGGTCTTAAACAAAGACAGAAGGGAACCTTTTAGCCAGCATGAATTGAAGAAAGGATGAAAAATGGACAAGGGCAGAGAAAGCGAGCTCCAAGGACTTTGGGAAGAGTCCAGCCCTCGTCAAGTGGGTAACAGGAAGTGGAAACAGAGGCAGTGACCCTTGTGGTAACAGCTGCTTTGTCGATGAAGTGCCAGTCCAGTGAGGCCATCATTGATGGGCTGCTTTGCGACAGTAGGGGTCCACATTCCTACCAGCACAGTCGAGACACACATTATTCCAGCCAGTCTCATTTATCTGTCAACCTTTAGTCTTTAATTCTTGCAGTTGTTAGAATCAGGGGTTCATAAGTTTGGGTTTTTCAGAATGTTTATGGCAGGGTGTTTTTATTTTGGTGAAATGTTCTTTTATGAGAGATAGCAATGTATTTGACTGCACACTGAACAATGGATCACACTGAGCATGATTAGTGTTTAGATTAGAATTGAATCATTAGTTTATTCAAAATATTATATTGATGGTCAAAAGGTACATGTTGTTAATTAACACCATAGGCCCCTTTTTTGAACTGTAACTTCTATTGAAATAATTTGTTGCATAATATTTGTTTTTCCCTTTTTGAAATGCATGCTGACTTTACCCAGTAGCATGTATATAATAATAATAATAATAATAATAATAATAATAATAATAATAATAATAATAATAATAATAATAACTGCACATTTTTCTTTAGAATTCCAGTGAGTTCCTGGGATAAACTGAAACTAGACAGCACAGTAAATAAGGAGCAGAATGCCAGTGGGGTTTGTTTGTACAAATACGTCTACACAGTATTAGTAACACAAACAACTTGACCACCTGGCTAGGCAGTGGAGAATATGGAGCTCATAAAAATAGAGAGAAAGTGCATTAAACTGCAGAGACTGTTTACCAGCAACATGTAGATAGCACTGTGAGTTACTTTTTTTTTTTTTAATAACTAGAGATTTTGTTCTCAAATTTTCGCATTTGTTATTTCAGAGTTAATTAAGTTTAGATATCATATGTAATTATCAGATATACACGTTAAAATGAGAATGCCTGGAAAGCAAAGTGTTCTCTTAGCCGAAGTGTTCTCTAAGACAGAGCTGACCACCGGACACAATATGAATCAATCAATCAATAAATATGTATTACTTGTTATGATGCACGTGCCTCAGCATATCAAATGAACAGAACAAGTAAGAGAAAAGCAATAGGCAAGTGTATGTTAATAAACTATAATAATAAAGTAACAGACAAACCAACGTTAATCAACTAACTGTCAAACTAAATTAACACAGCAGCTCCACACACGTTAATAAATGCAGCAGCAGCTCTAGATTAATTATGAATACATGTACAGGAGCAATATTCAAGACACGCACACAATTATTTAACAAAATGGTGAAACAACTCCAGGGCTCGAACAATCTCCAAATGTTTGTAGCAAGAGAAACAGCAGCGCATTTCTTTGTTTGTTTACATGCCATTTTGTAATGATGAGGTGCAAAACGAGGCAGAATATGATCAGAATACAACACGAGGCAATATTAAATGATGGTGGTGCTAGAAAGATTGAACAAGCCAATCAGTGTGCCTCAAAACTCTTGCCATGACAAGTCACATTTGGAAAAATGTAATAAACCATTTGAATTTAAGTTTGATGATGATGAGTTATCAGGTTGCAAAACAGTACTGCATCAGTTGTGAATGAATCGTTACTGGTGCCAAAAAGGTGTTCTTTTAATCAAAATTCCTGTTCCTTTAGACGGAGCATTTAAAATGGGAAAAATCTGTTTCACCACAAGGGTGTTCCCTTAGCCAATGTGTTCTCTTTGGGAGTATTCCTATACACAGAGACTACTGTAGCATCATATTATAGCATCTTAGGGCAGCAGTGTGGAGTATTGGTTAGGGCTCTAGACTCTTAACCAGATGGTCGTGGGTTCAGTTCCAGGTGGGGACACTGCTGCTGTACCCTTGAGCAAGGTACTTTACCTAGATTGCTCCAGTAAAAACCCAACTGTATAAATGGGTAATTGTATGTAAAAAAATAAAGTGATATCTTGTAACAATTGTAAGTCGTCCTGGATAAGGGCGTCTGCTAAGAAATAAATAATAATAATAAAAGAAATAAATAATAATTATAGTGCTTGTTACCTTTTTGTCAGAATATGCATGTTTTTTTTGGTTTTCTCTTTCTTTTCATGATCTTCTTTTCTCTTTATTTCCCATGTTTTCAGGGCATATAAGTCACACCTCTTCTGTAAACTCCACCATTTAATTTCCTTTTCTGGGGAATGATAGGCCTCAGAAAGGTTACAACGCTGTTACAAAACTATTAAAATCTATGTATCATGCTTCTTACTCTTCAGATCTGATTTGGGGTAATTTTATTATTTTTTAAAAGCACTAGATCAGATTTTACTTACTCAAAAACAAACCTGACAATGTTCCAGACGGAGGATAACATTAGACTTGTACCTGCAGCCTGAATCATTGCTGCAGAGCAGAAGGTCACATAAACAGGTAATTTTTTAGGCTCATTAGTGTTTGTTAAGGTGTAGGATGACAGCAGTGGAAAGATGAAAATACATTTGCAGGTCAGATATAAAGCAGTTTTTTAGTGACCCTGAGCTATTGTGTTGTAACCTCTCCTCCTTCAACCTCGCACATTCTCACATTTCTGTCTCTCTGTCTGAGGTTTGTCCTTTACAATACATTTATAGCCTTCAATTATTTTACCCTCGTTTTTCTACCCAGTTTGGAATGTCAGGATATGTTCTCTCACTGAAGCAACTTCCCACAACAGCTTAGGAGAACTGAAGGTCAGTGGGCGTCCTATAAACCCATGACCAAGCCAACCGCAACTTAACATCTAGAGTAGGAGTTCTGCAGTAGATATCAGCAAGAAAGCACCCCTGGAGCACCAGGGCCGGGTCTGCAGGTGTCAGCCTGAGGTCACCAGGTTCCAGGCCAGTTAGGGCCTCTGTAGACACGAAGCAGACACTACAGCACATTGCAACTTTTTCCCATTTTATTTTAGATCCATGAAAAGCCGAACTGAACTGTACTGTACCGTACTGACGGTTAATGAGGCCAGTTCGGGTCTAACCCTCAATGCAATGACCCGTGTGGAAACGAACAGCTGCTGTGTAAATGGAGTACCCGTCTAGTCATTGAGTACTGCTATTATCACAGCAGGGTAGGGCATTCCTACCACCCAGTGTGGCTTCATTATTCTAAAAAGACAAGGACAGGTTGAGATGTCAGGCTCCTGCCTCCTGTGAAGGAGATGCCACGGAATGCTACTGGTTTCACAACCGAGGAAATGGGATTGCTGAGCGAAACAGTCGAGCCATGCCTCTCCCTGTGGTGGCGATGCAGCTGGAATCCTTTGTAATGCAGTAGATCAAAGCATCACACATTTTAACACAACATAGCATTGGAGGGGACAGGCTGGGTTTGTGACCATACCTGAACACAGTGGTATGGTTTTGTGGTAAGAAATTTGTAAAATGTTTTTAAAAATTTAACAATAAGCTGAATGTGTAAGTTACATGCCAGGGAATTCAGTACAAAATATACATATATTAATTATATATATATTTATATAATTATAATATATAAATACATATGTATTATTAATAACCATCAACAAATCTACTGCCATTAAAATATATACACTTGCCATCACAATTTGTTATTAGCTTAGGGACATTTTAAAGGTTAATATATATTTGTTAATAAATAGCAGCAATTACAAACGTAGCATTGAAAAGATCTTGCAAGAATAAATCTATATAATCGGTAAGAAGCAACATAAGAATTCATTGATACTGTGTTTCATCTGAGTTGCTTGCAGTGTTCTTAAGTTATGTAACTTTAATTAGTGTTTTTCTTTTTTAAAGTACCAGTAAAAAGCTTTTAAAAGCAATATATACAGCATGCATCTATGTTGTTGTTATAAATTGGAATACACAAATGCAGGCCTCATCTATTATCCAGAGCAGCTTCAGCTAAATAGTACATTTTATTCACATGCTCTATGTAATGAGTTGCATTGAGCATCTGAATAATACAGTCGTCTGTCGTGCTGCTACCAGAGCCTGGGTGTATTTAAGAGCAGCTCTGTGTATTCTTCCTATTTATAGCACATCCTTTCAATATGAAAACACGCCATGAGCCAGCACTGCTCATTACTCTCAAGTGCTATTGTCTCTGTGTCCTGGTATAAATAACAGTATAAAAGCCAATGCAAATGCAGAATGGATTTGTCTTACACACTGCTATTGAACAGTCAAAGTACTGAAAACTCAAAGTACACGAAGCAAAGCTTTTTTAATGACTCTATTTATGCATTGCAATATTCAGTTTTATGCTTTGTTTTCTTTTTATAATGAACAAGCCCAAGGACACACTGGGGATTGGGTTATGGTTTTGTTTGTGCAGAATTCAACCTGAGAGATTTTTTTTGTTTGTTTTTTTTCTATAGCCATGTAGTGTAGTTGTTTAATGGACTGGCTTTCACTGTTGGGAGGCAGAATTAAAATCTGGCTTCAGTCACAAGTGAAATTAATGTTTATGTGTCTCTTTAGAAATCCACCACATGACTTATGTAAAGAAAAAACGATTCTGTAGTTCCACAAGGTAGTAATCAAACAGCAGTTAGTAGAACTGATTTCAATCACATAAACAGTGACATATCTTAACAGCAGTACCTTAACATACATAATAAACTCATAAACATTGAATTTGTGCATAGTGGTCTTAACCATGATCGTATTACTAAAACATTACCCCCGGGATCACCCTCGGGAGAGCACACCAGCAGGACTAATGCCAGTTAATATTGTCTTAACAAATAAAGTGAATTTCCTGCCATAATGGTTTTAAAAATAGCTTTTAGCTAATTCAGGAGGCACACAGGATCACGCTTGCGCACAAACACACACAGAAGCTCCCTTCCATGCACAGGCGTTCAGTTTAAGATGCTGTCTAAATAATAGGATTTGAGTCTGCATTTTCAACTGACCCAGAAGCTCTAGTACTGTGATGGGTCAGGAGGCTAAACTAGGGGATAGAAGAGAACCATCAGGATTAAGTGATTTCAGTCAGGACAACGTTGCGTTAAATAAACACCTCTATTATAATACAAAATCTTACAGATTTCCAAAAACAATGGGTGAAGAAAATAAAAATAAAAATAGTTGGAGCACAGCCTCATCCCTTGGAACAAACAATAAAATAATAAATCTATGCAACATGAGAACAAAAAATATTAGGCAGAGGAGCATCGTATACTCCCTCCCTCAGGACGAGGCTGGGAGTGAGGTGGTGGTGGCTGAGTGTGCAAAATAGGTTTATATACCTATAGGTTAATTGGAACTTGCTGGTACTAGGCTTGTAGATTAACCAATGAATGTACCAGGCACTTGTACTACAGATTTCCTGCCTGAAAACTTTGCAAGCTTTATATTACTTTACTGCATGTCAAAAGCCTGAAATAAAAAATAAATCAGGAGAGTATAAATGTCACCTGACTCAGACAGTTGTGTGTACTTTCTTATTAAAGTAAGTGTAATTTTTTTAAATACTGGCATTAGAAAAAAAAAGAAACTCAGGCAAAGCAAGCTCCAAGCAGCTAATATTCTCTGTCAGTCAAACTGATTTGAAACTTGCAAAACACATCCTGAAAAAGCTCAATTAAAAGAAATCAGCTGTGAATTACCTAGCACAGAGGATATGGCTTTGATTACTTTCACATAATAAATGACAGCGACATATCCATGGATATGATTACAAGTGAACCCTCCGTTCTTCATTTACTGCATTGAAATGTGTATTTTTGGGAGAGATGTGATAGTGTGCGTTCACTGAATTCCATTAGCTTCCCTTGCGCTCCAGGCTGGAGGATAGTAAAGGTATCAACGGCTCCTGAGACTGTCTCAAGAATGCCCAGACCAGGCTGATCCTGTATGGGTTTGAGAGCGACCAATTCATTTAGAATTGGACAACCTTTCTAACAATGTTCTGCTTTAATACTTTTAGAAGAAAAAAAAATCACAGAAGAGGGTGTAAAGGCAAAAACATAACAAAAAAGAGAATATCAACCACAAACTTCTCATCCATACAGCAATTATTTTAAATCCATAGGAAAAAACTTCTGTTACAGCAATTCTCTAAATACCATACAGAGATCTCACAATTGATATACCATATTTTTTCTTTAAAACTTTTACCAAGTTGGTCTTCATTATTATTATTATTATTATTTATTTCTTAGCAGACGCCCTTATCCAGGGCGACTTACAATTGTTACAAGATATCACATTATACATTATTTCACATTATACAGATATCACATTATACATTATTTCACATTATTTTTACATACAATTACCCATTTATACAGTTGGGTTTTTACTGGAGCAATCTAGGTAAAGTACCTTGCTCAAGGGTACAACAGCAGTGTCCCCCACTGGGGATTGAACCCACAACCCTCCAACCAAGAGTCCAGAGCCCTAACCACTACTCGGCAGACATGATTAAAACTCAGGCCAGACACAATGATGTTCTGGCAAAGACATTACCGGGTTGGCTAGGGCTCTTCAACCTATTCAGCAGGAATCCCCACACTTTATTGGAAATTGCATCTGTGTACAGGAAGCTGAAGAGCTCCCATCCTGTCCTGAATCACTCCTTCCACCTTTTGATTAAAGGCATCCTGATTGTCATGTTGCCAGCGATAAGAACTGAAGACAGCTGAGAATAACCATGGGGGGGGGTGCAGCATTATTAGGCAATCAGGTAGCCCCTGTGTAAAAAGCAATGTTGTAATTCCCTGCTGCTCTACCAATAAGGAAGAAGAGAGTGTCTTGTTGGACACAGACTACACGTAGGGACACTGCATTTTCTACATGCACATAGAACACATGCATTTATTACAGTGAGGATAATGACAACGTGTGATTATTTGATCATTTAGCTTTTTTGTATATGGTTTACCATTATGATCATATCAGTAAGAATAAGAATAAGAAGAATAAAATGGTCAAACTGCTGTTAAAGTACAGTCCCCTACTGGGTGTCCATCACCAGCTTCATTATTAGCCACAGTTTATACCAGTATTATAATTACTGTATGTGTAACTCTTTCATTTGTAGAGTTCTTCAGATGTTCATTAGTCCTTAACAGGACACTGCAGATTTACCATGGTACAGTACACTTCTATAAGGATACGGAAAGAAACATGCCTAGCTATCCCCAAGCACCTGGAAATGACCATTGTTTTGACTGTAAAAGTGATGTTAACATTGAAGACACCGTCATGCTTGCATATAAATCAGTGTCTGACTGGCGGGGTGAAATGAAACTGTCAATGTGCAGCATTGGGAGGCACTTGATCATGGCTTTGTGGAAGATCACAAGACTTGACCCTGTCTAGGTACAGGTATATACAGTATCTACTTCCGTCCTGCATGGGAGAAGGCGTTTGTATTTGTGGAGGTCATCCTGCCAGAGTGAAGAAGGGTAAGTGTGACCCTGAAGTTACACAAGAAGAGCCTGATGAGAAGGGAGTAATCTGTATTACCTGATTTATGTTCTGAAGTCCCATGTTTTGCACTTGACAGAAAAAAGTATCTGATTGTAAGGAGATATGTATTTAAAGAATAAAATAAGATTTCTTAACATGATTAGAGAATATCTTCACTATAAATCCTACTGCTGAGAAAGTACCTGGAAATAATGATAATGCCTAAATGAAGAACCTGAAGTAAGAATATGAATAGCACTCAATGTGCGCAACTGTTCACGTCCTGCACCCCCTCATCCATATCGAGGACTCTAAGAGAACCACAAGCCTTGACTTTCACGGATGAAGCAGAAAATGCTACAATCATCCGCAAAAGTTCCCTTTTATTTTGCAGGCAAATTGAGTTCATTGGGTTCAGAAATCCAACTGCCTTGCTATTAGGAAGGTTTCCAAGTAAGATCCCATTGAGATGACTATCTTCCCATTTAATGGAGTTCTGGCCAAGTGACAGCCCTCTCCTATCCCAAGCTCTCTGTCAAACATTATTTACGTGGCGTTACACATTCCTTTACAGTGCTTCAGTTTATACAAACACAAGATATGTTTAAAATAAACAAGCCTTTTATCAAATACCAGCATCAACACTGTGACCTCCCAGAGATAAATTGTATCAAAATCTTTCACAGACATCGCATACATAGCCACTAAAAACCACTAGGTATATAATCAAAATCAGTCGTTCCTTACAGAAAAGTACCGTCTTATCATTTGAAAAAACCTTAGCAAAGACCACTTCCTTTCCTGAAATGACAGCTGTATTCCTATACGTTATGCATATAGTACTGGGATAAGGCAACACATTGGATTGCAGCTGGTTTTCTTAGTTGTTACCATTTGTACCAGTTTGTCACAATAAAAAAATAAATATTACCACTGGTTTATACCATTGCAGCTACCCTTATTCTACCATTGCCTCAGTATACAGAACCATGCCTAGCCTTTAAAGAGGTATAACGTTGGCATTTGCAAATGCATTTTCCTCTAAGCCTGTTTCTCTTAAGCTTTTTATTGCACACCATATTACAGTAGCATCTGAGAGCATGTATGGCAGATGCTGACATGTCTATCTGCTGTAAGATTATTAGAACAAAGAAAACACACAAACAAAATAGCTTTTCTCACGAAATGTCACGGCAGCGTTGCTTTGAAAGTTTGATTCATTATATCTTTCTTGCACACTTCACTTCCAGACATCTCCAGTAGTGAAGAAGTCCGCTCTCTGCTACTCGTCTGGCATTATGTTGCACTGGGGCGGCCCCTTATCCCAGAGTGGGAGTTTCATTAGCATTCACAGGCAGAGTCGCAGGCTCAATGAAAACGGGGTCGCTTGTGCTGGGACTGTCAATCACATCTGAAATGAATGTAGCTTTAATTAAACTGGATTAAGCACCATTCTCTTGTTTGTCCCTAATCCCCCTTCATGAGCATTCTTTCTCTCCGGTGAAAGGGACGGTTGGTTACTACATCCTAGACAATTACCCAGTTTTTTCTAGATTTGAATGAAATGTTTGACCGAATGCTTGACAGACAAGTTGTGTGGCCCGAAAAGAAAAGATTCGCCTAAAAGAAACTTGTAATTCTATTATTTACAAAATCTCCTCCCATAGCCCTCACCCCCCTCCAGACACACACAAACACACACTCCCTGTTAATAGGTATTCTCATCTATAGAGTGTATTTATTCAAGGATTTACCTTTCGCAAATACTGCAGTAAGTACAGTAAGCTACTGTACAGACAGTTATACATAGATACGCAGTATTTAATCAGAGACTGATTATCTGAATTTCAAGGATGAGGATTAAGGTACCTGTACATTACTTACATTTGGCTGTGCCAATGTTTGTAGCTTGTTTTATGTTTTTGCAGTCTTTTATGGTATTATTAAATAATTAGAAGGGGCTGGTGATGAAAGGAATATTGGCTAATAAGTGTTTTGCAAATTCACAGACCACTTAGAAAGCTCCCAAGAAGATAGTCCTATAGAAGAATCAGAATCAATAACTAGCATTGGCTTTTCTCTTTTCTCATTTAGCTGCAATTCAGTGACTGTTTTATTTTTGTATCTGAGTTAATTGAAATGACTTTTACTGATTTATAAACTTTTCTTTAAAAGTCCAGCATCATTAACCGTGTCTACATTATATCCAGTTCCAGTTAATTCTGTGTCTAATTCCCTTCAGGTAGGTAGACTATATGTAGACTATGGGCTATTTACTCTAATTTGTCATTAGCAAAATAAAATGTCAGAAAGGAGATATGCACCCAATAATGTTACCGAACCACTTAGACTTTTAATTCAGGGGCGTGAATGAAGTATGAAGTTGTTTCTTATTAGTTTTAGATGTTTAATCTGTGTTTCGTCCATTCAGAAAGGAATGGTGTTATTGGCGAGTAAATAACTGTGAAAATCTAGCCCTATGTGTTAAGCCTCTATTACCACGAATGAAATTTGCTTGTCCCTTTATATATATATATATATATATATATATATATATATATATACACATGGGACCTTTACAAAACCTACAACAAGCTGTGATGTATCATTCTGTATTACAGGCTTTGTATTTGCAGCAGTAATGTCTACAGATCTGGGCATTATCGATAGGTAATGATCTTATTGGGTCTGCTGGGTTAAGTACCTTCAGATTAAGCTCAACACATTAAGCTTCCCAAGTGCAGCCATTACCTAATGATAATGCCTGCCTCTACAGATGTTGTCCAAATGGTGCTTTTTGGGAATCAGACTGACAGACTGAGCTAATGTGATCCGATGCTCTGTATACTTGATCTGATTACAATCATCAACTGAAAAGCAATGTGACAGCAGTTTTAAGAGATGAGTGATGAATGCATCATTTGCATAAAAAACAATGCCACATAAAGAATATGCAGGCACGTATTGTCTCTCACAGCATCTGCAATGGGATTCGAAACATTTAGCTTCTCGATCAGTTATGTTGCAGTTCACATCAGTATGTTAAAGTTATTCTGATCTGGGGAAATGTCACTGCTGTTGACGCTAAATGGACACTCTTCTTGGGGGTCTCTTTTAATAAGCCACAGATAATATATGCATGTTGGCGGAATTATAGTGCTCCCAGCAGAATAAAATAAAGTAAATCAGGCTTAATAATTATAAAGCCCTTAATTCCTCCCTAGAGAGGTGTAGTTGCTGAACATCAGCAACACTGAAACTTATCATACAGGGAAAAGGGTGGACTTCTGTCTGCAGTAGCAATATGAGAGATTATTATTTGAAAGTAAGAAACAAGTCTAAAACCGTCTTTTGAGCTTGGGGATAAGCAGCACCTGAATAACTGCTCCTAAGCCCTAACAGTATTTGACATCCCCTATTGATACTTGACTCCAGAGCGAAGTCGGGGCTATGCTCACTGCTTTGTGTCCACATCTTGAACACTGTGTCCTGTGCTGGTAAATATTGAAATGTCACTGCACCAAGCTCTGTGTTCATCTTAAAACTGGAGGTGTGGGGGGGGTGTACAGCAATAGGATTTAGACCTTTAAAATACATGAAAATTTAAATGTGTACGTGTGTGTCATTCTCTCAGTGCCCACTCGATGCTCTTTGGACCCGGCGTGGTGATTAGCAATCGTTAAATGCAAATCAAATGGTGCTGCCTGCCAGTCTGACACAGAGAGAGAGGAATAGAGTACAGCATTGCTGGTGCCAACAAGAGTGATTCTACAGCAATTTGATTAAGATGCATTGACGTGCATCGTCTGAGCCATACATAGGAGTTTACTGGGTTTGCATGACTGCTCCAGCTGGATGTTGCCTGGAAGTCTTAGGTTTGGGTCTAGCTGTATTTTCTTCTTTATATGGTATTAAAGTAAAAACAATAAACCATCAGAGGGGGATATGAAAAATGACTAAGCAAGTAAAAGTCAGAAAGCTGGGCGGTGGCTGTCGTAAGAATACACGGCATCTACTTGTGTCAACAATAGTCGTACTGGAAATGTTTCAAAGCCGCAACCCCAGAAATGTCCCGCTCCAAACTAAGTGCATCTCATTAAGTTGCAGTCCGGAAGGTCTGAGATAAACTTAAGTTCCCACCCCTGTGTTGCATGCATGCTTCCCTGAATCTGACTAAAAACCCTCCTTCTACCCCTAGTATCTCTTTCATCCGGTATCACACCAATTGTAAAACACCAGACTGCAGTTGTGAAAGTTGCACAAATCAATCCCGGGGTAATGCTTTTAAACTTAAGGAGACACCAGTGCTTATCTGTTTACCAACCTAAAGCACAGTGCTGTCCAGATCACGTAGCCCCCATCTGCCCTCTTTGATGTTGGACCTCCTCAGAAGATCAGGGGTTTGAAATCAGATCTATTTTGAGACAAATCAATGCTGCAAATTCAATAAAGGTCGGTTTGGTCTGAAAAAGGGGCTAATATGTTTGGAGAGCTGGTGTAAATGGTGGCAGAAGACAAACTTGCAAAGCAGGTTTATTTATTCAGTCATGTCCTTCATTAAATACCCCTCTTGTACTGTACTCCCCTCCAACTGACAGCTGAGATCCAAGCACTGTGTATGATCTGAGATCTGCGGCTACTGTATAAGATGTATATTTTCTTTTGATTATTTTCTTGAATGGAAAAAAGATTGCAAACACATGTATTTAAGGAATGTCAATGGAGGTCAAGCAGGGAGGAGGATAGGATCCATCCTTCATGAATAATTCTCATCCTTGCCAACATGTTTCTCCTCCGGGATTTCATAGACACATCCACAAACATGTTTCAGAGCGGTGTTGTTTAATACAATGGATTAATAGGGCACGTGGGAGCGATGGTGGAACAGCAGATTGAGGATGTTAATACCACGTCCAGGGGTCACCCTGGGATTGACCTTTATGTAAAGTTCCACTCCTTCACATGACAAATGATAAAATAAAAACATAAAACCCTACAGGTTGCAAAAAATGTGATAGGTAGCTGATTTCAATGTGAAAATAATAAAGTTGTGAAAAATATACATCCCTATTCTCTATTATAAGGATGCACCTGGAGCTCTCCTTGAGGATGCATACCAATGAAATTCTACCTTCTATTTCATTGTTTATAACATCAGCTGTTTGTCAACTTGATTCTTGTAGTTTATGTCAGAGTAACCCTCAAGAAGCCATGTTAGAGACCTTGCATGGAAGGAAGGTTACTGTTTGATGCAGAATGTATAGTCTCTAGAACATGCATTGTGCTTCACAATACCAAAATAATCTGGTAAATGTGTCAAACGCCAGAATAACCACTCTCTGTCAACTACTTGTGTTTTCAGGCTTGAACAAGGAAGATAAAATATCCTTCGAGGGGGGAGAAAAATGTCTACCGAAAATATAACGTTACTAAATATTCTGATACAGAGAATTGCTGCCATTCTCATTGTCAGCCCCAGGTTGAAGCCATTCAGTGTTAATGAGGAGTGGAGCAGAGTGAAGTGGACACATACACACACACACCAGACACTGTAATTCTACAGACTGACCGAAACAAGAACAACGAGGGCACATCTTTATCAGTGGCACGAGGTCACCATGTCCTAGTAAATGTCATACAATCAGAGACACAGGCAGGCCCTCCTCCCATTGTCAACCCATTCCTCTCTGAATGATTCATCACTTTCGAGGGCACTCTCAACTTATTTATAGGGGATGAGGCAGGGGCTGTATCACACCTGCTGTTCAAACGGGTAACCAGAGGCACCGTGCAGGGGCTAGTCTGTCCTATCTGCATAGCCACTTAAGCAAAACATCATGAAGATGATTTAGATACAAAGGGTTATGTCCCTATGGCGTGTTCAGCTGACAAGCTTCTGCCTGTGACTGACAATATTCCCCTGCCCCTTACTAGCCCAAGATGTTGTTTTAAGGAGCTTTAAAAGTAATTCCCTAAAGAGATACTGTAGGATTTATTGAATGCTCCTCTGCCGATGGGAACAGCAGAATGCACTTCCTAAGTTGCCCTTGCTGTCTGAGCCAACAGTAATCATTTTTGTTCTGAGGACAGCAGTGTGTGCTCAATAATGGGCAGAGGGCCAGGCCTCTGCCACTGGTCTCCAGACGTGGGTGGCACTGAAGTGTACCATCTCAGAAACAACTGTCTGCTTTTCATTCATCAGTTATCTGTATATTCCCCCGTACTTGGTAGTGTTTTTAATGGCCTAACCAGTGGCCAATGAGTTCTGCTACCCTGAAGCAACACAAAAATACTGTGGAAATACAGTCAGTATAAATATAATATAGGGCCCCTTTTGCAGCATTTAGATCTGCTGATGTTGTTTAGGTAATAACAACAGACCCCCATAACATCATATTATACCGTCCAGACATGACCATCTGTGGAGGGACGACTTGCCACTGTGTAGCACAGGGTGCTATATATATATATATATATATATATATATATATATATATATATATATATATATATATATATATATATATATATATATATAATATGCACGCATAATAAAGGTGCATTAGGGTCAAGTGCAATAAATCCCATGTCCTTGTCATTCACAAAACTATTTAGTTGGGCGGTGTCTTTTATTGAGGAGGGAAGTACAAACTGCAAAGCCATGGAGATCAAATTACCACAGGCTCAAGAAGTAGAAGCTGTTTCTCTCTCTCTCTCTGTCTCCCCAGGTCAGGTTTCAGCAGGCGGGTGTTTACACAAAGCTATGTGATCCCGACAGCTTTCAATCTCCAACCAGTGCAAATAAATGGGAAAATGCATTTGCATATATAAACTTCAGAAGGGAACGCATCCCTCCGCAGTATCTTCAATGCAGGCAGCATTAGCGTGGCTGACGATTGCTAAATCCTTCATTTCCTTTTCCTTTTACCTACTCTAGCTCTGCCTCAAACTGAGGGACAGTCCTGATACCTCAGCCGACCAGAACAATTAGGAAAGCCTGTCTTCCATTGGTTTCCTGCTTCAAATCCAGGATTAAAGGAAATCCAGATTAATTTGCTCAGTACAAACATTTTAATCCTGGTTAATAAACTGGCCTTGGGACCCAGGGTGTCAGGTCTTGCCCCCTTCACTAGTGTTATACAAATGAGATAAGTATGTCTGGAGTGCGCACAGACTGTAACCATGCTATACAGCTACTGGTTTACTTGTGGTACCTAATGGATCAAGAAAATTAGATTAGTAAGGTGCACATGCTTTTAATTTGTTAAGAGTCTGTTTATCTCCCTGCTGGAACCAAGTGGTGCCCAATTACTGGGAAGTTTCTGTAACACAATACCGTGGTGAGTGAGCAGGGCAGTGTTGCCACAGTACAGCAGCAAGAAGATTCCTTTCCCTGCAGATTGCTGGCAGTTTATGTACACAGTTGAATGGTTAACTTCGGGTAGAGTTCAACTTATTTCAAGGGGAATCTTTGTGTTGTTTTTTGTTATGCTGCAGCTTTAAATAAAAAAATAAAGAAATAGTTTTGCTGTCTTAATGTGTTGAGCACTGCACGGTTTAAAATAAAAACGCCACTTTGCAGAATGCAAACCAAATGGATCTAATAGAATGATTCACTGAGCCACTTAACAATACTGCATACAATACAAAACAATAGTGAAATAAGGTTTTACTTTAGGGCAGTGGTCCACCACTGTTAAGATCATTAAAGCATAGCCCAGTGGTGTTTTGCATCCACAGTGTAAAACATGAACCACCACCTCCAGCTAGCTTGAAGCTAGGCAAGCCTCTGCCAGGTGATCTCCTGACACTCATAGGGGGAAATTCTGAACTTGATACACTGTAGTTCTGACATGCTTGCATACCAGCTAGACATTTAATATGGCTTGGCTTTACTGAACATCCATTAATACCAGCCCAGTACTGGAAAGGGTAATATCAGGGGGCAGGGATGACTGTTATCGACACGCGAGTAAGCAGTGGTGAACAGGTTAACATCCATAACAATTCAGCTCAAGGGTTTGTAATTCACAGATACATTTATTATTGTTTTTTTTGTTTCCATCCATCCGTCCCACACTATCTATATTAACAGTTGAATTAGAGCCCTTATGCTAATGAAATATTTTACACAGAGTCCGGATGCGTGACACGTAATCAGACGGTTATATGAGCAGCCAGAAATAAAATGAAAATGCTGCAAGATAGGACCAAATCATAACGAATACAAAGCGTAGGCTTGTGTGGATATGTTTTCCAGCCATATTTAAAAACAGACATCTGTTTGAACTGCAAACCAATTGCACTCTGAATAAAAATCAGTATTTGACATGACTTGCTGTTCGACAAATCACAATGGACCTTTTTAAAGGATTTTCTGGGGTTCCCCTTACATTGGTGTTGGAGACTGATTCCTTGCACTGTGTGTATATATATATACATATACATATATATATATATATATATATATATATACATATACATATATATATATATATATATATATATATATATATATATATATATATATATATATATATACACTGTATATAAAGAAGAAAGTTTGTCTGTCTGTCTGTTCCTTTATGCATTCAGACTCCGCAGGAGCAAGTGCAACCAAACTTTGCATGGCCTCCTCTTTCATCCAGGGGAAGGTCAAGGATTGTGTTTGAATACAAAATTTTGACCCCAGGGGTACTTTATTTAGTAACCCTGTTGTTGGATCACTACAGTAGCCACGTGTCTCAAATTAAAGAAACCCACAAAACCAAAAAAAAAAAAAAAGTTAAAAAAAGGGAAAGGGGTCCGAGCGCATTGTGCTACACCCAAGATCGGTAACTTACAGGAAACCATAAGACTACCGTTCCCCAATTTGTCATGCATGAAATATTGAAATATTGAATTTCCCCGGTCAAAGCCGAGTACTTCAGCTATATATATATATATATATGTCCAACAGCATAAAAGAAATACCCAGCGTGTATTGATTTTTAACTGAATTCAATGAGGCGCTTTCATCAATCAACCATACACTTTTCAGTGGAGTGGCATTCCTTCAATTTCTCAATGAAATGTGCCAGGCCATATTGAAGCCATTGGTGATCAGCAGTTTTGAACGTTTCATTACACCAACGTGTCTGGTCCAGGAGGTTACACTTATTTTTTGATTGCTGTGAGCTGCTCTAATGATATCATTCCCTCATGTTAAGCGTGATGGGATAGCAAAGGAAATGAAGGTTTTCTTATTGCCCTGGAGCCATGCCATCCCAAAGCTGTGAGCAAACATCTGAGGTATTTCTTAAGCTTTCACTCCTGTGCATGTAAACCAGACTGCTAGCATTCTACTCTCAGAGACAGAGGAGGGCCCTATGCAACTTTAATGACTGTTTTATGGAATGCTTTGTGTGTATATGATGATCCTTTCTGGGGTGCACAGCGGGAGAAAAAGACGTGTTGTACTCTACTTTTTTAGTTTAGTTGTGGTTATACCCTACTTTTACTTAGTGAGATGTTTGTTCGAAATACAGAGCTACCCCGCCCCCCGCCCCGAATAGCTATAATTTAGTACTGTAACTGCAAAAATAAACTGTTCATAATTGTATCATGAAAAGTTAATGTATTTGTTTTTTGAATGAGCAGTCTCCATGGTAATGAACTTTTCATGAGATACAATTATGAGCAGTTTATTTTTGCAGTTACAGTACTAAAAGGATAGCTGATATGGCAGGAAACACAGAAACACAAATAGGAATATTCACTCATCACACTACGTTTGTGAAATACTTGATTAGAGGTAAAATAGTTTTATTTTAAAGCACACAATTATAGTATGTATTCCAGGATGTTTGGTGGCAAGACTGACGATTGGTGATTTCAATCTTATTTTTTTGGGGGGAAGTGGGAGTTTTTGTATCCGTTCTTAAATTAGAGAGCAAATGTGTGTACTTTTAGACACTGCATCAGCCTCTATTCTATACCAAGGAAAACACAGTCTGAATTGTAGCACTGAATCATTTCTCAGGGAAAGCAAATGCTGCAATGAAGTGCCACAAACATTAATCAACACAACCCTTTGCGTATTGTGTCTATTCTGATTTGAGAACTGCTAGGTATGTTAAGCTTTGTAAACATTTGCTTTGCAGTTCTTTTGTAAAATGAAATCTCTTATATTAAGGCCAGTTTGCTTATATATATATATATATATATATATATATATATATATATATATATATATATATATATATATATATCAAAGAAAAAATAGAAAGAAAGAAACTGGTGTTAAATTCTTTGTGAATATGGCACATTTTTTTATAGCATACAATTGTAGGATTTTCATCTATGCTTTATGATAATAAATTAGGAGGCAGTTGTGGATTCAAAATGAGCTCTATCCTATGAGAAAAAGGACAAAGGCTTTAAACTATCTCATGCCATCTCTGCGGTTGCCAATTATTATTCCCTATGGAGAATAATTGATCTGTCACAGAGCTCTGCAATTTCATGCCTTCATGCCAGTGACTCAAGAACTGTTTTCACTGTACAATGGGCTGATTTGCTCTTCATTTGTACCAGCCACATGTGGCAAAGCCATACAGCCCTGCCTGAAGCGACTGTATGCAGGGGATAGTCCTCCTAGAACACATGACAGGAATGATATGAAACACAAACTGTGCAACGGTGTGACTGCTAATAGACATGATTGATGATCTTGCGGAACTGATTCAGCTTTTCTGGGAGTTCAGGGTTTCTCGTTCGGTGTGACAGAGATAAATTGGTCTTTTAGGAAATCCGAAACTTTGATTCGCGGGTCGAGTTCCTGTAAGACATGCGGCTATGACAGCCCTGGTGGAGGTGACACCATCAACCTGAATGGTGTTCTGCAGCTCTGCAGCTCTGCAGCACAGAGCAGGGGCTGAAACAATTCTGCAAAGGGCTGCATTCTCCTGTGAAGACTTGCCAAAGGGATGCACTTGCAAGATCATTGAAAGAGAGCAGTAAATCCATCAGAGGCTCTTTATATGCTGCATTAATGTTTTGTATACATTGTAATTCACAGCATACGGATCCCTTTATAAAGTCCTAATGGGTGTTGGTGGCTAAGCTGTGCACTCTCAGCAAAGAGAGTCTCTTAGACATACTACATATACCAGCAGCAAAGCACCCTTTGTTAGGTTAATATTAGAACAGAAATGCGATGCACGTATAGCGGGATATTGACATGGCCAACATATCCAATTGTAAAATGACAGTAAAATGTAGTACAGTATAGTAAAAGCATGCATGCAAATCTATAGCAAATCTATAGCTGAGGCCAGGCATAGCCCTTGTGATTTAAACTGCAGACAGAAAACATGGCCGCTTTGCTCACTTCTTAAAGAATTGCTCAATAGCAGGGAAGGATAGAACGATCCCAAGGGGGTGGTGAGGCACACCGCTAATCAAGTCATATCTTTGAAATGAGAAACTAAAAGAAAGAAATGACTCAAGTTGTCTTCCTGGTTCCTGCTGTAGTTTCCCACATGTTGCTATTCCAGATGGTCTATTGTTGGATAACTTTATGAACTTGGAACCCAACCAAACCCAATAGTATCAGTCAGCTAAAGGCTGGAGGGCAGCGCATTGTTAGTGGCACGCACTCCGGAGTAGGGAGTTATAAGTATTTGCAATTATAAAAAGACAGAGGGTGTGGAAGTATTACTGGGACTTGGAAAAGTAAGATAAACAATCAAGGACTTCCTTGTACTGTAATACCACTTACAGTTCTGATTTCATGCTGACTAACTCTTTACAGGGAAAAGATAAGTCCTTGGTGTGGCTCGTTGGGGCAGTATCAAAGCATAAAGCCGCTAATTAAAGTATTGAAATAAGAACACTGATGAGACTGAATATCCATTGTGGTCAAGAATATACTTACAATTTTGTAAGTACTGCAGTGGACTTTCACAGCAGAGCAGTGAAACACATACCACTATAAATCTAGTTCCTGTGAGGTTTTAGGACACTTACATTGTATAATGCAAATAAGAAATGGTGAGGGGTGAAGCAGGCTACCTGTGACACAGGATGTGGATGGGGAAGAGGAAACCCAATGCTACCATCAAACTATCTTTAAATGACAATTTTACCCCAAACCTTAATCTTAATCCTAATCTTATAGTCAGTATTGACTCACAATGCAGAATTGCTATTAAATCCACCTGTGGGACGACTGAAAAGTTATTCTCATTATGACAATTGTTATTCAGAGCGTGTATGTTACTGGTACCAGACAAATCGATAACCTGCAACAATACAGGTTATAGGAACTATGTGTTCAGTTTTTTGGTTGTGTTTTAAGTTAATTTTCTTAACATTTTCCCTGCACCAGCTTCTTAAAAGGCAGTACATTTTTCCCATGCTGTTGTAATTTGATATTACTCTGTATCTCATCCTCAGATATTAAGTGGACTAATCCTAGGGTTATAAACCTGAGGCTAGATAAAGCACACATTACTGCAAGTCCAGAGAGCAATTGACTTGACTGATAGTCAGCGAGACTGAGAGGTGTACCCCTTACAGCCATAATTACTGTAATCTAAGGAACCAAACTTAAACAAAGGAAAACAGTACCAGTGCAGACGTGGACAAATGGGAGGACCTATCTGCTTCTGAGCTTTACAGCTAGAGCTTTTATAGAGCAACGGCTGAATTGTCAGCCCAGGATTTCTTCTATATTGACATTGTTGCAATGAGTGTTTCAAAAGAGAGAATCTTTTGCTTGTTCTAAACCTCTTGTTTTTCTTGTCTTTATTCTGTTTGTACTGTGTTTTTTACTTTGTAAATGTTTGAAATTGATTCCAATCCATTTCACTCAAGATGACAAATAAGCAAAACAACAATGGGATTGTATAGACAGATAGACAGATAGATAGATAGACAGATAGAGACAGACAGACAGACAGACAGATAGATAGACAGATACAGATAGATAGATAGATAGATAGATAGATAGATAGATAGATAGATAGATAGATAGATAGACACACACACACACACACACACACACACACACACACACACACACACACACACACACACTGGCTTCACTTCTTTCATCAGCATTACAATAGTTCCCCATTCAGAGCATTATTTTGCTTCATTAAACCAAATGAAATCCTATCTTGCTCCTTCTGGGTATTTGGTAATGAGTGATAAAGTCCTCCCTCAAAACAGGACAGGCGCTTGTGTAGAATTGTCTCTGATGCACACAATAGCTTTGGGAATACTGCACGTGGTTGCATCAAATCCCATTAAAAAAATATCCTATTATAAAATGGATTCTATTACGCTGCTGTCACGGTGTTGTTTCAACTTTTCGGGAGGACCAACACTAGATGCCTACAATGGCTTCCTTTCATGCTGCACATTACATAGCGGGCAGCTAAAGCAAGGGCTCAGTCCTTCCTTTGCAATTCTGTTTGAAAGGATTTACAAAATATCTTCTGCCCTTTAATTATATAAGCACCGGGCATAAAGGCAAATACTGTAATAAAGGAGGTTCATTCAGCTGTCTTTGCTGCATATCTGAAAATTATAGTTATTTGGTTAAAGATCAATATATGTGTGTAATAGCTTGATTGGCATATGTTAATGCAAGCTCATCATTTTAAATTGGTGGTGGTTATACAAACAGGAAGGCTTTATGATATTATGATAAAACATGTTTACAAAGGCTTTTAAAATAGATTTTATATTTTAAGAAAGTTACTATGCCAATGTTGAAAATATCAGACTGCTTATATGAAAGAATGTAAGACATCAAGTAATTAGTTAGTGTTCAATTAGAGATAGTACTTTATGTTTAATTTAAGGAAAATAAGTGGTTTTTACAGATATTTCACGAAATTTAAATCAGATATTAAGCACAAGTTTTTTTTTTCTTCTTTATTCCACTGCATTTTGAGTTATTTAACACATATATATGTTTTGCAAGTCCCTTGCCCTATTCATTCCAAAGTTGTGAAGTTTGTATACTTTCATGTTCACCCCATGAAAGAAACCTGTCTAGGTCAGATGGAAGTCATACCACAGCTGACCGGGACTACACAAACGCGCATGACAATGAGCTGTGCTGTTATAACCTGAATGACATGACCAGCGAGTAATTAATCACAGAACATAACCCACCACCCCAGCCCGTTACAGAATCACCCTGCAATGAAACCTGCATTCTCAGAGGAAATCTCTCTTTTGTTGTTTGTAAGCCAAACATTTTGAGTTCTGCTGAAAACGTGTAAGTGAAGCTTATTTCACTCAAGGTCAGTTTCACCCAGTCATGTGAGGATGAATAATCTGCCTGTTTTATTGCCGCTATCTCTGCAGTTTATCAGGACTACATGAGCTTTTATTGAATGCTTTGTATTAGTTTTTTCCAATAAGCAGTCCTCTACAAAGTTTCAATAATGTTTATTACTGGAAAATTTGAATGGAGAAATGAATAATCCAAAATGTGTTTTAAACGTGGATGTTTTTTAAACCAGTTTTGTACCATAAACAGATTTATTTTCCTCGTAAAAATGCAAACTTCACATAAAGGGATACAATTCCTGTTAACAACTTGAGAGTGCTTAAATTACTTATAATCAACTACAGTCATCAAGGAATAATATCAATTAGTTATTTGGTTTGTTTTAAAATTTGGTGTTTAAGAAAAAAATAAAAACCAGACCAAAAAATATCTTTCCTGTTTGTCCACGTAATATTTTCAGTCTACGATCTGTATGTTTAAGGTCACTACAATTTCATTTTTCTAATGTGTGATCTTATCAGGGTTTGGTTTTAATAATAAATATCAGATGATCTCTGTTGATAGAAGTCATGGTCTGAATCCTTTCAATTAAAAATAATGATGGCAGTTTTATTTCTGGGCACTTACACTTATAACAGAGAGAACAGTGTTGCAGAAATATTTTTGGAAATCTACCATTTGAACCTTTTCCATGGTTTAAAATAATGGGGCTGGGGTATCTATAATTGTGCAATGTTGACATGGCAACACAGGCTTTATTAAATATTGATTGCAGGTTCTGTAGCGTTAGTGCAGTGACCCAAACACTGCCATCCTATTGAGTACAGCACTAATACCAAATTCATATTTATGAATGTTAGCTGAAAACATATATATGTTGATATTCATACATATAATGGTATACATCTAACCTTTATGCAACTTTAATAATGAATGTGAAATTCTCCATCTCTTTCGTATCAACAGCTAACACTACGAATGTGGTGGAAAAGTAGACTCTGTTAGTCAGGTTTTAAAATGAGTGTGGATGATCACGTCTTAGGCAGTGGATTACACAAAGTGTATACAGACTCTTAAATGGATATAGGGTTCCTAGTGACCCGCTGAAGTCATTGACCCACTGCTGACACTGTCAGATACTGCTGACCCGGGACTAGGTCCTGACAGACCATGACAGTGAGGGAGAACTGCAGCTGCCAGTCCTTCAGCTCTCCGCATGGCATTGCGATTAGGCAGGTTGCAGGGCACCACGCAGTTTGGAATATAGTTGTGTGCACACCTGTAAACGTATAAGTCCGTCATGAAAATATCATCTATCAAGTGCTGATAAAATGTGATGATCAGTATACAGTAATGCAAAAATAAAAGATGATCCCCTGCTCTAATTCCGTCAAAGTTTATAGCTTTGGCAGCGCCATGGTTTTCATTGAATCCTCTATGTTTTTTGTTTTGCTTCCCATAAGTGACTCACATAGAAATGAACCTGGATTCAGCTTTGCATGCTGCTAATAGTATAGCAATGGGACCCAGGTGCCAGGTTCAGCACCCTTGACACTTCCCCACTGATGAAACGGATAACACATGGATCGAGTCGCCTGGGACATTTATACTGTGTCACCCAGGTGTGAAGCCTAGCATAGTGTAGCATATCACAATACAAGCATGGTGAAAGTGTAGCTGTGTGTTATCAAAAACCTTGTAATGATGCAGAATGAAAGCCTGCTGCAGTCTTGCAAAAGTGCAACATTATTCTGCTAAACGACCAGGATAAATCATTCACATTTTCATATTGCTGTGCACAAAAAAAAATGTATTTCTCAATATCTCAAGTAACAAGTCTTTCCACTTGCAATGTGTTTGATTGCCCAAAGCAAAGTCATATAAATCCCTCACACATTATTCTGGATACAATTCAACAGGCAGTATTTTCCGCTTCCATTTCCAATACCTTTCCCTACACCAGTATGTCATGCAAGAATTAGGTCTAACAATGCTGAAGAGCTCAGGGGCTACCCCTGAGCAGTGTTTTACAATTCTGCAAAGCGAGGACGCTTTCAAAGTTCAGATTCTGAACTCCGACTCCGACACTTCTCACATGGAGTGGGATTCCAGTCCAAAGCCTGTCTGGGTAAAGTGATACCCCTCCCCTATACAGGCACAGTGGAACAATAATAGAGTGAGAACAAAGAGTGGGGTTTTTGACACCATTTACATGCATTTGGGGTGTGCTTCCTAAAGCCTAGCAAGGATTGTAAAAAGATGTACTGTAAAGACTTGTGTATTGCTTTTTAATGGTTCAGAGAGTAAGGGCTTATATTAGTTTTAAAATGTTACATTTATTAAATGTATTGATTTGACGAAGCTCTGGCATGAGATAATGCATGCCATTTAGTTAAACATCAACTTTCTTAGTAAACTGCCCTAGATAATGTATTTCAGTATTTTTTTTACAACAGCACTAATAAAATAGTTTGGTGTAATTTGGCCTGTTAATGTGTGTCAGCTATTGATTATTTTCTGACAGGTAGGGTTGCTAGAGGAAGTTCTGCATTTTTCTCTTGCAGAGAAATACATTAGGTTTAAATAGACCATTCTCTCTGAAGAGGTGTAACACAAAGTGGTGATTCGTGTATTTATTATTAAATTATTCGCTTTTATATGTTTGTTCTTGACATTTCATACTTCTTTCTGTTTCAACTGACATGAAAAGCGCTTTGAGATACTGTGGTATGAAAGGCACTATGGTATATAAATTGGAATACATTGAAATAAAATTGAAATTATATATTAAATGAACTTAGTTAACTATCATCTTATACCAGTACATTGCTCCAGTAAAGTTTTCTACATCAATATTTCTTTTTTTTTTTCTTCTGAAAAACTCTTAGTGAAATCCATGAATGCATTTAGCCAGATTAACAATGATGACAATAACCTTTGGGAATTATGCCCTACAGTTCATAGCCACAGGATAGAAATTGTGATAAAGGCAGTTATCCTTTTCAGAAGTGCTTCTAAGCTAGAAAAAAATACCCTCACAATGTAAGAAAAATAAAGAATCCAAAATGAAACAAAAAATGTAAAATCAGGAATCAGACCTGTGTGTGAACAGCACCCTTGTAATGGTTTTGTGTGAAGCCTTGTCATGTCATGTGTAGCTTCCTCATCCTCACCCTCTACCTTGGCTTTTTGTCTTTCATTTGCTGCGCGCTGTTACTAATCCAGGAAGGGGAACAATGCTGAATGCAGGGCCCTGTTTACAAAACAACTGAAAAGCCTGTTTGTGTGTTTAAAGACAGATTTGTTGACATAAATCAGGGTTGGTCTTCATGAAACCATCCCTCGTTGTTTCTAAGGTGGTTTCGTTTTATTCTTGGGTTTCAATGCTCTCTGACCTCAGAGAAAGTTTACTAAATGAAAGGAAACAATGCTCCAGTGTTTTTGGAGAAGGTGCAGGGATATATATGCAGTTTGTATCAGTAGAAACATACTTCTAAAAAAAAAGTTCTAAAAATTACTATTTAAGTTATATGTAATGGAATTTTAGGTGCTACATTACATGAAGATGTTCTCACTACATTATAATTACACTGTGATAATTAAGTAATTACACATGTTTATTAACCAAATGAAAAAAAAGTTGAGAGTTAGTGTCTTATTTTTACACTGTATTTACATGTGTACTTGTGTTTTTTACAATTTGATTCCTATGCAACCACACATGCAATCAAAGTGTAGAACATAAGAACATAAGAAAGTTTACAAACGAGAGGAGGCCATTCAGCCCATCTTGCTCGTTTGGTTGTTAGTAGCTTATTGATCCCAGAATCTCATCAAGCAGCTTCTTGAAGGATCCCAGGGTGTCAGCTTCACAACATTACTGGGGAGTTCTAATTCTACCGCAGTTAAAACATTTTCATTCCTGTTATGTCTGGCCCTGAGTTCAATGTTAGTTTTATGATGCACATCACAACCTGGTATCCAAACCATGAAGACCACCAACAACATCCTGTGGCTAAAACCAACAGAAAGCTTTGCGCCTGGAAAGGTACTGAAAACAATCATCACAGCAAAAGGCTGAACAGCAAACGATTGACAGTATGTCTATGGAGAAAGTTACAAGGAGAGAAATCAGAGAGTGCTCTACTAAATGCAAATAAAGAGCAAAGCATGCCATTTTTTTTACTTTGTGTGTTTTTAAAAATCAGTTATTTTTACTAACCTTTAGAGAGCAGCTTTGTTATAAGAAATCACATTGAGCTTCACCGCGGTGGCTGTAACTCAGAGACGGATAGCTGCTAATTATTTACAGGTATGGTGCGGAATCACAGCATTACCAGCAATCGCAGAACGGGCTCCAATGGTTTTGTTAGCAGCCTGCTTGTTTGTATCTAGTGTGGATCCTCAGAGTGTTGCAATAGAACACACAAGCAGTCATGCAGTCATCAAAGCCCAATATCATGAAAGGCTTAAAAACTGCTGATAACTTTCACATCAGACATGCAGATTGCACGACAAGGGTGTAAAACAATCTCAACATGTTAAATCTAGAGAATCTAAAGCTATGTGATTAAGCTTTTTGTGTGCTGTACATTTGATCGGGGAGTCTAAGCAGCAGTGAGTGTGTCACACCTTGTGGTTTGTTCCTGTTTATACTATGGGAATCCATTGATGTTTTCTGTTGTTAAATTTCTCCAGTAAGCTTCTTAGCTAATGTTAATTTAAATGTGCATTGTTGTCTATTCTGCAGTATCAGTATGCAAAGGGTATCATTATTTTTCTGGCAATGAAAATAAAAAAAATAAAAAAACAGCCCTCAGCATTTACTGAGACGCCTGTAAAGCCAGCAATTCAGCAGTTTTAAAGTAAACATGAAAAGACATGCTGTTATGGCTCATCAGACAAGCTCCAAATCAAAAACTCAATACAAACATAATATACTGTTCTGTATTAGCACTGCAGTAGGACTTACATACCACTGCTGTCTGTTACCACTCCACAAGTTAACAGATTCATTCTACAGGTGACCATTGCTGATGGGACGAGACTGGGAAAACAACCACCCTGGTTTAATGACAAGAGAAGTAACTAGTGGTCATGGGTCAGTCCACAGAGAGCTTCTTAAATCACAAGGATGAACCAGCCTCAACTCTGCCCCCTAATTCTACAGAGGGAGGTCTTCCAGGCTAGGTGAAGGTTGCATAGGAAAGCAGTGGGGGAGCCCTGCTGTGCTTTTGATGTCAAACCTGGACTGCATTAGCACAGAGGGAGTCACTTTGAAGAACCGCACACGTCCCAGACCTGCCATTACCGCAAACGGCAAGTGTGCAAGCAAGTCTTGCTTGCTTGTAATCAGCATTGATTGGGAGTGTGCACATCTAACAAGAACACACAGCAACCCCTTTTCAGTCTAGTAGGGAAAGTGATATTCTATTAAAAAGAAGTCACTGGAAAATACCCACCCCTCAAAATAATTGGGCAGTAAAGTATTTGCATTTTTTTGAGAAACCAATCCAAATGCATCGAATATTACCAGTGTAGTCTCATCATAAGGCTTTCTGTGTAAATTCAATTGGAAAACTCAGCACACCCCCTCGTCTGATAACCGAACAGATGCTCTTTTTAAAGATGTTGCTGAGACCTGTGTGCCTGCAGGAGAACTGCATGCCTCACTCAGTGAACACAGTATGGCTGTTCAGCACAATGCACAGCTGCACCACACAAAGCTGAGAAAAAACACATGTGATTCAATAACTAGTTCTCCTACCTTATTCAGTTATGATGCTGTATTTTTTTACAGTTAAAGCTTTGTTGTCACCTCTCTATACACTGTATGCATTGAGGTAGAAATCTTCCTAAAACGCATTTAAAGAAACTTCAGCAACATGCAACATTTTCATCCTGGCATTAACTGTAGCCTGGAAGTTGTGCACCGTTGAAGATACTGTATCCTAACCCTAACCCTAACCTTAACCCTAACCCTTAACCTGGACTGCTGCTGGGGGACGGGACGGGACAAAAATAGCAATGGCTGTAAAAGCCGTCTATAGCCTGCGTATGGAAGCATATAGACGCGATCATCGCAATGCTTATCGGAAATCTAAGCTGCCTTTGGCCCATTCACCCTGCAGCCTGTTTGTCAACAAGTTTGATCACAGCTGTGAAATTAATCAGGAAGTGTGGTTTTATTCCCATTATGGCAACATCTCACAGTGTTTGCATCCAGTTCACCTGCTATGTGGTCATGATTACCAGGGACTACAGTTAAACATATGAATGATTAAAACCTTTGCTTCTGCGGTGGGAAATAATAGCAACAATGCCAGTTGTTGTTAGATTGTGGAAATGTTTTGATTGGTTATTTTAACATAAAATAATAGATACTAGAGATTACAATAAGATTTATCTGAGTTATTTAGTCTATGTAAAGGTATTGTTTTTTTTTTTTTTTGTTTTTTTTTTAAATAATGGCTAAACCTGAACTTTCTATATTTACAGACGAAACTAAATAACTACAGGCTTTGTTTTTGTAAATGCCCCTTTCTTGGTGTTATTCTTCCAGGATTCTTGTTATGCAGGTAATTGCTAAAGTTGTAATGGTACTGATCTTTTGTGTTTAATATTCTCTAAACCGTTTTACGCTTTCATCTTCTCAAACCTCATTAGGGTAGAGCCTAGCTACTAAAACAAGTGGATTGACATCACATATTAGAAACTGTGGCTCAGAGATTAGCAGAGACCAACACTCTTACAAAGCGTTTAGGATTTCAGTTAGAGTGTTATCAGAGTGAAGTCCGTATGCGTGACGATCTTGTACTACAGAACTATCTGACAAAGAGATACTGTCTGTTATCATAAGACACACACACAGAGATAGATGAAGTGTTTTGTCAGTGCAAAGCTTTCATAAGGAAAAAAAGATAGGATATCTAACAAGAAGCTGCTGCATGATCCTGTCGAAGTTTATTGTATTTTTATTAATCACTTTTTCCAGCACAGAATGTCCATTATTGAGGGATTTTTTTTAAAAAAAACCCTTACATGCATGGTGAATTCATGTGGGGACATACAGAAGACACAAATGCATGGTAGCCTCATATGTTTATATAATAACATATATTTATTATGTGTCCAAAACGACTTCAGTTGCTTGTCATCTATTTTTTATATTTCATGCATGAAAGGGTTAAATAACAGGTTAGTGTTTGAATTGGTGTAATTTGAACTAAATGGTCCCTTTATTCAATGTTTTTTTTTTCCATCCTGTAAAATTGTTGTAGTAACGAAGTCAAGTTAAAAAAATAATAATAATAAAATAAAAATAAAGCAAACCAGCTGCTTCTGTGGAAACAAACCCGGGACGTTTCACTGCAGATTGCTCTTTTAATTCTATACGTCTCTTATTTTCTGTTCCCATAAGATACATATCTTAGATAATGTCTGTTCTGACACGCACATTGTAGTTGAGTTACCTCTCTCTTTATACAGTTGTATTACTGATGTGATTAAACTGAAGCTGTTCTGTAATTACATTATAGCCCAAACAGTATTAAATATATAACACTTACTCACATGTCTTCACTTCCAAAAAACAACAAATCAACTACAACATGTTTGTCCTCGTTTTATTAATAGCCTTAGGCAACAATAAATACTGCATAACAGTTGCATCTTATTAAATACATTCCTGTACCGACAAATCTAGATATACGGAACCATTAAAAACAGATTTTAGATAACACATTCAGCAGGAAATGTAAAATAAACGGAGGGGATCCCCACAACATATTATAAGCGCATCACAATTATTAAAGCCGGGAAAACATTCAAATCATATAACAATGTGCAATATATAGCTCAGAACAAAATACTACTACTACTACTACTACTACTACTACTACTACTAATAATAATAATAATAATAATAATAATAATAATAACCATTGAGAATACTACTAAACCAGCTATACTATTGTGTGTATTAAAATAAGTAAATAAGTACATAAATAAAGTGCATTTCAATTCTGTTTCACTTGGGACGACATTTCCTAAACTTTTGCAAAACAATGCAAATGTTACAAAAAAGTAAAAAAAAAAAAAAAAAGAAAAAAAGAAAAAAAAGAAAAACAAAATGATTCACAAAAAAAAAGAAACTTGAATGAACATAGGTTTGGTTTAAAAACAATTCTGCGACATTGCAAACGTTCCGCTTGAAAAGACGCTTTGCAGTTCCGATCCTCTGAACACAATATAATTAACCACTGAGTGTATTTAGCCGTGCAGTCGCTTTTAATTGGAAAGTTTGTAAGAACGGGACGAGGTGGAACAGCGCTATAGTGATTTTAATTAAAAAATGAGAGCACAGCTATCGCACGACCGTCTATTGAAAAGAGAACGAGCACCCAAGAGAATCTAGAAACAATACTCGATTACCATCAGGTTACTTGCCCTTTCAATGTGTGCAATATTGCTGGTATAAATAACAATACGTCTGACATCCCGAAAACGTTGTACTGATGTCGTGTGTTTACTGGTTATGGAAGCAATACTAGCAGTCTTCTGTGTTGGCGATTTAGTTTAAGTAAGGAATCTGCCAGGTTTTATAAAGACGGCTTTTTGTATAACTTGGAGCTCTTGCGATAACATAAGTACATTCGATTCCCACAGTGATGAATGCTACAGTACCAACGGCGACAGTCTGCGAACTGTTAACTAAATCGAGGAAAAGTGGGGACCTTGTGATTATTTTAAATTGTTCTGTATGCGCTTTACTGTGGCTGAGCTGACACAGAGTCAAGCGAGACGCGGAGAAGATGATTTATCCATAAAACCACTTGGACAGAAGACCAAACCATGGGAATATCATGCTCTCGAGTTGGGACACAGCCTCATGAACTGGATGTTAATGGCACATTTTGAATTTGATATGGTTCCAGTAAGCTAATTACGAGTTTTATAAACGCATGAGGTTTTATATTTTTATAGTAAAAGGCCCAAACTGTATGTAATCTTCCATGTTCCCATCTACCATCTTCCATCAATACATGATTTGATTTAACTAAATGTTTTGCTCTTTACTTTTGTGTCTCTTTGTTACCCTTTTTATTTTAAAACGAATGCTTAGGTTGATAATCAAACAAACAAACAAACAGAAGACTTATGTCACAGTGTTGTATTTCCAAGATTCCAAAATAATAACAACTCCGAGTTTCAGCCTTGAGACTGCCAGTAGATGGCGATAGTGATTCACACTAAAAAAAAAAAAACAACTTTCACAGATTCACTTCTCTAAGTTTGTGTGAGTGAGACAAGAGAAAAACGTGAGGTATGCTTTTAAATGTATAGCTTAGATACATTTACAGTTTTAATGTTCCTTAATGTTGCTTATGGAAGAATATAAGAATATTATAGGTAAAACAAAAATACATATAACCATATTGTTTATGGTAGCCTATATATATGTATATATACACACAGTAAACAGGATTGTGGATTATTGTATAGGCCGATACATGTGTCAGTACTGTTGTTGTTGGACACTATAGAACAAGTTGTGTTGAAATATACACAGTGTGGTTGGTTAAGACATGTAGTTCAACACCAATGCTCTTATCCGCCACAGGTGCCCTTAGAATGTATGATACCTGCATTCTAGGTACCTGGGAAAAAAATAAAAAACAACAAAAAAAGTATTACCAAAATACTACATTCGTTTAAAAGGATGCCTGGATTGATGTTCCCGGTGTTTAGAGACGCAGCGTAGTCTGGTCATACTCATAACGCATTTGAAGTGTTATTTAACAGGTTTAATCGGGGTGATTCGCTGAAAACAAAGCGAGTTTGTGTTCCTTTTTTCAACAGGAGTTACATTTCAATTCCAGATCAAAACGATTTCACCCACATCCAAGAGATTCTGCCGTGGGTTTTAAAAAGACATTCCATTCTTAAACCCGTCCCATTTGAACTGTATTGCCATATTGCCATTATCAGTATACAGAACTTGCGCTTTTATGCATTTCACCTAACACACAAACACTTCAATAAATAACGTGGCTTCAATACAGCTAGTCCTTTATTAATATAGTAGTCACATGTAGCTACTGCATGCAGATTCACGCCTATATTTCTCTAACACGTTATTATTTAATTACTGCATTAAAAACGCAAGCGATAAAGACGGGTTTCGGAGGTTATGAAAACGTTCCTGGACAAGCTGCTGTTAAAATATGTTTTTCTATGTGGAAAATGTATTTACGTAAAGGAAAACACACACGCACACACAAGCGCCTGTTAGTGTAAATAAAATAACATTTAAATCAATACATTATATTTAGATCTCTACACAATCTATTTCTTATAATCATTTTTTTTCACAAAACTTTTGACATGATATAACGGGCTTGGTCTTAAATCTTTCACTATTATTATTATTATTATTATTATTATTATTATTATAAAATAACATACTGCATCATTGGTTTGGTATATGGTCCATTCGATTTCTGTGTGATTGCAGTATAACTGGGAACTTTAAGCGAAGTGAGTTTTGAGTAAAACAGTAGACTATAACTGGAAAAGGGAATAACACAACATGTCTGTTTTTAAGGGCAGTCAGGTAAAAATATATCACATTATGAATGACAACTGAGAGAGAAAAAAAACAAAACAAAACTGTTTTAAACTTAAATAAGTTACGTGTGATAGGTGGCGGGCTACCGATTTACAAAGATACCTTACTCCTGCAAATCTGGCAGAAAGTGCCAACCCTAAAATTAGAATCATATGCTGCTAATTAGCGGTATAGAAACACATTTACAGACCCTGGTTTAAAAATAATACCTCGCAGAATAAATAGGCTCTTCTCTACCGGGATCGCATGCACTACTCAATGTAGCTTTGGATTTGTAATGCTGGCTCTGGGATTAGGACCCTGAGAGCTATTTTTTGATTGGTCGGGAGGCTGAGGCTGTCCTTTTCTTGCCTGAGAATCACATTACACTAGCCGCTTAAGCGAGGAGGGGCACAGTTTGAGAGATGCTGGAAAGTATGCAGTGAGTGTATCATATTCAAGGCACAGGAGAGCGAGCACTCACCGAAACGAGTCTGTAATCCGACTGTATTGCACATCAGACTGATACAACATACAACAACTCACCGGCAACCCTCTTAAACTGGAAAAAAAAGAAAACGAAACTCCAACAATGTCACTTGGAATGATGAATTTACAAGATTTCACACACGAATAATGCACAAAACAAGACGGAGGTATTTTTTGAGACAAAATCCAACCATAGGAGTTTAATTACACGGGGATCTGCAAGGAAAGCGTTCTGTTGAAAAGCATCGGGGCTGTTCTGGATAAGCAGAATAATTCAGGAGAATACCTCGTTGAAGGACTTTGGACTTTTAGGAAACAGAGTACATGGACTTTTCTTGACTTGTGCATTTGTGTGTGTGTCCCGTGCTTGACACAGCGCACTGGATGTTTACCAGTTTAAAAGGAACCAATACTGCTACTGGTAGCGCCCACGGAATAAAGACGCGTTTCTAAAGAAAAGAATAAGAAAGCTGAAAGCGAGAAAGTTGTTTTGTGGTCGAAAACACCACAACTAAAATTAACAGCACTAAGCGCCTAGATAGATTACATTACCTGGGCGCTCGACCGCAGAAAAGGGACTTACAAAGAACGCATCATCAGGTACATTGACTTGTTTGTGTTTTGGCAATACACTAGTCAACCGGACAGTTGTTTCTTTCAATGACAGATCGAAGAGAAAATAAAGGCGTTTGGAAGACCTGTATGTAATTGCATGGTGGTGAAAGATCGCTTCTGCTTTCCATACCTCAATCTGATGGCATTAGCTATGCCCCGTAGTTTGAACACTGAGATGAGCGATTAACTGTCAGGAAAGTACACACACGCAAAACAAGGACGCTTGGAGATTTACGAGCATTATTCGAGGAGATCGACATCCATTTGTGATTTCGGCTTCGACCCAGCTGGAGATTTAACCGAAACAAACAGCGGGATTAACGCGATATAACTTTGTGTATCCATTCGTCGAATCGCAGTCCATTAGGAAACACACCGCAGTGAGAATGGCCGATACGAAGTGTCTCTGGAGGTATTATCTGGGGCTTTTCATTACACTGTGCAGGGTGCCCATGCCTTTAGCAAAAACCTTGGATTCCGTGTCCTGGAGCTCGCAAAACCACAAGTAAGTAGCAGGCACCTTGTTTTACAAAAAATCTTTACAACCCACGTATAATACATTTTTTGTAACACTTTCGGTACCCCAACGATGCAAAGGAAAGCCCCAAAACATCTAATACAGAGTAGAAATTTCTATTATGTCCAGTTATAATATTGCACGCCTAGGGGTCATATGTTCAAATGTATGGCATTGACGTTCACCTTAAGCGTGGTGGATTCATATTTGAAATATACGAAAGAGAAATGTTGTATTATCGTGACATTGCTGTTGTATTCAGTGTTAATTGTCTTCAGTGTTAATTGTTGAAGTTTTAGAAACTAAAGCTGTCAGCGTGCGTTGTTAAATTAGCGCACTCCACATCGGCTGTTGTGTCACGGCAAGACAAACCCTCATTCGTTGCAGGTAAGTGCAAACCTAGTGTCGCAGCGAGCGAGCAGCAATCCGCGCTAATGAAGATCTGCCAGGTGTACCCGCAGGACCATTTTGAAGGCTCTCGCCAGCGCTTTAACACACAGGACCGGTACGTGACGGTTGCGCTACAGCGCACTACGCGTTCCATTGCGTATGCTTCTTAGCACAATAATGTGACTCTAATGCAGATAAACCGAAAACGTAGCCTGTATGTAGCCCGCTGCCTTAGTGATGGTGAACAAGCTTACCATATCATGTCGAGGTATATAGAAAGCTGTGGTGTGTTTGTTGTTTAAAACTTAAAATAAACAGAATAACTGGAGAATAATTAAATACGTACACGAATAAATACATAAATAAATGAGTTCTGCATCCCATTAGTGTAGTTGTCAAATTGAATCTTCTTCACTAGCAAACCACACACACACACACACACACACACACACCCACACCAATTATTAATTTAACTTTGCTCATGTATAAATTAATCTAATTTCTGCGTTCGCTATAATATGAAATATGTAATATATTATTAATGAGTAACGTATTAATTATTTCAACGCTAGAATATTTTGTTATAACGCGTCTCAAAGCGCAACGGAGCCTCTTAAGAACTGAGCGAATAATGTGCTTGAGATGTCGTTTAGTTGGTAAGTCTTTTAGAAGATTTTAAAATATTCGTTATCCATTTCCCATAGACCTGTCATTTTTCATATACAGATATTCTCCTACTCTAGATGCGGGCAGGAAAGTTAGCAAGTTGTGGATTTGCAAAATAAAATATATTATAGACAAGAATATATTTTTAGATCATTTATATATATATATATATATATATATATATATATATATATATATATATATATAAATATATATATATATATATATATATATATATATATATATATATATATATATATATATATATATATATATATATATATATATATAAATATATATATATATATATATATATATATATAAATATATATATATATATATATATATATATATATATATATATATATATATATATATATATATAAATGATCTAAAAATATTTTGTGTACTTATTGTAATTTACGAAGCACTCATAATATAGCAAAGAAAGAAAGAAAGAAAGAAAGAAAGAAAGAAAGAAAGAAAGAAAGAAAGAAAGAGAAAAAGTTGTTAACCTACAAAATAGTTTTGTTTCTAATTGGATTTTTTTTTATAGGGCTAGCTAATAAATTAATATGACATATATTCTTGCACACATGTCTATATATATAGCGCCAATTATTAATTCCATGATATTATTATTATTATTATTATTATTATTATTATTATTATTATTATTATTATTATTATTATTATTATTATTATTATTAATAATAATAATAATAATAATAATAATAATAATAATAATAAAGAATGTGTTCCTTATAATGTTAACCAAAAAAAAAAGTCACCCATAAATGTAGTTTTTTTGGTAATGTATACGTCAGTCCTCAATAATTATTCTAACATTTCTCAGATGACTGCCGTTTTTCTCTTATTATAGTTTTTGCTCATCCCGTTGTTTTTAGTGTGTTACAATCAGTTTATAACTGTGTAAGCCAGCTCAGCACAATCGTTATTATTAATGTGATATCTTGTAACAATTGTAAGTCGCCCTGGATAAGGGCGTCTGCTAAGAAATAAAAAATAATAATAAATACTATTCCTGATCCGCCACCTAGAACGACAGTTCTTTTCAATGAAATGACCATGCTATTCAGATATCTCTCAAAAAATTACTTTAGTAATGTAAACATATACGAAGAAAGAAAGAAAGAAAGAAAGAAAGAAAGAAAGAAAGAAAGAAAGACGTTGTGTAAATATGTTAACACACCTCATTAAATGAAATGCATTTCACAGTAGTTGTAATAGATTTTTATAGGGCTAGCTGTTAAATACATACCTTGTGACATATATTCTTGCACCCACACACACACACACCCACACACACACACACACCTACACCCACACACACACACACCTACACCCACCCACACACACACACACATATATATATATATATATATATATATATATATATATACACAAACACACACACACAATAATTAATTAATACATACACAAATGTGATATTTAACTTGACTTTTAACAGACTCATATTTCTTAAAAAGAGCAAGGATTATTCTATAAAATAACCCCCCCCCCCCCCCCCCCCCCCCCCTTTTTGTAAGACTAAAGGCCTGCTGTAAGGGACGATATGTACCATGCATGCAGTGTGTATACGCCAGTGAAGTCTGTGTATATCCAACACATCTTGAAAAGTGTGTGTCATAAGCCTTGACGAGCTTGACGGCGACTCTCTGTAGAATAAGGCACAATAACAGGTGTAAGGATCCCGGCTGCTGCTGTTATACAGCAGTTGCTGCTTGTTGTTTCAAGTAGACCAGCATTCTGTTTATTTATCCCACCCAGTGCTGTGCTCTACCACGTCTCCACTCCCAAATGATCTCTAATAGATTGCAGGCCTCCGGGTAGGTCCTTAATTACTGTGAAGCAGATTACAGGTCTCTGATGAGATCCCATGCACTGCGTCCTTTCCAATCTGATTTAGAATCAATCAGTTTGATCAGAAACTTGTGTACAGCTCGGAGATTGGCCATTGTGCTCCTGTTAATAATATCTTCAACAAACTAAATTCAGAAGCTTGGTATATGTCTGTCTGTTTGTCTATATCTATATATAAACACACCCATCATTGACTGTATCTAGTACGTCTGTTACTATATTTTCAAAATGAAGCTTCCTGCCTTCTTCTTCTTCTTCTTCTTCTTCTTCTTCTTCTTCTTCTTCTTCTTCTTCTTCTTCTTCTTCTTCTTCTTCTTCCTCCTAAGCATCACAGGAGAAAAACAAACTTTGGTTATTAAAGCAGCATTGGTATTAAAGCTGTGATTTGGCCTGTTTGCAGTTGTGCAGCAGAGCTGTTTTGTGGAGCTTGTTTAAACTCTGAAAGCCTCAGTGTATTTATGTAGGTGTCAAAGGCAGTGCAGAGGCAGCCCACTTCATAGTTCTGAAGCTGAGTACCTGAAATCGGGGTGTGAACTGAAGTTGTTCTTGGGGAAGCTAAGCAAAGATAATGGTGGGTTTCACATATACTAATGGGCCTTTGGAGGTGTGTGGGTCGACGCGCCAGCCGCCACTGTGTCGATCTGTGTCTCTGAACAGACACATGGAAAAACACTAGCCCAGGTCCAGGGCTGCTAAATCACTCTCTAAATAGGCTTTCAGCCTAATGCCTTGCACATCAGCCCATCACGTCTTCTAAAGACACATTTTGTCTTTCGGTCTGGCCGGGGAGTTTATGGGGTTTTTATTTGGCTACTATAAAAAGCACTTTCCCCGGGTGGCTGTAAAATGTAAATTTATTTTTGTGGCAGATTTAGCCTGTGATTTTCTCATTCGCTTGATGCCTTGCTGTGCGGGTTCAAGGTTTAAGAGCCCAAATGTTTTTCTTTACTGTTGAACTCTTCAGCCATGGGTTTGAACATGTTATGCATGCCAAATGTGTAGCGGGCCAGTGATAAACCCGCACTTTCAATAGGCCAAGTTATTTGGGCCATTTAGCAGCCGTAGTTTAACAGCATTGATCTGAGTGAGCAGGTACGTGCATTTATTTATATTGTACAGCCTGTGCGATTCTGCTCTGCTGCTCTTTATGTGCTTGCAAGTCAATGAGCCCAACGTGTAGAGTATGCAGCTCTGTAACATGCTGCTCCAGTCCGTGTGCGGAGTTGTGTTTCTTACTCCGTGTCAAGGTTATACAGCCTCAACCCTGATCAGGTTCTCAAAGCTGTGCTAGTGAAACTTCACGCCTCCAGACTAGTGAGCCCAAGGCTTGGGTTGGGCCATGGAAAGGAATTTCCATCTAAAGCAAACAAAAATTCTGCACAGCATGTCTCTGGGCATGACAAACTTGGCTAAAGGACTTGAAATGGAAATTCAGCAGAGAGAACACCCAAATCCGCCTGCCATTCTGCACATCCACAAAATTGCAGGGTGTAATAGAACGAGGCCAAGTGTTATTGCAAATGTAGTGCTCCTGTTGCAATACATTTACAAATGGCGTGTGTTGGTTTATTTTTTTATTTTACTGTACAGTGGTTTGCGATAAGTAAATAGACACTTTTTATAATTAAATAGATAGAAGGGGTGGGGTATTTCCTTATGACAACTCTCTCTATCTTGAATAACATTTTTTTATATAACTTTTGAGGGGATTGACAGTCATCTATTGCTATGCTGTATCGCAAGTGGCACCGGACCCTAAGCCAAAAAAAATGTATCAGTCTGTCATGGAGATTTACTGGATGGTGTTTTTTTTTTGTTTTTTTGCTGCCATCTCTCCCTCCTGGGAACAAAAGCCAATAAACAATCCAATCCTTACCAAACTGTTCAAACTCCGTGCGAGGTGCCGAGCCGGTGCTGTGAGCCTCAGTGCTCCAAATGTTCCTTTTCAGACATTTAGCATATTTACTTTTCGCCCATTAAACAAAATATTAAGGTTTAATGAAGTATGAAGTATGAAAAATGCTTTTTATCCACCAGAACAAAGAAAGAAAGAAAGAGAGAAAAAAAAAAAAAAAACACTTGATTGATTTGAAACTATTGCTTTCAAATTAAGCTCTTCATATGCTGGAGGCCTGATATTAAATATGAAAAGGAGCAGGAGATATAATGGAATGAAAAGAGAAGCAGGGTTTCATTTCAATTAAGAAAAAAAGACGAAGAAGAAAATAAATATTAGCATGGAATTATTATCAGTGCTGATCCATATAGTTTTCTTTAAAACAAAATAGGAAAAATAATTGGATGACATTTTTAGAGTTGATTAGCGAGTACAGTAATTATGCTAAGTAGGTAATGTAAATGGTTAGGTAGATCACATGAGGCTGATTACTGATCCCCCAATTTGAAGCAGCAAATGGCAACGCTAATGGTGGTAATTCTCTATTTGGGATAATTGTTCAAGTTAAATCGTATATATTTTTTCCCATTAGCTGCCATAGCAACAACCGGGAACATTTGTTTTTATCTCCCAAACATAAATCCAAAATAAAATGGCCAATGGAATTTCTCTCCTGGGGAAAATAAAGTGATGAGAGGCCATGGTTGGCTTCAGTTGCGCAAACCAAACTGATTAATAATCATTATTAATCAACGTATTAATAATAACAGGGGCTCCATATCGGAGTGTGCGACTGCTATTGTATACTCTATCTCACAGTAATAAGGGAAACCAAGGGAGGGTAGTTTAGAGCATTGGGTTTGTTTTGAATTGTCTGTAACAGCACTATGGGATTCATAGCTCTTAGGCGTTCTTATTAAATGGACTGCCTCAGTTCGGATCTCACATCATGTATAATACGTTGCAGAGTTTATTGTAATAAAGCGAGCTGGCGAGGGAGGGAGAGAAAGAGAGGGAGACCAATGTTCAATGTTCTGTGATTCAAACTGACAGTTCTGGGATTGACTTTGTCACAGTTTAAATAGGTAACGTCAACCTTCAGCTCTTTAATAACCCTTCTCAGAGCACAAGGGTTATCATGGTTTACTCTCCGCAAGGGGCTCCCTCAAGAAGAGGCAGAATGGTGCTTTTGTCCTGCAGTCGCCCTCCTGCCCACTTTCATTATACAGGTTCTGATCACGTTTCACACATTTTATCACACACACCGGAGCTTAAAAGCACATCTGAATGTCTTTTCCAGGAACCGAAGGAACAGAAAGAAGCAGGCCTCTTGGCTTAAACCCGCTGCTATCCTGCCACTGGGGAGCAACTGGTTTATCTGCATGAATGCTTGTCGGGTCAAGGGCTGTTTCAAGCATTCTGAGCTAGTGTATGTGGTGTGGACATCTGTCCACCAGGGCTTAGAACCAAAGTCTCTGAACGTATGTTTAGTATTTTGCTATTTGCTTTTCTTTTCTGTAACTGTGTGTATTATTATCTATCTGTTAAAGTTAAGGATAATCAAACACGTAATAGAAACTGTGAAAGACGCAAAAAAAGGAACATGTTTCAAGAACATGTTTGTAAATGTCTGTCTCTCTCTGCTTTAATAGGCTGAGAGGAACCACAATCCCAGTTTAAAAAATGATTTTCAATCAGGATCATTTGGATCTGTTGCAAAGACAAAGTCCTTCATTCTCTCAAAGCTTTCGTTTGCTTTTGACTGCCAAGCAGTGCTTGTACCTTCGGTTTATAGTTTAGTTGAGTTGACTGGATGATAAGGTGCATACAAACTTGTTTACAGTGCAGTCATGTACTGTATCGCTGCAGCAGCAGGAGATAAGAAAGCAGTGCTGGAAAGGTTAGGTGCGCTGCTTGTCTGTGAGAGAGCATTCATTGACTGGAGAGAAGAAATAAATGGCTACAGCCGCTAACTTGTTCAGCAGCAATTAGGAAAAGCTACTTCTAGATGTAAAGCCATTACTGGTCTGACTCCTTTCCCGATTATGACATTGATTACCTTCCACCAGCTGTGAGCAAACAGACCTGGCTATGTACGGTCAAAGAATAGTCTGTGCAACAGGGAGCAGCCACCTACTCACACACACTTTGCTTTTCAGCCTTGCACCTCCCAACATTCCGCAAACGGAACACGTCCCATTAAGACCACTCAAAGTTCCATTCCTCCTTTCACATTTCTAGGAACCTGAAGTATTGTCATAGAATAAAGAATGTTGATCCAGAAAGTGACGTCGTGGTGTTTTTAATGGATAGGTAGACAGTGTTTAATAGTAAGGGAGCTGAGTAGAAGGTTAAATCCAACATTTTCCCCACAAGCAGTTTTAAAAATCGTTCCAAACAAGACAAGAAAGTCATCATTGAGGCTGTAAAGTTCATCGATTGAGGTTTATTGAAGCTTGGGTGAACAGAACATTACGAGAGAACATTTCACTAACCCTGTTAAAGGGTAGGTTGAGACCTTCCTGCAATTCATTATCAAACAACTACCTATCCCTCCTTCTAACAGACATTTTATTTTTTATGCCATTCCAAAAAAGTGCCTGTTCTCGCTATAATCTAAAGAAAAAAGAGATATTTTGTAAGGATAAATGCTTAGCACCCGATTTACTGTGCGCTGAGCTAAAATCTGTAATTATTTCACATCAGGGGGCTTTAACTAATGGCAGCTAAACCCAGGAATTTATTGTAAACCAGAAGACGCTCAAATTATTATTACAGAGTGAGTAAAATGAACACTAATTTGCTACTCGTGAGATCCACCGGTACTGAGACAATCCAGACGAGTGACAATTAAACAACACTAAATGGTTTGTAATGCATTTAGAGCACATTTTGCTCTCATTTAGGAATAATAGGAAATGTTGCTTTTGTCTTATGTTTTATTTTTAAAAGAAAGATGTTTCTTGTAATCAGAGCTACAAAGGTTTGGTCAGACGTGTGCAATGCGGATGGTTTAAAATGACTTTACTGCTGATATCGCTGGGAGTATGTCTTGGTGTGCAAAGACAGAGACTGATCTCATTGCCAGTGAGACGTGCAAGTAAAGATGCTTTTGTACACATTGCAGGCGGCGTTCCGACTGGGTTCAGCAGTGTTTTTAACAGGACAGAATAACCGGGATAATAGTAATGCACTGACAGTGGTTAAGACCTGTGCCCTCGAGTAACAGCTCATCCAGTTTATTTTAGAAATCAATTCACAGTATTATAGCCGTTTCAGCCACACAATAAATTGTGTCTGTCATGCTCCCACGGCAGTAACTTTCACCCTTCTTTTAAGTCAGCCTTGGTGAAGGATCACAGATTACAAATGCTTGTGATTGCAAGAAATGGCAGATGCTCTTATAGTGGAGTTTCTAACAAAAGGTCAGATTCCAACATGCTTTTCTTCAACCAGCAGCACGGCCGCACATTTTTGAGCGACTTGTGTTTTTTTTAAATAGACTGCAGGATTTATCCACATCTATTCAGCTTACCAGATAGACAGGACTGTTAAGTCGTTCATATTTTTGACAGTTCTAAGCAAGTGGTAGTTGTTTGATAAATAAATGAGTCGGCATGTCATTTTAGTTTAAAAAGCGATGCCCAAAGTAGTAGACCCAGAAACAGAACACAGATAATTTTAATGGGGCCTGACAGTTACAGGACTAATCTGCAGCATGCTTGAAATGGAACTCCCGGAGACAGTACATTGTGCCCAGAACCTTTCTTCTTTTTATTTAAATTTTTTGTACTACTGTGGTTTAAGTAGCTGTTCGGATCTCTTATATTGCGGTATAACCAGCGATGTTGAGTGGAGTGAAAATCTAGTTTGAAAGCCTGACACAATGAAGGGAGCAGGGGTGAGACCAGAACAGAAGTAGACTATGCTGTGTGTGCATTACATCACCCTGGCTGGGATTAGAATCTGTACAATATTTAAAAGTTATGGAGAAAAAAAAAGATGCATTTTGATGATCTAAATGAAGGAGACAAAAGCTGTTCGTAGGGTGTGCTCTGGAACGGATGAAGCTGACAGCCATTTCAAAACCCATTAGAACCCATTTCTATGAACATTTGAAATGAATCAGTGATGCACTTTCCCGCTGGGTGGACTTTGCTGAAAGTGTGTCACAGAGACAGATGGGCTGTCCCTATCAATCCCTATTATTAATTTTAAAAAAGTGTGTAGCATCAAAATCTCACAGGTGCTGTATGAACTACTGTCTCAGTGCAAAACAGCCAGACTTGTATAGCCAAACACTGTCATCTGTAAAAATGGTTACTCACTTCTCGTTAATGTACTCACTACTGGTCTGATTTTTTTTATTAAATCATCTACTGTATGTGTCAGGTGGGAGTTAATAGATTGGCATGGTCTGCAAGAATAGTGTGTCCCGTTTCCCATAACTTACCCTGGCTCCATTATAAAGTCTGCACACCAGAAATAACAAAAGGCAGTTTGCTGCGATTCTTGAAGGCTCTGAGTTTCTTTTGCTGCCCCCTCCAGCAGGTTTGATGGGCGCGTTTGGCCATTGCTATGCAAATACATATAAAAATGGGCTAAAACCCGTAGCGATGGGCGACGAAAAGCCTGGATTAAAAGTCACGCTGTTAGCGTTCTAGCCCGACTCCTGAGGATCTCTCAGCTCAAACCCCTGACAGTTGTGGCAGCTGTGAAGGAGAGCTCAATAGTGGCACACCAGGAGTGCTGAAACTGAGCCGCACGTTTTCTTTAACTGAATTGAATGAAGAAAACACAATGCACAGCTCAAGGAAAAGTGAAAGGAGTACGTATAACTGTTGATTAAGACTTTATTATTATTATTATTATTATTATTATTATTATTATTATTATTATTAATAATAATAATAATAATAATAATAATAATAATAATAATAATAATAATAATAATAATAATAATAATGCATTAATTAAGAATAGTTTTGTTGTGCCGATCCAGATACTTTGTTCCCTGTCCAGTCCAATACGCTAAGTGCAATTTAACTGGAGTGCAATGAGAGGAAATTGCAGTCGTTAATGTTATTGTTATACTTGGTGATACTTCAGTTTGTCTCTCAATTGAGTTAGTCACAAGGCAGATGTGCTCTGGAAGAAAGCCAGCGGTTTGGGTGTCCCGTAATTGAATTATTTTGATAGCCTGGATGAGTGATGGAGTCAGATGTTCACAGATTCCTTTTTTTTTGTCTCTCTGTTATTCTTTGCTCCGATCCAGGCGTTTTTAGACAATCGAAAGACAAAAGGGCTGTAAAAGCAATCAGAGATTAGGTCTGGAAACAAAGGGTTTTGTTTTTGAAAAAGCTGCGAGCAACTGGGTTAAAGTTTCAGGAAACAGTTTACAGTCAGGTACTGCCAAAGCCATGTTGAATTTCCTTTCAGTCTATTCTGTTTTAGTTGAAATGACATACCTTGAAGAAACATTATCCCCACGGGGACCTGTAGATTACCAGCCCAGGCTCTGACGTACAAAGGTCACAGCAGAAGTGTCACAAATTCTCTGTTGATGTATCGGGCTGATTGTGTAGGTTAGTATTATTTCCTGAACTTGAAAGTGCATTGACTAGTTATGCTAGGCACTAAGAAAATGAACGCCAAAACACTAACAGTATTAATCATTAACTAGTTTATTTTTTATTTTGTTGTAAAAAAAAAGAACCTTTAATCTGTACCAATAAAATGATAAGGCAGAACGTTCCTAACAGTTCACAAAATTATAACTAGAAACAAGTCATGCTGTCACTCATCCCCCATTGCATTACATTAAATCAGCATTGAAAAGAGGATCTCTAGGCCAACAAACTAGACTGGAATCCTTTATTTTGCTGCCGACCTTCCCAAACCATCCCAGTTTTATAACTCTTGCATTCCAGAGGCACACATTTTACAGCTCTGCTTCCCAGAAATGTGTGCTTATAATTGCCATTACTGTGACACAGTTCAGCTGCACTGCAAATCTCCCAGTCCCATCGAGTAATGTGTGAATTTAAATCTGGTCACACTGAAAATAGGGTTTGAAGTTCCATGGAAACGATAGGCATGCAGGAACTTGCAGTGCAGCGGTATGTTCTTTAAGTTTCTACTATAAAACCACAGAAGGTGCTACTTCTGTGGGATACAAAGATAGAATCCTGGGCTGCTGTGGGATGTGGCTAATTGTGGACAAGGAGAGACCACACAATTTGACAGGGATTAGAAATTGCGCTGGCTTGCTACAGCCCTTAGTAAAGAACTTGGATGTATTTAAAAAAAAAAAATTCTACAAAGAAATAATTGTTTTAAAGGTCTTGACTGGAATGCAGTGAAGCGAACAGACTTTTAGCTGACCATTCAGATCACATTACTGCACCTAACAATTATTTACAAAGAACTGCTCAACACTAAGCTATTTTAATCAAACACGCACTGCCCATGACTTATGGCAACGGTTTTTGTTTGATTTACTGTACCTTAAAAATCAACCCCTCTGCCCTAAAACCAGATATGAGTTTCAAAAATCTAATGGGCAAGACACAATAGCACTCTGTTTTAATACATCATTCCACAGCAGAACATGTGATATAGTTGATGAATTTGTGTTGTTTAGCTAGATTCCAGTTAAATTTGAAACATCAATTAGACCACAGAAAGGAGAGACCACCTCCCTTAGGGGACAAGTCTTTTCTGCCTGTCCTCATTATCTCACAATTCAGCTGCTGAATTGATGAAATCAGACCTGGTTTTTGGTTCCCAAGGGGGTACACTACAGGACACCTCCCTGACCTGGGACTCACAGTGAGACCTTACCCATGGCCTTGAATGCTTCAATGGGCTGAGTTTTCACAGGTGGTACCAGGCTGAGTGATATGGGCCTAGACCCCATACATACCCTTGACAATGTTTGTTGAGTCTTGATTTTCACTGACGGCATTCTAAAGATATTTAAATAATTACCTAGGGTCCTAATAATTCTTTAGACCATTTCTTCCTGTAAAGATCTTTGCATAGGCATTCAGTTTTCATCAAATTGAGAAAACGCAACAGCGGCTTCGGGCCTGTTGAATATAAGATCACATTTTCATACTTTCCTACGGCAGTCCGAAACAATATCATACTGGTAGCAGGTCTTCAGTTCCACTTTTCTTTCCTTTTCATAGTTTTGAAATAATACGGTTTCACTGTAGACTTGAGGGCCAACATTTCAACCCCGGGGTGACGATGCTTAATATTGGGTCTTTAATGGAGTAGGTAGCAGGCAGTCTGAAGTATCTGATAGCATTACGGTATGTGACTGTTAACCAGCTGAGAACACAAAGTGCTCTGAACTAACAAATTACTGCTCGCAGAAAAATGCAGGGGCAAGAGGAAGAAGCGGTGACCTACATTGCAAATCACAACCCAGTTGTTTCAGGATATAGAAAATAAAAATAAAACACATTAATTGAAGCATTTTATAGTTGTAATGGAAATGGTGGGTAAGAACAAAATGGCAGTAATTTAATGACAAAAAATAATTGGTCGTAGTACAGTAAGAAGGAATTAGGCCTCTTTTGAAGCAGAAAATAGGCATCTGGTTTGATTTTTGCTTTACCTTTGTAGCCTAATATCATTGAGATAGTACTGTAATTAGCATCAAACCGTACAGCAGCAATCCTGTCGCTCCTTGGGAAGGTTTGGCAGTGTGCATGAGTTACCCCTGAAAAGCTGGAAGACATTGTTTCCATGAGGTAAAGCCTTTCTTCAGTCTTGAAAAATGGGTTCAATTCACGTCATCTATAAGTGCTCATAAATGCGTGGTTTACGTGGGAGATAAAACCATTTCAAAACAGAAATCATTCAATGCTGGATATCAGTGTTCGGGTTGCCAGCTGCCCCACAGTCGTCTTATTATATGTCGACATTTTTCCATTACAAAGTTCTGTTTGAAAAATCTGCCCCATGCTTTGTGTCTGGCTTGTACACTGGTAGTTATTTCGAAATGTCACCACTGCAAATTGAATCGAGTCTGAAATTCATCTTGAAAGGAAAAGGAATAGAGAGAACACAATATTAAAGGTGCAATGCTCTTTTACGTTTACTTGATATGTTACAAATGTGCACTATGCTTGGATGGATACATACATACATACATATAATCACACATCAACATTTGATGGTGGGTAGTGCATGTGCTGTATATGAAAAAACAACGGCCATTAAAAATGAAAATAACAAGAACATCTGCACTGTACAGTACTGTGCTTTTAGCCCTGCTCCTTTACCTCTGGAGGCATACTTTCATATGGAGCAGGGGGTCACAGGTGGGATGAGCTTTACAGTCTCAGATGATCCCCGATGAAGATGGGGATCGGCTATGAATACTAAACCAGGGGGCGAGGAGAATCATGTGATTGTGTGCAAAGTTTCAAGCACTGCAGGCTTAGCCGCCTGGCAGCACATTTGGCTCTTGGTTAGGGATATACCGTGTCATGTGATCGGCAGACTGGCTGCAGTCAATTTCTATGATGTGCAAGTGACACAGTCGACTGAAGAACGCATTAAGATATTCTGGAACACACGGATGTGTTTTTATTTTTATTTATTTATTTTTTTTACTTTGTAAGCAGGGCTTGGGTTTAATCATTTTAGGAATATTCTGGTAACAATGCATTTGCACAAAGCTAAGTGCCAGCAAAGCCAGAAGCAGTATTGTTGTTTTTTGTTTTTTTTTCAAATATATGAATAAATATTATTATTTGTTTTATTTGCCTGGTGTATAGTTATAGAAGACAGCTAGGGTTTAATATATTCCTTCTGCCGTACAAAGCGGTAAAACGCTGATTTAAGAAAGAAAGTGATTCCCTCTACATCTCTTTGTGTGTACAACCCTGGCTGTGTAACTGCTACCTTTAGGGCTCTAAAGATGGAAGAACTTGTTCAATAAGGCTTCCTACAGCAAAGCCCTTTGTGCAGATTAGAAATGACCGTGGCTGGAAAGGTATTCCGATGTAAATGTGACTTTTTGTTGGGGCTCCAAAGCCACCAGTAAAAGGCAGTGTTCCTCTTTAAAATTCAAGAGCACCCCTGCAGCTTTGGGCTGGGTATTGGCTTCCCTTTGATATTCCATTAGGAGGAGAATGGTGGAAGTGTGAAATGGATCGCTCTTCAAAGTGCAGCACAGACCCCGAGATTAAGAACCCCTGAAACAGTACTGCTTCCTGACAAAAGGTGGAGAAAATAATTGGATTTGACTTTGCTTTAGAGCCCAGTACTGCAGCGTCTTCTGTTAATACAAAGCCCAGAACGCCTTAGCTTTTAAGATCGGGTCTGTATATGTGCGTTTGCGGCAGCTTCTGAACTTCAAAACAATGTAGCGGCTGTGTCCTCACAACGAGGTATCAGGCCTCTTGTGTTATGGTCAAGCGCTCAGGAATGATCGGTGTCCCAAGTCACATTTCAGAGCAGGAGCGCAGCTGTTACCACAAAGGGCAGCGCTGGCTGTGTGCAGGAGCTCAGGTGTCAGCGTTAAGAAGGTCCGTGCAGATGAAGGGGAAAGATCACTTACAGTTGGTGTTAATAGTGAAAATATAGATTTACTAATGACATTGCTGTGCCTTGGTTCCAAAGCGTTTCACCATCTGTTGTAGAAAGTTGTACAGTGTATATATATATATATATATTGTTAAGGCTACTATGTGCGTCACCTGAAGTGGTGCTGTAGTTGCTGCGCTATGTTTAGTTATTATGTTTAGTTTAAGAGCAGCAATAGCAAGGAGCAATGTAATTAGTTTCAATTTAATCTCGGATCTGGTATTTAGCAGGTGCATATTTCAACAGTAAATATTTAAATGAAAATCCTTTCTAGCAGTTAAAGCAAGACGTACATACAGAGGCTGGAAGACATAAATATTAATGACACATGGAGTTGTTTGTATACTTTAAAGCTATTACGTTTCAGTTCTGTATTGCTGCCTGGACTTTTTAAAGGTGAATGACTGGTCTGCTGTATTCGAGGGAGACTCTGCTAGTATTAACTCGCTACATGATTCGAAGCGTTATAAAAATGCTAATTATCATTTAAAAAATTTGATTACTCCAGGGCCTATCTTTATTAATACCTATAAAGCTGTGCCAATTAAAAAAAAGGGTATATTTCTCTGTCTGGACCTGTTTTAAGCCCATGGGGGTATCCAGCACCTTTAGAATACAGAAACTGAATGGCGACACCCAAATACCTCCCCTTCTATTCTCTCTGTTTTGAAGCTTTAGTTCGACTTGAATCCCTTATTCTAAAACCAGACCCAGGAACAAGAAAAACTGTTAAGAAGGTCAAAGTGTGCTGGTAGTTTTTATTGCCTGGCACTTCCTGGCCAAATGGGCTGTTTCTGTAGAGGGTGGGTACTGCATTAGCATTTAGATAGAGGGGGCTGGGCCCAAACCTCTTGTTAACCAGAACAAAGGGTAAAAGGATTGTTTCTGTGGCCGGGTCTCAGCACTTGAAAACAGCATGGTTTTTGAAAAGATAATGAACATCCTTCCTCAAACCTATCCCCCTCCCCCCCCCCCCCCCACCCCTTCATGAGCATCAAGTTATTAAGAACTTGGGCCCAAGCCACAATCTTCTTTTATTGTTACGTGAAGTAAACTATGAGGAGACTGAGTTGTCTTTCATACTGACAGGCTTTCATGGAGTCGAGTACATATCTTTCTATTGCCAACTTTTCATGCTTTACTACGTTCGAAATGTAAAAAAAAAAAAAAAAAAAACTCAGTGTAAGGGACGTGATGACAAGGTGCTGATTTTGTCAGAACTGGACGGAACTGGTTTCATTAAATTGAAAGAAGAGCTAGCCTATGAAAACAACATTAGAAGGTCAGACCTTTTTCATTACCAGCTATCTGCTCCTAGAGCCTGGGTCCTAAGCAAGTGAAATATCAGCAGTCACCCTGAGCACTCAATAACCTTTTTATTGCACTGACATTTACCAACATTCAAATACAGTTTGGGCTCTTATATCCATAAACGTTGGCATTGTCATCAAAGCGCCATATCATGTAAACCAAGGATATTGTGTTCTGAGAAAATAAGCGTTTTAAAGTTTTTGAAATAAGAAGCCCTTTTGTTTAGTTCAGCACGCATCTTTTGGCCTTTAGGGGTTCTCACTGTCTTTTTGAAGTCTTGGTGAGTTTAGTTTGCTTGCATGTGATCAGCCTACGGGGTTCTGGAAGAGCTCCTGGTACAGAACCCATGTTGCTGACATCTTCTTCAGCCAGGTGTTTCATCAGCCTGTATTGACACCATGCTCTCCCCTATTCACATCACAGAACAGGAGCTGTGTCATTGAAGCAGGAACCAACATGAGGCTCCAGAAAGTGTCTTGGGGGCTAATTAAACGTATCTTTCATGATTATTAAATAATAGCCCTTTCTCACTCTGCAGTGGGTACCCATGACAACTCTTTCATTAGCTTTTGTTTTTCCGTGCTCATCAGTGAAATCATATCCCAGACTTGTGTGTTTCCAGTCTCCGAGGGATTCCCGTGTCGTGTTGGGACAGGTAGCATTCTTCATCAAACGGAGATTATGGATGCTAAGCTGTTTAAGACTAAGCTGTCTCCAGCTCTTTTGTAGTGTCTGTGCCACAGTTAAAATGCTCTACCCCCTGTCAGCCTCCCTCCCTGGGTGCGAAGTACTAGATGCCACCAGCCATTCAAGCACAACCTGTGCTAGCAAAGAAGCAGCGTTATACTTGTGTGCCACAAGCACTGCCCATTGGGAATAATACACTGTTAGAATTTAGAGTAGTATAGGGTTGCAGTCCAGTTTAATAAAATAAACAGGCTTTTCATTTGGTTACAGGGAAGAATAGCAATGATTAATGTTTTACTTAGGCATTATAGAATCGGTCCTTCCCCCTTTCTGTTTATTCAAATTCTTGGAAAGGTACTGTAGAGGAAGATTGGGACAATGCACTGAATGCTGTTTTCCAATGCAGCAGCAACATGGCATCTTGCATATTCATTCATTAATGAAGGTTTGAGTGAATGTTGCTAGGCAACTTGAATAATCTGTGCATGAATACCGGGCACCATTTCGAATCGATTTATACCCCGTCAGGAACAGCACCAAACGCAACCAACTTTCTACTTTTTAAAACTTGTTTCAATGTAACCCAATTTGAGCCGCTGCTGCCCATTTAGCAGCTCATTAAAGGGATCTTTATTTTATTATACCAGCTTAGATGTGCGGCTTAGTTTATGCTGCTCTAAAGCGGATTAGTTTTATCTTAGATGCAGTTGTTGAAGCTAATTGCAATAGCGTCCAAACAGACGGCATACATCAGCATGCTGGTTATAATAACCAGTGCCACTTGGATGAATTACAGGCAGCGGTATATCTAAAAAGCGAATCCCTCCATAGAAATGACGGTTGTTGTTCGAGGTTCCAAATGTGTATTTCTTAATGCAAACAGGCCCTGCAGGGGTGCACAGTTTGGGTCCTCGCGGTCCGGATGCCCTCCTGGTTTTATAGGAGCTCATTTGAATGTTCTGTATAGCAGGTTAGCAGCTGTTTGCCCCCTTTAAAGGTTGATTGTGGAATTGGTTTCTCGTTCTCTTTTAGTGTTGACTTTTCCCTGTGCTGTCCTCCACACAGGCAGGGAGGAAGGCTGTGTAACTCAGGACAGAGATAGAGGAATGCTAGTGTTGAATGTAGCAGTGCAGAAAAGAACAATGTGATGTGTGACAGCACATATAATACCAAACCAAGATAAATATTGAACACCACACTTGTTATTTTTTCCCCTTTCATTTGTTCAGTGGGTGACTGATGAAAATGGCAAGATTTATGATCCGGACTGTTTCTTTCATATCTACGATGCTTTGCCTTTTTGTTATGGGAATCGTCCTAAAGTCCTATGTGTTCTTGAGAGTTATTACCAGCTAAGGCATTCTCGTGGTTTGCAGGCGTGAGAAAGATAAATGGTCGTGCCTTCTAGGGTTTGAACCATCTGATTACTGCACCGAACTAAACAGCACAACAGAGAGATAGAAAAGGAGTAGCAGGGGAGCGATGATGAGGGGTTGTTTTGTGAAAAAAATCAGGAAGTGGTAGTCATGGAGATTTGTATTACATTTCCGAGGCAGTGGACAGAAATGCATTCAGTCCTTGTACCTGTTGATGTAAGAAATGTAATCAGTATAGCTTGCTGGACTAAACCTCAGCTGCCGTTTCTTTCTCTTTCTAATTATATAAGGGTGTTTTATTTCCTCAACTGCATTCAGACAGTAATCTGAGCAAAAAAGCTTGCCTTTTAACTCAGTAGCTAATGCTTCCAGAATTTTGGCAAGTGCTGTCACATTATAAAAGCTTGGCTTATTTTTGCTTGTGTATTAATTTAGAATTAAACTAATCTGCGTCCAAGCATTTTGAGCAGATGCTAAAAATGTGTTGCTGGAGAGAGTAAAATCATTTTTGTGCAGCTAACATCCTGAGTGCCTTGGTGTGCTCAGCTTGAGCCAGCAGTTCATTTGTTATTTTGCTTACCAGATTTAGCTATATGTAGCCACGTAGAAAGTGAAATGGAATTAAACATGTGCTGAGGGCACATGTGGTGAGTTACTCCATGTCTGCAGTGTCCCTTGGCATGCTGGGTAGGTGGTAGCTTCAGCACGCTCAGCCCACTGTGACTAAAGTCCTGTCTGTCTGAATGGGAAACAGAAAACGACAGGCTAAAGCAATTCCCTCTGGTTCTTATTTGTACTGATAACCGTATGTACTGTATGCAAGCATCCCTTCTCTGTGCAGATTTCATGCTTGCCTTCCATTACCCAATTCTGCATTAGCATTCTGCATGACAACCAGATTCATTAACATGCAAAGAAGATAAATCCAGTTCATTCCGTTTATCATTATTTTTTCGGGTTCCATGCAGTTTAATTCAGAGGCGTTTTAAATCCGTTCGAGGCTGGAGAGGGTGACACAGCAATCAGCCCCTCCTCCCACTAGAAACACAAGTGATGGGATAAAAAGATAAGCCTGCCTTCCCCCCCTTCCCCCATACTCAAAACTACATTTGTTTAGATGATAGACTCATCAGTCTGCTGTAGCAGTGGCGTTGATTAATTGCAGAGAGCTTGCACAGCCCGTCGATCACTCAGCATTAATGAGATGCAACAGGGAGCCGAACAAGCACTTTTCATTACGCGCCAGTGGTTACTACTACTGTAAACCTGTGTTCACAAACACAAAGCCCCTCTTGCCAAGCGCCCTCAGAAAGGGCCAGCTGTTTGTGTGTTTGTGAAAGACATAAAGCCCTCGGAAGCTTGCTTCGCGGTTTGCTTTGCAGCATAGCCAGATCTTGTGGCTGTAGGTTGATTGATCGGTTGTTAATAGCTGTCATTGTGGGTCGCTACCTAGCGATGGCAGTAGCTGTCGACAAGGGCTGAACCCAGTAATGTCCAAAGTTGTAGCGGGAGCAATAATATTTCAGCTTACAGAATGTTGGAGCCAGTCCCAAAAGCATACTGCATATGTTTTAAGAATGGTGTCTAGTTGCTGTCCTTAAACATTTTCTCCAAGGGAAAGTAGGAGGTTACTAGGTTAAGTGTAACAAAAGTAAATACGTGGAAACAACATAAAACTGGCTTATTCTGTTTAAGAGTGAGGGGATGGCAGGGGGATGCCTACCAAGTCTCCTCCAAGGCAGGGTAGTACTGCTGAGCACCTAGCGCCATCAATCACAGGCAGCCCGAGACAATGGGAAGAGTCAGTGTAGCTAGGAACCAGTGTGGCAGCTGGCGAAGTGATACAAGATAAATATTGGGCTGTACATTCCTTCTAGCTCCTCCCAGCTTTCTCCTCTCACTTTGTGACACATTAATAATGAAAGTGTTTAGAACGTGGGGGCCCGCTATCCTTTCCACTTATACACCAGCAGATTTAATTTGAACTGTCAAAATATGAAATACTGCTTTTGAACATTGAATATCTCATGTTTCATTTTTGTTTTTGGCCTACGTTGTGTTTTAATGAATGATTGGCTGTTAAGGATTAATACAAAAAGGAGCTCCTTATGTGCATGTTAGTGGTCCTTAAATAATCGGATAAAAGGTTTCTATACAATCTCTTCCCAAATTCAAAACGCATACTTACATTTGCCACTGCAGTCTTATCCAGACTTTAAAAGTCTAGTCTGAAGAACTCAATTCTGACTTTAATCCCTTCTCTATGTGAACAAAAACACTACATAGTGATTAAAAGAAAAGGTAGACGACTCTTTAAATGAAATTGGTCTTAATACTGAATTACACATTCTTCTCAGTTAAGTTTGTCTGAGAAACAGGAAATTAAAACTTCAGAATCTTGTTTTCAGAAACTTTCCCCAGGATTAAAGATGACTAAGAATGTACCTGCAAAGAGAAACCCTAATCATGTGTGCAGGGGCAGCTAACACAGAGACTGCAAACTCCCTCCTTGAAGGAACAAAGAATTGTTAGGGGCTCACTGTCCATGCCTCTGACCTCTGGGACAAATCCATCAGCCACATACAACATAGATATTAATGCAGCTCGGCTCTCATTATCTTCTTCAAGGTAACCAATTATTATATTTCTCATTCCGACATGGATCGAACGAGGGCGGACTGAATTATAATTAGACTTTTATATTTCATTTGGAATTAGCACAGAACAATGTGAAGTACAGTACTGTGTCTATGCTTGTCTGAGGTTAAATGAAGACTTTAAAGCTTAAAAGAAACAATCTTCATTTACTCAACGTTCACGTTTCCCCCAATCGACAGCCCATTCACGTTTAACTAAAGCTACTACAAAGGCCCTTCCTTCCACAGTTAAAACGTAGCGTTTTTCATCACATCATTATCTCTTGCCGGTTGCACTAAAATATCCTCATTAGGAGTATATATTGTCGTCGGCAGCCACAGCCAGAGGAAACCGAGTCTCGGGGGGTGTGCTGGCATGCAGCAGCTTTTCAGCACCGACTGCCAGGCCATCAGGGGAACGTGCAGGGTCTGGATTTTCAGCAGGCCAAGAAGAGCCCATCTGCGTTTCTGTTTGTTTGAGTATCTGAAGGGAGACGGGTTGGTTTGCAGCGGTCAGTACTTGAGAAGAATGGACTCCAGTGTCCTTCCAGCCTAGGGAGCCAGCTGTGCTTCTAACTGCATCTCTGCTTTGTGCTACAGTGATCACTGTCCCATTAAAACCCCAAACCTCAGATTAGTGTCGTGAAAATTGTGGTCAGGTATTTAGTTTTATTCTTTTACTATTATTTTTTGTTCCTGTAAGAAAATGGCAATGAAGCAATGTGGGTTGTCTGTTTAAACTGTGTCTGTTCGCCTGTCTGGCTTTCTGCCTTTTCATTGTCCAACCAGTGTGTGTGCTTGCGTGTAGGTACTGAGTGTGAAGGAATGTTATACAACTATACTATGTATGCTTGCGTGTGTAAGTCCCACTTGTACACTGTTAGAAGTTTGGGCATGCAGTGGGATCCCTTGTCTTAAGGCATGGCTTATAATGATGACACGCCTGGTAAGACCAAACAGTAATCAGAGGGCTCGAGAAGAATGTGAAAAATTGCAAAAGCCAAAGGAATTTTTCATCTTAATGACAGCATGATTAAACTTTTGTGTGGACCATTTTGTTTTACAATCTTAATTCACAGGATACAGAAGGCATCATTTCTGTTTTGGCCTCCTTCCCTGGATTTCCATTATGTCTTCTCCACTGAGCATTGCATTGTAGTTCTGTCTCAATTAGCCGTTGGGAATTTGCTTTTACTGAGCTGGTCACCGAGGAGCACAGACAGAATTCCAGCCACTTGTCCGAGCTCCCAGCCTTTTCAAGAATCTCCAGAATTTACAAAGACAATTGGGATCATTAGGTAATTCACAAAGCCAGTCCTTGGCTCCAATCTCGACTGCCAGAGCTGGTACTTAAAACAAGGTCCTTGATCTGAAGAGTCAGAGCCCTGTTACAACTACAGTATCCTAATAACCTGTCTCGGTGCCCTGGAGAGGGGGGTGGCAAACGAGGCACTGCAGAGGAAACGGGGTTCAGCAGCTGAAGCCTGAAACTTGCACTGCTCTGCCAGCTTGCTATTGGGCTTGATGACAGGTTTACTAACCTGGTTTTCTTGTCCTGAACGAGGATCACAGCTTCTCTTTAGAAACTGGCTAGAGGACATGTGATGCAGTCTGTTCTCGGAAGACCCATCTTTTCATTGTGAAAAACGAATTACCCCCCCCCCCCCCCACCACCACCACCCCCAAAAACAAAACAAAACAAAACAATAAAGTTAAATAAATAAAGAAATAACTAAATAAATAAATAAATAAATGCTACTTTTATTTTCCTGGTATACAAACCACAATGTATTTGATTACAGCTTTATTGTGGTCATTCCCCAGTGTATAACATTAGGATAAAGACCCTAGCAGTAACCAGAGCAGATTGTTTTGTTTGACTGGCTGCTCTGTGCTGTAAGTACAATGTATTCTGTGTTACACACACATTTTTGCTTTAAATATTTGTCTGGGGAGCAGTGTGGAGTAGTGGTTAGGGCTCTGGACTCTTGACCGGAGGGTTGTGGGTTCAATCCCCAGTGGGGGACACTGCTGTTGTACCCTTGAGCAAGGTACTTTACCTAGATTGCTCCAGTAAAAACCCAACTGTATAAATGGGTAATTGTATAAAAAAATATAAATAAATAATGTGATATCTGTATAATGTGAAATAATGTATAATGTGATATCTTGTAACAATTGTAAGTCGCCCTGGATAAGGGCATCTGCTAAGAAATTAATAATAATAATAATAAAGTCTGAGTTCACATGACATGAACTCTCCAAGAGTATTTTTTCCAGTTCATTATTATTACCAAAAATGAAAAGAAATTCCAACACTCGCCAACCGGCACAGCCCACAGACTTCAATCCAGTGGGGCTAAATTAGCTTGTCTATAGGAAAGACGTTATTCATTTTAATTGAGATAGGACCTGTTCACGCTGTTTTCTCAACGCAAAAATACATTTATTACAACTCGCCCCATATGGGTTTTTTGTTTATTCAGTTGTAGCAGTGTGCTTGTCAGAGGATGTCTCTCGGCTTACAAAACCGATTTGAATATTTCCTTACCTCATCGCCAGCATGGGGCTCATTGAGAGAGGTATGAATGGTGACAGATGAGGGGCCCAAGCTTGCCGAGCCTGCCAGTACACCCTGCAGTTCTATTGTCTCATCCCCCTAGTTCAGGGGCAATGCCAAATCACAGGCTTATATTGTTTCTAGGAATGCTGTAGGGGAGGGGACGCCCTTCGTGAGCATTTCTTTCTTTTTTTATTCCTCAGAAAAAAAAACAACCTCCAAGCATATTTTTTGAAATAAATGAATGAACTGCATTTGCACTGGGCTAAATAATGAGTACATACTGTCTGTAATTGCTTTTATTCCAGTTGATCCGAATCCAGGAAGAATGGAGGAGACGGGGTGTAGATTAGTAACCCGTCTCCTGTTTTGCAGTGTGGTGGTGTTGAACTGAGGGATGCACAGTAGAGTTTATCAGCGCTGGTGTTGAAACAGGCTGCAAAGTCAACGTAATGATGATAAAGACATGGTTGTGTTCTTCTAGTCACAGGTCTTTGTAGTGTGGCAGTCACACACTTTTAATCTGAGCTTGAGAAAATAGCAGGACAGCCTTCTTCTCTGCTCCTCTGCTCTCCTTATTTGTCAAAGCAACCTGATACTGATACGGAACAGCAGCTCACACACCCTGACAGTTTTGAACATGTTCTTCACTGCTTCCTCGAGGCATTGGCTTTTCAAATCAGCTTCTCTGGCACCTACTCAGGCTAAAGGCGGTTAGATTCACTGATCAGACATTCCTGGTCTTCAAGACGGTGCCAGTAGCTTTTTAACATGACTCACTGGTACACTTGCAAACTTAATTGTTAACTGTTCTGTTTAAACAGTTTTTTTTTTCTTGGTTTGTTAAGTTGGATGCAGCTTCGAAGTGAGTTTTTTTTTTTTCTCTTTGTCAGTCATTGTTTTGAATCATTCAGCACAGATGCTGAACAATGCAATGGGTAAAACTAAAGAAACACGTTTAATTAATTCAAAGAATGAAATGAAAGGAGGAGGCCTGCTACTGTATGCGCATGTGGTATTGAATCAAACTAATACGACAGTAACACTTCAAACCAGAATTCCCTCGTCAGCCTCAGTCTTCAGTGTGTCAGTGTACCAGGGAACTGTTTGGGGGTGAATCGGCTTACAGGACCGAAACATCGAGAGCATGATCCACTGTACAATTAACTGCAGCTGTTAGCACAGCACAGAGACAACTGGGAGTACAGCGGCACACTCCCAGTAGGAAAGTTCATCTTGGGTATCGTACTTTGGATTGTGTCACAGAGATACAGTTGCCTGCCTGGTGGATTTTATAAGGGGGTGAACGCTAATTGCTTCCCTATTGCTTTGCTTTGGTACAGCTCACATCTGTCATAGTACTTGGAGCCAAAAACTCATTATTGCAAAACACATTACAAAAGGTTTGGGAAACCAGACTAATAAATTCACTATGTGTGTCTAAAAAATACATAAATGACTAAAATAATATATTTGCTCCCTTGTTATTAAGCTTACCTTGGTGCTTGAAGTTTGCTCACTATTTAAATGTTATGCTTTTTTAAAATTATTTATATATATTTTATTAAATGGATTTTTTTTTTTTTACATTTATTTCCAGAAGGCCAGATATTCCAGGTGCATAGGCCTAGGGTTAAACTGAAACCTTTAGAAAGGTAAAATTAAACCGACTACATTAAAATCTGTTTTGTTGTCTCAGGCAAAAACAGGCGAACAAGCCCAGTGTTTCCATGGCAACCTGTTTATGCCTCACTGGTGCATCTTGTAAATCCAATTGGAGAGCGAATGAAGCCTTATCTTCTCTGAGACCTGAATGGGCCTGAAAGTGAAAAACCAGGCTTAAAGTGTGTTGGAGGCCTAAATAAGTGAAGAGGTGGGAACAAAAGACCCCGAGTTTCTTCTTATCTCTCCGAGTTTATTAATGGGGCCCCTTAACCCCAGACAATTGAGGTGGGCTTGCTCAGAAGGACGAGGCCTTCACCCATATCGCTTCAGTCCGGTTCCAGCACCTGGCAAATTTTACATAATTTAATTAAAGACCTTTTCCTCACAGTGGGAAAGTTTTTTGCATTTGCATTTTATTAGATTATATCTTCACACTTGTACTAACACAGTTTTAGTTCAGCAGGGATTCAGCATTCAGAACAAAAGTAAAAAAAGAAAAATCTTCTACTAATTATGCTCACTGCTTACTAATGCCACATGCTTCAGTGAAAAATGAATGTGTCAAAATGCCTACACTTTAGAGTTAAACAATTTGGAATATGTTAAAAAAATACATCAACAACACTTATTTCACACCATTTTAAATGCTATTTAATGCTCAACTAAACAATGCTATTGTGCAGTCCCTTTATAACTTAATATTTCTGACACATTATTGTCAGCATTATGTGCCGCATTATAATGTATTATTTGTTTTATTTCTTTGTATTTATTTCAGTGTCCTGTTGCCTTCAAGTCAAGTTGGTGGGCATTAAAATGTTATTATCTTGCATTTATTAAAGCTTAGTGATCACCTCATCGGTTTAAAGAACAAGCCCAGTTTTAATGCCGGTTGGTGTAATGTGAAAATCATTAACTCAAAGTGCTGTGATTCCTCTTGCTTGTAATGACTGCAGATTATTGAACTTTAAGGAGATGAGGCTCAGGTTGAAGGTTACAATCACCATATGCCACCCAGATTGAAGAGATCTGCCCAGACCACTGAGATTATTCACTTGTATGCACGGTGCAGATGTGGTGCAGTGCTTTGATTAGACAAAATGTCCTGTTGGGCAATGCTAGTTTTGAGCTTATTCCACTGGCAGTATGAAAATATACAGGCATGCTGTAAATTTATGAATGTGTGATTTGAAGCTAAATTAAATAGTTACATTTTTTACTTTTATATATGAAATAAAGAAACGGGTGGTATTTTTTTAAACCAAGAATGAGCTGTAAGTATCTTGTTTGCCTGAACGTCCTGTAACACTGTGTGCTATTCTTTATACGTCATTCTAAACCCTTGTAAATGAATTATGACTTTAGAAAAGAGAATGTGCCCTTATTGTAACCTGCTTCATCTGTGCTAGTGATCCCTATCAGAACAGTTCTGCATCCCTGACCATGGGCTCCCCAGTGACTTAAAGGGCTATATTCTGATTGTACAGGGAAGTGTGGGACCCCCCCCCCCCCCCAATCATAATCTAAACTGCATGGGGGCATGTCAGCAGTTTTGGAGGGGGTCTTTTTAATAGGTCAATACCAAGGCCATGCGATTTGAGTCACGTATGTATTTTCTTAAAGGAAGGGCTCTGAAATATACATGCATTTCTCTTAAGAGCCCAAATCAACCCAGCCTTGTAGCTGGTGGTTTTCCAAGCACAGTGGATATCTGCTAAGGGAATACATTGCATATATGATTATAAGCTGCATTTTATTTTGTGTCCCCAGTGGTGAGATTTGTCTTACTGTAACTAATATGTATTTACGATGAATGTACTTTGAGAGCAGCACTAGAATGTCTTTTGCAGAAAGCCCCCTCTATGCCACCTCTCCTCCTTCATCCGCTGAATAGAAAGTGCAATTGAAGGACATGAAAGTTTGTGTTAGATGACTCGGAGAATGAGAGCTCAGCAGAAGCACATGGCAGATTAATATGTTAATTAGCCTCATTAATATGCATCACTTTCCAAAACTCACATAATACCCTGCCGTTTCAGCCGGTTTTCTTTTATAAAAAAAATAAATAAATAACATTTCTATTGATATTCATCAACACACTGACTAATTGAGTTATGTATCTGTGCTGGTAAAATGAGGCTGTGAATTCTCTTCTCAACTTAAACAGAATAATTTACCCATGCCTTGGTAGTTTCATAATATTTAGTATTCTATAAAAACGACGGGCAAGCTGCAGTAAGGTTGCCTGCATGTTTTTTTTTTTTTTTTTTTACTCAATGCTACATAAGGAATTGCCTGCACTGAATAATTGCACACACAAGGATATGTCTGTTGTATTAGCTTAGCTTTAAATACTGATTTTCTTTTCTGCAAAATAATGAGGCCTCATAAAACATGAAGTAAAAAGAGTTGATAAATGAGTTCTCTGTTCCTCTCGTAACAACAACATCCCCCCCCCCCATGCCCCCCCCATGCAACTCCCAAAACCACACACATTACAACATGAAGTACAAGTCTCGCATGATTACACTAGAGGGAGCCAGCGAGCATAAACAATGATGCACTGACTGTGCTATCCAGCACACAGACTGAGCAATGGGAGGTGTGGTCAGTCTTCATCTCCAACTTCATTTCATATCACAGTGTTTGTTTAAAACTCCTTCTGGAAGCCTCTCAGGTGCCCTGAACCGGATGTAAGCTGTGTACAGTGGTTGGGAAGGGCTTGTGGCGTCAGCATTCAGCAAGATGTTAAACCTTTCAAACAGTTTTGGGCTGTTTTCTGTTTCATAATGCATGCAAAAATGACTAGCAGGCACTGCTGATGCTGAAGGAAGCTGGCACATTCAGTTTACCTTTTGAGTTGCAGCTGCCTGCAAGGAGATCCGTTATGTTTTATGAATATAATTATTTTGTATTGTATGGAAGCAGAAATCTAAAATAAAATCATGTTTTTTTTTTTTTTTTTAATTGCAAGCCTGAAAGGCAGTGGTACCGCAGTTTAACAATATAAACCTCTGGCAGTATTATGTTATGTGGTAAACTTGTGGTTCCAGAGAGTTTGACAACACAGCCGTAGTATTTGCACAACTTTGAGGAATCGGTTTTCAAGACTGTCTCTCCCCTCTTCACCTTTCCCATCAGAAACACCTCACGAAACAAGAAGCAAACTCCACTGTCACCCGATATCCCTGCTAAGAAACCCTAGGATCAGGGCTTTTCAATGCGAACAGGTTTGGGGACACACAGAGGGCTCTGTGTTCTCCATGGCGGGCCGGAGAAGAGATTAATCCTGGGGCTGGTTTTTGTTTCACCAGCACTGCACGTCTGTCCCCCCCTCCCTCGTTCCAGAGAGAGTATACCTGCATTCGAAAGATTATCACAGAAAGCCATTATTAAGTAAAGTTTTGTTTTTTTGCAGGTTAATACAGTATCAGCACACCCTCCTAGGAACCTCCCCATTTCCTAATGATGTCTCAAGCTTTCACTCTTCACAACTTTTGCCATTGTTTTGATTTAATCACAGCCTTTGTTTGCTTTACGGAACATTTATCATTTTTCCATGAAAGGGAACACAAAGAGAGGAATTTTAAAGAGATAGAAATATATCTTGCGCAATGCAGTTTTCTCTCTGGCAGGTAATGCTGCTTGTTGTTTTCAATTAAATTTGTCCCGTGTAATCCTAGTCTTTCTCTCTTAACTAACCCCTCGTCCTGTGCAAATCCTGTGCATTGAGACCCAAAATACCTTTCATTCCTGAAGCACTCTTACAATCAGGAGAAACCAGAGCAGGGAGGAAAAAAAACAAAAACTGTTGACACTTTTCAACAACAACTTCCGTTATTATCGGAGAAAGCACTTTGTGTGGGGCACCAACTGTAGATCTTACTTTAAAGACTATATGATTAAGAATTCAGTTTATTTCAGTAACAGTGGTTAATTTATATAAAAAAAAACTAAAAACATCAATCTATGCCAAAACTCTTTTAAACGTAATGCTGCCCTGACAAAGTTCTAAATATTTAACGGCTGTTGTCACAACTGAAATATTGTTGCTTATGACTTGGCATTATCCATGCGCTCGTACCAGGTTTTTAAAACCGGAGTACACAAAGCTGAAATGTGTGATTTTTGAATCCTCAATACCCTGTTCAAACTTCTGCCGTAGTAAGAGAAGTCATATATACTAATGAGTTGTACCAACAAAAATCTGTCAGATAGAATCTTTCTGGGCTGCTAAGTGGTGGCGTCAGACATTCTAAATGCTGGGTTTCTACTAAATACTCAAAAGCTGTCATTGCGACTGGCTCCCAGGGGCATCTAAAGTTTCTAAAACAAAAATAGTTAGGAACTGGTTGGGACGTTTGACAAAAAAATCTGGTAACATACATACATTTATTAACTGTAAAATTCTGCACAAAACCAACACTGAACTGGTGCATGTTGACTCAAAGCCCTTTGACGTTTGGTATTTTTTTAGATGCTACCAGGAGTTGTAAATAAACATGAACTGAAGGTAAGAAGCTGTCACCTTATAGGATGAAAAAAAGTGTTTGAGTGAAAAGTGCTGAAAGACACATCTCTGTCATCCCAGCCTCCAGACTTTATCCAGATATACACAGAGGAGTCCATCTTTACACTGGGTGAACTGGTTAAGCCCTCTTAGCATCTCTGATGGAGCGTTCGTTAAGCTGTTTAAAGGTGCATGTCAGCCAGACACACCAGTCTGCACAGTTCGGAAATGTTAGGATCAGAAATGATTCGCTTGTCTACGTCAGGATGCTTTAATATGGCTTATAATAACCTCAGTCTAGTTAAATGGCATAGTATTTACAATAATCCCCTTTTTTTAAACTGCTGTCTTTGAATGTCGACAGTTTGAAATAGTCCAGGTATATATATATATATATATATATATATATATATATATATATATATATATATACAGGTGTTATTTTTTGTAGCGAAGCCACCTTCCAGAATAAAATTCTGACTTGATAGTCAGAAATGCAGATGACAGCAATTTGAGTTCTGAGTTTTGGTTGTTGGTGTTGTTTTGCAGGAAAACTCTGCTTTAGGGAGATCCAATTGAATGTGCAGCAGTGGCAGGTCTTGTGGGAAGAGGGATTATGAAGAAGTCTTTTGACCAAGATTTTTCTCATTGGACTGAGCAGATTGCATTAAAGAATGAACTAAAATGATACACAGTACAGAATACAGCATGGAGCACCATTTATTTTGAATGCATGCATGTTTATTGTATACCTTGCTGTTCAGATCCCATTTTTATTTATCCATCTTTACACTCGTTTGGTTTCCGCTGTGCAGGATAAAATATACAATCGGGGATCGCAGCAGGTTTTCATTGCTAACCTTTTAAGTGAAAGATGTTTTTTAAACATCAAGGTTTCTAGTGAAGTTAGACCGCTTAGCAGGAGATCAAATGAAAAACTTTGGTCTCAAGCCTACAAAGATGTAATCACGGATAAGGGCAAACGCTGGATCAATTTCTTTAGCTTGGAGTGCGGCTCCAAAGATTTAGCGGGCCAGTCTGCAGCACAGGAGTTCTTGCAGGCACTCACTGATGTGGCTTTTTTTCTGAGACCGGTACGCCCCCGAAGTCAGTGGGAGCCAGATTGTAAAAATCCATTTGGCAATACTGAAAGCATTATAAGGTATTTATTGCTATCCAGTGGCGGCCCCGTTTTGTTTTAGATGTGGGAGACTGGTGCCTGTCAGCAATAGGTGTGTGAATCAGGGCGAAGAGAAAGTTATTTTCATTAGTGATACACGCGCTAGCGATCTTGGCAAAGACTTTGCTGCTGATGATGTTACAACAGTATTAGTTTTGAGTTTAGATTATCTAGGAAAGTGGATGATGAGGTCCCGTGGTGTCAACTGGTAATGTTAAACTCACTGGACAGGATCGTGAGAATCACAAACACTGAGGAAAGTTACAGTCAGGTGGTTTCCTTGATTCTGTAGCAGACAGATCAACACAAGGATGGAGCGTCAAATAAATACGTCACTGGGGCCTCGTAAATCTTATGTCTGACACTTCTGAAAATAGGAAACAGATTTGAAATCCTCCTTTTAAATGTATTATTGCAGTCTGTTTTTTTTACATTGAAGGATTTCGTTTAAATGAAGCCTTGCTTTGACGGACCTGGCAGCAGTAACCGGGCGTCAGATGTGATTAATGGCATTTTAGAAGCCCTTTAAATGGAAGGTGTTTCGGGGTCTTGTATAGAATAGCCACATCCCTAGAGGCACAGGTCACACAAGCTTGCTAACACACCATTATTAAAGATGCTCCTGTTTCCCAGATGATTGTTTAAACATCGTTATTATACAGAGACAACTTGAATCACCTGAACTCAAACAATGCCAAAGTATTATCCTACAAAAACTAGACTTATTATAAAGTACAAATGGTAAACAGCTATTTTAAATCATTAAATAAAATGCACTAGAGCATGCTATCGTGAATTTGAGAGAAATGCACCAAAAAGGTGAAGCATGGGTTTCCATCTGATTTGTAGGGCAATCTTTTCATTATCGGTATCTCCTGAAAACACAGCAATTAAGGGTAATCAGGAGGAAAGCAGGGTTTGCATGAAAAAGATCTGATTTCCCAATAACATCTGGCCGGGTATTATTTTCTTCATCTAATAGTGAGATGTAACAACACTTTTTGTTTTTCATGTCAAACTAAAATGTTATTCATGCTGTATAATGAATGGTCATCAATGTGATAAAAAAAAAAAATCAGTCATGCCGGTAACATAACTGTTTAGCCAAGGAGCCTGAGCTCTCGTGACCTGGAAATTCCAGAAGCAAAACATTTTTAAAAGAAAAGAGTCTGCTGTAAACTCGAGTTGGAAAAATAATATTCATTTAGTTTAATTTACCAAAAAAGTACCTTAATTGGCACATTTGTTTGCAAATGTCACCAGTAAGAAAAATGAGGTACATTTGCAACGAGCTAAAGAGTCTAGATGTTTTATTGCTGCCCTAATGCCTTTGCCCATTGCTATGTTCATTTCATAATTGAAGATTCTTTCTCTTGAAGTGAACTTCAAGGGCCCCATGCTTCATAAACCGCAAATTAATCCCTAGTTTAAGTCGTTGGGTAAACTGTCTTTCTTAATTTCGTTCATCAATCAAAGTTTGACTACCAAAACACCAGTATCCTGTGTCGGTTTATGCTGGCAGGCGTGTATCGCGTTACATCTTGGAACCAGATACTCTGAAGAGAAGGACATGCATTTAAGTTAAATTTGAAGCAATTAAGGGTCTAGTAAATTATGCACACTCAGCAAGTTATGTGGAGGGAATCGTAATAGCGCCTTGCTGGTATCAGGCAGTCTTCTGAAATGTGCAATTTCCTAGGCAGCGGGAGGCCTAGTAACTAAACACAACACATTTTTTAGATATTCTCTGTTCACACTTGAATATATGAGGATCAAAATGATGAACAGCCTTTGTGTTTTACGCATAACCCTAGATACAGTACAGCATCATGAGTGATAGACTGGTTTTCAGGGTAAGAGAAGACGTCTGGTAGTGTACAGGAATGATGGGTAAGAAACAGCAGGTTGCGTGTGACTAGTCCAATAGACAGAAGGACATTTTGTATTTGTTATTTTATTTTTATATAAAATACTGTTTCTGTTCCTGTAGCAAACGTCAGACTAAACCTTCACCCCTCTTTGTATCTTGCAGGTTCCAGCCTGGAAAGGGCCTGGTCATTTACCCTGAGATTGGGGACAAGCTAGACATTATCTGCCCGAAGGCTGATGCGGGGCGGCCGTATGAGTTTTACAAGCTGTACCTGGTGAAGAAGGAGCAGGCAGAGTCCTGCAGCACAGTCATGGACCCCAATGTGCTGGTTACGTGCAACAAACCCGAGCAAGACATCAAATTCACCATCAAGTTCCAGGAGTTCAGCCCCAACTACATGGGCCTGGAGTTCCAGAGGAATATAAACTATTACATCACGTGTAAGTTGTTTGTTTCTTTATTCACGCTGGAGGCTAGTGTTGCTGCCCGAGGCTGGTTCACCTGCTGCTAAACTAATGACAACACCTGCTCCAATTTCTGCTAAAGCTTTCTAAGAATTTCATAATAAAACTGAAATACATTTCATTTTAATGTAATACAGTTGCAATATTATATTTCCCCTAAAGGCTGTGGTGTGCAGAGCATCCCCTATTGGATATCTAGAGGAAAACACACATAGGATAAATTTAAATATAAGGATAAGTTCAAGTATATTCTCTCTAAAATGTGTCAGCTGATAATTATAAATTAGGACAGTTTGAATGTGAGCTAGAGGTTTGGGCATTGAAACGGCAGTGGATACAATGGCTGCCACGCTTCATTATTTCATGGATGAAATGTTGAATTAATGGAATCTGTTGTGCAGAATGCATTATGCTTTGGGCACCTTGCTTTAAAAGAGAGCAGGTGTGTATAGCTTGCAGCGTGTGTCCCTCAGTGCAGAAGTCCTGAATGCGTACTGCTCCTAACCGTAACCCCCCTGCCCCGCTCCCATAAAGGGAGTCATTGCTTTAAAGACTGCTGCTTCTTTCTTCTTAGAGAAATCGTTTCTGTCAGGGTCGGTCAGCTGCAATAATACCATACAGTACCAGCAGAGAAGTCAGCACAAGTCAAGCAGGCTTCATTTGTTATGTTGCACATCACCGAGTCCCCTCCATTGGCTGTGTCACCTGCATACAGCCAGTTGTTTTCAAGAATATAAAGCTGGGGGCCAGAGGTAATGTCTACCCTTTTAACCATGTCCACCAGCTTTAGATCTGAAGTGTGTCATCGTGATCAGTACAGTGTAATATGATTTGCGTGTCTCCAGAGCTTTTTTGTTACACTGTTTGGAGTGCAGCCTCAGCCTGTCTCTTATGGGATACTGAAATATTTATCTCTATTGATGGGATTGTTTTCCGCACTACTTGAACCGTCCAAAATGCAGACGCTTCTCTAGCAGTTGTCCAGAGCAGCAAGCGCTTATTCTCTGAATGCTGCTTTCATAAGCGATCTGCCCAGTCCTTGCCACAACAAAGGTCCCTTAATTACAGCATGTGCAAATGAATCGCAGAAGGTATGATATGCCCATTGAATTTTAAGGGGAAAAGGTCCGCTAATGCTGTGCCACCAACTTAATGAGAACGAACGAGAGTCTCAGGTCCCTCGAGACTGATTAGCTGTGTGCCTCAATTTGAGTTGCAAATCACTCTGCTAATTCAGGTATTCTGGAAATCAAAGCCAGGATCATTCATTTAGAACATTAGCCCACTGCTTTGTCACAGCAGACCTAAAGACCTATCTGGTTTTAAAAGGGCTTTTCAGGGCACTACATTCTTTGAGGACGTAAGTGTGAGAGCTCCACTGCTTTGCATCTGCTGTAGTATGGCTGTCATGCAAAGAAATGAAGCTGCTTTTGTCTATCGTTTTCTGGGGCTGTTCGGTAGGGGTGTTTTTTTTTTATTTTCTTCAAATGTCAGTGTTTTGTACAGTCTAAATTATTAATAAGTTGGTCACTTTTTTCATGCCAATTTGGATTTTAAGCATTTGGGTTTGCATAAATCGGCATGCATTGTTTCATTTTGGGCATTGTAAAAATATGATGACAAATGTGCCGTCACTTGATATTGTTGAAAGCTGAAGTTAGGGGGTCAGGTTTAGGCTGTAATGTTTGCACAGAGTATTGTTTCCTTGTCTTAAGGCACTGTTTTGATCAAGTTCAAATGAAACGAGTTGCCCCGAGGCTGCTCTTTGGATCTGACTTTATTATCTGGATGCAGAGTAGGTGCCACATGTTATATGTTTCTTCAAACTCCCACCAGCAGCACTCTGAATGCAACCGCAAGTAGGTCTACAAAATGTGATCAAAAATGATAGGCGTCCCACTGAGGAGTGCATTAACTGTCGGCGCTGCTCCTAGCATTACAAATGGGAAAATATAACACTTAAAAGAGACTGCAGTCTGATATTGTGCCGCTCTACAAAGTTGCTCCACAGAATTCTATGGCAAACTGTTGCGGTACTCCATTAAAAAAAGCATATACCTGCACCGAAAATACCTGCCCCCTCCCTCCCCCACTGTGTGCTCATCTCAGACTGGCTCCAAGGATCAGTGAACCTCGACTGGAGATTGAACTGATGACCGTCCAGTCGAAATACTAGCCGCTGCACTGTTTAGTGAGAGACCACCACGCGTAAGCAAATACAAACCAGAACCTGCATTTCATGTTCAGGAAGCTTGTCTTGTTGGAATGCATCACTTTGTACTGGTTCTGCTGCCCTATATTTTAAAGTAGTGGCTGTTTTGTTTGTTAGTTAGTTTAACGCGTTGGCTTGTCCGACACAGACTTTTTTACTTACTCTGTGAGTCACGTATCTGCTTTTGGATTTTTCCCTGTTGATTTCCTGTAAGGCTGCCAGGGATAATGATGGTGCCTGGTGACAGCTGCCAGTCATGGTGGCGGAATCCAATTGATTTTTTTCATTCTGAGGCAACTGTATTGCTCTGGGAGTTTACTGCTGAGGTTTGGGAGTGGGATATGGGAGTTTACTGCTGAGGTTTGGGAGTGGGGTATGGGAGTTTACTGCTGAAGTTTGGGAGTGGGGTACAGAATTTTACTGTTGAGGTTTGGGAGTGGGGTACAGAATTTTACTGTTGAGGTTTGGGAGTGGGATATGGGAGTTTACTGCTGAGGTTTGGGAGTGGGGTACGGAAGTTTACTGCTGAGGTTTGGGAGTGGGGTACGGAAGTTTACTGCTAAGGTTTGGGAGTGGGATACGGAAGTTGCACGATTTCCAGGTCAGAGATTCATCATTGAACATGCTGTCAGAATCACACTCACAAGAGATTGCTGTTAAAGCTGATGAATGAAGGACTAATTAGATGTTGCTATTATTATTATATTCTAATCTTAGTAATCCATCTCACCAAAACATCTACCCATCTATCTTTCGGTTCCAGCAACCTAATTATGATCTGAAGACTGCTTGCCTGTCAGCATAACAAAGACAAAATAAAATAAAGGGCTCACAGCTCAAAAACTAATAAGCTTGATACATCAATAGACCTTGAATTGATAGCCCGCCAACGCTCTGTAATGGAACAGAAGCAACAAAAAAAGTTTTCATTTTAAATGTGCATGCATTGTGCAAGCTAGCACTGAAGATTAAAATGTACCAACAGCAGCGTAAAGATTGTTTTATAGTTATAGTGTCTTGTTAGTGTAGGTGTAAGAAGATTACACTGACCGACAGCCAAGATCAAATTACAGGGATTTGCATAGTAAAATGTGCTGTTTTTTCTTGGCTGCTTTGCAAATATTTTTTTAAAAGCTTGCCTCCAGTAATTACTGAAAAATAATAAAAACATATTTTTAAAAGATGCATGCAATGCCAAAGAATTAATCTAAATTGTTAATCTAACCAACTGGCTTTGTTCCTCCTACTGTATACATTCAATGTCGCATAACAGTATATCAGTAAAGGTTAATTCAATCTTAATCCAGTCCAGGGAATAGAGGTCCATTACAACAAAATGCTTATCAGATTGTGCATTGTTCAGCACAAATATTACTTACTCCTAATGTATATTTCTCTGAGCTCACCACACATGTGACATCACTTAGCATTAAGTATTCCACGTACAAGCACTATTTTAAATAGCTGCTGTGCTGAAAGAAAACATCATTTTACTGCTGCTTGTTCAGTCTTTTATAAGAAATACGTACACAGGGACCCACGTGCATTATTATAACAGACTCTCATTCAGGGAGTTTGTTTGCTAAATCATTCCAGCAACATATTGCCTGTGCAGTTAATAACTAAAAAGAGTAGCTAAGAAGCAGTGTAATAGTTCCTTAGGACCACACACGCTATTCTTTCCTACCTCACTGCATTTGAATTACAATGGACTCTAATGTTTCACTGGTTGAGCGCCATCCAGCATAACATCGGAGGTGCAACTGTGACCCGGAGAGGACAGCCGAAAGCCCTGAACAATGTCGGCAAGCCAGATGCTGAGGCTGGGCCACTGGACCGCGGCGACACCAAGCACTCCTCATGCTTTTGTTGGCACTCCGCTCCACCCCCCACCCCTCTATAACAGGACACATTTGCAGATGCTTTGTATCACTGGCTAAGCTTGTAATGAGCACACAGGTCAAAGCCCTAAGTAGTTTCCATTTGATTTTTTTAAGGTTTTGTTACTTTAAAACTTTGAAGACACCCTCCTTTCAAAACTGTTCTGTACCTTAAAGTGCCTCCTCCCTTTAAATTCCTTTAAACCCAAACTTTTACCTCAATCAGTTGCTTCAGATTCTGGTTAACAGCTTAGCAGCCCTTTTAAGATCATAAATAATTAATAGCAGTAGGAAGTCTAAAAAGCCATGCAATATGTTATCCACAAACATGGGTCTGTGGAACGTATTCAAACAACACATTGCACACCCTGGTTGAAGTCGATCATTGTTTTTTGGGTCGAGTGAGATGTCTGGTTCTGTCACGTCCATGAATGCCACATCACTTTAATTGGCCGGCATACAAGGCAGTCTCAGGAATGCAAACCTAAGTGGAGATACTGTGTAGTGTGGAGATCTTCAAACAGCTGACTCTAATCTTAGGCATAATGCAGCCATAGAATTATGTCATTCATCATCGACAACTGAAGCCCCCCCACTCCCCCCCCATATAGCATGTCAGGATTCTACTGTACGGTATGTAGTGGAAAGGCATGTAGTGGAAAATTATGAAAAAAAAAATAGTACTTGATCATGGGAGGGTTTTTGTTTCATTAATGATAATCAAATAATGTCCTGTGACGGCCATCTCAGGTGTGTAGGAAGTGCAGTTATTGGACTGCTCCGTCTGGAGAGAGGGAGTGCAGGGCCGGGCCTCCCTCCATCCCCTCCACAGCGGCTTATGTGGCACGTGGGAGTTGAAGAGCCAGTCAAATTAAAACAAAAACATCTGATTTCAATCTAGACCATGTAACACAGGCTTTGAAGCACAGCAGCTCAAGCCACAACATTTGGACCTTTCTCATACACTGCCACCGCGAAGGAGGAATGAAAACTGTCGGGTTATTTTTTCATCTTCGGTCGTCAAGTTGGAGAGCACACTGGGTCCTCCGCCCCCTCTGGCTAGCAGCAAGAGATACCAGAGATGTCAGCTGGGATTGTTTAATGCTTTATGGGGACATTTAACTTTTTAGACAGCAACTCCCGACTACAGCGAGCGAGAACGCTTGCCAAAATAAAAATCAATAAATCAATAAATTAAAAATGAGGCTTCATGAATCATGAGCCAAAGATGGAAACAATTGTGGTTCTGCAAATAAATACGAGTCTAGATATTCTTCTGTTGACTGTGGAATCAGATTCCGTGGCATCAGTTTGAGTTTTTAATGGTCCATGTACTTTCAACTAGACCATTAACAGCAATCTCCATGAACACATATCACTTACTTTCATTTCTTTTATCCTTAAAAAAAAAAAAAACACTTAAACCAAAAAACTCATATTTTCCAAAAAGTTGCATGCAGCTAGCTAGCAATTATGTTTACCATTGTGTCTGGCAAGCACAAAATCTTATGTTGCTCTAGTTCCCTGTGAAATGAATGGATGGTGCAGATGACCCAACTGTAGCTGCTTGAAATGGTAAATTGATCCATGTTCTCCCAGTGATTTGTGAGAATAGGAAGGGGGTGCTGCTGTTACCTGGGATGGTCCTCCAATTGCAAATATTCTGTAATGATAAAGTGTAGTTCAGCAGTAGCGGTTGTGTATAATCACTGCAACATACCGAAGTGTGTCCCATGGGTAAAGGCATATTGTTGTTCTGCCCGTTTAAGAATTGATTACTGATCAGAAATGAGAAATTGATTCAGCACTGGTGTTTCCAATGAGCCCAGAAGATTACAGTGTTCGTCTTGTCTGTCTTGTAATTGGTAATCCCAAACTGACAGTTCCGTGAATGGAATCACTGTTAAAGCAGTTTGTAGTTGCCAGATTTTCTCAGAAGAGGATGTTGTGGCAAAAAAATGCTGTGTCGTATTTATGGGAATATGCATGTTTACAGTAAATTAAAAACAGCGGCCAAGTTAAAGGGACAGTACAGCTTTTGTAGCAAAAAATAAATACAATAGAAGAAAGGGAAGAGGACTATAGTGTGTCATACTAAGTATCGGATAGGCACTTCTACTATAAAGAGATGCAAATGCACCCCTACATAAAGTATAGAATGTACTGAAAGTAATTGATTTCAGCCACATGGAGACACTTGGAGACAGCTTTCTCATAAGAATAATGATGTGGCAGTGATTCATCCAACAGAGCGCCCAGATGCAAGGGTTTAAAATCCATTGAAATGAATACATGATTTCATTGGGAGTGTATCTTGAGGCTTGGCATGTTAGATAGTGTTGCCCGCATTGCTCCCCTAAATGACAGCGAAGAAAAAAAAAGAAAAGCTTGGTATCATCTCATCCCAGTTTGATAAAAAAAAAAACCTACCCATACTGTTTTTATGGCAGATTATATAGATTTGAACACATAATAAAATAAGACTTCCAATATAGTTGCTAAGCCAGAAAAACAAAGTGCAGTAGCTGCCACAGCTTGTATAAGATTGTTACAATGTGCAGCGAAGTATGCATGGTGACAGTGCAAGAATTCTGCGTGTGCCTGTGCTTCTGTGTGTTTCTGCACATGTCTTTACAACCGCACAAGTTTTATTTTTGTGATTCTGTAAAACAGTCAGAAGCTGGATTAATATTCCTCCTGCGTGCTTAACACAATTAAACAAACAGACAGGGGTGGGGTGGGAATGTGATGACACATGCTAATTGGTGGGTTCTGCTGAAAAACGTGCATACAAATGTGAATATAGTTCTTAAGACAAGATACAGTACTGGGAAGTCTAGACACATATTCCTCGACGCAGAGAAATTCCTACATTTTAACAATGTAATTGAATATATACATCAACCATTTAATTGCATTCAGTGTCACTTGTTCAGAAGCAAAAGATTTATTGTGGTCTTCCACTGGAAAAAAAAAAAAAAACATTAGGGACAAACAGTGTCAGGAAAGACTGCTGAAAGAGTCAAAGGGTTACAAGGTTTGTTGGTTTATAATGAAGACCAGGACAGTAGACTTTGATTCTAGTTGCATTTCTGTGAAACAGGTTGGTGCATTTGTAAACTCATTTACCAGAAGTCCCACACACATTTCAGCACATTTCAAAGCCAGTTTTATTAGTGTTCGTAGCAGATGGCAGACTGTGGTTGCGCCTCAAGTTATGGTTCCGTCCTTTGCTGTTATAGTGTCTGCAAACCCAGACACAGTGAAATATTGGTAAATCTGTGCTTATAAATATGTACTGTAGTACTTCATAGTACACCAGCAACACTCTGAGGTCAGTCTATATTCCCGTTAGTAGTGATTCAGCTGGTTACAGGAGGCAGCTTGATGAGGGATGGATGTTTATGAAGTGAAGTGTAACAATTGGGAAATCTGGGGGCTTCAAGATCCACTTGTAGCCAAAAGTTCGAAGTATTTCCTCTTTCATTCTTCTCTCCCAATGCAGTATACTTTATTCTGTAACGGCTCTGTTTTGGGTGTACTAAGAAGCATTTTTACTGTATGTTTATGAAACAACAGTTTTAATTTGGGCGTATTGAGACTGACGAGCATACACTTTTGATTTTTACTTTTAATTGTAAACATCAATTTCATGAAGCATTTGTGCCAGAGGTATTTGCAAGAAAAAAAAAAAAAAAAGTTTTGCCCTGCATTTGTTTGCCCTGCCTCAGATTCTTTTATCTGTATCTAACACTGACCTCTTTCATAGCTCAGGGGTCTTAGCAAGGGCCTAGTCAGCAAAAATGTTTTGACATTTCACGCTTGTAATGCAGCTCTTAAGGGAGATAAAAGACAGGATAAGGAGAAGTTCAGACTTTGCATCCCTCTCCTGTCCCCTTCCCTCCAGCGGGGAGAAAAACCATCAACGTTCATCCATTCAGATCGCAGGGAGCACAGCAGGGGCACGGTGGAATTGAATGAAGGGCAGAAATCCTGCAAAACCTGCTGTCTCCATTTATTAAAGCATGGACGTTTCCTTCAGAAGATAAGAGAATAATGCAGAGCTCACCCCACTGCATGTGTGTAAGCTATGTAAAATGTGACAGCGGCAGCCAGGCCAGGTCTGTTAATCCGTTCAGCTTTCATGCAACAGTCGAATTGCCCTGCTTCTGAGACGGCTTTCCTTGATAACTAGGTTTCACTTATTTTACTTCTAAAGATTTAACCCTTTGTGATGCCAACGAAAACGAATACGACTCTCACTTTTTTACAGTTTGTTGACTTGTTTTTTATTATGAAGACTTACGATGACTGAAGCCTCAGTTTGTAACTCTGTTCTGTAATCTTCTGGGGCTTTCCCATATGGCACCCTTGAGTTTTTGTTTTGTGCTGTGTCACGACAGGGCTCCCCTAAGAGTATCAGTCAGCCTCTTCTGTACCTCGAGCATGTAAACAAGTTTGAAGGCATCTCCCCAAGGATGCTCTTCATGCATCGAGAGTGCAGGCGTGACGGTGGCAGCTTAATACTCCACGGCACTAAGCCTTGGCCTGTCACTGTTCTCAGAGCTGGCCCTGATTTAAACTCTAGCATTTTTGATGGGAATGCAGCAAATTGGTAGATCTTCTTCATTTTGGATTAGGGGTCTTTTTTTTTGTTGATGCAGTTGGAGGCAGACTGTCTCTGTTCCAGGAGGTGCGAGAGGAGACCAGTGCTGATGGAAAAGGGGGTGTGGGGGGGGGGGGGGGTGTTAAGAAATATTTTTGTGTCACTTTTAAATGAATACTAAAAAATGAGAGAAAAAAAAAAACCATAAAAAAAAGACTTCTTATAACTATATTAGTACAGAGATGTAATTTAAAGCCCCAGAAGGGGTGAGCTCCTCTTTGAAATCCTGCTGAGAATGTCCCTCTCCCCTGGGAGAAGGGCTGCAACACGTCCTGTGAAGCATGTTCAAATGTAATGATCATTTTCTTAGATGCAGTGTAATGAGCCTGGTCTTTGATCTAGTTTCTTTCCAGAGTGCTGGTACAAACGGGTCTAATTGAGTCCCAATTACAGCAGACTGCCTCCGGTCCTGTGAACACATTCTATCCCCAGAGGACATTCAAGACCAAGCTGTGATTTGGCACAGTGGCACAGTACTGTATCTGGGTGACTGAAGCATTTAAAATGGCCAAGTACATTAGTTCAACCGGATGCTTGCAGTTTAGGGAAGAAAACAAATGAATCAGTAAGCCCTGAAGTGGGATACAATGCACTACAATGGCATTTCACACAGCAGTGCTCCAGAGAGTTTTACACTATAGTCTAAATGCTGCTTAACAAATTACTAGACAGGTACTATCACACCGAGAACTAGCAGCACCACATTTCAAATTATTCTTTTTTGTGCACGTCTTTCAGCACAAAGTGGCTTTGTGATGAAAATGCATTTTATGGCAGCAGCTTTCATAACTCACCAACAGACTAGTTTTGTTAACTTAAAATCTACTTGAATCAATGGAGCTAAAAACAGGAGGCTTGCATCAAAAAGTCACTGCAGATGCTAGCAGATCCCCACTGTATAGGGTGTTGATGGAGGAAGCGCTCTGTGTCGTAATAGTTATTTTAAAACCCCAATCACATCTTGTCTGCTTGCAAACAGTAGTTTTCCCAGTGGGATTTTGAGAGTGTTTCAGCAGACCCCTGTGTGTACAGTGTTGCCTTGCTTGTGGGGGAAATAAAAGTGAAGTAAAGTGAAATAAAAGCTAACGGGATCGAAAACGTCTTGGACCTTCTGCGCACACGCTCTGGCCTGGAACGCTTTTTACTATTTTATTTCTCCCTGGAGTTTGCCGTGTTAATGGGATTAACAGGGCTTTTAGGTGATAAAATCATTTAAACATTTGAAACCAGGGGTGGTAATGGAATAAAAAAAAAGAAAAGCAAGCCTTGATGGGTTTTTAATACTGAAGGGTCTGCAATAAAACACAGTGCTGGAGCAGTAGCTCTCAGTGACGAAGGGGATTGCACTGCGTTGCTGTCTGCTCAAGCAACAAGAGAAGAAACCAGAGCGTTAATTAGTCCACATGCTGTGTTAATCTGGTCCAACATGAGGACTTCCTGTACGGTAACCCTGAGTATGATGTCATTTCCCTGTAGAGCTGGAAACCACACTTGCAGAGGAAGAGTGTTAAATAAGTTTATTCTACTGACCTCAAAATCGCAAGGATGGGAATAACAGAAAGATAATGATTCATTTAAGCTTTAATATGCTACTTCTTCTGCTGAGCTTTCAGGAAAAGACTGACCTTTTAGGTTATATCTTACATTAAAATGACAGGGAATGGTTTATGTAGAATGGGACTTCACAGGTCTTAGCGAGGTTTATTGGGGATCGCATTCACTACTCCAGCTTCTGAATCGCACTGGAGTGCAATAACACTTCCCTCAACGGGAATGCTGCCGTTTATCAAGATGTATCATTTATGTATTTATGCATTTTCAGAAGGTACTCTGAGGGGGTCACAAAACAGCATACTAAGTGACTGAGCAAACAGCAGTGGGACTCCAGCCTTTCTTAGGCCAGTGTGTGCTGTGCTTACAATCCTTTACAAATGGAAAATGTACTGAATGCAGTAAACAGTTTCAGTGGGTTCCTCTCGGCAGGCTGCAAACTGCAACGATCTGATAACTTCTTTCTTTTCTGTTGTCTGTTTAGACTGGCTGAGTGTATCTGCTTTAAGGTGGGGAATTCTGAGTGAATGCCTGTCAAATTCTTGGTGGATTTATTAGTTAGCATTATAAAAGTCCATAAAATTCCACATCCTGGTTCCTTTTACAAAAATATGAGCTACACGTGTCAGTTCCTGTTACAGATTGCAGAACATGGGGGGGGGGGGGGGGGGATTAAGCTTCCAAAATTAGGTACAAATAAATAATTACAACTCATACACAAATCACAAATGCCTGTTTCTTTGATATAAAAAAAGGCTATTTGAGTGTAACAGGTATGATTAATTACTTGGATTGATTCCAGTTTGCCTGAATAAGAAAGCTTTTGAAAAACCCAAGGCATAATCATATAATACTTATAATCGTGTTACGTGACAAACAATCTTAAAAATAAATAAATACATAAATAAATAAATACATAAATAAATAAATAGAAGCGTTTTTTAAAAATAAGCAACGTTAATCTAAATGTAATGTTATAATGCTTGGGGTTGTTGAATCTATAGTATACCTGCCAGTAGGGATTATAGTCTGTTAAATGGTGTGATCTCAAAGCTTATCAGTACCTGAGCTATTTGCGTCATGCGGTCCATGTTACAGTTTACTTATCATTTGCATAGATTGCGTCAATTTTGACAGGTTTTAACAGCGTTATACAGAGCGTGAATTGAACAGAAAATCTGAAATGAGGACACATCTAATACCATATTATATGCTGTACGGTAATCTCTTTTAGACGTGGAAACAAATCTCAGATTGTGCGGTAATACTATGCATCTATCAAACTGAATCGCGATTTCTTTCTTTCTTTCTTTCTTTCTTTCTTTCTTTCTTTCTTTCTTTATTCACAGAGGAGATGCCATCACTAGTTCACAATTACTGTTTTGCAGAAATCTATTTCAGCTGCCAGAGCCCATCTATAAATTCCAGTGGCATCTATTGGATTTCTTTTGTTTGGTCCAGTTTGCTGTCACTCTCATGCAACATTGATGGTGTCACTTTAAAACAGCGCGAGTTAAAACACAGTTTTTCACAGTTCAGTATCCATCACTTTCACATAAATAAAATATAAGTGTTATAGTCTGAGTCCAGGTGCCTGCGATTTGTCTTTGGAAATCAGCAAAGTCAATTTATTCAATGGGCTCCCCCCTGGGATCAAGGCATTGATTGTGTTAGCCATCAAAACCACTTTGTCCCAATTTAAATGTCAAATCCCACATTGTCAGCACAGTATCACAGATCTTAAACAAGCAACGATGTTTATGTTTTGTATGGTTTAAAATGTAATATAAACATTGATTACGTGAAAAGTACTTAAAATAAAGCATCACACTATACTTTTAACAAACATGGTCCATAATTCAATAACTAAGCAGGAAATGGGTGCAGCTAAGATATAATAATGTGCTTTTTAATGCTTCACATGCAGTTATAGACAGCACTGGCGTTTGTAGATGAAATGTCTCCTATCTGGCACTAACTTGCAATCTTGTCCTGCTAACTTTTGTATGTACTTGCTGTAAGGGTTCAGAGAATCAGAGTAATGTGGACTGGGGGATTGATTATCTCAATTTTAGCACCGGTTGCACACGGCAAGTTGTCATTTATCTTTTTGAGCAGCGTGGTGATGCGACGTACTGAATTTCATGATCCTGTTTTATGCAGACTGATGTCTTCATGCAACACTTGAAAAAACAGCTGAGCACAACATCTCATTCCCTATGTTGGGGGACAAAAACTGGTGCATTGATACGTTAGAAAGCATGCACAGAAACAAACACAAAGATATTCAGCAAGGCGTTTATAAAATGTAATGGACGTGGAACAAACCTGGGATTCTCAGAAGAGCTCATGCTCTATAGGAGCCAAACATATAAGCTGTGGACATGAAAACAATCAAGCACACCAAGTAACAACAAGAGCAGCATAACAGTGTTTAATCACATGGAGAAATCTTTAAAACGGTAAAGAAAGTAACCTGTGTAAAGAGTAAATCAGGTGCGCACGTGTGTGCGCTTGCGTGTGTTTGTGTGTGTGTGTGCGTGACCACCGGTCTGTCTCCTTTGTTGTGAGCAGCATGCTGTTGAGAATGCAGGGGAAAGAAAGTACAAGCAGAGCAAAAAAGAAAAAAAAGTGTAATTTCGATTTGCTAGCAGGGGTGCAAATGCCATTAACCTTCTGGAACCGCAAGTTAATTTCAGCAATTTCAAATCCATTCATGAACGTTTAAAGTGTAAAAGCTGATTAGACACTGTAAATATAATATGTGCACAAGCAAACTCTTGGAAGCATTGTTTAGATAAGCAAACATCATAATTAATGATTTACTACCCCTGTTCATAGGTAACCTTAGCAACTTACAAGCTTTCCAGGCAATATATTATACAAAGGATGGCATTACATGTGTAAAGCAGCATTACTTTTAAATCTTAATTTTGCTGCATTTTTCGATAACCAATTTGGGGGGGAGGGGTTGGGCGGATTTTGAAGAGAGAGTATTTAGTTGGGGAATAAGAAACAAAATTCCTCTGGACTTTGAAGTTTGACTAAAGGGAATGTCATACTGTATGCACACTCTAAAGTGAATAATGGGTTTTGTGTAAAACAGCCCTTTTGTGTGCAACCTTTTTGCATTCATTCCAGAAAAAACATAATAATACTGTTCATACCGTTTGAGAAAAAAAACAAACAAAAAAAAACATTATTCTACTAAGAGACAGAAAAGCAATTTATAAACCTCATTGGAACCACCATATCCTGAAAGGCCTCAATTTAATGTCATATTTTACACATTGCCAGATGTACTGTCCCAGGGGTTAAGAATATTCTTGTGTAATCTTTTTACCAGCAATACTTTAGAAAGCCATTTCTTTGACAGGAGCCAAGGAAGTACAGTATTTAGGATCCGTGTGTGACTGTTGCACTGTTTCTGGTGTGATGGTTGATGATTCTGGTGTTTTCTGTTTGTTTTGGTTTGTTGTTTATGTGTACATATATGTACAAGGTTATCTTGCTGGGTTCTGGAAAGGTTATCTGTTTTAAAATCATATATGGGTTTCCCTGGTAGGCTTCAAAACAACAAGTTTTAATGGTTGACCTATATTAACTCTTACTGGATTGATCTAAGTGTTGGAAGAAAATTACATTTATGTGATTGAATATCTATCTACTAATGATTTTACTTTAGTTATTGAATTAGATCAGCAAACTACTTTAACAATTACATACATGTGCAAGCATCTGTCTGACACACTAACAGATTGATGCACTAATATATCTGGTGTCAAAAACAGATTTGTGTTATTTAAATGATTTATTCCAAACACTCAATCTTGAATGATCTGTCCCTGTGGTGTATTGGACACTGGACCAGGAAAAGCTTAAAAAAAGTTTGGTAATATAAAAATACTTTTAGCTTCAGAAGTTTTAGCTTTTTTGGCAATGCCTCTGGCTTTACGTATCAAAACTGGAACCCGTAACCTTGGGAAACAAATCATTAAAAACAGTAATGGGGCTGTAACAAATGTCTGTTCCCAGAATGCAGTCTGTCAACAGTCCCAGCAGCCCCTCTGGGTTCTTTCTTTACATTCTCGCTGTGCCGCAAAAGGAAATCAAATACTCCCTGTTGGTATGGAGATGCCAGCAGAGGTTCATTTGGAAGGAGTGGCATCTCCACTGTCCCTCCTGGGTGGAATGGTTTTGGTGTCAGTTTTCTTTTGTGCCGGGGGTGGACACCAGCACCCCTCTAAGGCTTTTTCTGGGAGTTTTGTTCCAACAGAACTGTTAAGAACAAAAGGTTTTATTTAACATTTGCATACTGTTTTTTTCTTCTCTTAAAGAACTGAAATCTATTTCAATACTTCTTTTTACCATATGCCTGTTACTGTAGCTAAAGCCTCTACAGGATATTGAAGAACACCTTTGTCAAAGGGCACTGTAATAATCGTACAAAGGCTTTTTTCTGCTTCCGTATTGGGGATGGAATTGGACTTTAATACGCCCTCCCATCGGTTTAAGTCACCCAGCTCCCATGGTGCAGCTGGCTCTCAGGATTTAAAGGTTGCCCTTAATATCATTGTTGGAGCTGAAGTCGGCCCTAATCTCCTGCAGCTCTAAAATCCCTGCACTAACCCCTCAGCTTAATTTGGCAGCAGATTGGACAACTGTTTCTGATCTGATGGGGCAGCCACGGAATGGAAAATCCCCTCCTGAACCTCACGTCTGCAGGCCACCGCTCTATCAGAATAACATATTCTTCCTGCAAACAAGGCAGGGAAACAGTATTTGCAGATGGATGGGCTTAGGAGAGCTCTGTATGTACTGTGGGTCTTTATTGTGACATATCAGTTTTAGCTGCTGCACTGGGCACTGATCAACAAAAAAAAAAAAAATAGAATCTATCACCATAAGCTGCGCTGTACGATACATTCTACGTTCGATTATTCCCCTACTGTAATGATTTTCATCCGAGTGTTTATGGAGTATTTTGATGCCAAGGTTTTAATGTGTGCGGAAAGAAAAAAGAAAAGCGTTTGGCAGGCCTTTTATATGCAGCTGAAAAGCTTGTTAATTTGATCCACTGTGTCTTTGCATCCCACATCTTTTTCATTTCATTTATTTATTTATGTATTTATTTTAATTTTGAGTTTAGCAAGTGGCCATCTTTTTTGTTTTTGCAAGTTGCATTCCTGTGGGATGGATTTACAGCTTGAGTCCCGTCTAGACAAAATACTAATAACGAATGGGTCCAAAGATTTTGTTTGGCCCACCAGAGTACCTTTTTATGGGTGCTTTGTGCACTTTCCACACACAGTGACCCCAGTGGGTGTCAGTCGCTATATTTAGTTAAATTGCCTGGCTTTTGCAAGTGGCACAGAAACAACATCAGGAGCGAATGGAGAACATGCGATTCAGAGAGACACAAATACAAACAACAAATTAGTAGAACAACGATCTGTTACATGATTACGAATTAGTGAATGCAAACCATTTGAAAATATGCAATTGTGTAATTGTTGAAAAAGAAAAAGCCTCCTGCGTTTGGCCTGTACCTGTTGTCGGGGCTTCTCCGAAAGTTTGGCCCAGAGGACAGAACTCCCACTCAGCCAGCATAGCCTTGTCTCTCAGCACCTCAGGTACTTCGCACAGCATTTGTTTAATGGTGTTTGCTTTGTAGCTGTCAAAACTGTTTGCCTGGCCGTTCAGGTGGATAGGTCACAAAAGGACTTGTTGCCACTAAACTGGAATGCTATGTTTATGTTCAGACAGTTTGACAATGAATGTTCTTTGACAGAAGTGGCCCAGCCGTACTGCAGCGCTCTGTGGATTACTTTTTTTTTTTCACATCAAAGCACTCTGGGGGAAAAAAAAAAGTGTATTCTGGAATTTCAAAAGCATACTATCAAAAACACATCAGTGTTGGGTTTTAAGTGTTAGCTTAGACATGGGGGTTACATTTTTTGATGTCCGACATCAATGGCTGAGGATAATTGCAGAAGTTTGAAGTCGGGAAATCTGTAAAAGTACACATTGGCTTTGAGACTTTTTATTATCAGATAAATTGAAATTTCAAAAAGGATTTGATAGCTAGCTCGCTGTTGTGTGCCTATGCAACTTGTTCACAGGAGTTTGCCAAGCCCTTTATACTAATGATCTTTATTTAAAATAAATGGTTGGTCACCAATGGATTCAACTTAATTAAACAGGAAAATGCAACACATTGGATGAGTGTTATGGAACGTGTTTTCAAACTCTCAGAATTGCGCTATTATGCTGTGTTTCTCTTAGGTCAATGGAGCTATTCATTATGTTAGACTACATTTCAAACAAGAATGTTTCTAATATTTCAAATTATTTTGATACCTGCTGTAGAACAGAAAGTTACATGCAAAAATCCACATCTATGCTGTGCACTGGACACACAGAGAATCAGAAGCCCTATGTATAGATAACACTGTTTCTTGTTTTTCACACACTCACACTCACATATTACCCTATCAATGTAATTTCAGCATCTTCCCAACACGTTCACATTTGTTTTATTGGTAGGATAATAAACTTCAAAACTGCATTATTGACTTTTGCTGGCCAAATCGATGAAAACAGGAGTTACGGTGATAGGGGAAAAATAAACATAATCAGCAAAGCTGTGAAAACCAATGTGATTGTGGCCGTCAATTACCTCTTTAAGTGTGGAATTTAAGTTAATATCTGCAGAGCTTAACGTGAAGCACATATTTATCACAAAGTACATCAGTGCAAGTGATAAAAGCTGCTGGTCTTTGCGGTTTGCGGTTTATGTTTTTCACCTGCTTTCCATGCGGTCCCCAGCATTCACAGTATTTAAGAATTCACTGCTGATCACCTGAGGAGGATTAGCGATGTCCTGGGTTTGAAGTGCAGAGCGGTACAGAGGGAGAACAGAATTCACCTTGCAGGAAACCCTTTCCTTTCAAAGCTGACTTTGACATTTAAAGATGTGTCTCCAAATTTCACAGAAAAACTGCAATAAAAAAAGACATGCCTGTCTCGAGACACTTCTGTTTCAAAGGTGAAAACGGTGTGTCTTACATACAGTAGAAAAAAAAATACTCTATCCATAATTCATATCATATTCACAGAGATGCCTTTTATTTTTCTCTGCTTGCTAGATGTAAACAGAATGAGACGAACTTGATCTGAAATCAATACATTCATTTGGGTATTTGAGAGATTCATATTTCCATTAAGCATACAAATTAGAAAAAAACACAGGAAATTATGTCAGCAGATAGTTTTACGTTTATTTTAATATTTTTTTTTTTTTCAATAGCCAAGAAGACCAAATCGTGGTGTCATTATCTAAGTATGTGCAGCTTCACGCAGGGTGGGTCCACTGAATGGAAAACAAACCCACGGCCTGGAGTCAACATGTTTGCACTTCATTGTAGATTCAGATTAACTGCTCTGTAAATGCATGTATTTAAAGCATTTGGGGAAAATGAATTGTTTGACTTATTGTCATATATTTGTTTGACTTACTGTCATATATTAAAAAAAATTAATGCATTATGCGAAAAGGGACAAGCCACAAATTGTAATTCAAGACATGGTAATAACAACGATCTGCCTGGATATACGTGCATTTATAAAAGGGCTAGGGTGGAAGCGCACGCTACTTTACGCGCATTTACAGACTCTGCATTATATTGGGTAGCTATACTTGCTTGTTGAGGTCGGCAAAGGCTTTTGCAGGGCGTCATTTTCAGTAGTTTGAGGCCTAACAAGCTGTTAAGTGAGTGTCTGAACTTTTACAAGAGCTCCACATTTCCTTCAATGTAGCAGCGTGCCAGGGGTAATACAAGAGGATTTAAAGTGGTGGGGTGAAGCGGGCCACGGTGGAAAAGAGCTTGAGGGTCCACCAGATCGAAATGGAACCAAGAATACTAAGCTTCCACATGCCTTCCATTGTGGGCTGTGTTATAGGTAATTACAGAGAGTGATAAAGGGGGTAGTTTGCCTTAAGGGATGCTACTGTACTTAGCCAAAAGCCATCATTAACAGAAAAGAGTTGAAAGCCAAGCTTATTTGATTTTTTGACACCTGATAATGCCGCCTGAGTTGTACAAACAGCCCTTCCACACAGTGCTCTGGGCCCTGAGGCCACTTTGCAGTGGTTTGGGTCAAAGGGGAGAATTAACAGGCCAACCAACAGCAGATGGGGATGAAATGCTAGGACATAAAACAATCCCCTTGGAAGTATTCTTTATCAAACAACAAAGAAGATGTTTTACGCACCCCAGGGGATAAGCGAAAAGCTGCTGGAATCACACTCAAGTTGTGTGTGCATTTTATAACATACAGATATATGCAATTGGAAGACAAAGAAGTGTCGTACAATGTTAAGAATACTTGCAAGCTGTTAAATTAAATTAACAAGTTCAGAAAAAGCGATTTAACCTGTTAAAACCCCAGCCCCTCACAGACAATTTCCGCCTGGGGGGCTGTGCCCTTAAATAAATCACAATATCTTCCAAAGTATAGACAGCACAGGCATGGTTCAGGGCTTGAATTCAAGGTAACCCCTTGGGCATCAAGACTAAAACCTCAGGTGTGATAAAAGTCTTACTCAGTACCACACTGGAAGGAGATATCCAGAAAAAACACATAAAAAAACAACAAACGCTTTTCATTTTTTTATGTTCTATAGTCATTTTTTCAACTTGTAGCATATGAAAAGAGCCAGATTTTTTTCCAGTGCTTCACCAACATGTCTAATATACTGGGTAAAAATTTGGAACTGTTTGAACAAAGGGATCAAATTCTACAGGAGTTTTTACAAAGCTAAGCCCAAGGGTCCCCAAACCTCTCCAAAAATAAACATTGTGTAAATCTTTATGTCAATTGATATACTAAGTTCTAAAAGGGATGTTATCTTCTGGCACCTCACAGGCTAGCCATTGCCACAAGCATTTGCCTTTGAAAGGTTTTTTTTTTTTTTTTTTTTTTTTTTTTTCCCTTATCTCATTCAAGAGGTGGGTGTGTTTGTTTGCACATCAATTACTCTGTGATGTATTGGGTTACAAACACAGTAAAGGCATGAATGGAACGCTTGTGACCTCCCCTACCACGTGATCAGGGAGATTTCATCGTCATGAAGGTTGTAAGACCACAGCAGCAAAATGCAAGCTAGTCGATTGCTTTTGTTTTGAATGCATGGGGGTACTAGACACATTGTGAATGGGATATCTCAGCGGTGAAATGACGGATTCGAAAAATTCCTTCGCTGTTTGACGGTAGGAAAACAACGATTTTGATATCGAGTCAGCTTTTTTCTCTTTTGCTTTTGTAATAATATTAAAAATGAGTTATGAAATATAATATTTACGTGCAGTTCCGTGTTCCGCCGGCGGGACAAGAGGGGCGTAAAAGGTTAATAAGTTATTTTCGTATTTAGGCCATTGGTATTCATATGCGCTAGCAGTGGAGTCCCCCTTGTCACAAGAGCAATATCAAGACCCTTAACAGCCTGTCCTTATGACGAGGGATCCCGGAGTCCTGCTGTTTTTCCAGGTGAAAAAAGGAGCTCAGTGTTGCTCAGGCTCAGGCTCACAGCAGACCGGGTATCTCGGAGCCTCTGCTCTTGTTGTTTTTGACACAGGATCTTATTTATATTTTGTGCACGGCCGGTGACAGCAGGTGTGGAGAGATGGGATGCTGCTGACTTCTCCCTTGGACTTTCTTCATATCCCGTGTCAAAGACGACTGCTGGTTCAAAGCTGGCCTTTGTGGGTCTTCACAGGAATGTCTTAGCCTTTAGGGGCATGGTGAGGGTGGGGGTGGATGGGACAAGAATTCTCCACTTGACAGAACTGTGCAGATGATGACCAGTTTGACAGGTTGACTTCAATGTAATATAATTTAATTTATTTTACCCTTGAAGATAAAAATAAAGAAAGGATTGCCGTTTCAAGTATGTCCAGTGCCAAAAACAAACAAAAATAATGTGCTGAGGTAGAGGGGGCTATTTGAGAGTTTGGGGTTGGCAAGCCTCCATTACTGTTTTTTTATTTTCAAGTGGGATCCCAAACGCCTGAAAAGCAGACTTCCAAATGAGATGTGAAATGAGGCCGATTTGTAACGTGGCAATGCGAGGAGGCACGACGTGATAGATTTGTGAATTTATTTTGTATTTCTTATTAACAGACTGCACTGGCAGAGTCAATGATGTCTAATAAATGAAAGCAATGCAACACAAGGCTCCTCAGTCTCCTTTGTGCCCACAGAGGTCTGATTCAATAGAGTCATCTTGAATCGTCCTGCTGCTTTCTAGTACCGTGCCACATTCACTGTTTGCATGGCAGCTCGGCCGAAGATTGGCACCTTTCCCAGAACGATGCATCTTAATAGTGGTGACATCACCCAGGCAGCAGACCCACTCCCACTCAACACCCGCCTCCCTGCTAATAGACCGTAAGGGTCCGTTCGACAAACTAAAACATGATTTGTTCTTCGGGTAATTGCTCTTGGCTATTGATTTTTACTTTTTCCTTCTGCAGCTGCCGCCATAGTGATTGAAAACGATTTGCTTTTATTCATGTTTCTTCCCCTAGGTAGCTTTGCAAGAAGAAGTGGCAATAATACAGTATACAGGGTTTAAAATTACAAAGAAATAAAAAGAAATGCGATATATATTGGGGAGGCAGCACATGACCACTGTATTACATATTTAGCTTTTATTGCTTCGTCAAACCAGCGAAGGAGAATCTGTCTCTTTTACTTTCACCCTGCATTTGGGTACTGCAGGTAGTTGTTTTGTTTCTTGGAATTAAATAACTTGGGGATAAAAGGCAGCCACTTTGGTCTGTGCAAGGAAGTGTAACCCTAAAATAGGAGTCCAACAAGTGAATCCACCTTGTGAGTTGATTGCGTGGTAAAACGTGTGCATTCTTAACCATGCATGTCACTTTACTGGTTCATTAAGCATGTGAGTGGGGAGCCCCACAGAACCTGTCCTTCCAGGTCAGTCCTGCTATGAAGGATGAGATCTTTGCAAGGTGTTTGTTTAGTGCTGATGTGTTGCAACCTACACCATGTGTTTTGCACCTGGTACCTTCTCAGCTCTGGCTGCTAGGCTCTTGGTATTGCAGTCGGACAGTTTCATTATCATACGAGGCGTCGTTAGGTGACTAATAACATGCTTTTCCAAGGAGGATACCAACTTTCCCCCTCATCCCCGATGTTTATTTTACTCCCTGACGTAAGCGGAGGAAGTGCCTGTTCCAGGAGCTTCCTGTTTCCAAAACACAGCAGACATCTTTCACGATGCAGTGCGAGCGAGCGTGGAAACGACAGTTTGATCCGAATCCAAAGTAACTCATTTGAATAGAAACCACACCAGAAAAAATGTTTTGGTTAGCAGTCCATGTGGCAGACATAGCGTCTGCTGTTTGACAAAATTTCATCCGCATACAGTACAAATCTGCTTCACTTAATCAACTTCAGGTGGAGCTTTACTAAACTTTCTGTTCTTTGTGATGGGAGGGTGGATAAGGATGCCTATCTGGGATTGCCATGGTTTGCAGATAGTGGATAACATTGGGTGCCAGTGTTATGCTGTATCTGATCTTCCTAGGGTGATATAAACAGGATACAGAACATTGTTGTTAGATGAAATAGCATGCCACAATGCAATGTCCCATAATTAAACATGTCAAGGAAAAAGGCAAGAGCTTCAGGGATATGCTTGAAGTGTTTTTTTTTTGTTTTTTTTTGTTTTTTCTTTTTAAGCTAGCGGCCTTAATAAACCTGAAAATCAAGAATAATTGCTTGTGGATCGAAATTCCCATGTCTCTTCTTGTCTTTTGTAAAACATGCTTTTTTTCTTCAAAGACCAATTTCAGTGATAATGCCCTTGAAAATGGCAATAAATGAACTAGTCTGATTAAAGAATACTTGGGGAGTGGGGATTGGGGGGTGGGGGGGTTGCACAGAAAGAGTAAAGTTGGGTTAACAAGCAAACAATTCTACTCAAGGCACTTGCGTTATCCCTGGATGTGCACGGAGAGTTTTATTCTCATGGCTCCCAGCCTTTGTGCAGTGGCTTGGCTTAAAGAGAGAGCTTTGATTCACATGGAGTACGATCTAATTAGGTGACCACTTTCCTAAATGAGAACTCAGCTGCAACAACTTAATGGGGGGAGGGGGCTGGATAAGTTAATAAGACTGTGTGCATGGTTCAGATAGAGACTGGGAAAGCAGTGGGGTTTGGGGGGGGGGGGGATACTGAATGTTTGAAAAGAGCTTGTGCTCTTTTAAAACTATCAGTATCAAACCCCACCGCTGTCACAATATCGATCTGTGCTCTTGATATTTCAGTTTACTAACACGGGAACACTATTTCATTACAGCTACATCCAATGGGACAGCAGAAGGACTGGAGAACAGAGAAGGCGGAGTCTGCAACACTCGCTCAATGAAGATTATCATGAAAGTTGGGCAAGGTAAGCCACTCTATTTCTATAGTAATAATAGACAAACCTCTGGGGTTGGATTGTTTTTGTTGCTTGTATAGTAAAAAAAAAAAAAAATCCAATTTTATGGTAGCCATATCTCTTTTTCATAAAGTAATACCTGTGAACAGACATATACAGCTACATGGTAAAAGCTTTCCATTACTGCAGGTGCTTGCAATATTTAAAAGCCGCTGACTGGGGCTGGAAGTGTTGCAGATAAGTGGGACAGCCGTGGCTTCACTTGAACCGATTGTTCATAATCTAAATTGCTCCTGGCCATGGGATTTATAGTGGATACTCGGCAGCCAATAGTAGGATATGAAAAATGGCCCACTGGATGACATCATAGCTCATAAAATATTTCAGACATTACTTTGTATTCTATTTATAAGCACCCACAGTAAAAGCTTTGGATTTCATTTTTTAATTGTATTCATATGAGTAGGGAAGTGTCTTTCAAGGTAAAGGTAGGGATCCAACATTTTATTTAAGTTTCTGTGTTTTTTTTTTATGATTCACCAGACAGATGGGACCCGTCTGTTTCATATTACAAAAAAAGAAACAGAAATAGACAGCACTTCTGTTAACAGAGCAGACCCCCCAGCGCCGTTACCTCACACACACACTCTTCATGCTGGAGTGTTGGGAGACAGAGCAGGTCCAGGCTTCACTTTAAATTACACAACCCCTCATTCAGCATTCTCTCATCTCTGATTGCCAAGCAGGCCTGTAGTGGTGCTTGGAAGCAGAGGATATTACCAAGAGCTGCTATTGAAGTCAATAGAAATCTGTAGGGCGGAGAGAGGAGGGGGTGTTTGTGTGCTAATCCTTGACTATATCCCTCATCATTGTCGTCCGGTAGGAAATAAATGATATGGAAACGGCACTCAGGAGGCTGATATAATGTGCGGTCTCTGATCGCAAAGAAACAAAAGCTTCAGTTGTAAAACTTCTATCTATTTAGAACTGTTCAGAACAGACCCCAGAGCCAGGCTGACACATTTGTGTATGTTGTGTGGATGAGATATGGAGGGGTTGCGATATCGGACTGTATGTGGGAATATAATGATTCCATCGACTGCCAGAAGTGCTGGGAATCAGACTCATCCTAACAGACGGCCCTCCCTAATCCCGGAGAGGAGTCGGTAGCATCCTGCCTTCACAATCTAGCTGCGCACACGCATTCTCAAGGATGGCCCAAACAGAAACCAAAAGGCTTTAAATTGCACACCTGGTCTGACCGGAGAGCAGAACAGCAGATAACATTGTCAGTTATCTGAAAGGGGCTGATAACCCTGGACTTCTTCATTTATTCAGATATGAGAGCAGGGTAATTATTAGCCCGGGTTGTCTGTCCTGCTCCAACGAGTGTAAATATAAGTGAGTGACAAAATGTTTGTTTTAAAAATAACGCTCCAGCGAGTGTAAATATAAGTGAGTGACAAAATGTTTGTTTTAAAAATAATTCTCAGAGTATTTCTTTGTGCTGGGAATATGACGTAACATGCAGGCAGTGTCGTGGCAAACTGATAAAGGTTCCATATCTCCTCTTGATCTCCAACCAGGTCAAAAACAATGCTGACCTTAGTCCTTTAAAGACCAAGTGAGATTGCCAGTTGATGCTTTTAGATGTCGCTGCTTTGTTATGGAAGGAGATGAATGACAAACAGCAAATCTGCTGATATGGAAAACCTTCATAGATATTTTAAAATGTTATGTTTCGGGTGCTGCACAGTGATTAGAAATGCCAGCGTTTGATGGCACAGGCTGCTGATTGATTAAACCAACAGTAAAGTTTTGTTTTTATATTGGTTACCACAGCAGTCGCATTTCTTGTTTAGCAACCATCCCGCAAAAAAAAAAAAAAAAAAAAAAAAATGACCCTCAAAATTAAAACAAGCAGATTGAACCAGTAGTAAAATTAGGTTATTTATAACATAAATAAAAACACTGCAAAAGGCTGATTACTTCAGTATGTCAAGCAAAACAACTGTTTTGTTAACAAAAGCGCCACATTTACTAACACATGGTTGTTTGGTTAGCTTTTAAAGTTTTTTTTGTTCCAAAGCTTTCAAAATAACATTGAGCCTTGTAGCCCTGCAGATGTTCAGGGACACTGGACTAAAGAATTGTGTCTTTCACTCAAACAGTCTGTGAGGTAGCTCTCCTGTGTAAACTAATATCAGAAATACAAAACTGATCATTGCTGTATTAGCCTCTTACTATTGGACTTTCAAATTAACTTTGTAAATATGCCTAAAACAGTTAATACCCAGGACATATATATATATATATATATATATATATATATATATATATATATATATATATATATATATACAACCACAAATGGAGGTGTGAAAATGTGTTTTTCAACAAAACATAACTGCAGAAGGAAATTTGACACAGTTTCACTTTCTAGCAAGCATCAAGGTAGGCATTCTTATATATATATATATATATATATATATAGATAGATAGATAGATAGATAGATAGATAGATAGATAGATAGATAGATATTGCCCCCTCTTTAATGAGAACTTTCTGGTCTTTACTTTCAAGTACCTTCATTGGAGAAAGCATATCTCTTATATATAGAGACAAACCTGCATGGAAAATGTGTATATCGTTTTGGAATGTGCCGTGTGTTCTCCCATTGCGATATATATAGATATTATATTTGCTGTAATTACACACCGTTATCAGAACCTGATTGAGACTTGGCTGTAACCATTGCTCTGTGAAAAGCTTAACATCAGTTTGTATAGTTTTACACTTAAGTTTCTTTAGAAGTTCAGGCCTTTTCCCGTTGCAGACAGTACATGCTGTGCCTTGCACAATGAGTACTCTGCTTTGTGGATTCGTGCAGTCAGACTGGAGAAGATATGTTTGTGGCAGCACTTATTCAGCCAAGTTCAAATACTTATATCCTTTTAATGTTTCCAACTCATTATGTAGCATTTTTGGCCTTCCATTTCCAGTCATTATCAGAGAACAAACCTAAGAAAACAAAAATTACATTGTTTTATTCAGGAGCAAACTTTATTTCAGCTCTCCGAAAACAAAATTATAAAGAAAAAACAGCCATGCTGGTGCGCATGGGTGCAGTATGTGTTGCTGTCCCTAGCACACAGTCCTTCATGTGTTTGAATACATTGCTACTGTGGTGCTTTGAGATGAAAATCCCTTGGTGCAGCGAAATTCTTGACATTAGTAAGACAACAAGGCATTCAATTAAAGAATATCCTGCAGTATGTGCTCTTAAATGTCATGCACGGAATGGAGTGTACAGGGAAATCCATACTCAGCACATTATATTCAAGATTCACTTCCTTTTGTATAGCACACAAACCCAATAAAGCCTTGAACATTGACTTAGAAGGTCCTCCAGAGAAATAGAACAGTAAAATATGCCTACGTTAACTATGCATGATTTTATTGCATTTCTTTTCTGATGTCATAAATGGCTCCTTCAAAACCTGACTACAATACCTCAGTGTGTCTTATCATAACAGATTTGAATAATGTGACAGGTAGGAACAAAGCGAGGTGAAGAGCAATTCTCCACCTTGCATGTATTACTGTCTGTATTGCATTGCGTTTGTTTATACCATTGTGTGAAGAAAGCATTTAAGATCGCAATGCAAACATCTATTGAACTTATAATATGCCTATACTTGCTAAAACTGTTCTTATATCAACTGTATTAAGTAAAGTGTACCTCCAGAGGGTTATGTATGAATGAAGAGACTTAAAGTACAATATAGTGTGTGGTTAAAACTCCTCACACAAGATCATAGTATTTAAACACCCATTTCACACATTCTTCTTGAGATTCGGTTTATCCCTTTAAAACCTTAAACTGCTATTAAGAGACAAGTGCTGCTGCCAGTTTTTGCTCCAGAAACGTGGTTGCTACCAACATTTCGTTTAACGTTTTCTGATGATAATTAACGTTTTCGTTGAGACAGCAGAGCAGAATCGAGATTAAACCTGTTTTTTTGTTTTGTTCTAACTTTCCAGATCCAAACACAGTGGTACCAGAACCGCCAGTAACAGTAAAGCCCATCAAAGAGATTGACAACTCGATAAAGGCTATCACCACAAGCCCAGCCAGGAAAAACAGGCCGGATGAAGATCAAGGCAGTGCAGGTAAGAAACCTATCTGAACACAGGCCAAGGAGCAGCTGAAGCACTTCTTGTTCTTGGCTCATTCATTTGGGCGTCGCTCTGTGGACTGGAAGCAGCTTTACAGTTTCATTTTACAATTGAATTTTGAAATTGAAAGACCAGGTGTATTGATGCTGCCATCCCTCTTACTAGCTGGTTTCTACTCCACTGTGATTGGGTCCCTGGAAATCGCAGGTCTGTTGACAAGGAATGAGTTTGTTACTGGAATTCGTAGTTTTTAAAAGAGTTTCTAATGTAGGAATTGGTTTGTTTGTATGTATGCTTTCAGCGATTTTAATAATGCCTCACTTTTAAAAGTAGCTAGGTAATAGAACTGTAGATAAAAGTGCTTTTGAAGAAGTAGTAAAAAAATAAATAAAGAAATAAATAAATAAAGCATTCTTACACCAGTGAAATGTTTATTGTTATACTGCAGAGTTATACATGACCAGAATTGAGTTGTGAAAAATATATATATATATATATATATATATATATATATATATATATATATATATATATAATATATAACTTGTGGTGGTAAAAAAACAAAGTGTCAGTCAAGGTTTTAATTATTCCAAATGCTAATGCAGATTGATGTGGTGCTCAAGGGTGGTAATGAAAAATGTAAATTGTAACTGAGATACAGTGATAGCGCAGTGAATATGTTTGTCAGAGCCTATTAAAACCAGTCAGTGGGGCTGCAAGGTAAAGAGGGATTTCAAGCATTACCATATTGGGTATATTCATTTGTATTTATTTTGCTCAGGTTTCAACCACCAGGGAACTTTTTTTTTTTTTTTTGTCAAGTTAAGCAGAAAAGTGTCAGAGTTTATAAAGTTTTTAAAAGTCATTTTTTCCTGCGAGTCCGTCGCCTGCTGAGGGAGAAAATAAAATCAGATGTGCAAGAAGTGAATTCTGTCCTTGGCTGAGGCCACGCCAAGACTCCCATGGAGTCTTTTCCTTTAAACATATTTCCTTTATGCTTCATCCCTTTGTTTTATTTCCTTTATATATATATATATATAATCTTGTTTGTGTTAATGTAGTGCTGTGCCGTAAGCACCTGTAAGGCCCAGTAGCAGGTTGCTAAATCATCTCATCGCGGAACTCACCCCTGTGTGAAATGTAACCTTTTCTTTGGAAACAAAACCACTACTGTATCTCACAGCTCCAGAGTTTATTTAAAACTCATCACGTGATAAATCTTTAGAGCTTAACGTAAAAGTCACCAAAAAGTGAGCCCTGCACTTCAAAGGCAGCGGGAGCAGGGAGATTAAAAAGCACCCCAGCAGTGGTGTGTTTAAGCACCACATCGTGAAACCTGAACACACTTTCCCAAAGCAATTCCAAAAGCATTCTTTAAATCGGCTGGCTTGTTTCTACAAGTAAAACATAAATTAATCAAGATTTCTACAGAGAGTTGGCAGGCTTCAATGCATTCAACAAGAATTCCAATTTACACTACAGAAATCAATGCAAAAAAAAATCTGTTGTGAGAAAGATACATATCTTATATATTTTTGTACATATACTGGCGTTCTCTGTTTAATTCCAATGTTGATGTCCTCTGTTTGCTCAGGCAGAGGAGTGCTTTATAGCTCATCCTTTTGTCATTAATCAGAGACCTCGCAGCCCTTATTACAGGGGGATTGCATTGGTCAGGAAGCAGTGTCATTGCATTCACAGTGAGAGGGGATAAAGTGAAATAGAAATAGTAAGGAAAGCTGGAATTGAAAGTGAACCACGCAGGAAATGGGCCTCTCAGCCTAATTGGAATCAGTCTTTAGTCTCTACATCTAATGAGAGACTAGCGCTTTTTGCCATGACCAGCATACAATATAATTTAAAGCCAGTTTCATTCCATGCTCTATACATAGCTCTGCATCATATACATATACATAACGAAATGTACATACCGTGTATTCCATGCTCATAGGAGTATTGAGGAAAGTGTCAACACACAGGGACAAACTGTATAAAAAAACAACTTCTATTTGCAAGCCCCACAATTAAATGACTGAGTTGTTTATATTTGATAAAGTCCTGATATTAATGAACGAGTGAACAGCTTTGAAATCTAGTCCATAGATGTGATATCATTATCATAGTATTCTGTCCAAATCCATTCTTGCAAGATTTGCATTAGAAATATAATGCAACAGTCACTGGCATGTCAAAGCTGGCTCAGTACTGTGCTAACTTCTGATCCATTTCCTCTTCACAGGTACAAACAACCAGTATGGGGAAAACAAGACCCCTCCCGAGGATGGGATCTTTGGCTCCAGGCCAGCTCTTTTCACTGCCATCGGAGCGGGCTGTGTCATCTTCCTCCTGATCATCATCTTCCTGGTCATCCTCCTGATAAAGATCAAGAAACGGCACAGGAAGCACACCCAGCAGCGATCTGCGGCCCTGTCCCTCAGCACACTGGCCAGCCCCAAGATCACTGGCAATGCTGGCTCTGAACCCAGTGACATTATCATCCCCTTACGGACTACAGAAAATAACTACTGCCCACATTATGAGAAGGTCAGCGGAGACTACGGCCACCCGGTCTATATAGTCCAGGAGATGCCACCGCAGAGCCCTGCCAACATCTACTACAAAGTGTGAAGGCCTGAGAAACAGCAAGACGAAAGAACGGAAGACAAGGATTTAGGACATTTTGCTTTAGAGAATTCGTGCCTACATTTTACTACCTAGACCTTCTGTTGTCGGTATAGAGACTTTTTTTTAATACGGTGTTTAAAACAGTGACACAAGGAAGCAAAACAAGAACAAAAGAACGAGGGATGACGGAGAAGGTCTTAATGGAGACTGTAGTCAAGATAATTTCCTCTGTAGGCCAAAGGCAGGTTATGTGGGCCTTTCTCATCTTCTCTTCCTCTTGTTTCTCACTGTCCCTTTGGATATACAGTATAGAGCCACATATCCTCTTTATTCAGCTGTTTTACCCTTCGGAAATGAAAGAGGCTGGATCATAAGACGACTAGGCCTTGATGCTGAGAAGCCTTTATTCTTGCTCCTAAAGATATGAGATAGAACAGGGTACCTGAAAAACTTAAAACGGTGGTTTGTCTGTCGTGCAAGGACGTTGTACCTGACTTGAAGCCTTTTCAGAGCGCTCAGGTGACCGGAAGACGAACAGTACACATAACATTTTTATTTCACACCATGATGTTTACCTTGTTTATAATCATCAATATTATTATTATTATTATTATTATTTTGCCACCTGATTCTCATTTATAAGCTGATCAGGCTTTCCTTTTAGTTTTGTTTCAGTTCTGGTATAAAATATATAAAGTTAAGTTTATTTTTCTCAGAAAAAAACTAAGCCACCAGTCAGCCAGCTGCAATCTAGGACATACAGTGACTGTGGATTTGGCCTTCTTTCCAAAGGCCTGGCCTGATCCTGTATGTAGACAGCTGTGGAGTGTCATGGGAAATATGAAACATGTGTTAGGAGAATCTCAGAAAATATCATGATTTTCAAAAAAAAGAAAAATCTGCAATGGTTTCTTGGTGGTTCTTTTTTTTAAATGGACGCATTGTGGCCATATATCTTATGAAAGAAAAAGCTAAGTTTCTAGCAAAGGTGGACAAAATACACAGTGCTTTTCAGCTATGTTGTACTATGTAGGGCAAAATAAAACATTACGATGGAATGTGAATAAGACAGCAGGGGAACTGTATTGTATCTCATGTGAGTTAGATGTTGAGCAGTTCTGTATGTCAATTATTCAGTTTTATCACAGAGCTAGCCAGATATGGAAGCTGTTTTGTACTCGGTTGCCTCCATGTATAAATTGATGGTTGTTCAAGCATTATCGCCTCTAATTCCTTAACCGTAAACAGGTTATTAAACCATTAAAAAAAAAAAGTATGCCCCCAAAGTGGAAGCATACATTCGATCAGCCATGACATGACAACCTCGTTTTAGACATGAAAGTATATATTTTTTTACCTTGATGTAAGGCAGGTCGAAAATGTTAATGTAATGCATTGGCAAGAGGTTCCGTACTATCAGGTTGTTTTTTTACAACACAATCTGCTCTTAAAATATGTCGCTCTAATGAACTGCTTTCTGTAGACACCTGCTATTTTTATTTTGCTCTTACTAGGACCAGCTGGCAACTAAAACAGAAAAATGACCTCCCACCTCCAGAGTGTCTATCAGTTTGTTTTTAACCTAGCTGCAAGCAAGCAGCAGTGTTTTTAAAAGATGTATTTTGAATAACAATATTTTGGTGATGCATCATAGAATCAGTGTCCGGAGATAATATAGGCTGAACATACTTAAATGCCTATTGGAGGGGATTTGTTCCGGTAACAGACGTAGGCTGTAGTCAGGGGAAGCACATATTTCTTGCAGAGATAAAGACTAGGACAGAAGTGCATACTTTTTTTCTGGTTAAGCAGTGTTTGACTTTAGTATACAAACGTGTTTGTTTATGTGCTTATAAGGCTGCAGAGGGGCCGACTTCAATGCTAAACCTACAATGATGATTAAGCCCTAAACGCAACAGTGAAACCCTTTTAAATGGTTAGGAATTACAAAGCCGTATGGGATAGGCAAACATAGGAGAGCCACATTCAAAGGAAGCAGTGCCTCTTTTATGAAGTGTGAACTTTATTAAAACTGACAAACTTCATGTAATTCTATAATATAGATGTATTTAGGGAGTGCCATGGGACTGGTGTAAGCACTAGCCAAGCCTGGGGGAGTGTACGTTAATTGTGGAGACCGGAAATAAATCAATTAACAGAACAAACGAGGCCAACATTGCAAAATCAAAACATGACAACATAAAAACTATGGTTCCGTAGACAAATGCAAATAGGAACAGATGAAATGAAAAAATAAAGTATATTATTAAGTAAATTACATTTTGTGTTAAGTGTTGTAATTTTAATTTTAATTTTTTTTAATGTTTTATATAATTTGTATATTTTTTTTTTTTTTTTTGGCCTATATTGTAAATGACTTGATTTACAAACAGTCAAAAATAAATTAAAAAAATAAATTAAAAAAAAAACAGTGTACATATGTGAAAATAAAATGAAATTTAAAAGTTAAATTTATTAGCACCCCATTTATGAAAATATAAAAAAATAGATGTTTTTGTTCCTTTTGTTTTTCATTGCAGATTTTCTTTGTAAATATTTGTCTTTTTTTTAAAAGACATTTTGTATAAACTTTTGAATTATTTTCTTGTTTGCTTTTTGTTAGAAAAAAAAAACTCTTAGAACGGGTGTAAAACATCAACTATATACATCTGAAGTGCCAGATACAGTAATGAAAATGAAAAAAAAAAAAAAAAAACAACAACTGTGGGGTGACTGTGGGGTTCACTACAAGAGAACGGTTTGACATTTCAGTTCCGGGACACGTTCAGCACACTAGCGTTTTTATAGCGTGGCAAACAAATCAATTCAAATAATCCTATTCCATGTTTTTCTACATCTTGTATTTTATGAAAAAGAAATGCGTCCTGTGAAGCCCCTTGACATCTCTGAGAAGAGAATGTAGTGAATCTTTAAGTGAAGTGACTGACCAGCACAGACTCCCAGTTGCCTTGTGTCGCAAGCTGACTGTTAGGGGTAAAGAACTGAATTTATACCGTGAAACTGACCTAACCATTCCCAGATTCAGATTTACCCAAAGATGTACACCGCCTTCCCGTGTCACATGTCATCATGCAGCAACAACAGGTATAGCACGGCTTTAGAACCATTCAATAACATGGCCTTGACAGACAATAACATGCCCTGTCGCTGAGCTGTAGTCCTAAATTAATTATTTGTTACAGCAGGGAAAGGGTTATTTCATTGTCCAGTGATCTATGTAATGGGACCAGAGAAATGGGTTGTTAGGGCAGAGCCCCTGCTATCAGACGGACTCTTAAGGTCATGAGAAAGACCCTTCTTTATTTATGAAATAACTGAGCTCTATCTTGCAGTATAGGCACACACACCCACCCCACAATGCCTGTAATGGTGTGATTCAGCTGGTCTCCTGACCCATTGGATTACCACAATGTTATTACAAGTTCCCTTCAATGGGTGAGTGACTCTGACCTCAAAGTCACGGAGCATTTAGCTCTGCCCCTATCCCCCTGACCTATGGTGGCAAATGGAATAGATTTAGAATGAAGACGGTTTGGAACAATGGCAAGCACTCCTTGTGAAGATGGTTAGGATAGATGAACGCACTTTGTACTTCACCATAGAAATCCTGAGCACTGTGTTCCTATGGCCTGCTGCAAAGCAAACACTTGTTTTTTAAAACCATGATTTCTTTGAAACACAGAGTAATACAATCAACTCTCATACAGGGCTGGGCTGGTTGTTCACTTCTCCTGGGCTAAGCCACGCCCCATAGTATGGTATATGATTTCTGTGCATACTGAATACACAGTATTATTATGTTCAATGTACATGTGTACAGACCCAGTGGATTTGTGTTTCTTTGTATTTGCTCCATAAATGTCTGTTCATTTTTAGCCTTTCACAATGCAGCTTTTACCCCAGTACAACATAACCAGTAACAATGGAATCTGCGTTCCATGAGCCAAGTTTGAAAACCTGATATTGCATATTGATAAATAAATTTTTCCTGTGGAAATCTGTGTCTGGATCTTTGTATTTATTTTATTTCTTTAAAACTGCTGTTGTCAAACAGGTAGGGGGGCTGTAACAATAAAGGCATTATCATTAACCCTTTCATGCATGGCAACAGATTTAAAAAAAAAAACTCTCTTCTAGTCTTTATATGGGGACATATGGAAGACACAAATGCATGATGACTTCATATGACGATGCTGTTCTTCCCAATATAAAGCAATGGGGAAATGTCTATGAAAAAATATTTTTTAGCTGTTTTCAATATTTTGTGCATGAAAGGGTTAATTGATTCCGAGCTAAATTAGGGCATGGGAACTCTTAACTGTAGGCTTTAACATGAGAGTCCATTGGATAACCTGCGTCAGAGGTGACAGTAATGGCCAGGGTCTGTGTAATTGAATTGTTCACACACAGTGCTGAAACAGGCAGTCTGCAGCTGTTCTTTCAACTCTAAAGCTCTTTTTGGCACAGACTCTGCAGCTTTGAACATTTAAAACAGAGAAAGCATTTTGTGCAATGAAGTTTATATGCCACCTGTATAGGTCAGTTACATTTTCTCATGGTACACGTAGAAATTATCAATAACCTGCATTTAATATTACAAAAACAGTAAGAAACAACACAGGTAAACTAGTGCGTTTGTTTATTTATTTATTTTTAAGTTGCAGATTCTCACATTGGAATAGTACGTTTAAATATTGTCCCATATGTATCAGATATGTCACACAGAGCTGCTATGTATGCAGGTAAACATATTGTATGTTGTATATAATAAAACAAATATTTAAGACTATTCCATATGGAGAAAATCTATAGAAACCACAACGAAGCTGCTTTCAGTAGTTGAGTGTTCCATGATAGACATGTGTTCCACATTGTAGCGGTCTAGGTCCGCATTGATTCTTTTAGGAGTTTGAAAGTATAGCCTCCAACAAAAGCCTGTTAATGTGATTTATTATTACATTACGTGCATCTAATGATCAATAGATCAAATTGGAATCAGATTTTTGAGACTCAGTTGGGGTCCGTCCTTCTGAATTGTATGTGAAGCTTAGACTGTAGTACTGTATCCCCATTGACGGCTGGAAGTATCATCTTTAAACACATTGCTTGGCGTTTATTATACCACTGCTGTACACAACAGCCTGTCGCATATGGTAGATGAGTCTTGAAGAAGTTGGATTCCAGTAAAGTACTAATTGAAGGACAGTTCTCTTATGGCAGTGTCACTGTGTTTGCCACTAGCAGGTACTCTCGGGGTTCCTGAAAAATTGGTGGGTTCCTGAAAACCTCTTAATCAGTGAACTGATAATAAGATATGAAATCTAGGGGAGAGCAATACAGTGTTTGTTTGCATTTGAATATATTTGCCAGTGATAGGGCATATCTATAAAGATAACCCTTTTTAAGAATTTAGAAACTATTGTTTCACCCGTATGTCTTTCTATGTATCCTTCTGTCCATTGGTCATCATTTGTTTGGCTCTCAATTAATCCCTTCCCTTTCGAATGCTCACTGCCCCCCTCTGGATGGGCTCATCAGAGCAGGGCACTCCAGGAGTTTTTTTCTGAATTGTTGGGCCACAATTGGCAGCCAACCTTCACAGTAAATGATGTCTTTGTCTAAGCAATACTGCTTTTGACCTCACATTATAGAAAACATATTGGAATGATGTTTTTTTGACTCACATTTGCTTTCTGGCACTTACAGTTGGCGCCTACAAAGTTAACATTCAACAGGTCCTTACAGCTTGAAAAACCACAACAGTGCCCCTAATATACTGAACATATAGACAAGGTTTATTATTAAAGATTTGACGTGCATATTTAGTTAAAGATTACTCAGTGCAAAAATAAAGATCAAAGCATATTCTCTACATGAGCAAATATCATGCGCACAAGGATTTTTCTGTGTAATACGTTCAAAACTTTGTTCACTGCACAGGTTCCAAAATAATGGTTCTTGGGTGACCATGCATGCATTTTTGTTTGTGAAATATATACAGTATATAATATTGTATGGCTAATCCAAACAAGGAGTGGTGCAGCCAAGGAAAGCTGAAATGACTTACCCAGTATTGCACAAGATTCTGTTTGGAGCTGGAAGTACATAAATATCTGGTTTCAACAATCCGTATTAGCACTAGTGTTGGTTAGTAAAAAGTTTACACCATGTTTATTTTTAATATGAATATATATATATATATATATATATATATATATATATATATATATATATATATATATGATTATATTTCAGAACCTAGGGGGGGTCATTTTTTCTGAAAATGTGTTCTAAGTCTAGTTTTAAACATTTAATTAAACAAAGAAAAAAAAAACCTCTGCAGACTGAACACTAGCCCTTAAGCTCAGTGAACCTGTCTCAATATATTCTTATTTTGTTGCAGTAACCAGGATTATGAATAAATCAACACTGTATCTCCGGGTGCAGAATGTCCGTTTCTTGACAAAACAAAACAGCATCATCTGATTCAATGACAGAGGTCTAAAAGAGGTCTAAAAAGGACACGATGTAAAGAAAATGAAAACCTTTCCAGACTGCCAGTGCTGAAGACTTTTACAGAAACTGCTTTAACAAAACTCTTCGGGGGGAAAAACAAACAAACAACAAACACTTAGAAGTGTTTCTCTGAATACAGGGGCGGCTTTTATTTAAGGTGACTTTATTTTGCCATCAATAAGAGCAACTACTGGTGCAAACTTTGTTTAAACTTAATAAACATGCCCCAAGATGTGTGGTTTGAAATCTAAAAAGATCTTCTTGTTTACTTAGTTAAATGAATGTGATCACCTGGAATAATCAATTTGTTTTCAGAACTCCTTCAGGAGCTAAATAAATAAATGCATTATCTCGTAAGGGCCAGTACTGTGCCTTCTGGTGAATTTGAAAGCACAAAAAGTGAAAGCGTTTATAAGGAAAGAGGCTGTTGATTCAATATGAACTGCTATAATAATATAAATGGACCTCTGCCTCAATCAAAGCTTTTCCTACAGCTATGAATGTGGGTTGTTTCGATCTTTGAAACAGGCTGGAAAGCACAATAGCCTAGACTGACAGTTTGCTTGCTTAAGAATTTTGTAAAGGACTTTCTCCATTGCCCTAAACTAAAGATCCAGACGGAGTCAGAATTCTTCTTATTATTTTTTGTTTTTGTTTGGTGATTTTAATATCCTGAACTTATCCTGAAGGTTCAGACATCCTCAGCTCTATATCTCTAGCTCAAATGGGTCCTTGGTGCATGGGTGTTGTTTTTTTTTGTTTTTTTCATGTGTAATCTTTCCAAGATTTATGCAAACTGGATCTGGGCCAGATGTTTCTGTTGCTTCATAAGTTAATAGTCTATGATATTTTATATTGCTCTCCAAAATGCTAATTCATTTAATATAATTGTTGCTTTGTTTAAATTAAGTGGCTACTTAAAACCAAGTTGTGGCTGCTCTCAAAACCGTGCTAAAATGCAGGATTAAAATGTGAACCCAGCCTATCTGCGTTTGTCAGCACCATTAACACCAGACCGCAATATCTCAACAGTCAAAGTGATGGTGTTGAAAGTGTCTACTTAAACAATACAAGAGCTTTCCTTTCATCTTCAGGGAGTCAGTCCTGACCTGTAACCAGTGCTCCCATTTCAGCTTGGGGGAGCATGGACATTTCATGGATGACGCGGTGTGGAACTTTACAATCATCTAAAAATGCAGTAAAGGTCTTGAAATCTTGAGTCTTAATCTTTAGTAGCTATCTTCAGTGCCCTTTTCATAGCCCTGATTAGTATTGTGCAGTTGAAGATGTATGTCTAATGCATTTTCCTCTTTCGATCTCTGAAGGGAACACACTATAAAGCACGCCTCTCTGCCATGCTGGTCCACACTAAAGTCCTCTGAGCTCCAGTTAACACATGCTGATGCTCTGCCTTCCTGCTTTATTGAAAATCACAGTTGCATATCAATGGACCCTCAAGCCATCTCTAAGAGCATTGACGGTCCTCAGTATGAAAAAATCACTATCACCAGAACATGACCGAATATCGTAAACCAGCATTTACTTAAAACAGACCATTGCAAACTGTGGTTAGTATGGCATAATATAGCTAATCTGTACCTTCCTATATCTTTGTTTTTAAGTATGGGAAACTGATAATATGTAACCATTAAGGGTCTAAAACATACTGGTAATATATTTCTTCTTACCCAGGTGTTTTGGAATGTTATTTTTTCGGCTCTTTTATTGAAACAGCACAGTCTCGCTACAATATTTCTAACTATATGCATTTGGCAGGCGTCAACTGAGCCCATCAGGACTTGATTAGAATAACGTGTGTCACCTGTGTTAGGCTTGCATTGAAAGCCTTGCTTTGGTTTTACATCACAGACACTTTAAACTTCATGCTTTTGTATTTCTTTCTATGCATCGTTTAGTCCCATAAACATGAAAAGGGCTGTCCACAAATAAAGGACAATGCACAACAGGGACCTGTTGCAAGTGTACCCCTTTGAAGTTTACGCTTCGTTTATGAAGTGGATGAAAGCTTGACTGCAGCATGTCAGTAATGACGGATATTACTGGGAATCAACCAGCAGACAAAGTGAAACCAGGTGAGATGTTTTGTGACTCGTGAATTAGAATTTGGAATTTAAAGTTATCTGCAAAACAGGCTTGTCTTGTCTTTTAGGCTGCAGTCAGATTGACAGCATGGGGATTTTTGATTGTATACAGGGGCCTTAGATCTTGTAGGTCTATGGCGACTTGGTTCTGCAAAATGGAGCATGTACTTTTGTGTTAATGGCTTTCACATGACTGATTAATTGCTATGCAAATAACATCCCTGACAAGTGCAGCATTGTTGTGCACTTAGACAAGTACTATACCTGGTTTCATAACATCACACTTAATGGCAGTTAAAATAAGAACTATTCATTTTTCATAAACATGGCATTATAATTTGACCCAGTGAGATTCTAATCACAGATCAGACTGTACAGCATCAATTATATGTCAGAACTCATGTACCATACCGAGTAGGTTTAAAATAAATAATGGAGCATATATGCAGGAAGCATGTTTCTTTAAGGGTTACATTAATATTGTGCTGTCAGTGGTAGGAGCAAATGCAGTGCATGCATAAGCTCAAGCTAAAACATGGATATCTTTCCCATTTAGCCATGTCTAAATCATGTCTAAATAAACAGAGGTTGAAATTTCGTTGAGTTTTCTTTCAGTCAGTTGCACTTAACTCAGGATTTGCATATTTGTAACATTAGCATAAACGTATAAAAGTTCAAGATATATTTTTAGTAATCCACACAGAAAAAGGTAAGTAAACTATGCTGTTGCAATTATTTCGTGATTCATACATAATCATTTTAATACGTAGCGGTACCAGCGTCTAGTCTAAGTAGTGTATTCATTTGATGTGGGCTCCTGGGGTGAACTTGCAAGTGTGTCACATTCAAGTTGACTTCACTGCCTTTCTAATACACTGTTGTAAAAAAAAATGAAATCCTGTCGAGTCATCCAGTTATTGTAACATGAAACTGCAATGCTAATTCAAATCACATTGTTTCAGTGGTATGGTGTCCAGCAGTCTTTACATTTCCAGCTCTAATATCATTCCAGATTTGTACAGTTCATGATTCCATGCACACTACATGGGACACATCAAAGAGTAATCTAAAGGTTTGGTCTAGCAAGCAAGCTCACTGCACTAGCCACCACTTCAGGGATTGGCCACCGTAGCTCTTCCAGTGAATTCCATTGCAGGGCTTTGTGTCAATAGCTTGCATTATAATATTGGTCCTGCTAAAGATGAATCCAATAATTAAGACCCTATTTGAAGCAAAGTCTTGAAATATAATGGAGTGGGACAGCCAACATATCCATGCACTAGTCTATTGCCGCACCTGAACCTACAGATGCATTTCTCTCTCCCACCTTGTACTGCTGGCCAGTCAATGCATGCATTGCTCTGATTACATCTTGAACCCGGAACAGTGACCCAGATTAATTTGCATCCACCAATGGCACAATGTACTGCTATTCAGAAGAGCAAATCTCTGGCCAATACTTTGCGTTTGATTTGTCCAAGTGATGGTGATGGAAACAGACTTGCATGGTTTAATTTGGGGATTATCAAAGACTCTCCAATGTGATTCATCCAAATGAAACAAGGCTGTAGTGTCTAAAGACGGATAGGTTCAGCAGTCAGCATATCCAGAAACAAGATCAATCCAACATGGCTGGTGAAAAAAAAAATCTTGAGAATGGCTTGCTGTGAATTACAACATGTCATATTCTGTGTTGGGTGCCATGTGCAATGTTAGTCATTTGGTGGTTGGACTCCAAAGGGCTGCTCACAGAGTTCACAGAAGCCCACAGAAATACAGTAGGCATTCCTGCCCAACCATCTCTTTGAAAAGTAAATCTTTCATGTTGAGGCCTCTGGTTTATTAGTTCTCTATATTCTCGGGTCCAAATCCATGCTCCGGAGTCAGCCAACACTTGCGGCCCTGGATAAACAAGGGAGAGTGTGGTATACCCTAGGTTAGAGAAACAAACATGTTTTCCACATGTGTCGGGACGCAATGTCCTCTCTAGCCAAAATCAACTTCATGAAATAGAATTAAAAGCATTATGCAATTTAAGAGACCACCTAAATAATGCGCTACCATCACATGTTGAAAATGTGATTGAGGTTCCAACTTGTGCTGGTCACTCATTTTTGCCCGCTGAGCTACGGATAGTTTTTTTTTTATTGTCTGTTTATGATGAGCATAGAAAGGTATGCTGGGTTACCTAGCATGTGTAGCTTGGGTAAATCGGTTGTCTGCATACCATGCTACATAATCACACAGCAGATAGGAATTCTCCCAACACAACCCATTCACATCTTCATTTGATAAAGGGCAGAAGCTCAGAAGCACAATTTTTATACCGTGCTATTATGAATTAGCAATTCCAGTGCTGAGGTGATGGCAACAAGTTTGTTTTCTGCCTAAAGGCTTCACTACACTATATATGATATTTACCCTAACCTTTCAATTTAAACACAAGTGATATGCTGGAGACACACAGTGTGTAGTATGTACATGTACTATACTATACTTACTGCATACTAAAGAGCATTGCATTTTCGTTTTCACACACACAGACTTTGTTTATAGTCGGGGTCTGTAGTATGTGGATGTGTGCTTTTTTAATGAGTTGCAGTGAATTTATTTTGTGTCTTTGTTGAGGAAATGCATCCTCAATGAGACGAAACCTTTTTTTTTTTTTGTTGTTGTTTTTTTCCATATTTATGAAATGCACACCCACATGCAGATGCAAAGAGCTACCATTCATAATATAATTATGTGGCATGTGTCCTGGATTTTGTTACCGCTGCTTTGTTAACTGTGCATTGTCAGTTGTGTGGTCATTGTGCCTATGCACATTGGGCATGACTGAGTGTGGCAGAGATTAAAAACTCTTAACCATGACAAGTAAAATGGTACCTCTAAATCAATGGCAAGCACTGTAAATACGTTAAATAAAATAGATGTGGTATGTATTGTGTAGTCACTGCTGTTTAAAATAATCATACATAGGCTGGCATTGGTGTATCATCTGAATAACAAATGTTTTATTGTTATTTTATAATGATTTCCCCGGCCCTGAAGATCATTTAAAATAACTGGACCACCCCAGCAATACAAGCTAACGGATATCCATTGGAATTTGCGGCCATTATTTTTAAAGTGTTACCTTAGAATTACGACAGACTATAATGTGTGGTCCTTGATAAATTAAAGGGGTGGTTTGCCTGATCTACATTTTCCTAATATTACATTCTGTACATGTTTAATATCCCATGATGTGTGCTTTCCGTTATTCTCTATTGTTTGGTTTCTGCTTAGATAATTATTGAACTATTCCAGCAACATGATTTCCTAGAAAGATTTTCCATCTGCTTCCTCGCAGAGGGGCCAGAAACTACAGTTACACACTGAGCAAATCCCTGGTTTCTAAAACTGCCTCACTCTCCTCAGAAATACAAAAGGTTGAAAAGGGTAATGTTTTCTTTTTCAGGAATATCCTGCAAATGAGGTCAATAACTTTCAAAGCATAACCAACAACAGAGAACAGCTGAGAACATAACTACAGTAATGGCATTGATATTAAATATTCCAAAAATGGTATAAAATATATCTTCAATGCTTTTTTTACATAAGACATTTACATAGCCTCTTTCATGACACAAATCTGCTTCGAAAACCTCCTTGTTCCCTGGTTCCAGGTGCCGTCTGTTCCTGATGTGCACACTGGTCTCCTTAAACTACTGAAACTAATGTTCATCAATTGCTGCATGCATCTTATTCAGCATTCGTTTTATAACTAAATAAATATTAGGCCTATTACGTGGTTATCTTTCCTAATGTATTTACTTTTTGCTGCGAGAGGACTGCAGCTTTCTCCGGGAGACGAGATGCTTCAGCTTCGCCTCAGCCCAGCTCCGGCAGCCGAACCTGGGGCGAGCCCATTCCCTCTTCCCCTCGCCCGACCCACTCTCCTTCACGCACTTGGTTTGCTTGTCTGTCGCTTTGAACTGAACTCCCGACCGCCGTTTAGCCAGGCTATTTATAGTTTAAAAAATGCTAATTAAAATGATCCACGAGTGTAAATGCACATTAATTAGAGACACTCCATGTAAAGTGTTACCATGCATTTTGCTATATATATGCGATTAATAGATACTTATCGGACCCGTCATTGAACAGCTGCTTGGAGCCGTTAGTCCTGAGTAAAGGCTTGTCTGATTGCTGCTGCAGACAGTAAGCAGCTTTGGGCCTCGAAGGCTCTCAAGTAGAACGAGAATGAAGAGTTTCTTTTGTAACAGCATGGTGGCACGGCTCTGGATCCTGGCTTCCAGCCCACTCAACCTTACCTGATCTAACTGCTGCCCTTTGGGAGCTGCTGATGTGGCTCAAGTAAAGCTGTCATAATTAAAGGTTAACTAGGTCACCATAGCAACTGGTGCAGGTCTATGTAGAGACTCGATATGACACCATTCTACCTGCAATAAAACACAAAAGGTACAAGAAGGACTTTTGTTGTCAAGAAGAGGTAGAGATTTTTTATATAGTAGACAGAAAATAGCAACATTTTATAAACATATCAGGCCCGATAAACACCAGGCTCTCCGGGAAAGACACTAGGACCTTGTGTACAGTTCTGCAGATATGATGTAATGCCTATGAAACATATTTTTGAAGTTGTTTTGCTTTGTAACTTTATTTTGAAATTCAGTTTTAAAAGCTCTCTTTCTCTATCCATACTATTATATATTCCTGTTTATGATTAATGATTAATTAATTTTGACTGAGAGTTGAATATGAATCAGTAAGGAATATCTCATCAATAGGTCTTTACAATGTATCGGAAATTACAGCAGTTGAATTATGGCTGCAATACATTGCCTGTGTTTTGTAGTGGGCGGGTGTTTCTCTTCCTTTCTGTAGAATCACAGGAAGTCATGAGGCATCCTTTCTGTACACATTCGGCTGTCTGTACGGGAATATAGCAGACCGAGGTTTTGTGATGTTAGTTTTCATTAAGCTTCCTTAAAGTTGACAGAACCCAAATAGCCTCAGCTCAGGACAAATAACGGAAATGCCTGTCGCAGCGCTTGTGAAGAAGACAGGCAGGCAGGGGCAAATAAAAATGAAGTAAAATACAGCCATCAATGAGCTGTGAGACGGGGGATTAGGGAGACTTTCGGAGCCGATCTGTGCTATGAATTAGGAATCATTCAAAAATGGGTTAATCTCGCAGCCCTTCATGGCATAGCAGCCTTGTACAATTTACAGTTTCTTACAGAGCTGTAGGGCATTATGATTCATCGTGCTGGCTGGATGGGTCTTTTTTTTATTAACAGTCACAGCGAGTTACCAGAGGGACCGACCTTGAGTGATCATCACTGGTTCACAGCTACAATATGTCTCCTGGCATGTTATTGCAGTGATCTGAATTTATCATTTCACATCTAGCGCTGCTCCCTCTCTGCCAGTTATATAAGAATGCCTACCTTGATGCTTGCTAGAAAATGAAACTGTGTCAAATTTCCTTCTGCAGTCATGTTTTGTTGAAAAACACATTTTCACACCTCCGTTTGTGGTTGTCTACTCAATGTGGAGTATAAAGTCTGGGTGGCAGTCATTCAGGCCAATTGGAAATGTGGTGAAAGTTTTGTTTATTGGACCACAATCCAGCTAAATCTTCTTTTGATATTACCGTCTGAATCCCTGTCTGTAATCTTGGAAGCATTATCACTATATAACATGGTTAAAATCGAATTAATGTAAGACAAATGGGATAAAACTGTTGCTGAGTGATTCTGGAAAAAAATAAATAAAACAGTACTGCTGGATAGTAAGCTACTGTACATAAATTACTCTTTGCTTCTAAATGTCCACTCTTTTAGTTTTATTACATTTGCATCTTTGTAAATCCTTGTACGTAACTCTTCTACATACAGTAAATGCCAGTCCTGCCTAAACAAAGACAGGTATATTACCTACTCCTTGATCCAGCTGTAATTTGGGTGGGTATACTCCCGCTCTGAGTTTTTAATTGTTGTTATTGTTATCCTCTGGCACCCTCATAAATAATACTAATTTCACTAATGGTAGCCATTTATAGTCTAATTTCACCTATAAACATCTGACCCTAAATCACTAGCTGATGTGTGCCTCAACAAAGCAGCTGCTGTCTTCATAACCAGTAAGGCGGCACTCATGTTAGCAATATATTGCCCAGCGCCAGGCCTGTGTCAATAAGGAATTAATCCTGTGTCAAGGGTGTGGGTGTACGGAACATTAATTAGACAAACATGGGCCACATTTACTCATAAATTGACACAGCATAATTAGTCTTTATTATTCCCTGGCCTTCCCTGGCGAGTGACAGATCATGTGCTCTTGTGTAAACATTTGTTATTTTCAGGGCAAAAGCTTTCTAACCTAAAAGGTTCAGCAAGTATATATATATATATATATATATATATATATACACACACACACATTTCCTTACCTGACAACATTCCCAGAAAATAGTCTCAATGCAAAATTTTATTTTACAAGGTAATTAAGCATTTTTATTAGCTCTTTTGACCCTGATACTAAAGATTACTCACTGATTACTCACAAAAACATCTTAATTCATGGTGGAGTTTCCAGTCACTCAGAACTCTTTATTTCTTTTGAGTTGGATTTTTGCCTTGCTTGAAAAAGAGTACAGTCGCTCTGAGGAGTGGTGACAAGTTGTGTGACGTCATTACTTGATACCCTTTGAAACTCTTTGAATTTAACAGCTGTTATGATAGTTTGCCAAAGAGTGGTTTAAATAGCACAGACTGTGAAATCTCTATTGACAATGGTAACAATTATAAGTATGGCTGCTGTGGAATTTGTACTGACCCTAGGCAACATCATTGAATTCAGCACTTAGGAAAATATAAATCCATGTTTAGGGTCGGACAGAAAAGTTAAAAGAAGCAAACGAAAAAGAGAACCTTCATTAGACTGCTAAACCACAATAATAAGAATAATCCCTGCCCTCCATGAAGCTTATGCCCTTCGTATAAAACTTTACAGTTACTTATAAATTCTTTGGTGCGCCATGTGTTTTTGGTTAACACAATAGTATGAAAATGCCAAAGAATACAAGACCTGTTGTTAAGAAATCTTGCCATATTACCATCTGAACTCCATTAAATATTCTTTGACATTCACTTGAAACAGAATCTTATATTTCTTTTATCAGTATTTTAATGGAAATGCATATATCAAAGGTCACCCGCTGTTTTGAACATGATCTTATAACGCCGTGGCTTTAGCCTTTAAAGGTAAATGCAAAGACATCTGGTTGGCAATATATAAGCCTGTCTGCCCCCTGCCATTTTACTGTCTAAACATGGATTCATTCCCCGCTGGGTAGTCCAAGTGCAAAAATGAAAAGGGGTTTCCTGTAAAGTTTTGAAAAAATACATTTACATCTAGATTTGAATTTCAATATTACATAGGCAATCTTATACAGTTCTATCAAACTTCTCAAAGTGAAGTAGTGTCAACTATGCTATACATCCATACATGTGCAATACATGGCCATATGGATCTTGGTGAAGATCAGATTGCTTCTGATGATACTTCAAACTCCATATATACGTGAACAAATACATCTTGAATTTAGGATTCAGTTTCATTAAAAAGTGTAATAGCTGTGCTTCCTGGGATGCGGTACTGTAGGCAGATGGATCTTACATGCTTGCATGTTTTTTTTTTCTTCTTTAAATTTTTTTGATCTTTTTTCAATTTTCATGATCCCCTGAGGGTTGATTTTGTTTACAGCAGTTTTGCTTGAATACTAACTGCCAAAACGGGTATTAACTGAGAGAAAAGAAAAAACAAACCAACATGTGGACACATGAAGAATGCTTGGGAAATCATTTCTCTGACCTAAAAACAATGCAGTCTTCCAATTTAATTTGACGCGGTCCTAAGCTGCTTTATTTAATAAAACAACAACAGTTACATTGATTGCATTTTAAAGAATAGCACGCAGTGGAATAACAGTACTGATGTAAGATAAAAATACTGTACTTTTTAAAATTAGTTCAAGTTGTCTAAGCTAGTTCTAATGTGCAAAGTTGGCACAAACAAAGCCAATACACAATACAAGGGAAACTGCAAAACCTGGACCCACTCTACTCTTGTGTACAGTGCTTTAGTTGAGTGGAAAGAGTTACTTAAACAAACACAGAGCCATTGAAAGAAGTTGAAATTATTATAGTTAAGACCGAGGGTTGCCAGACTACAACTGGTTCTTCACATCTACGCCCTCCTGAACTGAATAACTGTAGTTAATGGTTACCCAAGAGTAAGCAAACAGTGATGAGATGCTTATCTGTTGCTTTAAGGCTCATCAAGTGTTATCCACACCTATAACACACTACCTCTCTCTGCTGATTCCTGGAATTCTAAGCATTTGTGAATTTCCATCCAGCTCCAATCTTTACAGATGCGCCAGATGGAATATTGTGCAGTAAGCAGATGCAGAGATGAATGAAGAAGCAGTTATATTCTTTTTCTTTTCATTTGCTTTAGCAACCATACATTGTGCTGTATGAGCAACTCCTTATTAGCAAAACAGAACGATGGAACGGTCTAATCTCACTCCCCCACCACAGCCGTCAAGTGTCTACTGTACTACCCCACATGGCAGCTGATTTCAAATCTCATCCCAGAGGCCAGACAGTTTTAAGAAGTAGGCTGGCAGCACTAAAATTACCAGTAATTAAAGGACTGTCTCAGCATACTGCATCTTCCCAGACTGGGCCCAAGTTCTACAAAGATGCCAGTGTTCTTGTTTTTATATACAAGCCTTGTAGAACATAGTGTTCAAAGACCACAACAAGATAAGTGGTTTTAGGTGGGGCCTGAGAGCACTAGTCTCACAACATCCCCATATGTTCTGCATTCATAGTCTATATTCATGGTTCAAAATAGGTTTCCATTTATATACAGCTGTGGCGAGTATTCAAGTAGCCTTCCTGGAAAGTTGGTAGACTTACCTTCTACAGAGGCAATTATGCTGTGTAAACATGGCCTGCAGCCAAGCAACTCTGTGCTTTAGGTGGTAGCCCTATGTTACAAAAGCAGACAGCTTTATGGTGTGGTGTTTAGAAACCAGCATGTAACCGGGGGTTGGGGGGGCTGGTAATACCAGGGTTCATCCAGAGGGTCCTGTAGGAGTCATAAACAGTCCTGGTGGGTGCAGGATCTGCCAAGAACAACAAGGAACGACGGAACCGCAGATCAAGCCACAGTGACTGCAGCATCCCTGACTGGATGGCAAAGAGCTGGATTTAAAGGGAAAGGTTCAAAATGCTAACAGTAATATAGTACTAGACCACTTCCACCCCATATTAGACCCACCTGTTTACTACAGCACCATACTGTCTGAAAAGAACCACAGAGGACATGCGCAATATGTAAAATATACAAAATACTGAGAATTACATTTAGCCATTTTACTTATGCATGCTATTAAAAAGCGAGATGGCACAGTTTTTATGAAGATTCCACATCCCATAAAGATGGTTTGCTCTGCACAAACTGCATGCTGAGTCAGTTTAAAAGGCTGGTTCAAAAAAGGCTGGAGAAGCACGGTATGGAGCGCATCTGCTGGTATACTTTCATACTACTAATTCACTTCAGATCAATTTCCCATGACCACCCAGATACATTAGTTGTGCCACGACTCTTCTTGAGACCTGGTAGTTTTATGAGGTGACAGGCTTTGTAACGCTATAGAAGTGCAATGTGGTGTTGTTGTTGTTATTATTATTATTTATTTATTAGCAGACACCCTTACCCAGGGTGACTTACAGTTGTATACAAAATAAAATACATGTCAAGAATTACAGTACAATGAAGAGCAAGATACAAAATACAATGACTTCAGCCCTAATAACAGCAAATACAAAACACAGGATGATTTGATATCGGGGCAATTCAAGAGCAGATAACAGTGTTGATAGTTATGTCAGGGTTAGATATGAGTGCAAGTGAAATAGAAAATACTACAGATTGGGTTCAGTGCAGGATTAAATACAGTAAAATAGGGAGCAGATAAGTGCAAGTTAAAGTGCATTGAAGACAGAGTGCTATTTTGTCCAGAAGGGAAGAGTTGAGTTTTACAGGTGTTGTCTGAAGAGGTGTTGCTGACTTTTTTGTTAAGTGTCTAGAGAGATGTCTCGACATGATAAGACGTCCTGCTTCAGCAGTTGTTTACTTTCGACAGCACAAAGTAGCAGCACAGAATCCCCAATTACAACTTCGGACACCCCCAAAACAAGTAGTCGACAAGGGATGGATTATGACATATTGTCATTGCGTTGGGAGGGGAGCCGACGATTGCGAACTGGAATTTTAATATCTCACATCTCATAAAGCAGGATAGTCTCTTAAAATGTCACTACGGCTCTACAGTAACCACTTATGCAGGATTTATGATTAAGCTAATCCTGCTGATGGAAATGCTCTGTGATGGCCTAAGTGAGTGGCAGAAAAAAAATACAAAAAATCTGTGGTCTCCTTTCCTGAAATAACTTACGAGAACCAGGGTAAAAATATTTGCAAAATATTAACAAATTCCTTCTGAAACACTAGCACAGTGTTTTAGGTCACTGTTGGCTTGATATACTGAACTATTAGTCCATCCATGCGGCCTCCCTGACCTCTTCAACCAGGACAGTGCAAAATGTGTTCTTAAAGTTTTCACCTTCAATATGGTGCTAGAGAGAACACTTCTAACAATACCTTCTGTACCCAAATATTTGACATATTTCTAATGAATGGCCATAGAATAATAATGGTTCATAATGATTGGTTCAAAGTGAAACCCCATAGAAACAACAGCAATTAATGGAGTTTGAGCAACATGACATTCTTTTTTATAATAAGTATCTTCTTCTCGTAGACTTTGACTTTGTTTTTAGTCTAAAACTTATCCTTTAGGTTTACAATTATTTTCAATGTGCCATTGTTCAAACTGCAGAGTAAAATCCACAAAGTTTTGAAAATCAGGAATGTAAATGGGGTGTAATTACAGCTTATGTAAAGCCCAGCAAAGCCTTTGCTACCATATATAATGGCAGGAATGCATCTGTAATATGTGTTTGTGTACATTCCAGTGATTAACAAAACAAGATGTGTGCTCTATAGCTGCCCTGCTCATTTAAGTACAATCTTAAAATCCCTGTTTTAAATACATTTTTGAGACTAGTTGCACTTTGCTTAAACCATGAAGATCAGATCCCCAAAACCATACAAACTTGTGTCCACAAGAGTTGTGAAAACCATCAGTAAACCAATGAGCTGTTTGGTTTGGTTGGAAGACCCACACCCAGTTGAGTATGATAGCAACAGTCATACACGATGCTTCATGCAGCACGCTTTGTCCAACATGCATAGTTCTTCTAAATTCTGAACAGACAGTTTTTCAATCAGCATACAGAACACCGTTTTGATTTGTGGCTTCACACATCTACGTGTGCTGCATTGCAGTCATTGCAGAGTGAAATTGCAGTTGTATTGTAGTAGCCTGCTCATTGCCCTTACGTAGATTTAGTTTGTCAGATGCATTATCAAAATGGTTTGCTAAATCCTTTGAAACGCAGCAGTGCCAAGCCTGTGCTGTATCACAGACCTTGAAAAAGTTTGATTGATTTGTCTGGAATTTCCTCAGCTACATCTCATAACAGCCCAGCAGCGAGACATTGGGAAGGTGTCTTTGTGGTGCCAAAATTAACACTTTTGATCCTTTAAACACTGTCAAATGTTATGCTTGCAAATTCCAAAACTTAGCTTTAGATGTAAAACAACTCTTGTATTTAGCCTTTTGATATTAGATAAGAACATAAAGCAATAATAATAATAATTAAAAAGTCTGTGAAAATTATTAAAGCCAAGGGCTTCTCAGTTACTTCACTTGAGGTCTGCTATAATGAAACTTGTTGTGAACTCTATAGATCTAGTGCACGAGTGGTCATTTTCGAATCAAACCTAGACCTCTTGAGCCGTGCCATAAGAGCTAAATCAACACCCTGTTTGGTAAGCTTCTAATGAGGCCCCAGGGGAAAGCGATCATTAAAAACTGCAGGTGTTCACTCAGATGTTTGGTATGTGCACTGCACCTCATTTGGCACTTTATTTTTACTTTATGTGCGTGAGTGCATGCGTGCGTGCGTGCGTGTGTGTGTGTGAAGGGCTGGGTTTAGTTTAGGGTTAAGGGTGTACATCTCTATTTTTTAAACACTGTGATTTTTACAAGGAATGAGGGTGGTGCTTTATTGCTATTTTTTCTTGTTTTTTACAGTTTCAGAAATCCAGTCATTGTGGTTATCCCTAATAGAATAACATTGGGATACCATTGTAATAACAGCACTTTATCCTACCAAAACCCTACCCATAAACATAGTAACGGTGAGGGTATAAATCCTATATTATGTATAACACAAGGGTACTTTCTGGAATAGGCTACCAGTGAGTATTGATTGATACAATCTGGCATGTCATAACATAAAGATGTTGCCACTGTGATGCAGTTCCACCAATGACTCATAACGTTGCAGTTTCTATTACCATTGCATTGCCATTTCAGTGACACTGTATTAAGGTAAGGAAACATACCTATCTGTCAACACTGTAGGCAAGTAAAGAGAAATTCCATTGTTTGCCCTTTAATGAACCCGGGACACAAGTGTGAAAAAGATGGGCGTGGTTATGATTCTACAGACCAAACAATGAGTGTCCAATTAGCAATGTTATTGTAACCATATACTAGACCCTGCTCACGCTTAACAATGACCATTGACCTTGCCAGGTACCAATCACCCAGCTGTTAACTTGAATATAACTATAGATGTGCTTTGCTGTATATATATATATATATATATATATATATATATATATATATATATATATATATATATATATATATATGTGTGTGTGTGTGTGTGTGTGTGTGTGTGTGTGTGTGTGTGTGTGTGTGCGTGTGCATTCTCCAGATTATCTTTAAATTCAGACTAGGGGAAACTACAAGGCAATTAATAAACTAGCGACAGGTTTCCACAATCCTTAGATGAAAAAGAGAAGACAAAAGGCTAGGGGAAGATCTGACTGCTGAAAAAAACAGATACAGAAACACTCTGAAGACGAGGAGGTCAGTCAGAAATGCATGTGGGATAAGGAACAGAAAGGCAGTAATGCGTGCTGCAGCTGTGAAGCACCAAAAAGGTTTACATTTATGGACAGTTTTAAAGATTTTTTGAAGCGTTTTTTAAGCATTATTGTAGGTTAAACAATAGCTTGTTAAATAAGATTAAACCAATAAATCAATTACTTTAAAAGGGTTTCATGAACTGCAAGCTTGATTTAATTATTCAAAATGAAAGAAACAAAAAACATTCCTAAACAAACATTTCCATAAAACAGCTCCTAAATCTTTGTGAATATTGCTCTATATTTCCAAACCCCTGGAGGTGTTATAAAAATGTTTCCAAGAGGAGAGGCTGGAGTGAATTTTTTTAGACCTCCCAACCAGCTTTGTTTCCTGGTAATTCATCTTCGATATGTTATTACAGTACTGCAAGCAAACAAACGCGAGTTACAAAAATATAGAAATACTAAAATACATTCTGCAAATTTCAAGGAGAAAAGCCTTTCTTGGTGTAAAAGTATTTCACTATTGCATGCTTTTGTAGTTCTGGATAAACTACTAAAATGACCACAGCATTAACAGTTACAAGAATAGTGAACAGATGACAACATATTGAAATAATTGTACATTTCCTGAGCAGATCCGCCACACTCCTGCCAGAGAACAATGCCAGAAGATGCACAGCTGAAAACGAGGTCCCAGTTTAGCTGATATTTTACAAGACTCCTTTACCATAGAGAGTATCTGTTGACTTCTATGACCTGGAATATAAAGGAAGAAAGTCCAGAATCAGTTGGTATTTGTGAATAGAAACAGCTCAGTTCACAGTCATGCCTTGGAGGTATTATTAAATGGTCCTATAGTGGTCTGGTGAAGCAATTATTTCACCAGGTCAGCCCCAGAGGCACCAGAGGCAGAGAATGTGAAAGTTTAATTGCACGGCTCTCTATAAATGAGGTGAGGGTTCTCCAGTGGAGACTTGCCTGAAACTGGAATCATGCATAAGGAAAGGGCTCAGATATTTTGTTTTGGTGGGGAAGGGGCCCCTGGGTGCAGGAGTGCAATAACTTTGTCTACTAGGGGTACCTCCTGGTAGATTGGATAGAGAAACAAGCAATTTAATTTTTCACCTGGGATGAACTGAGGTCATGGCGGAACACTCACAATGTACCAGGAAAGATAAATTGACAATCCAGCTTGGATGTCAGGCTTGCCCACAGCAAAATCACAGGTTGTGCTTTCCATAGTTTTCCTAAATCCACTTACCCGCAAGGGCCAGAAGTAATTTCTTGGCATGCCTGTTTTTAGTTGTTTTTAATCTTTTTTTTTTCTTTTTCTTTTTAATACCACTCTGATTTAGTTTTCCAGTATAAGAACTTTACAACATGGTTTGGGGTATGTGGTTGTATGCTATGTGGAGTGGGGGTGGGGTTCAGATTAAGGCAGAGTTACTGCAGTACTTTATACAATTCACCATTTGTTGTATTGTTCAGTAATGGCCCAGTCATTAAAATACTTGTGCTTACAGCTGTCGCTACAAACAAGGGCCCTGAGATTGTAGGGCTGTCCAGATTAAAAGGCGGGGCATTGTATGAGAGATCAGGTAGAACTAAAAGGAATTAGGTTGCAGACAGATCTACTTCATGTCTGTAGGTATTAAGACTAATGCCACCAACTTTGATTCTAAACATCAGGAACTAAAAGAGACAGTGAAAGGAGGAGTTTGATCAGGGACTAGCCCTTAAGGTCTGTATTTCTTTGTGTGAGTAGAGTGCAGTTACAGTATTATAGAGGTTTACCATTCATTTCTGCTTATATAGTGCAAAACATCTCACAATCTGTCTGCTCACATTACCAGACTTTTTGTTTTACTTTTCCCTTACTTTCCCTTATAAAAGTTCCCCTTAGTAAAACCGTAGCAAAGTGTAATAAGTGTAATAAAGCATAGTGAAAGCATGGTAAAGCATAGGTAAACATTGTAAAGTCTGGAGAGGTATGGTAAAGTTTATTTAAAAATATAGCAAACCAGGATAAACTACAGTAAATGCATAGTATAACCATGGGAAAAGCATGGTAAAACTACAAAAATACAGCAATAAAGTTGAAAGGGTTATAAGATGTTTAACATCAGTTACATCAGGGCAGCAGTGTGGAGTAGTGGTTAGGGGCTCTGGACTCTTGACCGGAGGGTTGTGGGTTCAATCCCCAGTGGGGGACACTGCTGTTGTACCCTTGAGCAAGGTGCTTTACCTAGATTGCTCCAGTAAAAACCCAACTGTATAAATGGGTAATTGTATGTAAAAATAATGTGATATCTGTATAATGTGAAATAATGTATAATGTGATATGTTGTAACAATTGTAAGTCGCCCTGGATAAGGGCGTCTGCTAAGAAATAAATAATAATAAATAATAATAATACATTGCTTAATATTACATTTAAACAGTTTTTCTATGTCTATATGGCATTATGTGAACCTAATGAATCTGACTTGGTTGCTTGTCTTTAACTAAACCATGCAAACTGTCTACTGTCCTGTCTCAACCTGATTCATACTACTACTAGGGACCACGTTGAAGAATGTATCTTCTTTAAAATGGGATATGAGAGAACCATGTAAACTATTGTACATGTCATAAAAAGGTAATGGAAAAGAAAAAAAAAAATACAATAAAAAAACACTTACCCTTTAATCAATCCAAGTTGAGTGGCCCTAAATTCAGGCACAATGAACCCCTAATGACTCACTGTAAAGCTACCGGGATGACGTGATATAAAACGAGCTAGCGAAAAACCAACCAAAAACACTTTTACTGGGGTCGACCTGGAGAGAGAAACCGATCTGTCAGCTCACTTTTGACAGATTGATAGTCCTTGAGTCTGAAGTCTTATCTCTTCCTAGAACAGGTTTAGCTCGCAGCACAATGCTTTACTTTACACTTTGGACAGGCGATAACGATCAGATGTGATGCAAGAGCTTGTTCTGATCCAGACAAGTCAAAGGGAATTGGATTATGGAGGTCTTTGTCTAGCATTCACCTACCCCTGAAGAAACGCTAGCACAGCCAATACAGCGAAATAAAATGTACACAGATATGTGCTTGATTACAACTGGGTATGTGACACTGCTGGTCCCAGTCACAGAAGTGGCTAAGTTTCCTACTACACTGTGCTTGTCTTATGTCATTAACCTGTGGTTTACAGATAGAGGATCATGAGTATAAACACTCTCATGCCTTTGTTTTTTTCAGGTTTTGTGTTAAGTTTACTGATGGGGTGCTTCGTTCGGTGTATGAATAGTTAAGTGCACTTGGTCTTGTTCTGGGAAAGCTGGTGAATTAAAAGGATTCCCACAGTATGTCAGAGTTAATACAATCATTTCTTTTTTAACAAATGTTTACCTCCATGTCTTTAAAGCTGTGCAGGGACAGAGACAGTACAGTGAACGGAGGGATTTTGGCTTTGTTCTTCTAACTCTTGGCCGGGCTTTGCTGGTGTCCTGGCCAGAAACAGCTGGATTCAAAGAGACGAGACCGGCTGCACAGTATTAAGTATACCCAAGACTGTAACTGTTCACAAAGCAAATGCATTTTCAATAATGCTAGGATGTTAAAGATTTACTTTGGACATGGATGTGCATTTGGTAGTCCAGTGAGGGCGGACTGTCCAAGAGAAAATGGGGGAAGCTTATCTGTCAGGGTTTATGTTCATCTGCTTTAGGGTATAGCTGGTGTTTTTTAAATTATTTTTTCAAATTAGTTTTTTGATTAAATAATTACATTTATATACTGTATATATATATATATATATATATATATATATATATATATATATATATATATATATATATATATATATACCAATAGTCACATTATTTGTTCTGTTAGCAGTAGTTCCATTGAAAAGTTTACAGTGAGTAAATCATGCTTAGATATGCTTTACAGTGTGCCTCTATGCATTATTACTTGCTAGAATGTTATGCAGTGTTTAGATACTAATTCAACTCTGCAGCCCGAGTGTGCCGTTGCAATACCATTCTTCATAGCTCTGTTAGTTTATTTGTTATCACTCCTGTTGTATCCCCCTCCTCTCCCCCTCACAGAGCAAGCTGGTCACAGCTCAACACAGGACTCTGTATCCAGTTTGGCACACCTCACTCAGTTTCTACAGGCTGCCATCTGTCCATTACACTGTTGCCAAATTGTCTGAGCTGAAACCCTGTGCCTTTCCTTTGGAAAAAGCAAGGAAAAGGGTACAGTATTGTATAGTAGAACTTTACCAGTGGCATTGACAGCTAAGTGAGCCCTTTTTAGTCAGATGCTGCTCATTAATGCCTGGGTGAGTTGGATCCCATAAGCATTGTTTGATTCTATAATTCCGAGTAGTCATTGCAGGTATAGTATTTTAGCTTACTTAACTGTTATGAGATTAATAACATTTGAAAAAAGCTACTTGAACAGCAAACCTAATTTTATTCAAATTGGCTTAAAAGAGTCTTTAACAAAACGGTCCTTAAAAAAGTCGTTCATTTTTCTGTGAGTTGGCACGCAATACAGGGAGACTTCCCCATGTTGCTGTACCAGTTTCTGTTGCTTGGAAATTCAGTGAAAAGGCAATGCTGTGGATCACAACTCACTGAAAGCGGCATTGAGTTTTAAAACAGCTCTGTCTGGAGGCTGAGCTGACATTTCCGATAGAGGAAGGTAATTAGCAGGCCAGTGATAATAAAGACCTGTTTACCTAAACACCTTGTTGCATGTAAAACTGATAAATTAAACGCAGTGAAATGCCACACCCTTTCCTTTCCTTCCTGGTTGTCGTCCTATTCTCGCAAAGGGAATAGAAACCTTTTATTGGGTCCGTTTTGCTGTTTATTCTTGAGTTCCCTGAATAGTGACTGAGTTTATGGCTCTACAGAGGAGACTGTAATGGGATTTGCCCAATGATGTGATGCCTCATAAACCGTGAGTCAGGAACCGATTGCAGTGTCCGAGCCTTGTTTAATTGTTTAGTGATGCTCTGCAACAGGAAGAAGCTTGTGAGAGGTTTGTTTAGGGTGGGGCCGTGACCCGGAAGCACATAGGATTTATCTGCATGGTACCTGAGTTTGCAGCTCTCTATAGAGAGAGAACCAGGTACCTCCTGGAGAGGAGCTTTGGACTAGACTGTTGGAAGGAGGGATGTGTGTGGCTGCTTGAAGCTTTGGGCAGAAATGGGCTGAGTTGGGCCAGACACTCTTCTGATGTTTCTGTTTGATGTTTTATTTTTTTTATTTTTAGTGTCTCTCTTAAATAGATTTCACATTTTAATGTGACTTATGATACATTCAAATTGCAATATCAATGTATTAAAGCAATCTCTTGTTACAGTTAAAACATATCATATGGTTATATGACCACTTAAAATGCAATAACTTATATTAGGATCATTTGATGGTATTGCGGTGTTATATTTCTACACATAAAGTGAGCACTGTCCTATGTCCACATCCTCTTTTCTAATTCAATTAAAAGAGAATGAATACCCAGTGCAGTAGTTTATCTTTCTTTTTCTGTTCAAATGAGTACTGTAATAAAGTGAAGGGGTCTTTGCTCCTGGTCAAAGGGAAGCTGCCTCTCCAGTGCTTGTTCTGGTGGTCTTCCGAGTGACTCTCCTGATCTCTCAGTTGGGGGCAGGTGTTCTGTGTTCTCTCCCACGCATCTGGGAGCACCAGTTTGGGATTGGAGGAAATCCCCCTTTGGCTCCAGGAATGTGGGGGTCGTCTAGCTTTTCCCACAAGCGCTGAGCCTCACATGTGTTCTGAATTGTTTGTCTGAACTGGTGCGACAGCAGCGGCATGATGTCATAGCGCTTCCCTAAAGGCACCAATTACAGTCACTTTCTATATAATATCAATTTAGAAATGTTCAAAAGATTTTAATGTTGATAAAGAGATGCTTGTCAATCTGTCTTTTTTTTTTTACGGAATTTGTGAATGTCCCTTGGTCAACGGACACCCTCTAAGGCATTATTATTTATGTTAGTTTGAGCAGTCCAATGTTTCCACAGTTACAGAATGTGTGAAAGCTTATTTTGGTACTAACGCAGTCTGAGGTGCTGTCTTCTTAGATTCCATGGCACTGTTTGAAGGAAGAGCTGTGTTGTTGACCTCTGAGTCCAGGACAAGTTCCCCTGCCCCCTGTCCTGGCTCATTTATTTCAAAGGTCTTTCAATTCCCTTACCTGTATTCCATGTGGAATAGGACATGCTGGAAAAATAGAGGTTGCATCTCAGTGGATTCACCCTGTAAAAATATCTACAAGTGAATACAAATAGACCAAACAGACAATGGACCGACACCTTTTATACTACTGCTATTTCTGTACAATATCAATTCCAGAGCAAAGCCCATTGCAAAACTTTAAAATAACTTGAACTGCAGGGTGCACTTACTAAGTACATATCCAATGATATAATGCTGCCGGAGTTCATTATGCAGATAGATAAGAGCCACTGGAGGAGTCTGAACTGCTTTACTGTAGGTGGCCCTGTTTCTGTTTTCTATATCATATCCAGCTTTCTGGGAGGAATTCAAAATGTTAGGACAAATGGTTTTCCAGCTGTGGGGTAAATATGCAGTGCTCAATGAAATGCACACACCTTGACTCAATAAAGCGTGTAGATTATTATCTGGTCTGGGATCCAAATGGACACCGTGACCTTTTGATTTGACTCATTCACGTGTCTCAGGCACTCAGGATCAATGGCGCTTCCTCTCTACATTGCTACATTGTGTTCCAACTGGAGTACCAGCCTGGGTAGCAGATCATTGAACACACGTGATTACTTTGCATAAAAGCACTGTCATTTTTAAAAACAAAGCGCTCATTCAGAGAGGCCAGTGAACTGTGACCTGTTACCTGGCGGTGGCATGTTTCACTGTGCGATATAATGTCCTTGTGTAGATGTTGCTTGACACAATAACGGTGGGATCAGAGCATGTCAATTATGAACTTTGTCACCGCAGTGGATTGGTAACATTTTAGTTTGCGCTATTGACATCTAGCCATTTTTAATTAATAAATAGATATTATTATATTTACCTTTCCTCTGAGGCTTGTTTAGATAAGATTTAAAAACATTCATTTATTAGAATATACATAATTACTTAGATCTAAAGTGTAGGGGGACATGTGTCTGTCTAGAAGTAACTGGGTTTCCCTGACTCATCAGGTTTTGGTATGACAAAACCCTTTTACTTACAGTGGAGTGAATGGGAGTTTGTGAGTGGTGAAAACTATCTGCATTTGCTTTACAGGTACAGGTCATCAAAAGCATTGAAGGACTGGAGCATTGTCTGCATAACATATTAAAAAGCTGCTTTCAACAGTAATGTACAATTCAGTGAGTGGAGCTGCAGTAATTATGACCTGTATTATCTCTTAATCCAACTGCAGATGTCAGGCACTAAACATTTACAACCTTGGAATTGGAGAAATACAGTTGCTAGGAGACAGGGGGAGAAATGAGATTCCAGGATCTTTTGCACCAGGATGCAATGGTAATAATAATAATAACACACCCAGTAAAGTCACAAAACCAGAAATAAACAACTCAGACATCCAAAGACTGTAACAAACACTGTTGGCCCCATATCTTCTTGTACATATCTATATTCTGTATCGATCCCCACAATTCTCCTGAACTCAAGTGCTTGTCAATGGTACTCAGTATGGGGCCAGTCATGAGCTGCATCTAATGGGAAATGCAGCCTTGTTCAGAAGACATACTGCCATTTGGATAGGAAGATTGGAAATATTAAATGATAAAGCAGATTTCTAGTTAATATAATTAAACTGTAATGGGAACCGGTGGGTTATCTGGCTTTTGTTTTCTAGACCTGGCCAACGGCCATGAGCATAAAGTTTTTATTAATTAAAATACCATGAAAGTCCATAGCCTCCTTCATGGCCAGCTCTGTAATGTTTGGTTAGGGTCTTTCTCTCCAGCACCTGGAATGGGAATCACCATGGAGCACAAACTCCCACCACAATGACATTAAATTAGGAATAGCTGCCCTCTGCTTTCTGTAAATACAATGACTTCAATTTAAAAAAATAAACAGTACATATAAATCAGGTAAATAGTGCATCAGGTAAACATACTTTAGTGCACATTTCATTCACACCCTCCCCTTTCAATAGAATGATTGGAACCACTGACAGTATAAAGGTATACAGTTCCATTGCAGTACTTTTACTGCATAATAATCTAAATCCCATGTGAAACTTGCTAATAGTACAGCACCACCAGCTTTTCTTTGACAGGTACCTCTCATCTCCAGATTCAAGATAGCGTATTCCTTCCTTTTCTTTTCTTCCTACTCCTGCTTGATGCCTTCGTGGTTTCTATTGCTATTTCCTCTGTCAAAGTCCACCTTTGACTATCACAATCTGGTGTCCCTTCCTCACAAAGGGCTTTTATTAGCTCAGGCTCTTTCAATAGAGATCGTTGCAGTCTATTAAAAGCAGTGTTGAGGGGGGTGGGGTGGCTTTATTCTCCGTAGAAATAGGCCCTATTCACAAAACTTTAAGCACTGTGTTAAGGATTTTTTTTCCTTTGGTCAATAGGGACTGATTTACAAAAGATCAATGAAAAAGGTATATATTAAAAATCACATTATGTTTGGAAATGAACAGAAATGCAGCCTATTTTTTTTTTTTTTTTTTAGACATTAAAAGGCAGTTTTGCTTTAAATCTCTCTTGGGTAGAATGAACACATTTTTTTTTTCTTTTCTATTTAAAGACTTTTTTTTCTCTCAACAGAGCTGGACTCCAATCTTCTCTGTAAAGCTTTTCTCACATGATACATAATTTACTGAAGTCTTGATTAAAGTAGGGTTTATGCTTCCCTGCCACGCACAGTGCACATATACTTTACAGCCATTCGCCCTACATGGAGTCTGTACAAAATAACAACTTCAATAAGATATCTCTGCGAAATGAAGAGCTCGTTGAGCTGGTCACATGAAGTAGGTTTACATTAAAATTTCAAACACAAAAAACAAACTACTGCAATTCAATTGAGAAGGCTGTGGGCTCTTGCTTGCACGCATTACTGCACTGCGAGAGGACCTGCAGATGCAATGAGCTAATAGAACAGTCAGAACTGAGTCTGTTTTGTTAGGCTCCCCTTTCATTAAGCTTACAGAAAACATATACAATAGAGGGGAGATATATTCTTTTGATGAGCTCAAACAAAAGCAGACATTGAAAAGATACAGAATGTAAAGTGTGCTTTTTTTGTTTTTCTTTTTTAATCTTACAATTACTCACTGTTACATAAACTTCATGTGACATGCAGTTTAGTTTGAAAACATTTTTCTGCTCTGCAAAAAAAAAGAAAACACGGCAAAACAAAGATACTTATCCTGTCACAGTGGCAGATAATATTGCTTGATTAGAATTAAAGATGTTGAGGTTCTCTGTATATATTTTCCCTGTTGCTTCAAAGCCACAAAACAATATGGAAAATAATAATAAATCAGGAACACGCATCAAGCAAAATCATTTGCCCTTTTTTTCTTTTTCTTTAATTTCATTTTTTTTTCTTTGTGGGCCAGTACATGCGCTATGGTTTAGGCCTATAAAAAGGATGTTTAGTTCTGCGATGTGTTTGTTAAAGGAAGTTTGAGTTTATACAGGAAGGGACAGGGTGGTGGAGAGCACCCGTCGACGATGATGTGGAGACAGGTCCTGCAGTCTGCCTTCCCCTCTCGTGCCAGTCTGTCTGCACCTTCTCCTGTTAACACCCCTCCGGTCCTCGAAGCCAGGCAATAAGAGAGAAAACAAAGTGTGAAATGTGGCACGCACTGCAGTTCAAGTGTGAGCAACAGTGCATCAGAAACCACAGGCCGTCCTTCTCACATCTCATGCATACGGACATGTCCACTTAACTAGCCTTCAGCACAACCCTCTGGTCAGTGTCTGTGTGTTAAAGTGGGCTTAATGAATGTTAGTAACAATTAGTTACACAGTACACTGCGCTGGTACTAATTAGGACAAGGGCATGTTTACCAATGTGCATTTTATTTTTATTTGGGAGTGCCATCATGAAGCTTGAATAACTTGCTTAGCTACTCGTTACTGTGGATAAAAAGATGAGCTCATGTGTGCATGCATCATGTCTGTTGGCAGAAGTACTGTTATCTGTTGCCAGCCCTGTGTAAAACGTGATGATTTTTACCAAACGTTTAACATTATTAAATGCTGGCCACTGTAGACATCTGCTGAATTATGAATCACAAATCGTGGAGCATCATGTTGTGGAAATGGAAATAAATCTGGTTATGCTTCAGAAATTGCACTATACAGTGTCATTGACGGGAAGAATGGGTTTTGTTAGTGTTGTTGTGTTGCACAAACATAAATCCAGCAAATCAACAGTATGTATAGCAAGTTTTGTGTCAAAATGAAACAAAGCTACAGTAGGAGATTCTCCAAACCAATGCTGATAGCTATTTAAAGGGCCACAAATTACAGAAACCAAGCACTGTACAGTACTTTATCCTTAACGAGACAGTATGCTTGTAGAACGGCCCCAGACCCTATTCAAATATCATATAGTGGTTTAAATAGTTGAGAGTAGGTCAGGGGTTTGGTAGACCACCTGGTGTGTAATGGTCCTCACTGAAAAAACTTGACACCTCCCTTAAAACACCCCCAGGAGAATCTCACATGCATCTTCTCACCTTGAATTCTCACTGCCTATCTGGACATCAGAGGAAATGAGCATTGCTGCATGATACTAGCACATTTAAAAGCTTACCAAACCATTTAGTTGCACCAATAAAGTGTTCTGTAACATTCTATGCAAAGCAAAAACAAAGCAAGGAAGGAACTTATTATTCCTAACATGCAGAAGACAAGTTCCTGTGATAAAAACTAAGGACCAGATAATGAGGTAATCTCGCCACCGTGAAGTGGCATCGCTTTCTCAGAACAAATCAGCTCCCAGAAATCACTGGGGGATAGGGAAATCATTAAAGTATAGGTAATATTTCCTCTTTATATTAGCACCTAATGACGCCACCCGGTAGCAATAATAACCAATCCATTACTCGTCCCTCAGTGTGCTGCCAGCACTTAAAATACAACACTGACGTTCACAACTTTTTGCTGTGGTACAGTGGGTAACAGCAGCATTTTCAAACAGTACTGTTCTCTGTGTTTGTGTTTTAATATACACAGCACATGGTTGCATTAGAAATCCAGACTCATTGAAGAAATACAGCATTAACAGCGTACTTCAAACTGATACATATATATACTGAACCTGACACCTAATTAGAAACATTCAGGGCTGATGCTGCCTTTCTGTGTTCTGAAGGAAGATGGGCTTTTTGAATTTACTGGTAACTAGATGGACGTTCAGGTTTTCAATTACAATCGGTAGCAAAAGGCATGCCGGAATAATGACCATTAAGTATACAGTGGATTCTATGCAAATGATTCATTATGAACATTCAGATTAGGGAGACGAGATGTTGCGCTGGCAGTATAACGAAGCTCAATGAAACCAGGGCAATTTGTATGGTGGCACAGCTGTCAGGGCAGTTTAAATTCCTTTGAAGGATGACCTGAGCCCCTGGAATGATAGTCTGATGAATGAGAGGATGTGGTTGTCATGAAGAGCAATCGAAGACCAATCTTGAAGAGAAAAATAATTTTGTGATCAACCTGCCTGTCGGACCCGTTTCAGATTTCTTTCAGAGAATGTCCTTGATCTGAAGAATGAGAAGGATACAGTTACACACAAAATAAAATCAACGTTGACACTGCACATTAAGTAGTGTGTGGTTGTTTACATGGTAATTACATAGTACATATATAACCATATGTGGAAATACTGTGTAATTCCAGAACTGGACATTTTTTCCATTTTGTAACGTGCTGTTACATAGGAACTATGCAACCATATGTGTAATGACTGTGTTAGTACAGTGTAATTATTGTGATGATAGAGATGCTCCCTGTAATGTAAAGGGTCACTTTACAATGTTGCACCATTGATGTGCAAAACTGTGTTTATTTTTGGTGCCAATCCACATAAATTAGTCTGTATTCCTCTGCCATACATTTTCCTCACTAATAATGGCAAACCATCCTTTGTAACATCTTGTTGTACTCTACAAGTTCAGAAGCTATGCTGTACACACATGCCCCAGTACAAATACAGATAAACTGCTGGCAGGGTGGTGGTGTTAAGCTCTCTAGCAGCTAACATTAGTCCCAGTGGAGATTTAGTTTTAACCATGAAGGATTAACCTGCCTTTTGGACAGCTGGTTGGCCCAATAGTAAACCTTAATCCCCAGCCATCCCCAGCCATAAATAGCATCGCCCCTGCTCTCGTTAAAGTTTACATAAACACTTTATAATAATGGCCGCAAATCTATCTGCATTCCGTTAGAATTCCTGGAATACTGATGATGTTCCATTGGAATTCCCTTAGGAAGTTTTGAACCATTTGTACAGTATAAGCCTTTTTAAAAAATGACACTTTTGATGCCACACACAAAAGAAAGAGAGATAGGAATCATTTTCACTTTAGTGGTGCCTCTATGACACGATATAAGTCGTCCAAATTAATTGTAGCCCTACAATAATAGAATAACTATTAAGCTGTGGCCATTATTTTTAAGCTGATGTAGCATGAAAAGTAACAAAAAAAAACACACACAAGATCAGTAAATCTTAACCTGGATCCATTCCCGAGCATTTCTTATGCTCCACTAACTGACCAACTGGAGCTCGTGCATTGCTTGTTCATCTGTTAAGGCCTTTACCTTGGCAAGGGCGATCACCATGGTTACAGTCAACACGTCTGAACTGCCAGGATGTAATTTAGGCCCGGACTTGGCCAAGATGTAAGCCCTTAACAAGCCAAGCTGTTCAAACAAACACAGGTTGATCATGTAGCTCTATTGAGAGGGTCATCCTCTCCCACCAAAACCTCCGGTCCTTCTGCTGCCAGAGCCAGCTGGGGCCTGTAGTCCTGGTAGCCTCCGCTTTGTGGGGCTGAGTCTCGCTCTCATGTAGAGCGCACAGCGAGGTATGAAAGGAATCCAAACAGGATGTGTCCTGAAGAGAGGCATATGGGCCGCACTGACAGCCTGAATAAACACATTTCGCGTTTTCAATAGCTGGGCCGACATTTTACACTGTTTTGTTTTCAAAGTGCAATTTCTTTTCTTTTTTTTTATTTTATAAATGAAGATCTTTTCAACACCAGGATTAACTTTTAGGTTTTTGTTTTTCTTTCTATTACCTGCTTCTGTGTCTGTTCTATTTTTTTTTTTTAACACAATGTGTGACTGGGGTGATGATTTCTCAAAACCTGCCAAGTATTATAAGGATAAAGTATAGAATAGAATCGAATGAACCCCTTCATCTGTCCACACATCTCTAACCTTGCACAGGCTAGTGATATCGTAAGTTTGAAGGCGGGTCTTCCAGGCTGTTTGTACCCGTGAGTCGCAGCTTCCTTAATCATGCTGCATTTAGACACGCTGTTGCTCATGCCAGCTCTTTATAGTTTGGCTGTTTATAAGGAACGACATACATGGTATGGAAATGACTGTGTTTGTAACATTCTCATCATCTGCAAGTGCTTGGATGCTTGAAAGAAGGCTCACAATTTTCTTATTGCTTTGCCGATCTTCTTGGCTCCTCATTAAAGACCGTGCATGCATAGAAATGATTCACTACCGCTACGTCATCTGGCATTTTATAATGAATAGTGACTGAAATGCCAACCACAATATTTCAAATGCTCATTGCATCTCCCACAATACAAACTGTATATTAAACAAGTAATGAAACACACCTTCATACCGCCCCCCACTACCACCACCACATATCACCACTAAATATTTAATTTACAGTATGTATTAAGTGCCATATTCTTAACTAATATGTTAGGCAAGCTTCAGTGTAAAAGTCTCTCAGTGCATGAATTCCATTCAGTGCCAGATCCGAAAGTTTAAATAGCCTGTAATACGATTCTATATTATTGCTTTATTAGTTCAGCAATGACATGTTCAGTGTGATGTGGCTACAATGGGTCACCCCGATCTGAAAGCTCAGACTAATTAAAAGATTAAAATAACTTTAAAGCATGTGTTGAAATGCAGAACACACTCCAGAGTGGAGCAAATGAAAGCATTCCATAGGTACTGCTTGTTATACAAAATACCACAACTTAGACAACGGCCAGGAACAGAGATTTTCATTACTGTCTCCGGTATATTGTGTTCTTGGTCTCCTCTGGATGTCTTTCATCTAAAAATAAAAAATAAATAAATAATATTGCAGAGGGCATCGTTTTAAGAAAGTGAAAAGCAACCCAAGAAAGGCCAATCACTTTTATAAATGACAGGGCTGCCCTTTATGATATGTTATGTAAATCTACTCAAATTGAAAGAAGTATTCTTCGTATCTAACACAGTATAACTGCGTCAAGATCCTTGGACACAAAACACAGGACAAATCATTTTGGCTTCAATGAAAACCCAATCCTTAGGAACCTCATTTGACTGTTTTGTATCTTTGGATGTTGCTTTCAGTGGTTACCAAACTGATGAGATCTGACAAGTTTCAAATAAGCCTACAATCAGACGACTTCGAAAGCCTGTTACATATCATCCTGAATGCAGACCATTTTTTTTTGCTCTAAACAGCTGTCACTTGTGTGTTTGAAATAGAGGTCTGTTGAAGCAATATCTAAGAAAGACAATGATTAAAGATGTATGTTAAATTGAATCTCTGTTGGAAATGCTAACACCTGGTGACCAGCAATAGCTAGGAATTCGAACACATATTTGTTTCTGGTTTATTGTTTGAAATAAAGACTATTGGATTCATTTGACAGTACATTTCCCTGCAGACAGACATGATCAATTAGCTACAGAACTTTACGTTACAATTGACCATATCTTTTTCTTGACCCATCATAACCAGCTAAAAAACCTACGTAACTAGCTCGACACCCTCAAATGTTCCAGTAGGGTTTGCAAACAAAGTGCTGTATTGTTTGGTTCTACTGTATATAAGATCAAATCAGTGCATCTATAAAGGGTTAGCATGCTGGAAAGTGCATAGTGATTAACTGGGGTGTTCTAAGGAATATTGTCTACCTAGCCAAAGCAAGTTCAAATGTATCAAAGGTGGCATTTGCACAGGAAGAAATTCCCCTGATCTGTTTAACCTGCAAGCTGCAATATCCAGAGTTTGATTAGAGGATGTGCTAAATATCCAGAAACAGACACTCATCTTGCACCAGCATACCTCTAAGTAAGCCTATACCTTTGTTTGTTGGTGGAAAACTGAAAGCAATTTCCCCAAAAGTCATTAGTATCATTTTTGCCTAATTTTAATTCATCACTGGTTTGGTAGCTTTATGACGTGTGTTTTTACTATTTGAAACAAGCTTTGAGAACATAGACCATATACTGTAGACCTAACCTGTGTAACAGGGTAGAGGTTGGGCAATATATATAATTCAGAGTAAACTTACATTTACTTGGTGTGATCAGGCAGTTAGTAAAGTACATTTACTATAACTTTACTTACCTTGGAAAATTGTAAACATTTTTTACATTAAACACCTTTACTAACATTGGAAAATGTGTAATTGCAGTGTGTATGTGTGTGTGTAAATATAAATAACTTGCCAGTGCTGTGAACAGTACAAGATATGTTTCGGAATGTAAATGGATTAACACTGTGGTTCTTGTGACTTGAAGTTCAGTCCAAAGCTGACAGCTCTTGCTGTCGCACAGGGATGCTCACATCTGCTTATTCACCAAGATGTGAATTAGAAAAGGTCAACTTGAGTTTTTATCATGAAGAAAAACAACAGCCCTGTGTCTCCTGACGATCTGAACCCTCAGTCCTGCTCATAATCTGACCTTCACAGCTCTGCTTGGTTATTTGTCGAAAACACTGTGAATGGATATAGTTGAGAGGAAATGTCGTCATTCCCTAGCCATTATTAAAGGTAACCCAGTGCTCATCCACAATCAAATCAATATACAACAACTGCGCCAATCGACTTTGCTAATTAACTTGTCATTTAAAAAAAGAAAAAAATGTCTTCAGCTTGGATGAAAAATAATTTAATACAATATAGGTCTCACGTTTTAATTGAGCTGCTGACAAAATTAAAAAGGGGACACAGCAAATGAATGGTGTACAATCAACAATGCATTGAGTGACAGTGGTAAATGGCTGAGTGTGGGTTAGAATTGAAGTTTTGAAGTAGCAGGACAAGAATATCAAGAACAACCACTGTGTAGTAATTACCTTAGTGCTGCTTCCCAACATCGGTGACAATCAAACCCCACAGCTTTAACTTGCTGACAGTAACTTGGGTATATTACTTTTCTCTTCAGTGAATGTCATTTTTAGCAGCGTGCACACAAGCTTTACTGATACATGCTGACATGTACTGTAGACAGGAGTTAGATAACTAAAATATTCTTTAAACATTACCTTTAAAAAAAGAATAGGAGAGGCTACACAATACATAAATGATGATTTTAACTTGCTATATATATATGAATAAGTGTTGCGATATGAAGATGTACAGTACATAGTCTCTCTCTCTCTCTCTCTCTCTCTCTCTCTCTCTATATATATATATATATATATATATATATATATATATATATATATATATATGGATAACTTTTTTAAAACTAGAAACGTACGCTATTTGAATAAATCCGAAGTAATTAAGTGCAAGACACGTGTCAGAGTGTGTTAGCCCGGTTTGAGGAGGGTGGCTGAGGAACAGAAAGGATCTATCTCTCAATAACACTGGTGTAATGAAAGTCAGGCCAAGGTGACGGATATGTACTGCTGTGCCTGCATTCTTGCAGTAAACCCCACTGTGCTGTGGCTTTTCTTCTTAGCTGGGAGAGGCAGGATCTGCAGAACTAAAAGGAAAAATCAAGGGAACCTGATACTATTAGCCCTTTCGAGACCATTTTAAGTTCTTATTTCTGTAACCCCTAAAAATAATTTCACAGCTTTAAGCTGTAGTAACCCACAACACAGAAACTGCACACATTAAAACAAATCTTTAGAGCATGTAAATCTGACTTATTTGACTTAGACTTAAAAAGTAAATTAGTAACATGCCCTTGACTGTAAATTATAGTATGGGTCTTATTTACAGTCAACATGGCCTAAATGTGAATTAAACAAATTTGTGAAATAACGAGGGAACGGTGTATATTAATGTCACTTTGTAGATGAAGAAAGACAGGCCTTTAGTTTGCTACCTAAAACGAGTAACACAGTTCCAAATAATACCAAACCTACCCAAATAAGTAGCATTACTATAGTGGAATTTAAAATAAAATACAATACTTACACATAAAAATGTCATTTGGTTTATAGTTTATAAACATTTTTTTTTTAAAAATGAGAAAATTAGCTAAGTGCGTGTTACGTTAGTTATATACACGAAATGTATAAAGTGGTAAAAAAAGAAGATGAAAAAGAAAGCCAGCACAGCATGTAAAAGATGAAAGACTTTTTTTTAAATAGTAAAACTATTGCTCAGGGGAAATAACCTTGCTTAATTGACATAAACTTAAAACAAAAACGTTTCTTTCCTCTGAATACCTGCCAGGCAATGCCACCAGCAACACATGCAAAGCAAAGCCTGCACATAACGAATTTCACCGGTTAATTCACAAGCTGGTCTGGTGGAGCGGAAATGCCCTGAAAACCCTTTGGGGTGCTCAGCCAAGCAGACTAAGCCTTATCTTCCTGGTGTATTGTTGAGGGATATTGATGTTTCAGGTGTGAAATTGGCCTTTGCAGATTTCACGATAAATTCTGTAATGATATATATTTTTATAAATCACATACTGTACAGGTGTTCAACTACTGCTACCTTTCAGAACTGTCCTGGGACTTGAACTTCCAAACTCCTGTCTCCAAAGCTAGGACTCCACCAGGTGAGCCAATGGAGCCCTTTCCTTAGCCAGGCTGGCAGTTCCATACGTTCGCCCTCCATGACAGCAGTAATTGCTAGATTAAATGTATTACACAGTAGATTCCAAAGAACTGATTCTGTTGTCAGTTGTCTGAAATGAATCAAGCTCCTGGATATATATATATAAACCACATCAGAGGGCAATTATATAGTTTGAACTCAAATGGTCAACTTCTAACATTTCGGTATGTTTAACAAGGGAAAGTGTGTTTTAAAACAAACGCTGGAGGTATTTATTGGCTTTTGAAGCCATGGTAACCACACATGTATTTCTCTTTGAATTTAATGTCTTTGTGATGTCATTCACTATATAGCTAATGATGTAATGATCTACTGTATCTAATTTTATTTTTTTCTAAAACCACAAACTTTAGGTCATCCATGATGTGTCTGTTCCTTGTAAAGTGCTGAACTATTGGTTCATTTACTTTCTTATTTCTTACATTTGATAGGTGGTTCTATATTATTTTACATAATTATGTACCTGTCTCTCCTACATATTTTATTTTATTACATGTTATGCAAAATATACCATGTACAAGGTTGCTTGCATGATGGATTTTTTAAGATTTTATCTTTTTTTGTGAGTTCACTTTTATCTACCAATATATTTGCACTATGCAATACAGTTTTCAACTATAAACCACCTCTAATAAAGGTTTACCATAATAAAAGTGCATCAAAGTGTAATAAAGCACAGTCAAAGTATGGTCAAACATAGGTCAACTTTGGAAAGCCCAGAGAGGTACGGTCAAACACATTTCAAAAACATGGCAAACCATGTTAAACTATGGTAAATGCAAAGTCTAACCATGGGAAAAACATTAGGAAACACACTGGGAAAAATGCAAAACTACCATGCAAAAAAACCCCCAAAATACAGTGTTAAACATTTATAAGGGTCAACTCCAGTCGATTAGGTTTTGCATTTTATTCATGTGTTCCAACACTCTCCAATGAGCACATTCGTTTGGCCAATATGGGCACACTGCCTGCATATACTAATGTGTCAGAGAACAAAAGAAATACAGATAACCACATGAGTGTTTTTCTGTACTGCATCCCAGTCGAGTGATTCAGTGCATCATTGTGAGGAGCTATTGTTGACCCTTTCCTTTCTGGGTGCTTCATTAGCTTCAGTGGGAAAGAGACCCTCCACAGGATTAACAGCTGTTTGGAATGCAACCTCATTTCTTTTTTATTGTTACCTCTTCATGGTTCCATACTTAGCGCTAAAATACCTTATTGCATGTAATGATGTTTGAATCATGCAATAAAATTATATTGGAAGCATAAACCAATTGTGAAGCAATACAAGGGATCTGGAAATGCATCACACAATGAAACCCCAGTATTCATACACTGTACTGATCCTGCTAACAGAGATTGCTTTATAGCTTTTCTACACAAGAAAATGTACTAGATACAGAGGATTCACATTTGAACTTTTTTTTCCCTCTCACCCAGAAGTGCTTCCAGATGTACACCGCTTTTATTTATTATGTCATTCCAGATGCAATGAAACTCTCATCCGCCTTACTTGATAAACAAACTACAGTGTTTTGCTTTTCTGTAGAGCTGCACACACATTACAGCAATGTCAAAAGCCACATAAGCACAGTTTTCCTAAAACATATATGTTTAGTATAGTATGACTGGATTAACAGTTCCAAGTCATGTAAACTCTTCATGTGTGATAGCCACTTTCCTCTTCACACACTACTACTGAGCGTGATCACTCCATTTTTAATTATCCAAGTAATCATATGAACCACATTGAATAAAATGTTAATGTAAAAAAAAAAAAGAAAAATAAGCTGATAATAAAACATGGAAGAAACTAAATAAACAGTAATATCTGCCATTGCAAGTCTGATCACTTCCTTGCAATCTGGCACAGTAAGATAATGTTAAACAAATTAAAGAAATATTAGACATATTTTATTAAGTATACAAATGGCTTTCTCAGATCAGTTGGCAAGAGGAATTGTGCATACAGTAATTAGGTGCATATTGCATTCAGTGACATTCCCTCAGTCCAGTAATCTAATCTTAAAGTTGCTGCCTATGGCAATGTTACAGCACCTTCCATCGCCATTCTTTGGGCTGATTCAGTTATGTATAGTCAGAGTACTGCATGCATTCATGTAGCTGCTTTGGGGTCCATATGCCCTACAGTAATCCTTCAAGTAAAATGGGCATCAGTGTTTGTTATGTTAAGGGTCTTTATAAAAATGTAATAGAGAGGGGCTTAATAAAACTAAACTTCACAGATTACATATGTTACAGCTGTCTTTCACATCAATCAAAACAAGAAACATCCCTTTTAAGACCTGCATTATTTCTCGTGTTCTATTCAATAAAAACTCTGTGGCTGCTGTATTTGCTGTGTAATTTTTCTTTCAGTTTTTTTCTGTTACAAGTTGATTTGTGGGTCTCTGCAAGAAAATTCAATTTGCTTTGTTGTTTTAGGGGAATGATACCCTTCCGTGGCTAGAAGGCAGTTTTTCTCAGTAAGGATTAAAACGCTACTAACCAAAAAAAAAAATTAAAAATTGTTAAGTGTTCCCAGGCCTGTCATGCTTGGCCAGTGACATGTGAAGATAGAAGCCCTGGGTTTCCAGTGTCAGCTTCATGTGGGCAGAACGCAAACCGACAGTATTAGGCAGCTTAGCTTGGCACAGATGGGGCCATGGTTGAACTAGCTTGCGGAGTCCCTGGCTCTGGTGTACCTGTTTTTATAAATAACTGCACGGTTTACATATATGCACGGTCCTCAAATTTCTTCTCTTCTATCAAAGCCAAATAATGATATTTCGGATGGAGCGTTCACTGAAAGCATCCATGGAAACCGGAGCTGTGTGGTGAAACAATGGAGAGGGCAATGAGCTGCAATGAACTGAAAATAGCTTGCCATTCATTACTTTCTTTTATTACAACGATGCGAAAAACAAAAAAGAAAAAAGGGGTTATATTACAAGATATTTACATTACTGATGCACAGTAATTATTGTTGCACAGTAGTTGTATGTATTTACTTGTTATCTTGTGTGATTACCTCGACTTCAGGGTCCTTAGTGAATTATAGAATAAGGATGCACAATGCCTTCATACTTCAGAGCAAGAGGGACTGTGAAGAAACAATGGCAATGCTGGTATAATTTACTCTGTGGAGTATCAGTGGTCAGAATACAAAACAAAATCATGTAAATATCATGTTATTCACATATCAGTAAACTGCCATACAAAAGGTCATATTCTTTTTTCCTCCTTCAAATACCATCATCTTTAATAGCAAAGTCTTTGAACATACTAGCATCTATAGCATGCTCTCACTCCCTGAACAAACTGCTAGGCTGGTTACAGCTCTTTTATAATCACTTGCCTTTTACAGGTGGATTGATTCAACTTTAATTGATTAATTGTATTGGCAATCAAAGGCCCCAGTTTCCTCCTGTCACATTCTCACAGGGCTGGACTGGAGGGAGCCAGGGATCAATTTTAACCCTATCCCTGCCAATATACACATTGAAAATCTGCTTCTTGTCAAGTAAACAATTTAACTGGCAATGGGCTAGATATATGTTCAAAGTAAAATTAATGAATAATTCCAATTAATATGGGAAATGTTAGAAAATGCCAGTATTGACTTTTAGAAAATGCTACAAAAAGAAAACAAACAAACCAATCTATCTTAACAACCAGAGGTCTGCCACAGATTCACCACACCAATAAAATATGAATCTAAAAGTTTCAGTGTGCCGTATGTGTTGAAAGGCTACCAGAGAAACACACTGTAATCACATTACAGAATCATGTCCAGTTTCTGTATTATTTATCATTAGCTCCAGTAACCGAGGACCTCAAAGAACATTCATGGTCTATCTGCTTTCCCCAAGCTTGGGTACATTTGACAACGCAGTGGGAGGGAAGCCTTCCATATCTGACACAGATCAATTGTTTTCTATTTGTCATGAGAACAAAACAGTGGCAGTGGGAGAGGAACAGATGGATTAGCTCCATCAACATCTCCCTAGGACACCTTAAAATAATAACTGTTGAACAGACTTTGAGCAATCCAAAATTACTTAGAATTACAGCCGACATTTTTTTTACTGAAAACCCACTATATAAGCATCTTTCGGGTCCACAACCGTTGTTTGGTTCTATGAACGCTACCTTGGCAGTTTATATTGAAGTATAAGTAGGTAAATTAGATTTAGCATGAGGGTGGCAGCCTCATTGCAAGTCTTTTTAATTTGCTTGGTGGCAGAGTGTTTCTGCCAGGAAACATGTTGGCAGCACAGGCAATTAGAACCAGATCTGCTGGAACGGTGACATGCCACATGAAACACAATGGAGCCATTTATAATAATGAACCGTCGTTATTGCACCATGGGATCTAGGTGCTCCATGCCTAGCTCATACATATCAGTATTTATCTCCATAGCGCTGTGGCATGAAACTGCCTTCATGCTGTCCCTATTTTTCATGGTTATTAGATGCCCTACCATTTTATTTCTTCCCGATCCCTGTATATAATATATATTTAACAACATGAGACTATTTCTCTTTGTATTTGTGAGCCTGCTTTGTCATTACCATGTTGTAACCCTCTGTTAATACATTATGCCAATCCTCACATGTATAATAGTGTAGAACAGTATAATGACAAATTGTATTGGCATTCAGTCAGGCACATCTGGTAATGATGTGCTACTTGAAGTAGCTTTATTTGCTTTCTTGTTTGTTCGTGGTCTTTATGCTTATGCAGATTTCAGACAGAATATTGCTTCACACGGCAGGACTGCAGAGTGACTCATTAAATAGTAACATTTGCACTCAACATAGTCATGGATAATGAATTATGAAATACGCTCATCTCAGAGTGCTGTCAACTCATTTCAAATCTCTTTTGAGGACTGCTAAGTATCTTAAACTTTACCATTAATATATATTTTACCAAAAGAATTTGCACGGCCACGATTCCCCACTATTTACTTAGAATCCAACATGAAGAGCTTTCTGACCAAGATTCTTTTGAAAAATCCCACATTAAAGTAATAATTGGGTATATGCCACCCAGTCCTGTCCAGCATGCAAAACCTTTATGATTGAAGAACGATCTTATCTAATGTGTATTTTGAAATGTATTATTCCAATGCTCTTAACAAAAGCCTAACGATGGGGGACACAGTCCACTTCCTTAGGTCCTGGTGCTACCTGAGCCCTTGAATGCCCTTGTTACAGAGCACTCAGGGTGTAAATCATTTAGATTCTACAACACCTGTGTGCGCCCGTCTTGTAGTTTGGTAAAGTAGTTCAGCGCCTGTATCACGTCTTTAGTTTTGCAATCCCTGACAGCAGGTGGGGTTGGAATCAGGAGCAGTTCCCATGGTAACTCTAAATCACACAGTTAGTGTCCCTTTAAAGCTCGCTCCTGTGACTCTTTAATAAAATAAGCACAGCTTTCTATTGAGTCTGTCTGTGACTTTCTCCTAAAGGGCTTATAGGATGCACGAGGCATTAAAATGGGAACATTATTGATATTCTCTGAAATCATTAAGAATGTGAATGCTACTTTGTTTTCTTAAACAAAATAATAAAAAAAAAACAATAACAACACGATTCTGAGATTGTGTGCACTGGCTTGGATGATTTTAAAGTGCAGAGCCTGCAGTGGTTTTTAAAACAATACACCATTAAAGTGTGGTTTAGCCTCTGTGTTTGTATGCCAACTATTTGTCTACTGAAAGTGAAATAAGCTGCAAAGTTAGAATTCAGCTGCTTCCTGGGACTTTAATGAGAAAGGCAGGGGTGTTGTAGCCACACTACAGTATTCCACATTCAGACTGTGAAAAGTCCTCCACACTGTTTAGAATTATAGATCACCAACAGAATTAATTCTTCAGTTTGTGTAATTGAAAATAATTGTGAGAGAATGCTTAGGTAGGTGCAATATAACTGTTCCCACACAGTAAAAGCGATTCTGAACTTGAGAATCAGGCAAGTAGAGGGTGGTATCAACAAACGTTTACTGTACCACAGCTCTTTTACAGCTTGTTAAAAAAAAAAAAATGTCATAGAAACTTTTTCTGTCAAGCATGAACACAACATTGACATAATCCATTAGTTTAATGAATGTTTACACACCGACGGCTTGACAACAATAGAATTTTCGGTAACGCTTTATATTGCATGGCATAAATTAATATTAAATAGATATGCAATTGCATATTAAATTAATGTTACATTCATATTTAATAAATATGCAACAGCTGGTTTCTTGCTAAATGTTAACCAAATGTCGATTGAAAATGTAATTGCAAATCACGTCCATTTATATTACATTTTGTTACCCTTGAAAATATGTAATAATTTCCCATTGTTTACATGTTTTTAATTGAAAATACAGTTAATCTGACCTAAATGTTAATGGAAAGTAACAAGGAATAATTGAATGTAAATTTAATATCAATTGCATATCTATTAAATAATTTAACATTAATTTAATATGCAATTCCATATCTATTTAATATTAATGTATGCCACGCAATATACAGCGTTACTGGATTTTCTATTATTGTTCACAGCATTCATAGAGTCATAGTTATTGAATGGATGATCAGCTGCTCTGGACTTGGTGATATGCATTGTGTACACAGGTAAAACATGATAGCTTTGATAGCATTAGCCTGATTTTCATAAGCAACTTTAACATTCAGTGAATCAATGAAGAATATGCTGTTGCATGCATTTCTCTGCATGATGTACTAACTTGAAGTAGTATTCACACTCGCTGCGTCAATCTAAAACTGTTTTTTAGGGCTAGGCAGCACAGTGTGCCAGTTCTCATTTGGAGACTTGGGTTTGAATCTAAGGTTGGTTTTTGTCATGCTTTATATGAACCTGCAAACAATTAACTGGAATTATACAGCCATTAATAAGGGAATTTGTAATTTCCTGTTTCCCAGGAATAACTGTAGTTAGGGGGAAAATACAAAATGACTTTGTAATGTTTTATAACAAATCATAATTGCCGTAGATGACAGGCTGTCTAACAGTAAGGGTTACAGCTGTACTTTTCCTACAACTTTTATTAAATACTACACTACCTCTCTAACCTGCATCTCTTTTGGGACTGCAATGCAAATTATTTTACTACTGTTTCTCTATCCAATTTAAGAATGTACAATTGTATTCCTTTACCGCAGAAACTTTCCATAATGGCTCAAGACAAATGAAGGTCCTTGGGCGACCTCCGAGTGATTTGCCTCTTTACACCCAGGAGCTCTGCAGCGGCTACTGGTCTCTGGAGGACAAAAGCCAGCCCTGCAAGTATCTGCTTGAGCTCACCAGGCACCTGGCCAGTATGGTCCACTGTGGCGTGGTGTGGAGAAACAGTTCGGGACGCTTTTGTTACCTAACTCATGGGGAGATCACCGCCAGTGCGACGCTCCAAGCGGAATCCCCAGTGCAGAACAACAGCTTGGTATACTTCCTATTCCAGTGAACCCTGGTTTAGCTTTAATGATATAAACAACCACAATCCCACAAACATGCCCTCGTTGCACAGTGTCACAGATATTCTATTAAGGTTAGTTGTGGCTGTAGGGTTTGTTGAATCAACAAAAGTCAATCGATCCATTTAGACTGCTGTTTCATTATTTTAAATCAGTAGCAGGTTGATGGTAAACCAGCCAAATCATTCCCACTGTCCTGTACTATAGGCTTTATGATGTAGAGACAATGACTGAAATGTCAATCAATATTTATCCCTGTGTGAACACAAGCACTGTGGCACAGGACCCAGCAGATCAATTAGGAATATGCATATTTCCATATTTCAGCACTTATTCCACTTTTTTCCCATACTTTGTCTAAATACACAGCACAGTACTTGGTTCATTTGCAGTCGGCTGTTAGATTATGTAGGGTAGACGTATTGACGTTTAGAGAATAATAGAAGTTTCAATCAATATTTGTTGCCGGGAAAAGGCTAATGCAGCTCTCATTGTCAGAGTGAAACCACAGACTTGATACGTGCAATTGAAAGCAAAGTACACTGCTGTACTGTATGTTACACAATGCTATAGTCCCCACACTATTGAGCTAGTTATAACAAACTTGTGTTTTGTATCTTTTGTCTGAGTATGTGTGAGTGTGTGTGAGTGTGTGTGTGTGAGTGTGTGTGTGTGTGTGTGTGTGAGTGTGTGTGTGTGAGTGTGTGTGTGTGTGTGTGTGTGTGAGTGTGTGTGTGTGTGTGTGTGTGTGTGCGCGCACATTTTTTTACACAGTTTACAGACTCTTTATTCTATGGTGCAGGCTTGTTTGTCATGTCCAACCACAGCATTGAATCGAGCCTTTGAGAATTCATTCATAGGTACATTAGGTGCAATGAAGTAAAGAGCTGTTGTTATTTGATGCTGCAGCCGATGAGGCGCCATGTGAACACAAGCACAGCTTTGCTCTGTCAGCACCAGCACTGGACCGTGACCAGTGACAGAGAATGGAATGCTGGCAGTGTCCGAGCTAACTTACCCGCACAATGGAAACCCAATACAACGGCAGAATGGGACTGGCTGTATACACAACAAGCTTTGCTCTTTCTGTTTCTGCATACCCAGAGGAATTTCACTGGAGGTTTTTTTTTTTTTTTTTTTTAATCCTTTTTTTTAAAAATGCAAAATATTTATCTTTCTCTCTTTCTTTCTTGCCAGTAGTACACAGTATATAAATGAGAGAGAACAGTCTCATTAAGGCTTTTTACTTGACCTGTTGTACACTTTAGTAAGTGAGAAGGACTGACTGGCTATTACAATGGGGGTCATTAGGCATTTTGTTTGTATAGGGCAAACCAAAACATTAACCCTACTGTACAGTATATTGCCAAATACTTGTTTAAGGCAATGCATTAGTTTACATTTTTAAAACATTATTATTATTATTATTATTATTATTATTATTATTATTATTTACAGCAATAGTCATTCATATTCAATATAAAGTTACTGTACCACAGAACCAAAGCATATTACTTTATTTCTCCAACATGTTATAATGTGATATTTGATTACATATAGGAGGCTGTGTGGTCCAGTGGTTAAAGAAAAGGGCTTGTAACCAGGAGGTCCCCGGTTCAAATCCCACCTCAGCCATTGACTCATTGTGTGACCCTGAGCAAGTCACTTAACCTCCTTGTGCTTCGTCTTTCGGGTGAGATGTAATTGTAAGTGACTCTGCAGCTGATGCATAGTTCACACACCCTAGTCTCTGTAAGTCACCTTGGATAAATGCATCTGCTAAATAAAGAAATAATAATAATACATTGCTTTTACGCAGTACTTATATCAGTGCTTATGTTGCATGCCAGTGCTGGGGCCATTAGACTGAAATCCTAGTAATAACCGTCTCATAGTGAATTATAAATGAGTTAAAAGTATAGTATGCTTGAGAAACAGCAATGCAATAGAGACTCCGAAGAGGAAAGGGAAGCCGGTCAGATATAAAACTACCACTTACTGAGGGCTTAAGTGGTGAATGTGAGATGAGGAGGAACCATTTTAGAAGAAGATGAAAATGGCTTGAAAAGAATGTGCGTTCCCTTCACAGTATCTGAAACCAGTGATTCAGTCAATCCCGGGATCAAGCCATCTGCATGGAATGGTGCTCAAGCAGAGGAGCAAAGGGAGATGGCTCCTCATATCTGTTCACACACTAGGGCTCAGCCTGCAGTGTCGGGCAAATATGAACATGGGGATGTTTTATTTTTTGAATGAATTAATGATTAAGGTTGGAATTTCATTGTAATTCAATAGGCATAAACTAATGCTTTTAACTAATACCTAATGTATAACCATCAATCTATCTGTGAATCTTGATATGACAGGGTCTATTTATTTTTCGGCCAAATGTGCAATATCTGCGCTTATCACAGTAGCCTTAGCCTTCTTGAGCTATTGTCTGGATGCTATCTGGAAATAGCAGTTTTTTAACTATTATGCTGTACTCTGGGGCTGTCCTGGGTGTGTCGGTTACTTTCAGAAGAAGATATCCTGCTTGCAATTACAATCTAAAAGATATTGCAGTGGCAAGCAGAAGAGCAAACACTAGGGTTCCATCAGACCCCGCTTGGAAGGATTCATTATTTGACATTGTAAAACCTACACAATCTAAAGACAGTGGCTCTAGATGCTTAGAGCATATTTTTTGTGGCTACAGGAGATTTGTAAAGAGTACCTTCTGTTACACCAAACGTGTTCAGATGTTAAATTGAAATACCAATTACTGCATGAAAATGTTAACATGTCAGTACCTTCTCTAAAGCTTTACAGGTATTTGCTGGAGTTGTGAGAGCTAATTGTGGAACAGCTTGGAATTCAAAGTCGATCCAGGTCACTTGGAAAATATTTTTTGTTTTATTTTTCCTGTTCAGATCTTGAGTACATATTTGATACTTAAAATATGGCATGTAGATAAAAAAAAAGATACTGAAATCTAATAATTAATTAGATGTATTAGTAATATAGCTGAGAGAAAATGGTTTTTAACTTAAAGTCAGAAAGTTATCTCTCTTTCTGACCCTCCCCAGCCCACCTACTCTGAAGCCACAGCAATGGATTTTTGATTTTTTATAGGTCTCTTGTTGTAAGAGGGTTTTTGGGTTCTTCAGGGCCACAATATTTTTATTTTACTAACTATCAAGTCAAACAGCTGCCTGGTTCCTTTTTTTGTCAACCGAGTTTGTGGGTCAAAATGTCAAATCAGCAAGATTGTGATCTCCTGGATGTGGTTAGACTGTGCAGAGACCTAAGAGCATGCAAAACTCGCTGTCCATGAGATTTCATCTGAAAACAACAGAATAAGCCTGAAACAGATTGAGCTTTGCTGTCGCAACAGCAGGCGTAAAAGCTTGAAGATATTTTTGCAACATTTGCAAATATGTTAAATTAAAGAACCAATAATAATAAATTAAATATATTAAGTATAGGATGTCAATTTAGGAAAAGAAAACAACAACAACAACAAAAAAAAAACGGGTTGGGCATTTTTAAATGTGTGTCAATCCAGCCTAACCCAGCTTGACTCTGACTAAACAGGAGCAACCAGGTGGCATCAAAATCTTAATAAATCCCCAAAGCACATACTGTACAGTAGGCTGCAGAAGGCTTTGCTTTTTTGTATTATCAGATACTGACCCATTGACTTCAATGCATATACATATAAATAGATAGATAGATAGACAGATTTTTTTTCCTTAATTTTCTTTGCCAGATGTCGTTACTCTGTTTAAAAAAAAAAAAAAAAAAAAAAAGTTTATATGTCTGAAGCTTTTACGTCTGGCACATTTATTTTAAGGTTTAAATAGCCAGAATAATAAGACCATTTAAACTTAAGGATTTGGGATTTTGTTCAGCCTGCTTTTCGATAGTTGTCTAATGGGCCAAAATCCATGACGGTATTAAACCCTAAAAAATTGAAAACCTACTTAACAGAGAACAAGAGTTGAAAACCACCGTGAAAAAAAAAACCCTTTCAAAGAATCCGAGAAATCCTTTAAAAAAGGCTCAGCAGGAATTCTATAGTGTATTAAGGCTTCGATACCCTTTGAGATTCTTTCTTCGAATTCATTCGAGGAGGTTAAAAGCTTATGATGCCTCTAACCTGATTCTCCATGGCTCTCCCCCACAACTCTAAGCCATTGTCTCTTGCCCCTCTCCCCCCCTCCCCCCAAAAAAAACAACTAACCGCTCGGTGGCTTCAGCTCGATGAAATGTCAAATTTTTGAAAAAATAAAAATACAAATAAAAGTGACCTTTCGTGTTTGCTAAAACACTTAAAGAGCAACTAAAAGATCAAGGGTTTCCAGTATTCTTTTCCTTACCCCAGTATAGCCTTAATTCAGAGTCTACCTGTTGGTAACCTGCTGCATTGGGCAACATAATTAACACTGATTTGCCACATTCTTCGACTGTAAACTGCACATCGGTGCATTAATATTACACACGGTCATAGTTCAAGTCTTGTGTGTATTTTCCAATCTTTTAATCACCTGCTGACGCGAAGAGTGGTCTGTGGACGTAGTACAACAGTCTTTTCACTTCTGCGTGGTAGGACCTCAGGAGACATCATCACCAACTGCAAATCAATGTGCCTGCTTATGTATACATGTATAAGAGGGTAAACCAAGGCATTCCACACATGTGATGATATTGAGCAGAACCCTACAGAAGCAGCACACCAGGGTGGGCATTGTCAAAGGTGTTCTATCTATCACATGGTCCCAGAAGAAATACCGTACAGGATAGCTCTGCTTTCCATTCCAGGTAAAGGACAGACGTAAGGCCTTTATGTTATATTCAGACATGGATACAAACCTGGTTAGTCCAAATGCAGTTGCATATGAACTAATATGATTTCCTGTATATATTAAAACAGTCTATGGATGGTTTCAAGATTATTTCTATTCGGGATCTGTGATACCAGGCACATTTTATTAGATATGGGGTTAAGAAAATTGAAAGAGAAAAATTAATTGAGCACTGTGGCAATGTGGCCACGCCCTTGTGCGTAGTGTGTGTTATATGTTGTATGTTACGTGTTGCGTGTAAATGTTGGTCTATAGAGATGGTACACGGGATATAAACGGGTCTGTGTTTCACGTGTATTTAAAAATGTAGATTTGTATTTAGGCACAAGGATGGCACAGGTCACTTCACGTGCTAGTTAAAATGTAATGTGTGGTCACGGGAGTACACTTAATTAATTCACGTGCAGTTGTACCGAGATTCCAATTGGATGATTGACTAGCAATTGAGTCTCGGTACAACTGCATAAAAGCAGCATGTTTTCACTTGGGTGTTCGTGAGTGGAGAACGGGATAGGAGACGGAGGTAATAATTGTAAAAATAATAAGAATGCAAATATAAGTGTTCTCACTCACCGTGTTTGTCTGCTCGTTTGTCTGTTTACTGTTTAGTCCATTTTGTTTATATATCTATTTTGGCGTAAGTGCCGTGTCCTGTTTTTGTGTTTTGTTTGTACAACCTTTTTATTTTCTGTTCTGATTATTAAATGCTGAGCGCGATCATGCACTCAGCATCACCAAAACCCCAAGTCTCTGTTGTTTATTTCCTGGCTCTGGTCTGACACCACCCACTCCAGCCGTCTTTATGACAAGAACCCACACATTTTAATTTGGAGTTTTAATTTGGAGACAATTACGATCATCAAAACAATTCTCATGGGAGTTGACTCATTATCAGGTCCAAACCCATTACTCAGTACAATAACTTGCTTTTTTAAATTGCTCCCCTAAGCTATGTCTGTTCTTCTAGGCTGTGTCCAATATTTTAATCCAATGTTTGTGTTTTCTGCGGCTAAACATGTAAAAGAGTACTATTTTTACTCAGTTGTGCACTGTAAGAGATTTGCAGATAGTAGCACAAGTGTGGTTTTTGGGTTTTTTTTTTTGCATGCATTCCACTGTTACAGAATGTTATTTAAACACAATCTGAGTCCAGAGTATCTGCAGTTCACAAAACTTTGAGAATAAAGCACAAGCGAGGCTTATTATATCTGTTGTCTACAGGTAATGCCTGGGCCCCAAGGCTGTCCCCCCAATTTCACATGGATGAAAATGAAAGACATTTGCATGTTACGACTACACAGGATGGTGGTTTAAGCCTCCTCAACTTTTCAAACAAATCACACAGCTGTCAACAAACTACAATGTTGTTTCACACACTAGTTCAACCCAATATGTAAGCAGTTTAAACTGCCTGACAGAGTTTATAAACAGGCATGGTCTGAAAGATTACTCTTCGCTGTAATCCAGGCTTTGTAACAACAGGAAGATAGAAAGACACACAATGGACACACAAAAGAAACTCTCCGATAAAAAAAATAAAATAAATCAGCGCTATTCTGCAATTCAAATAAAACCTATTCAGGTTTTCAGGCACTGTGGGATCAGTATGTGATTGCATGCAACAGTTCAAACTGTATGAGGGAACAACTTGCTTGCAAGTCACTGCTTATTTTCCAAACGTACTCTCATTTTCAATTTGAATTTTTTCCAACCCGAGCACTGCACACTCACATCTTGTGCAGCAGGTATTAGGTCCCGTTGTTGCACATATTGGAGATTGCATCAGGCATATCCCCTGTTGCTGAGACAGTGGATCTCCTAGGGACAGGATAAATGAGCTTAACTAAAAATTAAATCTGAAAAAAGTAGCTAGTTCCCATCGTTATTTATCTTGATAAACAAAAAGGAAACCAAGAATGAAATGGATGTCAATGTCTTTTATCCCCTGTCCCTTCCTATTAGTGCTGTAGAGTGCTAGGCTAGCTGATTCCTTCTGGAAAGAAGGCTGAGCCAGGTGGAGAACTTGCTCTATTTGGACACAATGAACCTGTAATTACTCTCAGGGTAGTGCTTTTCAAGTGGCAGAAAACTGCAGAGGATTGGTGGAAAGTGATGTCATGCTTTTTAATGAAGGTAGTTGAGTGTCACAGTCTTGCTACTAGAGATAATTGAGCCTTGGATTGGTAGGAGAGTGCACAGTGAAAGGGCTCTCTAATGACTGAGAAGAATACATGTGGGGGATTTCTCTTTATGTTCAGGAGCAGTGGGTCAGGAAAGAGGGGACCTCACCTTTATGGACAGATTTAAATCATAATTCACTTACCCTATCAGTTTTATTTGTAATGCTTCACCAGTCCAACTTCTAATATTGAAACGTTGGACCACATTCTCTATTTGTCATTTTTTTTCTTCTTTTTTTATTTGCTTGTTCAGTTTGCTTTTTTCCTTGTACAAAAACGTGGACAAAACTTTTCTCTGTGGCAAATTATTAGTGCATTTGGCTCATGTCTGTTGTATCGGTAATGGCATATCTGCTACAGTGGACACTGTTTCTCCTCAATAATAAAATCAACATTATCATCATTAATGTCAATATATCACTCTAGGGGAGCGGTTTTGGATGTAGCCCAGTCTCTCGGGAGGGGTTGGCTAGGGCTTACCAGTACTGCAGGACACATCTGTGAAAGTCTTTAGCAGGTGCTACACCCTCTGTGCTGTTGAAAGCTTGTGCTTTAGTATTACACATTGGTCCAATACCATGTAAAATCAACTATGTAACATCCATAGAAACGCTAAAGTTACAGAGCTGTTGGAGCACATGACCCATCATCTTTAGGTGCGGTGGGATCTTAATTGAGGAGAAAATCTGACTGTGGTTGGAGGTTAACTGCAAACTGTTGATGGAACCCTTCTCTCTTCACCCATTGTTTATTAAATTATCTAATGCAGTATAAGACCATGTGTTAATTCATAAGTAATTACATAGCTTTTGATGTAACCATAATCCCAATGCAATTTAGAGGAACATTCTTTCCAGCCACTCCCAATTCAATGATCCCTTCCATCTTATCCCCACACTGACATTTTCTGTATTACTTAATTAACAACATGCAGTGGATATGCAACAACATACATTCATTCGTGTTCAGTATCTTAATTCCAATGTGGTGTAAATTGCTGCTCCAAAAACCCAAAGTACTTTTAAACTAGCTCCCTTCGAAGCTTTGCAGATTGATGTCCGGTCTTTCCCAGTCAAACTTATCAGGGTCTGTAGATGTATGTGGCAATACACAATGAATCATGTCTGCCAGTGAATTACTATGCAATTAATAAAAGTGAATTCAGGAAATATACCATCTGCTTATTCAAAATCTTGTCATTATAAGAAAAATAGATTTAAATTCTAGGCACTTAAAAAAAACTTACCTCTTGGCAATAGCACCAACATTTGACATCTGAATGAGGACAAATGCTGTATATTTTAAGCAGGCACCATATTAAGTCAGCCAATTATACAAATTCTGCTGCTCGATGACTACTGACAGGCAGATACTGTTGGTATTTTTTTCCAGTGATCTTTTTAAAGATTTAATATAAGATTTTTTTTTTGTCCCAGATAAAAAAGTTAATTTTGAAAGACTTAATCGCTAATCAGGTTAATTGGGGTCAGATAGGGGTTTCCTCCATCTTTAAACTAAACCAGTTTGTGTCTGCGTCAGTTCCACTTTGACATAATTCAAGTCACAATGATGCATAAAGGTACAGTGTTACTCGATAACAACATTTTAATCAGAATGTAAAACTCGCTGTTGTTTGTAAGGGTGATAATTCTAGACTGCCTAAGGGGGGAATTATTTTCTTATTTATTACATCAAAACAGAATGGAACAAATGTAGGCAGTTTGTTGTTAAGTTACTCCACATGTGGTTGTCTTGTGGTGCTGCTCACTTTGTCAGTTATTTCTAACATGCTTCACAACATTATTTCTCTATTTAAACTGTAATTGCATTGTAAACAGCCACATATGTAAATACAGTGTAAATAAACATGCACAACAATGTGTTTTTCCTTTGTAATTAAACATTAAACAGTACTCAACTCCAGATAGCGGTTCTTTCTTAAAGCAGGAATGTCAACTCAAAAGGCAGCCTCCACATGTACTCACCAGGTCTCTTAAGAAGCAGACTGCTTTCATTTATCAGAGCCACATCAGGGGATAGGAAAGGGAAGTTAAATTTTATGAGTAATAGGCAGGCCCAGTCCTAATGCATTAAGTGAGGGCTGATTTATGCCTTTTTCACACACCATTTTTAAAATTTTGAGACACGCACAGTTGAGAAGGTCGCACAAATGGATCTGAAATTGATAAACCACAGGAAATCTGGAAGCACAGGCCGCTCACAGGTTTGAAGGCTGAAGGTGTGTGGGGCTGCATGCCTTCACAAGTTAATAGAAATGTGCTTTCTCTGGTTTGGGGAGACTAAAGAACAATATTGCACCTTGAAGAATTTCCAAGCAGTCTCTGTTCAGTCTGAAAGGCACGCTTAGCGATGACATCAAAGCAAACAACATGTGAAGCTCGCCCGTCTTGTACCCACAACACTGAATATAATCTCTACAAAATATCTTTGGTTTTTATAATGTGCAATTTAAATAAGTATGTTTCCTTCAATATGTGTCGGTTAACAACTTTCCAAAGGAATAATCATCAGAGAACGAAATGAGAAGTCTGGCAGACAAAACCCTTCATACAGTACTGCACATTTTCAGATTTTCAGTAGATAGGCCCTCTTTTGCTTTGTCTATCTATATATATCTATCTATAGAATGGCTGTCTAATCCCCAGGTGTCCACCCACCTACATAAAATGAAAAAACCACAAAGGATAAAAAGAAAAACACATGCATGTAGAAACTGAAGGCTCATAGCCTTACCTTAAATAACACAGCAAAAAAAAATCTTTTCTTCACTTTAAATTTCATCCTATATTGAGATGTAATTCATTTTCATTACCAACAGAGCACAGAAAAGCCCCCTCACTGAACCGTTTATCACCCCCCCCCCCCTCCCAATTATCTTCTCATTCTCTCCATTGTTAATATGCAGCTGCTTCAAATGCCATAATGTAGGAATGCCAATGCCCTGCAGGCCATGATAAGATCAAATGTTTCTGAATCTGGCTCTTAGTCTCCCGACAAGCTGAAACCAAGTAACAGCCCAGTCAGTCATTCACCTGCATTACCCATCTCGACTCTCCATGCAGAACTCAAAGCCAAAGGGGTTCAGCGCTTGGAAACGTCCTGCTTTGATACATGCACACGCAGCTCAGGAAACCTTTACACTGTCAGTCAGATAGCGAACAGAGTGTAGGCTTGTTCAGCCACTGTCTGGATTTCTCTTGTAATGAAGAGCACAATTCACTGCATTAAGTGACATAATGAGTTACAATGTTAGGAACTGTTATCAGGAGATCACCTGACACGTTTTCTATGCACAAACTGAGGAATTTTTAAAGCCCCAAGGGAATAATATACTTAATTGATACAACTTTATTGGTATGCACAGCAGTTTATCAATTAAAAAAAAATCTGTAGAAATATATTATAAATCTCTTTTCGATTTTAAATAATGTCTGTTTTAATAAGAATAGCAGTATTTGTTATTTATTATACAAGTGCGGCACATACTTTGTTTAAAGTTCTTGGAAATTGGAATACATATTCAGTGTTTAATACATCACAAATAGTTCGATTTTTTTACATTTGCGAAAATCAATACATGTATTTATTATGTACAGGTATTCAGGTAAATAAATGGCATGTGTTTTGTTAGCACACTTATAAAATAAGGGTCTATTCAAGTATAATAAAGACTGGGTTATGGGTTAATTTTAATTATTTAATCCATGCAGTATGAATGCTTGGAACAGTTTTTAAAAAAGTGCCAGTACTTTAATCAGTGCGCACAACATCAATGGATTCAGGATTGGTACCCAAATATTTTTGGAGAGGGGACGGGACATTGATCAGCATTAGCCTATTTCAAACACAGCTATGAATCACGTGGGAATACTACAAAAGTTAGATCACACATAATTGCATTTGAATTAGTGGCACGCTGGCACCAGCGAGGCTTTTAATACCAAATAATGACTGCATTCCAGAGTTATCCAGTAGGCTTTTCTCTTTTTCACAAGCCCACACAGCAGCAAGAAAGCAGCAAGAATGGAGCTCTCCTATTCAAAAGAACCTTGTTTTTAATTGCCGTAGGAAAGCGGCAAATAATCTTTAATTATAAACTGGGATGCTGGTATAGAAAATGGCACGACGTCAAAAACAAAGAAAAATAAATAAATTTGCTTTTGTGAAAAATACACCTAATACCACAGGAAATGGGGGGTACAGAATCCCAAAGGCATTGCATCCTAGGGAGCTAGATTATGGTTATTAGCATGAAAATGCATCCATTAATCTTTCAATTATACACTCCGCTGGCTATTTTTTGTAACCATAGAAATGCATGAAACAAAAGCCCCTTTTCATATTCTGTTTATTTGCCTTTCATGTCATGGCATTTTGTGTTCTCATCTTTTCTTATCCTTTTACTTTTCCAGGGTTTATGTAATAGGAACAAGGCTGTTATTTGTGGAATAATAGCCTACTGATAAAGGTTACCATTAGCACTACCAATTAATCAAGCACTTAAAACAGCAGGGAATAATGTAATCATGTTGCTGACTAAGGCTTGTCCCACCCGATATTCCTTAGGGAGTTACAACCCCCTTTCTTTTTAGGAATACTTCTTTTTCCTTAAAGAATACCCTCCTTATATACACTCAGACAGCTGCTCTGGGAATGGTGGAAAGGTTCAGTGGTGTAAACCTTGAAAACAGACGTGGCTTTCTCAGAGGACCCTTAAGATTCTTCTTAAAAGAGATGTGACTGTGCTTTGTGTCACAGCTCAGCTATGCAACATGGCTGATGTCTGCCAAGGAATTGTATAGAGATTTTTTTTTAGCTCTGTGATGTTTAAGGCAAAGATTAGATTTCGTTTCCTTTTAACATGGTATTGAATCTGGATTGCTTTTTCAAGGGAACTAATGCAATGCATGTTTTCAAAACTCCCACATACTGTACAGCTTCTACGTGTTCATAATACTTCATTTCCAACCTGTTATACAGTTATCTTTGTTCTGGATTTACCAGGCTAACAAGCAATATCCTTTATTAACAGCTGACTTTCTAAAGAGGGGCTGTTTGTAAAATGACCACTAGGGGTGAACATCTGCAGTTTCTGTTCCGTCTGAAACTGTTATTTTGTGATGAGATTTTTTACTTTATTCATTTACTCATTTTTACTTTGTTCATTTACTAATTCACAATTGCAGAGGGGGCATAATTTACAGTTCCACATCCCAGTTGGTAATCAAACTCCCTTAGTACATAAATTTAACTTTTGGAAGTGGTTGAAAAGGATTCACTAGAGAATAACAAATAACAGGATATTAAACAGACAATATATATATATATATATATATATATATATATATATATATATATATATATGGTATTTCTTTTTAATATAGATGGTATAAAGTATCACTTAATATATTTTTCCCACTGTTAAAGATGAAATATTAGGATAATATATATAAAAACCCCATATGATTTCCATTTACCTGGAGCTGTAATCTGGTTTGTTTCAAGTCTTGCCACAAGCAGACAGGCAGGCAGTCTCATTAGAGAAGTATGTTTGCTGGCAGCGTCTCCTAGAGGAAGCACAAAGACCAGCCTTCCTGTCACTGAATTTCATGAGTCAACCATTGAAACAAGAAGCGGCACGAAGTGATGACATTCAAGATGCTGCCAAACCTTTACAGATATAAGAGTTTCTGGGAAGAAAGCCATAGCTGTTGGTCTGAAAACTTTTTTAGGGTAATTTTCGGTGACAGCGACTACCACCCCTAGCCTAGTCCGGTGAAAGGCAATTTGGTTCCATCAGATTGAGACAGGGACTAATGTGCAGCTTTATATCTCTCAAGTTTCTTTACGTGTGAAGCTGGATGTCATGCTTAAAGGGTTGAAACTAGACAGGTGTTGAGAAGCGCCATGAATTATTTAACACTCAAGATAAATATATAGTTTTTATGTTCTACAGTACATGGCCAGGCTGGATTCAGCAAAGTCAGGTGATTAGATGACATATACAAAGATTGTTTTTCCCCCTCTATCCTCAGGTAGTCTTGTAAATGGTGTAATTGCTTTATGTAAACACGTGAAACCCCCAGATCGATAGCAGCAGGTAACACCTGCCCAAATAAAGTATGCCTGTGGTTTGCACATGCTGTAAATAAAAAAAAAACCTGCTCTGGGGTCAAAGAGATGGCTGGGAACACATGTGGGTGCCCTGGTTGGTGGCTTGGTGGTGATAACGTAAACATATTGAACCACATTTAGCCTGTCTTAAAATTGTCACTGCAATTGAGTCAGACCTGTTAAAAATATAGTTTGCTTTAGGCTGGGGGGTCAGCAGAACTGAAATTGTATCTGTCGTTATTCCGACGAATTCTATATAAGACTTCCTTATATATATATATATATATATAAGACCTCCGAAACATAATGAATGCACAGTTGCACGAATCATCTTCACCTGCTCTTCATTAATATGCTGGTCCTTTATATAATGATAATGAAGCACTTCTGAGTTAATATGTTCACTCCACTTATATTACAGGACTATAATACAGACTGAAGCGTTATACCTTGCTCTTGTATTTTTCATTTCTCCATCAGGTCCCCTTGGTGGAATTAGACTGCTTTATAATACACTGTTTGCCATATATTATTCTCTATGTACGTGAACAGTACTTATACAGTAACAGCCTGGCCCAAGTCATTGTTCTGATCACCTGCTGATGATGTACTGAATGGTGAAAGGTGTCACCATTCACTGTCATTCGTTTGCGATCAAGATTTACTGTTTGATATATTAAATGCAATTGTTTAACAAATCAACACAATGTATGATTTATATCAACACAATTTATGATATAACATCCAGTGTCAGCCCAACATATTACCAGATCAAGGGCACCCGAATGGGCTCTTCAAGACTACAGTTGAGTTTAAGGGTAAGGTACACTACTTACTCATTGACACCTGGGGTTCAGTAATACAGTATAATATACGTTGTACATGGGAAATGTAAAGGACTCGTAACCTAGCATTCACACATTGCATTTTGGGCTTCCCTTTGAACACATAAAGACTCTGTCAAAGTATTGGCAATGGACTCCAAGTTGTTGAATATAAGTAGAATTGTGTTAATGGGAACCATATAGTCCTTTCAAAGATCAGAAAACCTCAAATCATCTTATTCTGGTCAGTTTTGATCTCAAGCCCAAACTATTGTTTCTAGAGATTGGGTAAATTGTCTTGTGTGCCACAACACATTCTTATTGTCAAGATAAAAGCAGCTTTTAGGTCTGTTTTTTCCCATGTAGTATATCTGCTTGATGCAGCTGGTTGCAGTTATGTTTAATTTTAGGTAAATTCATTTTTTGCAGGTCTTGTTAAATAAACACTGTGTCACCGTGAGTGTTATACCCTAGGCTTTCATTACTACCAGTGAATGTCTATAGGGCAAAATCTGAAAGCAATTTGAGGGCACACCTCTCTGTTTGTGTTCCTCTAACTAATTAGTGGACTTGTCAAGAAGATTGAGTAGAACACGTAAGGTGGGCTAAGGCATGAAGAGATTTTACAGCAATGACCATTTGCCATCATTACTGCTGGTCACACAGGTCGAACACCTATTGCCCCGGGTACAATAGTGAATGGAATCAGGAGCCATGCACAATTCTTGACTTTCAAGAGGGCTTTCACTCTGCCTCTTTTGAGTGTCTAAGATTCCCCTAAAAACATACGCTATTGATAAACATAAGCTACCTGTTAGGTATGTAGGTAAGTGTTACTGCAGCGTCCAGTGTGAAGCATCAGACAATCCTGAAATACCCCACTTCAGGAAACAGTAAGACAAGTAAATACAAACATTAAGAAATAATTACTGCTATACTTGTTTTTCTCTTCTGCAAAACGGTAGAGGTGATTCATAATTTGACATGACCACCATGACCACTGCACCATGCCCTAGCTGCCTTCTGTATACCACACTGGTACCACTGGCCTTCTACACCCTTCTGGGCAGGCTGTTGAGTTTCCTCTGCTTGCTTCAGTACACCAGGTTTTGCAGTTCTTGACTTCAAGCAGTCCGTATAAGTTATTCTGTTTTATTAATTAAACGCAATAAGCCTGAGTCAAAGAGCCTCTCCAACTATATGCCTGGGTACATTATAAAGCAATTTTAAATCCTCAACCACCAAGCTGACATGTAATATAGTAACTGTTTTAAAAATAAACTTTGCTTTAATGATGGTTTATTTTAAACTTGAACAGGGGGATGTGACAGAGTTGACCGATGGTGTGGTGCAAAATGACAGACTCCAGTCCTTTTCCAATTAAGCGCTTGGGTTTTATTTCCTTAAAAACCGGTTACCAAACGCACTCAAAAATAATAGGGACAAATAAACAATAGGGCCGCCGGGGTACACAACGATGTGTAACCCGACAACATAAAGAGAAACGGGGTTGCAGTCCCAAATAAACAAACAACAAAAACAGTCTGTCTTCCTTTTGTAATCCAGGAACGGGAAAACACGGGGGGGTAACAGAACCAGCACTTCCGGGTAGTCGCTCCGCCGTCGTAATCCCGGAGCGTCCCGTTAGTGCTCTAAAATACAAAGAACAGATGGGTTAGCAAAAGTCCACACAGCAAAGACGACCCGTCTTCAAAAACCCTTCCTCTGTTTCCCTGCTCGTTTCTCTCTCTCTCTCTCACTGTCTCACACGCACTGTACCTTGCCAGAAGGAACAGAACCCCGGGCCACGCCCCCTTTTGTACGCCCCGTCCCGTCCCCATTGGTCAGCGAGGGCAACCGCCGTCGTCCAATGCGCGATTGCCACTGCGCTTCCCGACCGGGTCTGTGACGTTGCGCACCGTGGCTCTGCCTGCTCCTCCTCCCCAGTGCCCTCACCGGTCGGAAGGGAGATCTAAAACAAGAATTCACTCTCTCTTTGTCACATATCCCACCGCTCAGAGTGGAGCCGAAGGAACACTCGGCCAAACCTACCAACCCCATTACTCCCCCCTCCCGGGAAAAATAATCCGCATTTTGGTGATCTTTCCCTGCACGATGTACCATACGATACATGTAAGGCTGCAATGCCAAATACCACCGAGTTATCCGGGCATTGCTATCCTTCATAGTGCTTAACCATCTGAGTGGGGCGTGGTCTGTGACTAGATCAAATGAATGTCCCAGTAAGTAATATCTGAGGGAGTGAGTCGCCCATTTAATGGCCAAGCACTCCTTCTCTACAACCGAGTAATTGCGCTCCCTAGGAAGCATTTTTTTGCTGATGTAAAGAATGGGATGCTCCACCCCGTTAACCCTCTGGGACAAGACCGCCCCCAAACCAACCTCTGACGCGTCAGTATGGAGGAGGAATCTCTTGCTAAAGTCTGGTAATATTAGCGCAGGAGCCTGGCACAGTTTGCGCTTAATGGTCTCAAACGCTCCCTGACACTCTTCTGACCACTTGACTAAATTTGGCGCACTTTTCTTAGTGAGGTTCACCAGAGGATCGACCACGGTGGCATACTCGGGGATAAAGCGGCGGTAATAACCGGCCAATCCTAACAGTGACCTCACCTGGGATTTAGTTTTGGGGACCGCCGCGTCCACCAAAGCCTGGACTTTGGTGGCTACGGGTTTCACCTGTCCGTTTCCCATGATAAATCCTAAGTACTGAGTTTCAGATTTCGCAAACGCACATTTTTTTAGGTTGGCTGTCAGCCGGGCAGCCCTCAGAGACTGAAGGACGGCTGTAAGTCGAATTACATGCTCTCTCCAGGTGGAGCTATATATCACCACATCGTCAATATAAGCTGCTGCATACTCACGATGGGGATGTAACACCTCGTCCATCAGTCTCTGAAAGGCGGCGGGCGCACCATGTAACCCAAACGGCATGGTTTTAAAATGGAACAGACCATCCGGAGTTGAAAATGCCGTTTTTTCACATGAATCGCGGGTTAAAGGGATCTGCCAATATCCCTTCGTCAGGTCCAAAGTTGAGATAAACCCGGCCGTCCCCAGTCGGTCGAGAAGTTCGTCGATCCGAGGCATGGGGTAGGCGTCGAACTTGGCGATAGCATTGACCTTTCGAAAATCGACACAGAAGCGATTAGTGCCGTCCTTCTTGGCCACTATAACAATAGGACTGCACCACTCGCTTCTGGAAGGCTCAATGACCCCAAGTTCAAGCATCGCCCCCACCTCGTTCTGGACGCCACTCCGCCGGCTTTCTGGGATCCGGTAGGGCCTCTCCCGAACAGTGACCCCTGGCGGAGTAATAACAGCATATTTGGTAAGGTTAGTTCTGCCGGGCACGTCAGAAAACACATCCCCAAATTTCCCAATCAACTTACGCAATTCTACTTGCTGATCTGGAAGTAACTGTTTCCCCATTGAAATCTGGCTGGGGCTAGGGGTCTCTATACAGGGTCCTAAGTCATCCTCCATCTCGCCTGGGGCTATGAATAAGACCTCCCTTGCCTTCCAGGGCTTTAACAAATTGACATGATAGATTTCTGTTTTATTTCGGCGATCGGGCTGTCTAATTTCATAATTCACTAATCCTATGGCCCGTATCACCTCATATGGCCCCTGCCATTTAGCACACAGTTTCGATTCCAATGATGGAAGAAGCAGCATTACTTTATCTCCTGGCCGAAAGGTTCGAATTCGTGCATTGGTATTGTAATGCCGCTGTTGCCGATGTTGAGCCGATCTGAGATTATCCTGAGCCAGTCGACCAATTAAATCAAGGCGATCACGCAGTAGGAGCACATGCTGCACTACATTTTTAGAGGAGCCCTTGTGTTCTTCCCAACCTTCTCTCAACAGGTCGAGGATGCCCCGTGGCTGCCGGCCATATAATAGCTCGAAGGGGGAAAATCCCGTTGAGCTCTGAGGCACCTCTCTCACTGCGAAGAGCAGGTAAGGAAGAAGGGTAGCCCAATGTTTCTGCTCCTGACTCACAAACCGTTTCAACATTTGCTTCAATGTTTGGTTAAAACGTTCCACCAGCCCATCCGTTTGGGGATGATAAACGGATGTCCTAATGGGACGTATTTTTAGAATTTTGTACACCTGCTGTAGCGTTTTCGACAAGAAGTTTGTTCCATGATCAGTCAATATTTCTTTTGGGATCCCTACCCTAGCCATAATCTGACTTAACTCTTTCGCAATTGCAGTGGCACTAGTGGACCGCAACGGAACTGCTTCCGGGTACCGCGTTGCATAATCCACCATCACTAATATGTGCGTGTACCCGGAATCAGAAGGCAGCACTGGCCCAACTATGTCCATTGCAACGCGTTCAAAGGGAGTGGAGATAATAGGCAGTGGGACCAGAGGGGCGGGGCGCACTCGACCCGGTGCTACTCTCTGACATTCTGGGCAGCTAGCTACATATTTCGCCACTTCGGTGTAGAGCCCTGCCCAGTAAAATCGAGCCAGTATTCGGTCCCTCGTCTTGTCCACGCCAAGATGTCCTGCAAAGGGGACGTCATGCGCCAGCCTCATGACCTCTGGTCGACAGGACGGGGGAACCATCAACTGTTTGACAGGCTGTCCTGTGCCCGGGGCTGGGTTTACTCTATAAAGCAAGTGCCCCTCTACCACGAAATGGGGATATACCAGCGTCCCAATGCCGTCAACATCCTTACCCTCAATAGACCGGACCTGTTCCCAAGCGTGCACCAGTGTGGGGTCGTTGTTCTGCTCCCACACTAGGTCCGCGCTTGAGGCCCACACGTCCGGGATATTGACAGGGGCTGGAGCAGTCTCTACCCTCGAGGGTCCAGTAACCTCGCCCGTCCGGTCACACTGCGTTCCGACTCCCTTCGATTGACGTTTGGGACCATCAGCACCTTCTCCCGCCAGACCCCAACCGTGTCTTATCAATGCGCCTTCCCACTTTTCCTTCCGTCTCTCCTTGCGTGTTTTTCTAGGACGAAAAAGTGGAGAAAACAGCTCTGTATGGAAGGGAAAAACAGTACCAATTACTTCCCTTCCCCGGGGGTCTGCCGTGTCTACACGTGTGGTCGAGGCTGCCGATATTTTCACTAAATCTTTATATTGCGGCCAGTCTCGACCCAGAATAACTGGATGTGGCAACTTTTCGGCCACCCCCACTACTAGGTGGCGCTTTATCGGGCCTACCGATAAATATACTTTTAGAGTGGGGTATGTCGCCGTATCCCCATGGATACAGGAGATTGCCACCTGGCCTTGTGGCTGCCACGACATACCGCCAAGGAGAGCTGTTCGAATTAAAGTTTGCTCACACCCTGTGTCCACTAATGCGTGGGTGTTCACATTCCCCAATACAACATCAACCATACACGGGCCCTCCCGACCATTTCCCCATTTCCTACCTGTCTCAGACGCCAGGTGACACGCAGCCACGTCGCACTCCATGGCCGCCGGGCAGTATCTGGCAATGTGTCCCGGCTGCTGGCACCTAAAACAGACGGGTGGGGCAGAGGGTAAAGGCGGTACATATTTGTCCCGCTGCTGGTATGACAGCGGGGCAGGGGGAACCATTCTACCCCAGCTGGGGGCCAACCTCTGCCTCCATTGTAAGGGGGCCGGGTGGCCCGACGGGGCCGGTGATCTGACGGCCCTGGGTCCGGGAAAAGGGTTCGACGGCGGTCCTTTGGCAGCGGAGGGAGGGGGGCAGTCCAGCAGGGTGGTTCGGGCGGACACCAGGGAGTCCTCGTAGTTCTCGGCTAACGCCACGGCCTGCTCTAGCGTCGTGGGGTTATGCCGGCGTACCCATGCCTGCGTCTCAGCCCCGACCACATGGCAGAATTGTTCCATCACAATGGCCTCCCCCATCTGAATCCCGGTTTTCTGACTGGGGTTCAGCCATTGCGCCATGTGGTCGCATAATTGCTGGGCTACCACCCTGGGCCGGGTGTTGGGGGGTCGCCGGAACTCCCGGAATCTGACCCGATGAGTCTCCCCCGTGATATTGAGACGGCGGAGGATAGCCTGCTTAACCAGGTCATACTGGGCGGCATCGTCGTCAGTCATGGCCCGGTACGCTGCTTGTGCTTCCCCGATCAAGCAGGGACCAAGTTGGCTCGCCCAGTACTCCCGGGGCCATGCTGCAGTGGTAGCCAACCGTTCAAAGGCTACAAGGTAGGCCTCCGGGTCATCCTCCACCGTCATTTTCTGGGCCCGGGCCTTCGGGGCAACCAGCACGGGGCCCGTCGCCGCTGACGTCATCCCCATCCCCACCCTCTCGATAAGAGCCGTGTATCTCTCCTCCCTCCTCCGTTCCTCAGCCTCCCTCCGGCTGTCCAACGCCTCCAGGATCGCCGACAAAGTGGTTGGGTCCATCCCACTTCTGACACCACGTGTGACAGAGTTGACCGATGGTGTGGTGCAAAATGACAGACTCCAGTCCTTTTCCAATTAAGCGCTTGGGTTTTATTTCCTTAAAAACCGGTTACCAAACGCACTCAAAAATAATAGGGACAAATAAACAATAGGGCCGCCGGGGTACACAACGATGTGTAACCCGACAACATAAAGAGAAACGGGGTTGCAGTCCCAAATAAACAAACAACAAAAACAGTCTGTCTTCCTTTTGTAATCCAGGAACGGGAAAACACGGGGGGGTAACAGAACCAGCACTTCCGGGTAGTCGCTCCGCCGTCGTAATCCCGGAGCGTCCCGTTAGTGCTCTAAAATACAAAGAACAGATGGGTTAGCAAAAGTCCACACAGCAAAGACGACCCGTCTTCAAAAACCCTTCCTCTGTTTCCCTGCTCGTTTCTCTCTCTCTCTCTCACTGTCTCACACGCACTGTACCTTGCCAGAAGGAACAGAACCCCGGGCCACGCCCCCTTTTGTACGCCCCGTCCCGTCCCCATTGGTCAGCGAGGGCAACCGCCGTCGTCCAATGCGCGATTGCCACTGCGCTTCCCGACCGGGTCTGTGACGTTGCGCACCGTGGCTCTGCCTGCTCCTCCTCCCCAGTGCCCTCACCGGTCGGAAGGGAGATCTAAAACAAGAATTCACTCTCTCTTTGTCACAGGGGAGTATGAATAAATATTTTTATTTCAGCTCAGTAAGATGATAATTTTCCAATTATATTAAGATGGTTTTACAAACACACATAATTGGATTAGATGGAAGCCTGCCGTTGTAGGGAAGAGATCACTTAAGAACACATACTTTCAGCATGTCCTGCAGCTACCATCTCCAGCATTCTTCATGTACTGTGCAGGAGATGCTACTGACATTTCAGAGCAAAAACACAGTGGGGCATATCAGTGTTTTCTCCAGTTTAATTAGCTTTAATGCTAATGAGACATTGCATTAATATTAATTAGTAATACAGTTTTATAAAATTAACAAGTGTTTTTCTCTTTTTAAAAAAATTGAGCTAATTAAGGATGGGTTAATGCTTTGAATATATGCTTCAGTGTTCGCTATTACAGTCCAGGCTTTAGTAGACTAAGCAAACCCTCTTTTGCCCCATTTTTACTAGGCTGTCAATATACATTCCGGGAGTCAATGTGCTTGACATATTCTTAACTCCTAAAAGGAGCAGCATTAATATATGTCCCCACTTCACTTCCTACAATTAGCCCAAAGGAGTCTTTTCAGAAGCAATCTTTCTTTGAATAATGTTTTTCTGTAAGTATGGCAGACAATAATCTAAGATGAAACAACAACGGAGAACCAAGAAGCCCATATAATAGTATATTAAACTGGTAATAAATATAATATTAGGTAAATGTAGATGATTTAAAGCATCCTTTTCACTAGTCACATCACAGTTCCACCTTTTTAGCAATTTGACTTGCTTACTCTTCCTGATTTCTCCTACATTTGCCTGGGAGAAAACACAGCGAGTAAATGATGCTGGGTGTCCAGCTTCTCAAAGGGCATTATTATTATTATTATTATTATTATTATTATTATTATTATTATTATTATTATTATTATTATTAATTAGCTGTCCTTGCTCTTAACCACTAATGAGAAATACGAGTGGAGTAAGTGCCAAACTGAGACTCTTTACATCAATAAGAAATCAATTGTGACTTCCATGTTAGAAATGCAGGTAATGCTTCCTTTTTTCCTTTTTCTGAGTCATTAATTCAAATGAATTACATATGAACCACCATGTTATTTCCAATTTAAATAAACGTCAGATCTTGATACATTTGAAACGTGTTCAGATTGGAGAGCTGTCTGTGCAGTTTTTCTTGAAACATTGACTATATTGTCAGGCCGTATCATAAGCATTTTCATCACGAATTCGAATGAAAAGATCCTAAGAATTAGATATGATTTCAGACACATTGAAATCATATGCACGCACACATGTAGATTGCTTCTCATGCTTCCTAATGTAGCTTGTTATTGTTTCTCTCCCAGCTATCAGCTGCTCATAAAGGCATGAACCCTGCTTAGTTTCTAGATCCGAGGCATTTTCAAAAGTCATTTTAACCTGGGCTTTGAACCCAGGGTCAGAGGTTGGAGTTACATTGCAAGGCAGTTCTAGAAGCCACATTTTCACACACGAATGTATTTTAAAAACAAGATTAGCATGAGAGGCCGGAGATAGCTGTGGGAACTACTTTTGGTTTGCTGGAACTGGTAACTAGATATATTTGGGGAGAGGAAGACACATTTACTGCTTTCTGGTTGTTACCCTGCAAATGTCCAACAATTAGACCTGTTTATGAGTATCTGTATATGCAGACAACAGTCAACTACATGTTCAAGCTGATTGGAAAATGACTTACATGCATTGCAATGAAATATATTACAATAAAAGCAATGAAAAAGGTAGAGCCATGTAAAGTTGTCAGAAGAATATAATGGGTTGTTATCTTGTGGTTTGGTAAGAAGTCAATAAAGCTTGTAGGGAATCATTCTGCTAGGTTGATAAAATCCTATGCCAGTTAAAATCTTTGGAGTCTTTTGAGTGAGCTGGAATGTATGCAATTAAATTTAAGTAAGGCCAAACATAGAAATATCATATTTATTTTATTAATTAAAAATAAACTATTGATTTATGAGTAATAACTTTTAAAAGGCATTTGAATACCTACTTACAGGCTTGCCGACAAGTAGAAAATGACTGTCTCTGCAATGTATTAAATGATTGCTGAATTTGAAAAAACACAGCAAATCCATCACGGAATACAGTACTTTCTATGTATGCATCCAGGCAATGATTATTATTCTAGGAGATATTTCAGTAACCAAAACTCTAGAGTTACATGCAGGCTGTTCCTATTAATATTACTGTATGACAAAAGACACTGAATGCAGCTGGCATGAAGAACATGGTTTTACAATGCAAGATTACGTTTTTACTGAACCTCTTGAATAATTCAGGTACAGTTTTTTTTTTATGTTAATCACAACAAAAAAACTAAACAGCAGTTTAAATCCGCATTCAGAGGTCATCGCTTGCGGCCTGTTTTCTAAAGCTGTCGTAGTTTTTAGTTGTGTATCTCTGTGTAACAGGGATGCCAGTGTATGGTTTCAAAAGTAAAAGAACTGAAAAGGTGGCCAGTGGTTTCAATCTCTATTTCTGATACTGTCATATGTCACAATCAGCCAGTCAATCAGATCAGTCGTTGGGTTCTGGGATGTGAGCCATTCCTTAAAGACGTGTGATACAGTGGTTGAGGAATTTGAAGTTCGCAGTTGCTGTCTGGGATACATATTTCCTGTCTTATCAGGCAACCAGTATGACATCATCTTATATAAATAAATGTGTGCTTCTGAAAAAATCTAACTGCTGTAGGACTTATATACAGCTCAGGCGTTCATGTAACCCCCCCCCCCCAGTAGTTCCTAATAAAGCAATAACATCCTGTAGCTTGATCACATGATCAATTAAATTAACTCCAGCCAGCTGCCAGAAGAAAGGCTTTTGTCTACAAAGAATGTTTTGTTTTACCTGCATCTCTCTGGGAACACAATGCTAAACAACATAACGAACTTGGACATACTTCATGTATTTCTGGTGCTTTATTCTCTCTCTATATAATGCATATTGTATTTAGTGCAAAACCTGAAGAACAACCTTTAGTGTCTGCAACTGCTGTTTTGTCAACTGGCCATGAAAAAGTCGTGGTTACATCGATAACTGTTGAGTAAGCTGCTGATTCCTGTAAGTTTCTGTTTTGTAGTTTAAGGGAAATGCGCAGAAAAAAAACTAAATGTAAAGGTGTTTTGTTCTTCAGCATAATAACATTCAATTCAGATGGAATCTTGCCATCTTGCTGTTCCATTGTTTTAACAAGTTTTTTCTTTTTTATTTAAATGTTGTATGGCTGTTTTGTGCTCCAGTTTAAGTTCTTTGTTGCAGAGGCAGGAAACTCTCCTTGAAGGTACTGTTTTGCACACAAACAGCAACGTTTTAGCATTATTCTGAAATTACTGCATACAGTATTTACCTGATTACAGCATATATATTTAAAGCTGTGCAGATTTACAGTATCTAGTTCGTAAGACAGTAAAGAAAGTTTTGCAAGTTTTTACTCATGAACAGTTGCATTCATCTTTAGAGCAGAGGAGAAAGAATGCAGGCATGAGGCGCAGTGCCGTGGAGCTCATGTATCTGCTTAGAGGAACAATGAAGGCTTTTCGGGCCAATTGCCATCTTTGCAAAGCACACCTGGACTGCGGTGTTGCCAAATTAAATGTATTACCTTTTTTTTTTTTTTTTGTTTTTTTGTTCCAGACCCAAGAAACTGGTTCAATGCATTTCTATTTGAGGAGAAAAATAAATGCAAAACACAAGGGCTGCAGAGACAAAGAGGATACAGACTAGAGGAGACGAGAGGCAAAACGATCTGTGTGCTTTTGTTTTGTTTACAAAAACTACATTATATATATCTTTTGGTTTGTCATTTAAAAAAAAAATAATAATAATTTCAGGATATGCAAACATTTCAATGCTGAAGGACAACTGCTGCATCCTGGTTTTTGTAGTTTAGGTTCAAAGATCTATTTCCAGCTAGATTGTGGTGCATCGTGCTTAAACTACAAAATGAGGTTTGATGGTAGATTACTGCAGTTTTAAACTTTTTTACTTAAGAATCTCCCAGGGGGGATATACAGGATTTAACTTAAATTAGTTATATGTGTGTCTGATTCCAAGAATAAAACTCATATTGAACTGTATGATCCAGAGCAAATGTATTCAATTGTGTTTTTTAAAGTTACTAAAAAACGCTGATTTGTTACTTTGTGCCATCTGCTTTAACAGTGAGGACTTCCAGACAGCTCTTGACTGACGTCAATGTGTTGGGGTCAAAGTGCTGTCTTGATCCTGAAAAAACTGACAACGTGGACACGGTGGTTATTCCAGTACACTGACGGTACAAAGCTTCTTGAAAATGTCTCTTTGTAAACAGTTTCCAGTTTCTACAGCGTCGTTGCTGTGAATATGATCACGGTAATGAGCATGCATGTCTGCGATATTTAGTCTTGACGAGATTATCCCATAATGCCCTGAAACAAATTCCATGTGCTGGCGGAAGACATATAAAGGCAAGGTCGTCAGAGTGCATGTGTTCAAATCTAATAATAACTGATGCAGAATATTTAGTAAGTCATGTGTATTTCCAATGGAACATAACAGATTCACAACCACTGCACATGGCGCACACCGATTTCTTTATGTTATCCACGTGGTGACCCAAACACAAGGGAAAGGGTCCTGGATCTGTATCTAACAGTTGCAGTATACTCCAGGTCATGATCATTAACCAATGCAAGGATGTCAGTAATTAGGCAGAATGTTGTCACTTTGTCTTGATCTCCTGTGGTCCACATGACCCAAGTGCACTATGAAGTGCCTTTTAAACCACAACAATACTGCATGGCAAGGGTTATGCAGTCTCTCTAGGAATACTAGTATTTCTGGATATGATTACATGCTCAAGTACACCTGTGGACTTATTACAAGAGGTTTAATTAGTCCCAAAGGAGGCAGGTACCTTCTTTTCAGCCAACTCTTCAGTATTGATTTATGATTACACCCCCCCCCCCCCCCCCCCCCCTCTAATTAATGATCAGTAGATCTTTATAGCATGTGTGCTCCGTGGCAACAAAAAGAGGACATTACTTCTAATTGCGGAAACTCTGGCTGCAAACAGTAGCTAATGAAACAGAACAGAGCTGGAGTGGTTCAAGCCATCTTTTGCCTTGGCAAACTCTCTGAATTAAATGAAGTTTTTGCACGTGTGTGTGTGTGTAAAGCATAAAGGTTTGGTTATCAGCCAATGGCTAGTTAACTAATATTTCCTTTTTAAACCACTACTGAGAGGAGGATTATAAACTGTCCTGAATGACCAGGTTAAGTATATTATAATAACTCTGATGTGTTACTGAATATATGAAACTGGCAGCTAAAATTAAATGACATTTTACAAAGTCTTTGCTTCAGCACAAATTTACACCTTTCTGAGATAAATAAAGGCTTCAGCTGTAGTCTACTGTATGTATAGACTGGTGAACTAGTTTTACCAAGTAAATATACCAGTAGCAATGTTAGAAATGTACCGTAATCCATAATGTTACATAGAATTTATTTACTTATTACTTATTACTTATTTCCCCCATTCATAATTTAAAAGGATATAGATTACTTTTTTTTCCGTTCAATACACTGTATGTGTCAATGAAGAGATACTGGATCTGGTCTCACAAACTCCCTTTGCGTTTATAATTAACTACGAGATGTAGCACGTGATTGGTTAAATATTTTACTAGGTTATATTGTTTATTTTTGAACTGCAAACATCCGGCAGGAGCCATGAAGTCACAGAGTTAAGAGTGTTTTGAGAAATGAAATGCTCTGCAGTAAATAGGAGCTGAATTCATGCTTTCCTCCTCTCCCCTGCTCTTAAACATATTGTCCCTCCCCTGAGGTGGCCGGTAGGTAGGGTAGCTACAATGTCAACTTGCTCCACTTTCCAACTCGAACATCTGTGTGGGTAGGCCGCACCTGGATTAATTTGCATATTTCCAATTAAATTTCCCTGTAGCTGTGTAAGAATAGAAAACACAATTTGACAGCAACAGCTCCAGTCACCTGGGCTCAGTAATGAAGCGAAATGTTTTTGTATTATCAAGGGGAAACAATGCAGTCCAAGTGTATGAGACAATTTGTGTTGAATTATAAGAATTAGAGTAGCTAATGTAGGGTGTAGGCTGAATTCAAAGATGCTCGATTTAATCTTTTTAAACTTTATTAGAAGTACAAGTTTCGTTTTTTGCTGCATTAACAAAACTGAGTTTGCCTGGCTTGAGAGTCTACAACCTGTGGCTACAGTATCACAGTCTCTGTGGGACTTTGATAAGCTTTGATAAGCTTTGATAAGCTCTCTGGACATCATGCAGTGTACACATTTTGACCAGATACTGATAGAAAATGTAACCCATTACATATCAAGACCAAAGACATCATTTGAATCCATCACAATTAGAGGCTGTTTGGTCTGACAAAGGAAAATACTTCTTATAAAAGAAATAATAGTGGTTCATTTTGTATCTACAGATTGGGTGATGATACGGCAGTTTATGATAATCTTTTCAATGGAATCTTGTAAGATCTTCAAGGGTAACAGAAGATTTGGAATTTTAAAATAGTGTTAGTTAAGCTGGACATAGCATATCCAGATCTTTAAAATAATAGCTGCGCATTTCCCTCCAACAAACGTGTGATTTCCCACTTAAACTGCAAAAAAGAGATGTGTTTGCTGCTCCTTTAATTATTAATAAATCAAGTCCCATGTGCTGGATGTCAGACCTCCATAAACCATGTGCTGCAGGAGATTAAGTTTCATGCAGCACAAGGGCTGTGTTTTACTTTTCAGACTTCCACGTGTTTTCTGCATTCTGTGGTCACTTTATCCCCTATAATTTCCACCCTAACTGGGGCTCCAAACACCATCACCTGCAACAGTTCCTGCCAGGAGATCTTGGGACCGAAGTAGCTGTAATAATTCCTATTTCTGAGCCACTACTAGGTCAGTCCTTATAGAGGGAACACAGATTGACAGTGTAGACACAGCAGGCTTCACGCTTTAGCCCCCAAAAATCATGATGCAGAGGAAGATATATTTCAGACCCCTAACCAAAGCATGGAGTCTGGAATGTGAACCCTAGGCCTCCTGCCGCGTCCACACACCACTTGAACTTTCTCACAGCCAAATTGTTATATTTCATCTTGATCCTGGAGCCTGAGGCCAGTGAGGATTGTTCCGACAGAATTTTATTCAAGCTTAAAAAGTAATTTTATAACTTTTAAATAGAAAATATTTTTAGATATAGAGATATTTTAGAGATATCAGAACAAACGGAAATACTTATACTTATAATATCTTTTTTTCAGCTTTTTCAAAAATGTGTGGTGAAGTGGTGAAGTGAAAGCTTTCCAAATCAGGCAATTGTACCTGGGAGACCTACATCTTGTTGTAATTTTGTGCAATTAATGTGCTTTACACAGATCAGGAAAAAAAATAGCTAAATGGGTGTAATGATCAACAGGTGTCAGAAATACCTTGTGGCTCTTCCTTTCCAAAAAAATAAAAGTCCCTTGATTCCAATCCATTTGGCTTTTGAAATTCATTCATGTACATTGTACAATGGTATCTCCTAATTTGTTCTAAAATTATCCAACAGATCTAAGCTTTTTTGAAGTCTGAACACAGCAGAATTGGTTTTAAAGTTTCAAAGGTCCATGCAAGCTCTGGTCTTAGTTATCACCGCAATCTGATCACAGGATATATTGCTCCCAGCCTTGTTGTACTGAGGGCTGCAGATGTTGCTCAGAACTACCAGCTATACCACTGGAAACCCACAGAAGTAAAGCTCTTGTCTGATGTGTGCCTGGGCTCCCATTCACATTACCTAACCTGATTTATTTGAATATTAAAACAGGGGATGATAGTTCATGAAACTAATAACAGAATGAAGATGCTAGTCCATGCGATTAACATTGCTTTCTTTTTATAGAGAGATTAAAACCATGGCCTGTTAATGTAGAGGAGTTTAAAGGGTCAGGAGAGCTGCTTAGCACTACTTTGAGAATGCACTGTAATAATAAGATAGCCGTGTATGAGTGGGCATGTGCAGTGCTCTGGATTCCAGGGATTTGGGTTCAACAGACTAGGTACAATACTTTTCAGTAAAATAAAAAAATAAAAATAGAAATAATAAACTGGTTCCAATTTTTCACTTTGCTGTAACATGGCACGGCTTATTTAATTTAGTAAGTTACACAAATTGACGTTAGAATCACAGTTACCATAGGACACACAGGTTTCATAATTTTTATTGGACTTTTAAATTAGATTTATTTTCATACTGTACTTCAACTGAGATATTTAACACAAACGAAGGGGTAACCCAGCCCAGTCATTCATTTTCTGATTATTACTTGTCAGCGAAACACAGAAAAAATGTGTGCGTGTGCATCAGCAACCAGACACAAAGGACTTTTCTCGAAAAAAGTATACTCTGCCTGTGGTTTCACCCTAACAGGTTTCTGTTTTGCCAACATAAGTTGATTTGCAGGGTCCTGTGCAACAACATGCATGTGAGTTTTAGATGCTCCCCGCGGCATAGCGTCTGGCATGGAGGCCTTGCTTCCACCCTGGTGTGTGCACTCCAGTACCCTCGCAAGCAGCTCCAGCCAAGCTGCAAGTTGATCAGATGGAAGGAAATTCATTTTTCATTGCAGCGGTTTCTAGCCAATTATAGCTTGCTTGTTCTGATTACAGACACTAGAGGTTGTAGGTCGATTTCTGTTCTTCCTCCCTTACTTTATTTCATAGGAAATGTCGTTCTGTGGTTGAGTAACGTGGGAACACGTGCAAGCCACGTCCTACTGGCAAAGAAGGCTTTTGGTATTTTGTTAACGTTTTATTTTTTTATGGCTTTCCATTACAGTAGGAAATAAATCGAGCAATCTCTGGGCAGAAATGGCTATTTTTTTTTTTTTTACAACACTGGACCACAACCAATGAGACCAGATTGATTACTGCTCTAAAACTAAGCTTTACTGCCTTAAAATGAACAAAAAAATAAATAAATGGGTGGTGGAAATTTTAGCACATAGATTTGTATTGGAGCAAATCCTAAGGCCTATGTTTATGCATTACGTTTTTGCATGTAGTTTGAAATGTAGTTCATTAGTTTTTCCTCTGTTCTGCATGTGTGTGGTAGACTTCTTCTTTCTGGAGATATCTTAGGCAGATTACCAGGGATTACTTCTATAATACCTGTTTAACCAATCAGCTTGGTTTTCCACGCACCGAAATATACTGAAATGATCAGATGAAACGACTGCATCTATACAACAGCAGGTCATCTCTGCAATGTCAGCACTCTGGATTGCTTTTCTAAAGGAGCTCTAAAAACATCCGATTTTAAAATCTAGACTGAGATAGTCAGTGGTTGATATTAAATGTGTGTAAACGCCATGTGGTCTATTGTAATGACATAAACACTGTTAGATCTTGCAGGGCAGCAGCGTGGAGTAGTGGTTAGGGCTCTGGACTCATGACCGGAGGGTTGTGGGTTCAATCCCCGGTGGGGACACTGCTGATGTACCCTTGAGCAAGGTACTTTACCTACATTGCTCCAGTAAAAACCCAACTGTAAAAATGGGTATTGTATGTAAAATAATGTGATATCTGCTAACAATTGTAAGTCGCCCTGGATAAGGATGTCTGCTAAGAAATAAATAATAATAATAATAATAGATCTTATTACTTAAACTAGTAAATCTGTAAACTGCAGGTCTTTTTTCCACAGGGTGAGTTCAGGTGATGACTAATCAGGGCAGCACATACATCGGTATGTGGAGCAACAGTTGGCAGACCCTTTTACATGTAATGGGGTGAGTGTGATTTCTTCTGTCAAGTGTTCACCTCGCCCTCCAAGCAAAAGGCATCTCCCTTTGATTAAGCAATGATTAGACATGGAACTAATGTGAAGTGACACCATCTTTAGCCTCGTGCACTTTAATTGACCTAAAGAGATGCGTTCATGATTCTATGAACTGATTGATTTAGGCTGGGAGAGGGGGGTTATACAGCAGCACTGCTTCACTTTTTTAATGCTACCAGGAAAAAAAAAATCTGTCGCTTCTTTTTTTATTTTGCATCAAAACATATGGTGATCTTGACTGGAGGGCTTTTGCTAACGCCACACTTTGGAGTCAACAAGGTTTAAGCCTGGGGTTTATATACGAAAAACCTGTAATAAAAAATACAATAAATATTATTTATTGTATTTTTATATATAATTATATTATAATTGCTTTTTTATTTTTATTTTTTTTCACCTCCAACACATAAGATGGTAAACATTTTTAAAGTAATAACCAATGAGGGTGTATATCTGGGGTTGAACTGGGTTCTGGAACTGATCCAATTATCTTTTATCAACCCGTTTATCCATCTGACTAATTAAACTGGAGATTTCACAATTCCCACCATAAATCACAAGAGAAATACTGTAATTGACGTGCTGAGCCACAATTTCACAATAATTCTCCTACTGGTGAAGCTACAGTAAAGAAGCCAAGAAAAACGACTTCAGACTGTTCAACATGTAACCAGCTGCTATTTCTATTAAGGAGAACTCTTTGTAGCTGTTACTATGGAAAACACAGGTGTGAAATCTCATACCTAAGTTTCTTCATCATCTAAAAGAGTGCTTGGAAAATAAAACCCTGGCGCAGGATCTGCAGTTACCTCACAAAGGTAGCCTGCCTGTTTATTTAAAACAATCCACCCGTAGCTTCACAAACTGGTTTGTGAACTTGTGTATACCCTTAAACAAACCCCAGCACAAAGGAACATTGTGCTTTCTTTATTATTATTATTATTATTATCATTAGTCGTAGTCGTAGTAGTATATTGTTCCTTATGAATCATTGCATATGAAAGAATTCAGTGTTTTTTACTGGCCTTTAAGAATGAGAAACACAGATCATTTTGGAGCAGCAGTTTTAGTCTGGTTTCTTCATGCAGTAGACTACCTACCGGGGGACAATGCTATGTTAACAGCTGCTGCTCTCAAGCTGTCTCTCACATTTGGGCTTTTCTAGTTATTCTCTGTGAAAGAACACAAAAGCTATTTCATTTCGTTTGAGACTCGAGCATATTTGCTGACATTACAGGTAATTTGGAAAGCAAGATAGTACAGTATATCTGCCTTTTCTAAATTCTTGATGGGCTGAACATGGCCTAAAGAAATTCTATTTAAATATCTCTGTTTTATTTTGCTTGGTTCTTCCTGTCGCAGTGCTGTGCTGTTTAATACAGCTATCTTGCACAGTTATTTTATTTCTTTTCATAGCCAGGAGGCTAAAGGATCTGTATTAGTATTATAAAAGATAGCTTCAACCTTTTGACTGATGCGAAAAGGAAAATGGAGTCAGCTATTAGACTCCAAATACCCACAGTTATGCTAAATGATCAGAGAATGAGGATATAATTCATGGTCTTGTTGACTGAATAATTATGGCACTTTGTTGATTATTCCTGTATAACGTTTCATTGATACTGCCTGAAATGTATTAGTTAAATAGCATAAAGATAACCAAATGGGTCAACTTATTGCAGCGATTACATTCTTTCATGGTTAACAGAAAAATCAATAGATTCACTTGTATCCCTATTAGTTTAAGTAATTTACAAATGTTTCGGTTACAAGTCAATGAAAAAGCTCCACATCGCATGTATGCTCCACTGCTGGCTATTTAAATATATTCTACTTTTGATTGGTATGCAGGGACAGAATGTAATGATTTTCGTGACATTATTTTCTCTTTAGAAACGAACGAGAGCTGTGTCTTTATCAGATCGACATCACAAAAAATAATAAATAACTGACATAATCAACATGATAAAAATAAATAAATTGATAGCTATTAACTATATATATAAACTCATTACACGTACATAATCAACAACATCACATCATAATCAAGACCTGAGAGGAAACGGCAAAGTGTTAATCTCAATATATTTCTCAGTATATAAATAAATAAATAAATAAACACCAGAACTGTCCCCATTTATCTATGCAATACAAGTTTAAACAGATATACTACAATCTGTACATGAAATGATTTCACATATTTTCTACATTTTTACATAACTAGCAAGAGTGTTGTATTTACAAAGAGCTAGATCATTTTAGTCAAATGAGAGGAATTTACAGAAAAGGTTTAATATCGAATTCCTCATTAAGACCTCTTGGGGACATTGTTTGTAAATAGTAAATCCAAAAAGTGTGTCTTTGCAGTAACATCCTATTTAAATCTCCCCCTCCTAAGAACCTGAAGATGTTCAATACCTATATATTTATATATAGTACAGTTGCAGCCACTGTATGATCAGGTGTATTATTGTTCTCATCAATTCCTTGCTAATTTTAATATACTGTTTAAATTGATGTATTCCTTTCACAAAATTGACCTTTGCCCTTATTTTGCTAAATGCAATCGTCCATGTAGATTGTGTGAGGTTCTCAAATCCAAGTCTTCAAGAGCTGCCAAGAGCCTACGGGTTTCTAATAAAATATTAACATTGTTTCAAGAAATGTGCACAGAAAATAATGTATCTTTCATTACATCGTCCATATGGTGCAAACTATAAGTATCTCACTCCAAGTAAACACTCTGCATAATTGAGCTGAAGCAGTACATACAACTGTTTTTATTCTTGGACGATACTAACGCTGTGTTTGTTTTGTTTTTGTTTTTTTTGCCTGGGGGAGAAAAAATTAGTCTGTGCTTTAAATGTTTTATAATGCAAAGTCAGAGTGAATAATAAGGACTAGTAAAGTTTGGAAAGTGCTGTGGGTCTTGACATAATGCGTGGGCTCGTTTTTACTTAACCCAATATAAACTTTCCGAGCAAAAATATGATTCAAAATTAATGTTACAAAATCTGGAAGGGGTCAATCATTCAATTTATCTGAACTTAAGCTCTTCAAACAGTCTGTCCCAGGGAGTTTGTGTGAGTGGTTATTAACCCTTTAATCAGAAGTGTTGTGACACAATGATAGTTTAAAATCACTTCCAAAACATCATTAATAAAAATGGGGCTTTTAACAGTGAGACTCATTCTCACCACAATATCTGTCTGAGCATCAGTTTGACATGGGAAATAAATCTGCGAGCTATTACATAGCATTTAAACAAAGCAAAACACAGGAGATGTGACAAATGATAGCTAAGTAGAAGCAGAACCCTACTTCTCTGTTCAATTGGTGCCTGAACTTCAACCCTGCCAACTCCACGACTGGAATGTCTATAATTGTGTTCAGAAAACATTAAACAGAAAATCTCCTGTAGAAGTGCAGCTTTTTCAGTCCTTTGTATGTATACACTTATTTGTTTGGGACATTTGTTCTTTATTTGACTCCCCTGGTACTATATGTGTGTGTGTGTGTATTATTTTTCAGTACGCTTTTTGGGAATGTTATGCATTTTTCAATTTTAACACATAGTGGGAATGTATTTTTAATTTCCCACAGGAAATATGGAAAGAGTTTCAGAGAGGACAAAGGGGATGAAAGCAAGGGCTGTTAGGTCCCAAATTCCCAGTCTTCTTGACCTGCAATACAGAGTCACACATACCAGTGACCCCCCCTGCCTAACCTGGGCTTCCTAAAGCCTGCAGACACCATTTCTGTGTGTTGTCCTGGTGAATGCATCTGCACACCAAACTGAATATACTAACCCCTTCTCCTGTACAATCATCTGTTTCCAATCCATGCAATGTGTTAGATATGCAGGGATGTATATTCATGTTTTGGTTGCAATTTTGCAGTTTAATTTCATACTAAAAAACGATCCTTGGAGTCTGTTTTTCTTTCCTTCTTTAGCGTCCTATGCACCGTGTGGTTGACCAGGCCTGTTCTTTGTAGCTTCCAGCAGTAGGATGTTATAGATTACACATGGTCTTATGTGGCACAGACAACAAAATGGAAACACGTAAAAAGTATGATCTCTTTTTCAGGAGGCAAACTAGTATTGAAAATAGTTGAGTTTAAAAGATTTTTATTGTTTTACCTTTAAGGCTAATACTTTCCAAAAAAAGGGTTTTGATTTAAAATGTATGTGGCAGAAATGCATTTGTGCAAACCCTAAACAGCAGCTCTGCAACATAGAGGCTTACTGTGCCGAAGGATTGGGAGTGAGATATCTCTCCATTTAGGCTAACTTTAGACATTTCCTTTTGCTCCAAATTAACAGCTAAGTGCTCTGGAAGTTGGGGTTTTTAAATCAGTTTTGACAGGAGAATGATGTAACTATAACAGAGTTTGCTTGTATGATCAACCTATACTTTTTTGTGTTTAGAACGCTTTAACAGTGATGACATGGTCATCGTCCAAATAAAAAAAAATAATATATAGGAATGAGATTTGGGATTACACCATTAAAATGCATTGTCATGGGGGGCTCCCGAGTAAAGTCCAGTAAAGTCGCTTCGCGTGGAATGCAGGATGCGCCCTATAGCCTGGACGTCACCGGACCGTGTCCAGGCTATTCCATTGCCGACTGTGGACAGGAGCTCTCAGGGATCGGCGCACATTTGACCGAGCACCACCGTGCACCAGTGACCTCTGTAGACTGGCCAGGCGCCTTCGGTCTTGCCTGCGGGCTTGCCTGTAAACTGCCCAGAGTTGCGTTGTCATCCGACGCCATAGCTCTGGGTTGGCTGCATGGCAGGCCTGACGGAACACACTTCGGAGGACAGCGTATGTTTGTCTTCGCCGCTCAGCGCAGGGGTGATAGCGGTGAGCTGAGCCTAAATATAATTGGACATTTCAAATTGGGAGAAAAACGGGGTAAAATTAATTGCTGACTGGTAAATTAAAAAAAAAAAAAAAAGCATTGTCATGTCCTTTGTTTTATGAGTGAGATTTGTCATGTCTGGCTTTAGCTGTCTCAAAGAAATTTTACAAAGATGCAACAACACACCCTGTGCTACAGATTGATCCATTTACTGTTCACAAGCAAGGTAATGATGGATACAAATGGGTTGAGACGAGATACTGCTGTAAGGCACAGCTGGGAAGCATTGTTTCATTGCCCTCCTGTCTTTAAAACACAGCAAAATATCAGTGAAGATGAAAGTACACTTCAAACCCAACTCAGCATCAATGTGAAGCTGTTCTGATGCAAACTGACTGATTAAATCATCAAGGAGCCATTTTAAATTAATAGCCCTGACCCAGACCAACCCTGTATTTGACTTGCCTTTCAAGTAGGACAGTACATTTCAGTGAGCTTCTAAATCTCAAGAATAATGTTTTTTTTTGTTTTTTGAGGAAAATTGTTTGGTAATGATGGCAATCAAACACATGCAAAGTGATCTGATTCATACGGAAATATCAAATGGTTCAAACTGCTTTCGATTTGCAAACAACGCAGCCATGTCAGTATTATTATGCTCCACTTTAAATCTCGACATTTAAACTGTTTATGAATATTTAAGATGTACAACACACACACACACACACACGCACGCACACGCACGCATGCACACACACACACACACACACATATATACACACACAATGAGGACCATAAATATTGAGACCATTTCTCTCCCTGTGTCGTCAGTTTATTGAAACACTGTGTGTCTGCCCTTGCATACAGTATGAAGGTAAGCATTGTTCATTATGAAATGTAATCCTCTGTGTATGAAAGAAAAGAAAAAGAAAAAACATTGTATATATATATATATATATATATATATATATATATATATATATGTATGTATGTATGTATGAATGTATGTATGTATGTAAGTGTATATGTATGTAAGTATATATATATATACACACACACAGCCATGACTAGAGAACACTTCCTCTGCATGCTGATACTATAACATTAATTATTTCCATAACAGGATACTTGACCACCCAACCTAAGCTTGCGTGTAAATGAAGATTTACACAATGTAAAACGCTGTCTTTATTATATTAAAGTGGCATTGTATTTCACTGGCGCAGTCAGGTTTAACACTTTTCTCAACGGCAATTAGATTGTGCCGTTTCAATGCATAGATTGCATGTCTTTCCCTCTGGGGAGATCATGTTATGAGGCAATGTACAATATGTTGTTATGTCCAATAGGCAGATTCAAGGAACCATTCTCCTAATGTTAACTTAATGACACTGTTGCAGTTAAAACACATGGTAACACTTTACATGAAGTCTCTCCAATTACTGTGTATTTACATAGTAGTCACTTAGTTCTGTATCATGTGTTTTAAACGAGTGGATATAAGCAGATACTATTTCATGAACTAAAGTTATCAGGTATGTTTTTTTCCCTTATTACAGATAATAATGGAATGAATAACTATTATGTCATTTAATCACTCAGGTGAAACCATGTCTTGCAATTTGCCCAGACATCAATATTTTTCAACAAAACTTTCAGGAAGTATTGTAAGGTCCCTCTGGTCATAGAATAACACATATTTATACATCTCTAAGAAAATAATACATAATAAAGAAATGTTATATTAATATATATATATATATAATGAATAGGGCCTAATTGACGAATATTGTTTCTTAACCATGTGTTTGGGCTGCGGTGAACAGTTCACCACAGTTTTCAATGCATGCTTCTCTTGCATTGATTAACGATGGCTGCCAATTGGGAGACTTATGGGTGGTCATATACCTTTGGAGAAAGTAACAGAAGCTTACTCTCTGCCTGCGGTTTGGAAAGAGAAATATTCTGAAGCAGTTTAAAGAAAAGTATGCCTGTCTGCTCTGATTACAAGGGTGAGTCTTTTCTTTCATTTGTAATTCCTGTCATTTGCATGCAGGTTTCTGATGGAGGTACATATGGAGAATAGTTTTAATGTCCTCCTTCTGATTCCTGCTCGACTTTCCTAGTATTAATCATTCCTAGCATATGCTTTTTGAGTTGGGTTGCATGGTTTTATTCTCCAGTGGATCATGTGTGGGATGTGTGTGTGCGTTGGGGTAGTGGATGTGTCAACGAGGTGGCGGGGATACAAATCACCTGCTAGGAGGTGGAAAGAAATGTATTTCAGTATGTTTTCTTTTATCTTTATTAGCTCCAGATATCATAACATCTTTTTAAAGGAGCATCACCTAGCATTGTTTAAGTAATACTTCTTTCCCAGCTAATTGAGGACGGTCCCTGGCATATTACACAAAAGGTGCTGTGTCTCATTTCAGTTGGCCTTTTGGCTAAGGGCACCAATTCAATGTGCATTTTAGCTGCAGGGAAATAGTATGTTTAAAGCAATAACTCAAAAAACTAAGGGCACTATTGTGTTTACATCATTAAACTCTCCACAAACCTGCCCCCCCCCCCCTCTCTCTCTCTCTCTCTCTCTCTCTCTCTCTCTCTCTCTCTCTCTCTCTCTCTCTCTCTCTCTCTCTCTTTTTATTCTGTGATGCAGATTATGAAAAAGATGACTCATCATGACTACAGGTTGGCATGATCAAATATTTTAAATGTCAGTCAGCTTTCTTTGGCTGTAGGTTTCTCTGTGCACTCCACTGTGCAGGTGATCTTTTATCTCAAAACAGGTCAAATGAATTTCTGGTTGAATTCTGAAATGGTTGTTTAGAAACGTTCTTCAGTTTGAAATCACCCTTTCCACAGAATTCATTGGTACTGAATCCCTTTCTGTTCAGCCGCTCTTTGTAACGACACCTCCACCATTGACCTTATACCTTCCAGGTGATTTCTCAACAAATCCATGTGTTTCAACTTTTCTAGGGGGTTTAGGTCAGAGGTGCATTATAGTTCTCTCTAAATCTCTATTCTGGTTTTCTGTTGTAGCCTTGCACAGCTTTTATCAACCTCTGCCCTGAATTCAGCAGTTATAAAACCTACAGGTAATTCTTTCCAAAACAGAACAATAAAATGCATTCTGCGAGGAGAACGCGATGTTGAAAGCAAAGTATTGTTTATGTATTTAGGTAACACTTTAAATGAAGTGTCTCCAATTACTGTTTATTTACATACTGTAGTAGTTACTTAGTAAGCACATGTGCACTTATACATAATTACAATGTTATTATGCATACATCTTTTTTGCACGTTATATTTAAATACACAATTGTATCAGAAAAGGGTTAGGGTTAGGTGTTGGGATATATTGTGCGAAAAAGAATTGCACATTAAGTACATTGTAACTATGCATAATAACACTGTAATTATGTAATTCTTTTAAACCAGTATGACCAAATAGCGTAATGGAGGACTGCGTTTTTTATTTATATATTTTGTGGACAGTAGGAAGAATTCGCAATTACTGTATGCTTTGTACTGTTATGTGCCTTAATTCAGACCTAAAAGGAGTTACAATATAACACAGGTCTATAAAAGCCCTTAATGAGCTCTTTCCATTTTGATTTTATGTTTTTCCTTCATACTAAACAGAAACCCATGACTATATATATCTGGTTTAGTGTTCAAAGTCTGCAACATCTGTTCGGTGTGGTTTGGTTTATACTGAGATAACTTTTTTGTGTCTAGACAAAGCTTTCTAGGGTTCATTTAGATTTCTTTGTTCCTTCCTATTGTTTCCTTATTGAGATGGAATCTTGTAATGCTGTTATCTTTTAATATTCAGCATTGGTTTGTCTTTAGCAGAAAACATGTTTATTCATTTTTTACCAACAACCTTTTTCCATTCTAGCTGCCTGGGGCCAACTCTTATTTTAACTTGCACCTCACTCCCAATCTCCCAACACCCACACACATGTATTTACATAGGGAACAGGAATATTAAACTCACTTAGCTATAATATTTACTGTATACTCAGCTCGAATGTTCAGGGCTGGGGCTGCATACCGAACTACATCCCAAATGAGCTGAGTCTAGTGCTGCTGGGATAGAGTCCAGTGAATTTGAGCTCTACAGACCCATAGCTTAGCTGTACATTTTATTTCATTATTCTTATATTGGAAAAGTTCATCGTAAATCTTAATTATTTTAAATTGGCTGGGGCGGTTGGGAATAACAATATGTATTATTATTAAAGTCCTGAGTTTTCTAGTGTGGGGATTTGCACAGCGTAGTCAGGATGGAGACCTCGGCTTTAAAACCCGAGAGTGTGACTCTGGGGGAGCATCCCTCGGAAACAAGACCATTAGAGTTGTGCTGAGTAGCTGGGATAAATTGACTGAGGTTTCGAGCCTCTATTATTGCCTCTCGCTTCTTGGTAGGTCATCAGTTACTGCGCGCTTGGCAAAGACCCAGCAATTATAAAATCATCAATGTTTGGTATAAATATAATACAAACATCAATCATCGTCCCACAGAAGCACAACAGAAGGCCGTCCCGGAACACCCCAGTGTGTCTAACGCACTGTGAATAATATCATTTACCATCCCTCCACAGACACAGCTCTGGAAGCAGGGGCTGCTCCACTGAAATAGCTTCATCTGCCCAGCTGTGTTCAAAACAGACACCCAGGGGACCTACCATATTAATCCTGGTGAATTAAAACAAAATCATTATCAAATACAGTACTGTGTCTTTTTTTATATTAAAATGACCCAAAGGCAAATGCTTATCTGCATACTTTGTAGGCTGTGTATGTGAGTTGTTTTTTTTTTTTAATTATTTTTTACGGATGTAATTCCTCAAACCCTTTTTCATATTTCACAGTTGCTTTGGTGTGCCACTGTATCCGGGGAAGGGTATTCCTAGCTCCAGGGGCAGTGAAGCGCTGGTCTTTCCAATGGTTGAGCCCAGCGGTGTTCAGAGCCTCTTGAGACTTTGAGTGCTTCATCAATTGGGACCATAACCTGCTGTATGGTGGAGTGAAGCCCCCACTGAGTGGGAGGGGAGTTTGGAATATTATCTCATTCTCTGCCAGGTAGATTATGAATCAATGCTAATGGTTAAGGTTAAAGGGAGAAACAGAGGACATGTGCTGTTTTGCCTCTCAAGTTTGAAGGCTGCACCAGACCCAGAGGTATGTATGTGTATATATATATATATATATATATATATATATATATATATATATATATATATATATATATATATATATATATATATATATATATATTCCTGTTTTTTTATATCTAGCAAATAAAGAAGTTTACGACTGTATTTTTATTACAAGGTAGAATGTAATGTTTTTATTGGATATCTTTCCTTTCAATCACATCGGTATGGTCAGCAATATATGCCCTTGTGAAGTAAGATTAATACAAATAAATAAATAATAATAATAAAAAAAAAAATTATGTGTATATATAAACATATATTTGTAGGTACTGGTAAATGCGTTTTATAAATGATGACTTTTCCAAAACTGACTTACAGGCACAGCTGGTATTTATGGCTTTACTTTCCCTACTGAGATAAGCTTGGCTGACACTTTGTATTAAAGACAAGCTAAGTGGTGATAAAATCTTAAGGACGTATGATTATTATTGCTGGGAAGGCAGGAGTCTTTCGAGGCCTGTGTTCCTTGACTGGGGAAACCTTACAGGGTACTTTTAAAGAGCCTTGTAATAGCTTGATCTAATAGTGCTATTACATGGTGCCACATACTCTTCAGGCAACATGCAATATTGTTAATTGTTTTAATGTAGAATTTAAGTATTGGTTTATTATTAATGCCTGCTAAAAGACTGGGGGGAAAAGCCATACCTGTATTTCATTTTTTGGCAATTAACAATAATATCCATCATCAGAAGCTGCAGAGATACAAGTGTAAGACTTTTCTGAGACTTTGTGCAGGTTTAAACAATTGAGACCATATCGTCTTGAACAATGTCCAACGATATAGCTGTTCAATATTAACTCACTGGCTGTTCAGTCATTGCATCAACGTGAGGACTCGTAAAATGTACATTTAATCCCTATATATCTGAGATATTATAATATAAAAAGAGTAGTGTTATTACAATTGACTCCACCTGCACTTGCAATATCTTTACAAGACTGCAAAGATGACTCCAATGTGCCTTGCTGTTGAGTGCTCCGGCAGTTGATTTTTCAAAGGGCGCAGTTCTTTGATTCATCAGATATGAAGGAAGGGAGGGTCATAAGTGTCTCTGTGTTGTTTTACATTTTTTTCTTGGAAATGTCCGTTTTGTACTGGGTCAGGAGCAATTGGAAAGGTGACAGCAGGGTACAGGAACAGAGCCAGATGGGGCTGGAAGAAGACTGATGAGTAGATAGATGTAGTGTGGATGGTGAAACGGTGGACAATGCAGATGGGAGAGAGTCCGGGATGAAAGAATGTTGACAGGAGTGGAAGGGGCCAGCGTTGACGGATGTAGGGAAAGGAATAATGACCTCCTTGCGCAGGGGAGAGGCGGATACAGTGTCTGAACTCGAAGGGACTTCCAGATAGGGCCTGGTGATTTCCAGGCTGATAGAGATGTTGGAGATGGTAATAGAGAACTGACAGACAAAGGGCTCCAGTGCTGTAAGGTCGACAACCACTGTCAGCAATATCCTGTCTAAAGGCAGCGGGAGGGGACTTGTCAAAGCAGCTGAAATTTTGGTCATTTTTAAATTAAATTCTTGGAATGTTTATTTTTGGGCTGATGATTTTAACTACCAGTAAAAACAGGCCCAGATTATGGGCTAAAAAAAATCTTATGATTTTGGTGCCTGTAAACAGATGATATGCCACGTATGTGTTCTATAATACAATAGATGGGTGCATTCATTTGAAGTTACATTTAATAGATGTAAACTATGTCAGGGAATCTTGAACTGAGGCAGAACTGTTTTACTCAAATGTAATAAACACATGGGAAAAGTCACCAAGGAAAGCCGTTAAAGAAGAGAGAACTGGATGGTGGTCTGGAGAGCGATAAGAGGAAGAAAGCAGGAACGGCGATAAGATCAACAAAAAAAGGGCTTGTTGACTTCTAATAGCCTTAAGCTGTTCCTAAAACGTCATGTTTTCTTATATAACGATAATGCTTTTAATGTCAACCCAATGTTTACCCCTATACCTAAAGTCTTGGGCATATCTTAAAATCTGGCTTCCCTCTGGTTAAAATGTCATACGCATATAAAATGGAAACGTTTCAAATCTGTACTCTGTTTTCCACAGGTTCCACATAACACAGCTGAGTGACACCAGCTTGCTCATGCTCATAATTACAATTTATTTTTAGCAGAATCATTTGGTTTCCAACTGGCTTTTGTATCTGCAGTAATACTGCATCCACTCCACACCTAACCCCTGCTCCCGAACTTCAGTCAATAGCACACTTGGACCCCTGAGCTTTTTAATTTGGTCTCCCTTAAATATGCATGCTGTATAATGGTATCATCATGTGCTTCTGTTGCTTTAGCACATGCTACGCATTTAAAATGTACCTTACCGCTTCATCTGTTGTTTTTTTTTTATTATTATGCAAAGGTCTCCTTCACAGTGATTTTAAATATATTCAGATTGCTACCCAGCTCCTCTTGTTTAATTGAGTGAAATACTTTTTTTCATGCCAGGAGCAATACTCTATTTCATGTTTGATTAATCAAGTAGTCATCAGACCTTTCTAACAATAACAAAGTCAATTTTACCGTTTCAACACACAAACGACCAATCTTCTGTATGCTTTACACTTCTGAATGGGCTCAGGATTGCCTCGTAGGAAGAGAAAAATAAAACTGCGGATGAATACATAATTTTCCGGTTTGTGATATCAAACGAATGTGGCTAATGGCTTGCAATAACCCTGCCTGCGTGTGTGCTGTGAAATCTCTGAGGACTCCAGGCTAGTTCTCTGTGGCATCTCTCTAGAAGGGAAACATTTGGGAGGAATTCCCTGTTTAGCCCACATGATGAATGATTTAGTGGGACATTACCCTCCTTCATGGCCAAATTAGTCAAATTGGAGCTAATATTTTCAGTATGTGTCAGTAGTAGCATCCATCACAAAGACATCTGATATTCTGACCTGTGAACTAGGAGGCAAGAATGCTAAATATTTCTACTTTTTTTTTTTTGGGGGGGGGGGGGGGGGGGTATTATTATTATTATTATTATTATTATTATTATTATTATTATTATTATTATTATTTAGTCATTTAGCAGACACTTTTATCCAAAGCGACTATGCATCAACAACTGCTGCAGAGTCACTTACAATAGGACCTTAGTTTTACGTCTCATCCGAAGATTATATATTGTTTAAACATTTTAATTGTGTCAAAACGCATAAGGTAATTTCTAAGGTAAAACTATTAAGAAAGTCAGTCAAGTAGACAAATGTTTAAAACTAATACTTAATCGAGTGTTTCAACAGAGATGCGCACGATCCACGTTTTGTTGTTTTTTTCCCCTCTTTAGATCTGGCTAGGAATGATGTAAAAATCATAAAGACTTACAATCATAATAAATCAGAATTGGCATGTGTGACATTTTCCAAAAATGTGTTGTCTTCTGAACCAGATGAGTCCTGTCTGCGCGGTATTGAAGTTACGAAGTGAGACCTGGTAAAACAATTAATTAGCTGTGGGGTGCTGCTGTACCGTAACTGTTCAGTGATTTATGTATTATGCATGCTCCATTACCCAGTCACAGACATGAATATGGGCAACTAATGATGCTTTCTAACGAACTCTAATGCAGGGCCACGCAACCCATTTACTGAACATTCTCTGTTTTGGAGCGGTTTAGGGCAAGGAACTATTAAAAACACACACACAAATACACCCAAGCATGTTCCCATTCCTGGAAATACATCTAGATCTTCCACGGTCATGGCATTGTCATGCAAGCATTTTTATAGGGGCTAAAGGTTTAGATTTTACGAAAGCAAGGCAGGTGGCAAAGCCTTTATAAATTCATAAATCCTGAAAGAGTATCCCCTATAAAAATTAGTGCAAAGCCCCTATATGCCTACTAAATCTATGACAAATCACTGTACATACCCAGAAAATAGAACTCTGAAGTTGTTGTTATTGTGGATGCATGTTTTTTTAGTGCATTTCAACCAACATAAATCATTTATTGAGGCGTTGCTCTATCAATATAAATACATAACTACAGTAACAAACTGCACCATCCTTTTTAATGGTGGTATACGTGAAGACCAATGTGGGGAAGGGGGTTGCTACCTACAGCACATGATGGACTTTATAGACTACTCAGAAAATTAGAAGGTTCTACTCAATGGAAATTATTTGCAAAGCTATTAAAGTATAGCTAAAACATGCACTGCAAAAACTACAGTACAGCACATCTTTTGGTCACTCACTTCGGTTCCATTGCTTACATTCCATTGCTCTGGGCAGCAGTGTGGAGTAGTGGTTAGGGCTCTGGATTCTTGACCAGAGGGTTGTGGGTTCAATCCCAAGTGGGGGACACTGCTGCTGTACCCTTGAGCAAGGTACTTTATCTATATTGCTTCCGTAAAAAAAAAAAAAAAAAACTGTATAAATGGGTAATTGTATGTAAAAATAATGTGTAAAATAATAATGTAATTGTATGTAAAAATAATGTGATATCTTGTAACAATTGTAAGTCACCCTGGATAAGGGCGTCTGCTAAGAAATTAATAATAATAATAATACAGTACAAATCTGGGTGTAACGGCCTTAAGGTGCTGCTAATTTTATTTTGGATCTTGTCCCAGTAAGACAGCCCTGTCACTGTTGTGTAAAGAATAACAGGTTTTCTATTACAGCCAAAGGGGTAGCAATCAATCCACTGTTACTAAATCTTTCATTATTGTAACACACTGTCTCCTCCTACGTGCCTTCTTTTAATCTTCATAGAAATTACCATGAATCCTTCACGGCATTCAGTGAAAAGTAAACACCCTGAACTGTACACATCTTGTGGTAACTGGTCCTTTATATTTATAGAGCATGTTTTTTGTTTTTTTGTTGTTCAGTGCTGTAAGCATTTGACTGTTGCATGTGTTGAGAATAAAAAAAAAAAAAACAGAGAATGAAGTACCCAATGAATCTTGAGTAGGAGCTGTTCAGGTAACCCATGCTTGAACCATGCATTGCCGTTAAAGCCTTAGCTTAACCTAGTTTTTATTTGATCAAAAGGTGCAGCAACCTTTTATTCATTACGCTACTTATTTGAACAAATGCTTCTTGAAACAGAATCCGAATGCGTGCGACGCTCAAACCACACCTGACTGTTCACTGAATAATTTGATTGGAATTATTAATGTTGGTTTCCGATTCAAGGCAAAAATATATTATTCTACTCATGTATGAACAGTCTCCATGATGTTTATCAACCGTGTTAGAGATGGGCTGCTTCTTGTATAGAAATCAAACGAAACAGAAAATGACATCTGTTAAGAATGGACATTTTATATCATGCTGGACTGGGACATCATGTAATGTACAGTAAAATACCATAACGGCTCCTTGTCATTGTGCATAATATAACTCATCGATGCCCTGGGAGTACGGGTTGGAGCAGAGACCATCCTCCAAATAATAACCCCAAAGGCAGGTTATGAATGTTTGCTGCTGAGACGTGGGGGATTTTGACTTTTTGAATGGGTCCGTTTGGAAGAAAAGGTACACCATTCACTTATTACTAAAAGCATGAATGATTGTTTATAATAGAGCCTAATGTCAATTTATGGTTTCTTTTTCTTTTTTGATGAACTGAATTATGTTTAGAACATTTAATTCAGCTCTAGCGAGTTCTAATACTACTACAGTAAGCAAGGTTATAAAAAAACATTCCCCTGATTGAATACTAATTGTACACTGTGTTCAGTCAGTGAGAGAGCACAGGAAATGCATAGCAGAGACATGTCAGGGCACCTTACCTTGTGTGATTAATTAGACCACACGTGCTCTGGTTTTCCTACCTAAGGCAATTAGTTAGATTCTTGCAACACTGTCATTTTTTTTTACTCTCTTTCCCGTGATAGAACCTGCACTCAAAGGTCTTATTTTGGAGCAATTATGACAAAAACAAAAAATGCACCGAAAGACGTCCGTGGGGGAAACGAATCAACATGACCGTTTTTATATAAAGTGCATATACTATAGTGAGAACCGTGAAGCCAGTTTAATCATGCTTTCAGGACATCTGTGTGCCAGCCATGTTATTATCAAAGGGGTTTGTTAGTTTGCCATTTTCAAATAAATAAGGAAAATGAATGAATAACTGTACCTCTTCCCTTTGCTAGTTTCTTTTGAAATCTGCATCTCTCTATCTTGAAACAGGTTCCTTTTAGCTTGATTTAAACCTTTAAACTAAAGCAGCAAGCAGCATGATTATTATTATTAGTAGTAGAACAACTAGCTGTCATAGTAATAGTGGTATTAGTATAATTATTAGTATTAGTAATTCACTTTAAAGTGTTCCCACACACTGAAAAATCCTTTACAAGTTACATCCACTATAAGTGTTTCCATACCAGGGTAGTACTTTCTTTTGCTTGTCTAAGACCTGGTACACTTGACCCAAAGCAATGTGTATGTGAAAACTTGATTCATCTCCTGGACCAACGTGTACAAAGTGCTGTTGTCAATGTCAGACACTGCTTCCTTATGAAGCAAGGAGGAGGTGGACCCATTGGTCATGCAATGGCAAGGCTGCTGCTTATCTCTAATGATTCATTATCCGACATGTGCTGCAAGTTCTTTCTTTTTTATTCTTTGGTAATCTTTTTAATGCTAAATCATTTTCTCCTCTGTTCTCCAATAGATTCAACTCCCAACCCCCACCCCGAAACAAAGTCTCATGTGTGAAACTCTTCTGTCCTCAATTAGCAGCATGTCATTTCTTTGAGATAACAGCAATGCCTGTTTTTTTTGTGTGTTTGTTTTTCAAGGACAGTGGTCATGAGGAATCATGGAAACACAGCTTCGCGCACTGAACACAACTCTGTGCTTGAGTTTTTGTTCATCCTGCCTACAATGATTAATTATCACAGTTTTACATTTTTTCATGCAATTAATCAAATACCTGAAATATTTCTCTTTAAATTGCTTTGTGCTGCGTGCAATTTCCCTTGCACTTTCCCTGTCGGTTTTGTCACATGCCATTTTTTTTTTAACTGAACAGAAATAACTGGCACTAACCGTTGATCCATTCAATACACAACTGCAGAACTAGAGGCTGCTAATACAAGTGAACACATTAACCTTTTGCATTTCCATTATGGGTAGCAGAAACAGCATATAAAAAGACCTTATGTGTTTCAAAGTTATTACTCATGACCTTGGCACACAGTCACAGAGATGGAAAGATGGTGTGATTCTGCATAATGTACATTGGTCAAGAAAGGGCTGATTTACTGATGATACCTTCAGCCACTCATGGGCTTAGCTGATATTGACCAGAAAACATCTCTATGGGCTTCACAAAAATACTTCTCCATGGTGGCAGGTTGTGCACAGCAGTACTTGGTCAACCAGTTGTATATTATACAATCATTCTTTTTAACATAGTCTACAACAGTTACTGAAGTTGATATAACTTCTGGCTGCATTGTATCTTCCTTTTCACATATCTTACAGTACAGTAGCTTCGGTATATGCGCTGGCAGTGATGACAGTAACTGTAGCCGATGGCACCGCTCCAGCAATGAAGAGCTGATAAGTAATGCTCTATATGCTTTGAAAACATCTACACGTGGGAGCTTTCTCCTCAAGACATGTTGTGTTATGTTAGGTTAACTACTTTCGCAATACCTTCTTGCACACCCAGAGAATTCAGTTTAATTACAGCAGACACACTGAACTGGCACAAGATGTGGCTGAACAGAAGGCTCGCATGTCAACACTGCATCAGTGTTGTGGTTTGAATGGTTCGGTTTGGATAATAAGCATTGGCATGCCATTTTGAAATAAGGTTCTTTAACTATAGCAGCGCACTTTCTCATGTAACAGTTTAATTTACTCATCAAACTGTCCCGCTGCCCAGATGTTTAGTGTTTAACGTATTGAACTTGTTAGCCTGTTACTCACTGCACCAATGTGTTTAGCACATCTCCTTTGTTTAAGGGTCATGAGGACAATGTGAAATCATGACTGTATGTGCTAACCACCACTGCAAAGGGCTGTGTATCTTTTACTTTTTTTAGGACAAAAAGCATATGTGCTGCTTTTTTTCTTTTTTCTTTTTTTCTTTTTAAAGCAGATCCTTACTTTTTTTTCTCTGGCTCATTTATCTTTTTCACAGCGAGAAGATCAATAGTCGCACCTGACATCTTCCAAGGTGCCGGTTCCCCTCTAAGAGATTTCAGATTACACCCAGCCTAATTTGAATGGCATGTAACTGTGGTACCTTCATGTTCAAGACCCAAGGGAGGTGCCAGGGAAACAAGATACATTTCCCAGATAATGTAGAATAGATCACTCCCTTAAACAGACCAGATAGCAGTCGGAGAAACTCTGAACCAGTAGGGGATTGAACATGAATGAATGTGGAATTTAGTGATGTGCGCGCCACATGGATTCAATAAGAAGTCTTTTATAAATTCACATTTAATTATGTTTGAAATACAAAGCTCTTAAAGATATTAAACTACGTACTGTGTTATTTTTATTTTGTATGATTAAAATAAAGTTTGATATTCATGAAACTTGTCTATGGTATTATTAAAGAACAGCTGTATTAATATAAATATAGTATATAATATAATGTTTATAATATAGTGTTTTACTGTGTTTTAAATACACATTATGAACATGGCTCACAGTCATCTCTCATTCAGGGGACAAACAGCGTCAACTGAATAACAATGCAGGCGCCTAATTATAAATCTGTGATCCGAAAACCTGGACTTTGATTGGTTAACATCAAGGCCATTACTCGTTGCACTATCCTTGCCACATGGCTGAATTAAATATAAAAAGGGAACCACAGAAAAGCTCAATTGAACAATATACTGTAGTAAATCTACATTTGGTGTTATCTGTCTGATAAGAAGAGGTTGCCTACAAGTCACCATCTTAAAGAAAAAAGAATTTTAAAAAGGCTTGAAGTAGGTTTTGGGAGGGTAAATGACCCTTTCGTTCTGCTGTCTTGTCTCTGAAGTTGTATACATAAGTGCAGCTTGCATTCACTCCATTGTCCATTTGCACTCGATTCAAAAACAGCGTCTTTTATTTCAAGTGCTTTTAGGTAGGACTGCTTTTAAAACCCTGTGAAATCATCAAAGAGGTTGACAATAAAAGCTATTGGTACTTCACTGTACAATGAAACATGATTATTAGAATTCCAGGCTGCATTGTGGGCTCTGCAATTCCAAGCTGAATTCCATCTTTCTGTTGACCAAATGGTGAGACGTTGGAGCGGAAGGTCAAACGCAAATTGCTTTTAGCACAGTAATTATGTTAATTATGTTAATTACAGACGCTCTGAATTATTCTTTAGAATGCAGAAGATTGCTGAAAATTGAAATAACTATAATTAATGTCAGTCTTTCAAAATTAAACGAGTACCCCTTTTTCTTTTCTTATTTTGTTTTCTTTCTGTGTTTATATATATATATATATATATATATAGATCATGCTTCACAGATGATTTTAGCACAGGAAGATATGAAAGGCAAATAATCCAGTTTTGCCTTAGCCCGTCAAAACAGCTTATCTACAATGATTAATTATAGCAGTTGTACTTACCTGAGGCAATTACTCAAACTTTTCATGTCTCAACTTCTTTCCTAATCAGCATGTATTAATATATACAGCAAGGTGTTGCGTGGAACCATCTGACTTCTCATTTGCATTATACGACTTTGAAACGGTGCCATCTCTGTGTTTCTTTAACCCTGCTGGTGGAGTGGAAATCAAGGCCTGCATGTATTATTTACCACGTGATAAAGTGGTTAGCATGGGTCCCAGCCTGATTCCTAGCAGAGTACATTCAGCTCAGGCATGTCCACCAGGAGGAGTGTAGGCCAAGCAAGCACCTGGTGACAAACAGATTGCCATGGTGACCACAGTTTGATGCTCAGTCCCATTGATTCCTCTGGAGAGAGGGGTAGGGGCTGCCAGCACTAACAGCCTATTGAAGTGTGACTATTGCTTTTGTCATGTGAATAAATAGTTCACACATGTCGCTACTCACAAGCAGGATACAGATGGGGCAACATGCAGATAAATCATAGCCTATTTCCCTTTTCTAGTTGGTATACATGCTGTAGGCATTAATTAAATTGTAATTACACTGGTAGTTGCATAGTATCTGCACTGTACGTACGAGTGCAAAGTCTGTGTAATTAAAAGCTATGCTGCCCACATGCCCTTGCATCGTCTGATAAATTTAGTCACATGGTAGTAACTACCCTGCAGTGTAATTAGTTTCACTTAAAATAACGTTTTTTGGATTGTATTTATTAGCCATGAAGATTAGGAACCAGAGTTCTGTATTTACTGTATATGCAAATACAAGCCATTATCTACGCATTACCAAGTGGCAATGCATACAGGTGACTTTTGACAGTATACTAATCTCTCAGCAGTTAAACATTAAACTAGTACTACCAAGCCGCCTGCAAAGATGCTTGTCACTCCTTCTGAAGGTTACAGCCAGTTACTGAAACTGAATTTCGGACCAAAACAGCCAGACAACAGCTTTGCAGGCCATATGGAGTGGATTGGAAGACAGTAGTTTGATGATCACAGTTCTGTCACATGGCCTGTGAATAATTGACCTTCCCTAAAAAATAAACTCCCCACCGCCACAGGCGCAAGTCTGCTTGACGTATGGCTTGTCAAACAGCATTTTAATCAGCTCTTGTAGAAACACATGGATACGATTTCATAAATTCTTTACAGTTATTAATAAAATTAGCATTTTATTACATGTGTCTGGTAACTTAACTCTTTCTGCAGGATATATATATATATATATATATATATATATATATATATATATATATATACTATAGGAGATCAAACAGAGTCAAAAAACGAATGCATTTATTTTTTAACATCTGCCAGTAATGAGCTAATAATTACTTACTCGTGCAGAGACATTTTGTTACTTTGTTGTTAAAACACACACAATAGGAAGTATTGTTAGAAATGTGTATATTTATCTGGATCAGGAATGAAAGAATATTTTATTAAAAAGCTGCCATGTAAGACAGGAGACTCGTAGTGGATTGTGAAGGCTAAGCTAAAACATTTGAAATCTTGTACTGTGCCTGTATGGCATTTGAAAATGTCTCACTGAATTACTGACTAGCAAGGCACGCAGAGTTGAGCTGTCATAGTAATTACGCAGTGCAACCTGAACTTAGGTGCATGTTTGTGATTTAATAATTGCATGTTTTAATGAGTGCAAGTGTTGCACAGAAAATGATTGAAGTACAGCTGGTGAAGCCTGAAACATCAGTGGCCAGAAAACTAGAAATGTGATTGGTTAAAAAGCAGTCCACCAGAAACCAAAAGTAATATTCCACTACTTAGTATATCTATCGATCTATCGATCTATCTATCTATCTATCTATCTATCTATCTATCTATCTATCTATCTATCTATCTATCTATCTATATTGAAAATGCATTTTGTAAGAGATGACAAAGAGCATTTGAAAATGCTCTTTGTCATCTCTTAGAATCACAGTCACTGGGTCAAGGCCACCTTCTTAAATCTACAGTGTTTCATCTTGCAAATAAAAACATGAAATCCATCTTGAGGCACTGGGGTAGGATTAGTGTGTGGTCAGAGCATGCTAATTACAAGATAAAGTGTTAGAAGTTCAAAGCCAGCCTTGAACCCTCATTCATCTCTATCTGATGTTTAGTCGAGGTACAGAAAATCAACCTCAGGTATTGTCTTCACAGCCCACCATTTAAGATCGGTCTGATTACTACAGAAACTGCAGAGTGCAATTGAAAAATGGTACGGAAATCCTTTACAGCCTAGCAGGTCTTTAATCCTTTGGAAATGGTTTTCACATATCCTAACACATTCTTTATTGAAGGATTAGGGACCAAATATTAGATTTGTGACAGAAGAGGAAATCTAGATTTTATCATAAAGCGGTTTTAAATCCCATTTTTAGTTTTAACATTTTGCCTTAAGAAAGCACACAACTGGAAACTTAATACTGTTTTATTATTGCTGTTTAAAGATATAGCACAAATATCAATGTCATTTCACAAGTAAAAACATATATTTAGCTGTATATATGAACAGCGTAATATGCCAGTTGCGTAACATACTAAGACATTACTTTGTTATCATGCATAGTTACAATATACATAATCTGTACATCTTTTTGCGTGATATAACCCAAACTGTAAACCTAATCCTTTCCTGATACAGTTGCTGAAAGCTGACACCGGCACACAACAAACAAAGGGGGAGGCAAAAAAATTTAGCAAAGCCCTGTATATATGCTGATTGTATTAATCCATTCCCTGTGCTCTTATATATAGAAATAACCCAATCCCAGCTGAATGATTGCACTGCTGCAGGGTGTCAGTATTGTGGTTCAGGCTGTCTCCTGGACAGCAGTTCGGGAGCATCTTTAATATGTCTCACTGTATCCTACCTCACATTGCAGTCTGTCAGGTTAGGAATCTAACCATTGTAAATATATATTCAATATTCACAGCCTGAAGGTTCTCCACTGTTGTAGCAAAAATACTCTTGTGTGCTCGATAATACGGCAATGAACCTAATCTTTCTTTATTCTTAGTTTTCAGAACTTGATACAAATCTGCTGCACACAAAGGAGTTTCCAAAGGATATTAAAAATGAGTGCTTTTTCTGGTGTAATATTGAGTCCAGTAGCTGTGAGTTTGATTTATTATGTTGTCACTTTATCTACCCCAAAGTTAGGTAAGTAAGCTTGAAGTAATATTTGCTTATCTGAATTCTGAGCAGAATAAAATCCATTCTTCATTCATGTGGCCCTTGCCATGTACATGTATTTGGTGTATTCATCAACAGAAGTATCACACATTTTTAGAATCACAGGCCTCCAGTACATTGATATGGAGAGAAAAAACATTAAAATGTGTTAACACTTTATATTAAGTATCTCTAATTACTGTGTATTTACATAGTAGTTACTTAATAAATGAATGTGCACTTAAACATAATTACAGTTATTATGCATAGCTACAATATACTTAACATGTAAATATTTTTGCACGATATCTGTACGTGCACAATTGTATCAGAAAAGGTTTAGGGTTAGGTTGTGAGTTACGGTTAGGGGGATTAAGGTTAAGTTTAGAATTAGGGCTAGAGTCAATAGTTTATAGACAGACCAAATAAGGAAGATGTTCTGCAGAAAAAATGTTGACACCAAAACTCGCCAGTAACAACAATTTGAACACAGCAATAATCGCCAAATAGCTGCTGTTTTTGTGTGACAACAGGTGTCCAGTCCACTCTGAATAGGTTACACTGTATAGAAAAGCTGAAGAACGATTGCCAATCTTTCCAGTATCAATGAATAGGACTGCAATGCACTTGCTGTTACTCTACTGCTTGGTGAATGCCGGGCCAGACGCCAGTTTGTATGTGCAGATTTATACAAAACCTTTTGTCTATTAATAAAGAATCACTTCCTCTCCACCTATAGCAAACAGGGAACACATGACCTTACAGTTCTATGCAGACAAATACAATTCAACAGAAAGAAATGCATTCTTTATCTGGGGATTATACACTAAACCGCCCAATGGTTACCACAGGCAATCTTGATGCAATGCATTTTTGTTACCTGGTTATAACCTCCAAAGGATAACACAAGTTCCCATTGTTTCTGTATACACAGGAATGACAATGCTGGGATGCCAGTAGCCTGTCAAGATATCGCAGGAGAGGAAACATAGTTATTTTGTAACGTGAAGCAGTGAGTGCTTTAGTTGCTCAAAGCAATTCCTGGTCTTTTCATTGTGTTATCAGCAGACAATCAGCATGGGACTGCTTCCCTGGAACCAGACTACCACCTCGACATTCAAGGTTATCCTGCTGCACATGGGGGATGATATATAGATGCACACTGTACATAATGCTAACTCGGTTCAATTTTAGTTTATCAACTAAATTGTTTTAACCACCAGTAAATCACATGAAGTTTCTGAAAGCACAGTTGCTGTTTGGTAAATTATTATTTTTTATTATCATTTCTGTATCTGCCTGAATGCAATTTAGCCAAAGGATCCTGAGCTGTTCCAATATCCTTTATGATAGAACTGTTGCATTCTTAAATGGAATTGCAGCACTAACCTTCCAATGGTAGCCTGATCTGTTTTAAGGACAAGCACTGTTTTCAGAGGCATCTGTTTTTGTTACTCTATAAGACAGGTTTCCAATTGTTGGGTGGTCTTTTTCCTAATTACAGGGATTAGTACATAGTAACTATTGGTGGCATGTTTTTGTCTTTGCTAATGAATAGGAAGCAGCTGTTTTCTTTTTTTTTTTTTTAGAAATGTAATAATTATAGTTTGTTGGATTTTAATCAGCAGGTGTTGACTAACCACCTTTGCCAGTATTTGTCTGGAAGCAGGTTTGAGCAACAATTCCTCAGCATGGCACAAATACATGATATGTTAGAATAGCAACATTGACAAAAGTGGTCTAAATCAGTGGGCGCAACTTTAAATTCCTTCAAAATTAATATTATAGAAACAACATCTCAAAATGAATTAGTTTATAATATCGATGAACCTTTTCCATTGATACTAGAATGACAATGGGAAATTGTGTAATATGAATTCCGGCATGGCATTATCTAATGTCTCTGTCAAAATCAGGTATGGTAGATGTTAGATGTATGTGTGTGCATGTCAACTATCCTTTAGCAGGTATACACTCAGTACCATATTATAACAGCAAGTGTGCTGCATGTTTGTTTGATATGTATGTACAGTATATGGCGTATGATTAATATGCATCATTTTTATTATTCAGCCTGCAGGTATCTCATGCATTTAAGAAGTGGATGCTTGTGAATAAATCTAGTGTCATCCTAACACGATTTCTTATTAAGAAGATTGCAGCTAAGCAACGAAATGCAAAGCTGAGGGCAATTATTGTTCCACAGCTGCTAGCGGGGTGTTATTCTCCCAGTTTTGCATGCTGTGGAGGTGAACTGCTTCCTTAAATTACAAATTGCTCCCAGCCTCTGTACATTGCATTTCCCCATATTAATTATCTGCAGGTCTGGATTCAGACATTTTGATAGTATAATTACACTTTCCTCACCTTTCCTGCCACCACGTTGCATTAATGAGTTGCAAACTTTGACCGTAGACCTTGCATATTCCCCGGGATCAAATTCGCAATTTCAGACTGGGAAAATTCCCCCGATGCTAAACTCTGGGTAGCATTTGCATGCCATAAAAAATTCATGAGCACGTTTTGAAGTGATAATTATGCCTTTTTCGCTTCTATCAATTAATTTTGATTGAAATATACAGGGACGCTCACTGAGGTCCAGCACAGCTGGGATTCACAGAGCAAAAGGTTAAAGAAAGCAGTTTTAGAAGAGAGAGGGACTGACTGTGTTTTTTTTTCTCTGTTTCTAATAATTAGCTTGAATCACAAGTTGGTTGCCCTTTCTATTATTCAATAATAGCGTGTTCCCATACCAAACCACTCCTGTAAACAGTGTTCTTAACATTGTACAGTTTATAATTTAATAACATAAGCAGTTATGAAACTGCCATTCACTCACATTCTGAGCAGGGATGAAGGCTGGGTGGAAATGGGCTAATAACAGTAGTATTAATGGCTGTAAAAGCACATAAAATGACTGTTTGTATCAGTCCTTTAATCTCTAAGTGGAAGTTTAAGTAAAAATATGCATTCAACATATTTGCATTACTAGGTAGATTTTATTTTTTTGTTTGCTTTATGTTGGTGCTTGAAATTGGTCAGTACTTACTGATACACTCAAACTACAGAATTGGCGCTTTGTGGATTCAATTGATTACTAGCATTATTACCCTTGCTAAGGTCTTTTTTTATGTCGGGTTGTATAATAATACTTTGAATGTCACAATATATTTTGTAAAATGTAATCACACAAAAAGTATGGTTACACTTTACATTGTGTCTCTAATTACTGTGTATTTTTGCTGCTCGCCTGGTGTTCTCTCTGCCTCGCTTCGCCCACGCTACTCCACTACTCCGCTCGCTCCACTGGCTCCCGATCACCGCTCGCATCCAGTTCAAGACTCTTGTACTAGCCTACAGATGCCTTGACCAGACTGCACCCAGCTACCTCCAGACCCTCATCTCTCCATAAACCCCCACTCGACCTCTCCGCTCCGCCTGCACTAGAAGACTAGCTCTACCTCCGCTACGCTCCCCTGCCTCCAGAGCCCGCTCCTTCTCCACCCTTGCTCCGCAGTGGTGGAATGACCTTCCTACAGATGTCAGGACTGCCCAGTCCCTGACCACATTCCGGCGCCTCCTTAAGACTCACCTCTTCAAAGAGCACCTGTAGAACTCCTCTGTTTGTATCCTGGGACACTATCACCCTTCATGTAAATGTGCTTTATTTTGCACTTATCTGCCCCCTATTTTACTGCATTTAATCCTGTACTTCAGAATACTGTAATCTGCCAAGTGTTTAACCTGTAGTACTTTGTATTTAATCACATCTTGATGTAACTATCACTATTTAATCATATCCTGATGTAACTATCACTATTATCTGCTGTATTATTGAATTGTGGTTTGTCACACTAAGTACTTTGCTTGAACAAAAGTTATTGTATTTCTTGCTCTTATTGTATTACTTGTATTGTAACACTTGAAATGTATTTGCTTACGATTGTAAGTCGCCCTGGATAAGGGCGTCTGCTAAGAAATAAATAATAATAATAATAATAGTAGTTACTTCATAAATACATATGTACTGACACAATTGCAATGTTATTAGGCATAGTTATAATGTACGCAACGTGTACGTCTTTTTACACAAGATATATAAATACACAATTGTATCATAAAAGGGTTAGGGTTAGATTTATATCGTGCAAAAAGATTTACACATTAAGTACATTGTTAAATACGTAAAGGACATGAAACAAGATACTCAATTGCCCAGTTAAATAACGAACACTTGGCATCTATGCAGTTAAAACCTGTAAGCCTACTGCAGTAGTTTTCCACTTAACTGGAGCCCAGTGCTGTCTTTTATTCGTATTGAAATCACTTGTTAGTGCATGCAATGGTTTAGCAGAGATCCAGATGGGCCTCAGTAAAACATACATATTTTTTTATAAAACTGTTTTCGTCCTCCATAGGTGCACTGTAGCTCCTTGTCAGGCTAGACCAGCACAGCTCGGACTTTAGGTCAAGGGTCACAGGTCCTTCCAGATCACAGGGGGCAATGACAGGAAAGAAACACAACACCCATGCATAATGTCATATTCTGTGGATCGGTCTGGAAGAACATGATGTTTTTCAAAGGCAACAAAATATGCTCAAAGCTTTTCTCCCTTGACAGCTAAGATGAAACCGTGCATTCAGCATTCTGAGAGAGCTGGTATCTCCCTGCAGTGATGGCTGTTATCCCTACAGCTGTGTTTAGTGTAACCTAGTAGAGTAAAACACTTCAAAAAGGGGCCTTGTAGGGGGATACGGCCACAGGTTCAAGACTTTTGCCCAAGGTAATAATCCAAGTGACATAACCTGGTTTACTAGGTTCCAGCCTCTGTAGTTTATTAACAGCACATGCTGACTCAAATACCGGTGTAGTGGATCAATGAGGTAGAACAAACATCTCTGGTGGCTTCATCAGTGTACTAGTATAGAGTACTGATGACAGCTACTGTGTTCTTTAGAGATTTGGATTGGGCTGCTGTCAAAAACATCACTGTAGGTCATTAACACAGACATAGAGAAGAGCTCTACAATTATATTTTAGCATCTGTGGAAAACCAGATCAATATACAGATATTAATATCCCTTGAAATAAATGAAAAAAAAATTCTTCACTCAACTAACAATAGATTGCTGACACCAAAAAAAAAAAAAAAAAAAAAAAATGTTTTAATTTTTACCCAGAAGGTTCATACAAGACCTCAGATAGCTGCTAAGACAAAACACAGTCAGCACATTCAGACAATCCGGGCCGTTGCAAAAAATAAATACAAACTGCAGACAGCTGTGGGATGACTTGAGTGGCACTCTGACGTTTCCTGAACTATACAACAAATAATCGGAATGTCTTCTTGTGCAGAACATATGGGATCAGCAAAATGGTTTTGTGATTTTCCTGCAGCTGATTGTTTTCTGAATACTTTGTCAGGAAGAGCATCCAGATGGAACTAACTTTGTCTGGAGAAATCAATGTGCCTGGATGGCAGTGCCCAGCTGATCCTGTCGGCACGGTGAACTGGGTAAGGATGCGCATGATTGGCAGCCTGGGGTAAACCAATTGAGAAGCTGGCATGTTTAAGCTGAAGTCAGGCTTTTATACTCAAACAAGATTTCTTGGTGTCTTGTTCAGCCTTATTTGCACCCTCTTTCACAAATAGAAAGCAGATGGTGCTGAAGAGACATCTTCAGATTCAATAATAAAACAATAAAAAATATTAAAGACACCTGACTTTCCAGAGGTGGGGTATTTATGAGTTTTAAATTCAGAGTTTATGAAGATGTTTTTGGATGTGTCTTCCTATTTCTTGTAGTTTGATTGAACAGTGCTGCAGGAAAGAAGGTAGGTCATACAACGATCCTCTATGTTTTGATTTTTTGATGAACAACATTGCAGCTCAGAATTTGACCACACAGGTGCTCAAGAAGCTGAATTCTGGTATGTTATAATAAATGTATACAAAAAACAGAAAAACAAAATACATTTGAGACAGTCCACTAAGGGAGTTGAATGTTCTGTAGATACAGTATAACGACTAATTACAGTCTTACTTTAGTTTACCGTCTTTTGTTTTTTGTTGTACATGATTAAAATGCAAACGTACATAAGTCTTTTTTTTTTATAAATGGCCTGATTACATTTTAAATGTCTCCCAAGCTGCTAAATTATAGTTTTGTTTTTAAGGCCCTGGTCGACCTTGACCTATGCAAAGGTTAGACCTGGGAGCGTAAATTGTAACTGGTAGACTGCTCTGCCATGCCTGATAACCCTTTTTAGGCTGTCTTCAGAGCTTGATGTCAGCTGCTATAGGTACAGCTTTGACTTCTTGCATTAAATATAAAACAGCCTTTATTTTCTGTTGTAATCTGCAGCGATGCCCTCTAGGCAGGCTCCTCCTGGGAGTGTTTTCATGTGCGCTGGTCACTGCTGCTGTCATACCTTGTAAATCTTGCTGTCTGCTATTAAGTTGTCATGGCTGTGATGGTTTGATGCTGTCTCAGCCAGACACCCGTCTCGTAGTGAAATACTGCGTGTTTGTTTCAGAGAATGCACCAATCAGAAAACAATAAAGAAATACCTTCAGCCAGTCTGGTACAGCACTGGCTGAAGGTAGCAGTGGACCGTCTTTTGTTTCCTAAAGCGCTGACCAGCATTCAGCAGGCCATGAAAGACAACAAAGTCTCACACATGTCTAAATCCTTGCTAATTGTTTAGTGATTTTTCCAAATGTGAGCAATAATCTGTGAACTGAGAACATGGTGCATGTATCAACCCTGCCAAATAGGCAACACAGCCTTCTCCTATTCCTCTTGATGGCTTTGATAGAGGTGTATATGTCATATAAGCTTGGCATAAGGCAGCGGGCCACCAGGAGCGCAGGAGTAGGTTGAGTTAATGTCTGAGCTCATACAGCTGATACAATTATGCAGCGCGTTGCTACATTACCTACGCACATCACAAGCTGTAAATGACTTGCTCATCTCTCAAAATGATCACTGACATTTACAAGCCTGCAGCTGGGTATCGACACACAGAACGATCCACAGAGGGAGCATGTGATAAAATTGTGTTAAATGAGAGATAAAGACTAAAAAAAATCAGCTGTTCTCGCACGTAATAAATTATGACATCTCTTGTAATATCCTTCATTTGGGCAATTTTTTATGCAGCTCACAGACAACTGCGACTTTCATTACATTATCACCGCAGGACCTCGGAGGTCACTTCAAGTCACACTCTTTATCTCTCTCGCTCCAAGCTGTAGTAGATGTGAATCATCTTCTATAAACACGATAACATAATTACAAAAAAACACACCGGAGTTTGACATTTAAACTGTCATTTGTCTGAACATATTGTCATTGCTTGAATCTACCCGAGGATTACTAGAAATTGCCTGTCATTTATTTTTAAAGATGCAACAATGAGGGGAATGACGTGGTAGAAAGTATATAATGAGGAATGGGAAGAATGAGGGTTGAAAATGAAATGAACTTCATATGGCTTGTGAAGGATAGTCCGCTGCTTGGCAGATGGTAGGCTATATACCCCAAGGTAATAATTCAAAGCAATTGGGCATATTTGTCATCTGAAAGTTGTATTATTAATTTGGCAACAGGAGTGTATTTGCTTTCTAGTCTGATTTAACACAAGACAGACCGCTTCTCTCTGAAATGATTATGCAGTGTCGTACTACATCATATTATACGATGCCTGTTCCAGCAACAGAAGGTGGTAACCTTCCAAACCAGTTTAATATCTCTCCCTTAGTATTGATAGTTATTTAAACCAAGCCATAATGCTGTAATAAACAGCTTGACGATATTCAGTCAGTTTCGCTTGACCGTTAGGTTCAAGCCCAGAACTCTGAGACTCAAAGTATAATGTAAGAGGAGCAACACGGTACAGTCCAAATATTCTGACTGATTATTTTCTATACCATGTTCCTTTTGTAAAATATGCCCACCGGCAGGCAATGTTATTGTCTTGTACTACAGTAGTAGTCATAGTAAACTGCAGAATCCATTTATATAAATGGTTATATAAATAGCAATATAACATCTTCACCACTGTAGACCTTACAGAAGATGAAAGACAGGGCACATTAGGTGCAGCTCTGCTCCATTCGATTTTGTAAAATGAATAAGAGCTAGAGGAGAGAAACCAAATCCCTTTAATCTGTTGTATTGCTACTTCCCACGAGTTATGTATTCCTCAGTGAAATGTAATTAGCCATTTTCTTTCATACATGAGTTTTACAGTAAACATGCCATGGAAGAGTTGAAAGTCTTGGTTAATTCTCATTAACAGTGTGGTGGTGTTGCTATTGTAAAGAAAAAGAAACACCGCATTATTAGGCTTTAATGTCATGTCAAGCTTTAATGACTCAAAATCACTGTTTAGTTGAAGTGTATTTAAGTGTTTAAAGTATTGCAAGTATGCAGCCCCGTCTAAAGAGCTTAAAACATCTTCTGTCTGCTCTGTGTTGGAAAGGAAGGGTTTTGCAACTGCTTTGTAGCCTCTAGCAGCTGAGAAAAGCTACATTTCACAGGACAAATGCACAGGAAAAAACTTCAATAACACAAATGATTTGACGAGAGCATACTAAAGCTAATGAGAGACAGGAAATGGCAAAAGCATGTGTTCTTATAGCAGGGTTGGACTGCATTCATATCATCCTTAAGACAAAAACAGCTCCAAAAATAGAGGCAAATTGTGGGGGTTATGCATGTGGTGCTGCGACCTTCCCAACAGCAACATTGATTGTGTATTAATCAAAATTACATCACTTGCTTAAGTCAACAGCCAGTTAATATTGTATTGCTGTGTACTCTTATAAAATGCAGGAAAGGGATTTCTTCTTGAGGCTATCCACTAAGTGTTCTGTAATGTTAAAGCAAGATGGCTCATTAAACCAGGTGTAGTACTACATAATGTCTGCACTGCCTTTGTACACATTTCCTTTGCCCAAAGCAAAACGTTATGTTCCATGTAAAACAATGAAACTCTACAGGGTTGTAGCATTTCTGCGGATGGGGTCTGGTTATCCCAAAACAAAGTGTATACACTATGAGGTCAATTGCCAAGGTCATAAGTGTGAAACAAAACACAGGCTTAAATTATTTTAAATTAATTCGATTGTATTCCAGTTCACAATGTTGCAATCAAATGTTATAAATACCATCTGTGTTGTGAATAGTAGAGAGCAACCCCATGGACATTGCTAATACATTTTTTAGAAAGACAACATTACCACAGAATGTGGGTATGCATAAGAACAGACACATAGTATTAAGTGCAGACAAGAGTGCTGGAATAAAATCCCCAATTATCCACTGTGAAGCATAATTTCCAGTGCCCACTTGCTTAACAAAGTGCTTGTTAAATGTACGTTTAAGACACTCCGAGATGTAATAGTATTTGATACTCTTTGACCTCAGGCACATCCTCCCCTGTTGTAAGGATAATGTGGTGTCAGCAGCCTGCTGTCTGTGGTCACATTCTGGTTGCTAATGATGTGATAATGGCTTTGGCAGCGAATAGGGATGATCAGTACAGATCCAACACTGTCAAGCTTGCAGTCGGAAGTCCTTTCACCTCAGTGTTGAAGATCATTCTGTGAACAAACGTTTCTGACCTGGGATTAATCTATTGGTATGGATGTTTTTGGTATAGCCATCATACTAACCATTGACCAGGAAGAACTGCTTAGATTGTGCTTTAGCCATAACATATATTGGCCAGAGCATGTATTCAATATAACATGTATCCAGAAGCAGCTAAGCCCCACGGAGGGGGCTGAGCTGGAGGTGAGAGGCCAGTGAGAAAGACCAGCATCCTCCTCATCCACACAGCTGGAATTAGGTACACCACCTTACACACGAGTGCAGTTCAAAAGCACTCTACCACCCGCTTCTTCAATATATTACCTTTGTTAATATAATCTGGCAGTTATTTATAGTGGGAACATTTTGAAGAGCGAGCCCTCATAAAAGGTCTCTGATTATTTTAACATGTAGAATTTCAGAAAACAAACAAATGCATCCATAAACAAATTAAACCAGAGCCCATACCCTTAAATAAATGTCTATTCTTTTCAAGCAAGAGAGCACAAAATATTTTATGAATATCCAGAGGGCGAATTATTGAGACGAGTGCCCTTTATATACATGCTTTATGGAGAGTTATTGCTGGTTTCATTAGGCTACCTTTACAAATTACAAAATCCAATAGACCCATGCCAATACAGGCTTCCATTTTAGCAAAAGGAAACAACTAAAAGGGTTGCAGACTGCAAACAAAGGCCTTTGAAAATGAATAAAGCCAGTGCTTCATTCACCCTTTGCGGGTGTGGGTCAGGTTCCAGACTCTAGCCCCATTAAGAGGATGGATGCCTTTATAAATTCTGGAAACTAAAGAACCAGGTTTAGAAATCAAGCCGCCTGCCACCGAGTCCTGCAGGCTGGTTTGAATATGAGCTACCAGGACTATATTGTGTACACATTTTAAAAGTGCACAGCCTCATTTTGAATATGCACATATCATTTTTACAGAATTAACTCCAGCCATTACTCTGTTCTAATCTGAACCCAGTCCTCAAGTCTAAAATCACCCCATTTAATTGGCACCTGTCTGTGGATCGCCTTGGCCCTTTTCATATCTGGCAATGGTTTGGGCAGAATTTAAATTTTCAACTTGACAAGCAGCTGTGAAGGGAAAACAAACAGTGCGGTTGAAACGACAGCAAACCGTTTGAATCCCCATAGCAGTTTAGTGTGCTCGTCTTACTCAACACTGATGGTATGGGTAACTCCTTCAAAACTAATCCTGTGCCCTCATGTAGCATGACCTCTATAACCTGGTCTATTTCTATTAAGTGTCGCAACATGAATCCAAAGTCAACATACTGTACATGAAGGTGCCCCTTAATTATCTTTGGTGACTTTGGGTTTATCATGAACATTAAAAAAAAAGAAAAACAATATGTAAAAAAGTATATAATCCACAATAGACATTTCTTATTAGGCAGAGTAAAACAGGCACAGAGAAATGTTTTATTTTTTATGCATTGCCTGATCACTGGACAATACCCACACAACATTTACTGTCAAAACATTTGCATTCAGCCGTGTGACCATCTACAGTGAAAACACTGTTTTTTTTAAATTTTTCTATTAGTGTGACGTAAGCCTGTCACTGGAATTCTCAGTAAGTAGGCTGTTATGCAGAGTGGAGCAGGCATTTCATATTCGCTTTATGAAGAACTATGACCAGTATCTCAGAGCTCCCTCCCTTCAGTTAGAAAGGAAATAGATTTGATGTGATTATTAATAATAAATCCTGGATCTCTCTGAACCAGCCATTATCCTGGAGGCAGTTGTTGTACATCTAGCTACTACATATTGCATGGTTCTTAAAGGTACACAATAGCACATTGAATTGTGAGGGGAGAGTAAACCAGAGAAAAACACAGGCTCTAGATCAGACACATGCAAGCAAAAAGAACATTACTATGAGGGCCTTTGGTTCAAAGTGTGATTTTACATTGAACATAGTGCCACATGGTGGTCAAACACTGAGTTCAGACTGCATTTCATGTGCAGACTGCAGATATTATTTCTTCTTATTTAGATGTACACTTACTCATACAATGAAATGACATCTTTATTACCTTGCATCACAGCAATATGCAGGAATACAGTGAATCTTTAAAGAGTGACTGAAAACGCCCTTCCCCAGAGGGGACGAAGTTGCAATCAATAAACATCCTCTCCAAGGCGCTCTTTATTTGCCACGACGCTTACTGTTTGCACAGTACGCTCCTTGTAACCGGAACATCTTGGCTACATCAAGAAATCCTATTGCTGGAGTGCATCTTGTGAGCATTGGCAACCCAGCATGGAGGGTCTAGATTGGGTCAAACCAGCCTATAAACAACCTAGTACAGAAAGAGGACAACAGGGCTTTTATGCTGGGTTGTTTTTTGGATGATGATAATAATAATAATAATAATAATAATAATAATAATAATAATAATAATAATAATAATGTGTTACTTTTAGTTACAGCATTTGATAGAATCCAGAGCTCAATGAAATAACAATTCCTGTATATAGATGTCAAAACGGCTACTGACAGTGGCAGGCATGTGGAGCGCTTGATGCCAATGTAATGGCTGTCATGCCAGGTTTGCTCTGTCGGTGTGACGAAAAAAACAACAATGATAAATCCTTACTGTATAATTTGAATGATTTCATTGTTGTCATCGAAGGGTTAAATCCCGAGAGTCCAGTCTCTGCTTAATTATATCAGAACGCTTTGACATCCTAATGTGGAGATCAGGTGCAGGACATCCCTTCAGAGTCATATATTACAGAGACAAGTCCCCAGCGCTCCTTTGCACTAAAATAACAGCACAGTGTTTGTAGCTTTTCAATCATTTAACTCCTGTTAAACCAGACCATTATCCTTGTAAATCAGTGTGGCTCATACATGGTCATTTCTTCTGTCATTTACATTTTCTTCTGACACGTTAATTCCAAATGCTTTAGGTTATAATAGCAATTTTAAAATGTGACCCTTGTTAACCCATTTAATATCTCCACTGTAATGACAAGTGTGTTGTGTTGATTGCATTTTATTTACCAGGTATCGGCACAATATGAGCAAGGATATCCCCTGTGTATCGAACAATAGCATTTTCAATATATATTCAAAGCAACGTCTTTGCCTGCTGAAATGCCAGTGGTGGGTAGAAAAGGGTTACATTTATTAAAGTGACAATACATGCGATTAATAGAAAGCAAACTCCAAGGCTCGTTTGGGTATTATTTTTTATATAATGATTGGTTTGGGTCCCCAGTGGCTCACATAATAAAAGGCATGGCACATAATCTCACTGATCTCTGCGCTTGCTTGGGGCTAGCGAGGACACATTGTCTGGGGTTGGATCGCCCCCTACTTGTCAGGCACCAGACTAGCCCAGGCGTATGCAACTCAGGCATGTTTTCAGGTTTTACAGGGCTTTACCATATATTACTGATGTCATGTTCGGTAAGCATGGTATTACTGGAGTATGGTTTGCTTTAGAACCAATACTGTACGGTCACAGTCTCTGGCTTTGATGCCAATGCCACCCATTGGAGGCAGAATGGGAGATCTAGTATCCAAACGCCAGATAAGCTGATGCCTTCACTTTTATGCATCACAATTTGTAATAATTCTTATGATTATTTAGATTTTGTGGACAGCCATAGATAGAAACAGTTCTATATCCTCTGCACATCAAACCGCATAAAGTTTTAGCTGTATCACTTTTGCAGGCCTGTCTATCATCCTCTAAAAAAACACCAATTATCCTGTAGCTGGGCTTGGATTACCACATTTGATAAAATACTGTTCAAATTGACAATCCCTTGCTTGTATGTTTTGATGGTTAAGATGGCAGCCTGCTGCTTCCTCTAAGTCAGCCCTTTTTTCCTGTCTGACAGCCACCCTACCCTGGGTCACATGTTCTGCTGAAGTCATGCTTTTCACAGCGGACAGACAGAAACCATGGCAATGAGCTGAGGCAGCCTGGCAGAGTCTTCCCGCTTCACTGGATTTGGTGCATGATCAGATCAGCTGCCTCACTGGACACACTGCTTCACTGCTACAGGGAAATGTAATAATGTCTAGAGGAGTATATATATATATATATATATATATATATATATATATATATATATATATATATATATATATGTTTATGACAACCTTTCATAGAAATACATTGCACAGTAATTTTCAGACTCATTTGCCCATAAACAAATCGAAACTAAATCAAGAAAGCCCTGTTGTTTGCAGCTCTTTAGCTTTGCCAGCTCAGCATGCAGAGTCTCTCGTGTGGTTCCAGCAATTATACAGGCTTACAGGACTGGCTCCGATATTACATGTGTTTAATAGAAAATATTAGTATGGCACACCAGCTAGCTTATCTGATGTGTCTTCTAATTTCTTAATGCATGTCAGCTAGTAATATTTTTACCATTTGACCTCGTTATAAGGCAGAACACAAACAGCACGGTCTCTTAACTATGCCTCCCGACTACAGCGTTATAAAGGGGGAGCACTGTATGTCTGCTGTAATCACCAATACATATAAATACCAAAAAACACACATTGAATGTAAATGCTGTTTCAGCAGAAACTGTTTGAATGGGGAAAACATATTTTTAAGTGCTATTGCTGATATTGATCAGCAGTAATGACTGTAATTGCATGTCTGGTAACATAGGAAATACATTGTTAAAACACAGTCACATGTGTGAATACAGTAATTACAGCAGACACTGGCAACGGACATACAGTATGAGTAAGTACTATATTAGTACAGTGAACTTGTAGTTTAGTTAGGAATACTTAATGTAAAGTGTTAACAAATCATATTACAAAGCTACATGTTGGAGTGTTTTAAATGTGTAATAGGGACCATTTAGTAAAATGGAAGACTGCTGGATTATGTGTTTGCCCTATAAGGTTTGTATATCCACACCTGGTTGGTTTTATTTTTAGAACACGGTACTTGGAGACGTTGTGTTATATATTACAATCCCCATAGACTTAGACAGGTTCAGCAATTTATTTTGCTGCTGGTAATGTGGCTGTGTTTTACTGACAGCCTCTATCTGTACAGTGTTATTTAGACTCTGCTGTAAAGTGTATTTCTCACGCCCATTTGTCATTAGAGAAGCGCTTGTGTGGAACCGGAGATGACCTCTTACTTTACACCCTGCAGTCCAGGAGGATGGGAGAAGAGAAGAAGAAGAAGAAGAAGAAGAAGAAAACAAATAGATGAACGCAGTCATTGAAGAATAACCCAAAGGGCATGTGGGCAACAGAGCATGATATGATGCACTGTCCAGTTACCGTCTCATTGTTAACCATTAGAAAAACAGCTTGAGGCAAGACTGGGTATTAGGAAACTAAATATAAAACACTGAGTTTCCTATAATCATATATACAGTAACATATTGAGTGATCACAAATTTCTGGACAAATCCCAAACCACCTTAACGTTCCTCTAAAATGCACAATAGCCCCGGAATATAATCTGCATTGAACAATAGACTTGCTCAATAGACAGTTCCTGACCTGTCTGACAACAGCTGAACCTTCTTCCCAGACTGAGAACCACATTCAAGTAGGTTAACCATTATAAACATTTGTATCTTATATGGTTCAGTCGATATTACCATATTGTGCAGAATGATTTGATAACCCCCCTCCCTCATGGTTGTGGGTTTTATGGAAATTACCATATTGCTAACAGCCTGTTTAATCAAATACCCTGCTATTCAGTCCATGCATATTTATATGTGCGTGCTTCTTTTTAATATGCTTTGTTCAGGTGGTGAATCGTACAGCAGCCACATGGAACTTGGGATTTCGCCAGAGCATCAAGGTTAATTCCACTGACCTCCTTCAAGTGCTGTGAGATCAATACAGTTGAAACACAAAAAGACTGTGTCACTATGAAAAGACAACGACTCTACCAGCAGAGCAACCTCTGCACAATGAGACGTTGTCTATAGAGACACAAGTGATGGCTTTAGTCAGGGTTGTAAAAATAAATATTTAAATCTGACACCTTCTGACCAAAAGGTAATTCTGAAACTTTTGAATCAAGAAGTTCATGCTGCACTGGCCTTTGCTTTCCAGTTGACCTGCATAGGCTACAAATGCTTATAATTTTGCCAGGCAGAAACTTCAGGTGTTTTTTTTTTGTAATGTTTGCAATTTCCATTAAGATTTGAGGCTTTTCAAATGAGTTAGCAGAAAGCAGTTATGCACTTTTGGTCACCTCACTACAAAAAAGCAATCATTGCACTCGAGAATGTGCAGAGAAGTGGAAGTAGGTGGATCCCAGGACTTAATGACAGGAGCTATGATGACAGGTTAAAATAATATAATCTCTTCAGCCTAGAAAAAAAAGAGAAAGAGGGGACTTGATTGAAGTCTTTAAAACCATAAATGGTCTAGATAAAGTTAACCCAAGACACGACTTCAAATTTAAGACCTAGAGAAGAACAAGAGGGCATAAGTGGAAGCTGAGTAAAAGCAAGTTTAGAACAGAAGGTTGTAAGCACTTTTGTACACAGAGTTATAAATGCATGGAATAGACTACCAGGATCTAAAACACTGGGCATAATTTAAAAAAGGACTAGATTTTGTGCTTTTAAATTAGTTCCTCCCAGTAGGGGAAAATGGTGTGCTAACAAGGGACAAGCCTTGATGGACCGAATAGCCTTTTCTCATTCTCAAACTTATATTCTTATGAAGGACGAACGTTTATAAACAGCTTGTGTACCCACAGCAGTTGCCTGCTTAGTTATTTTTTGCTTTCATTTAGCCGATTCCCTCATGGGCACAAAACCTCTTCAGTCCATGTACACACTCTTTGAGATACCACTACTGTTTAGAGGACCCAGTGGACACAGTGCTGTTTTACAATGCAGATGTAAGGGTTTGTGTTTGTAGATGAAGAGTCATTAGGAATTTCATTGTCAGCATTGCTTGTAAATGATTACTTTACAGAACTCAATCAGATGCAGAGTATAAAGCACAGGTCATAAAAACAGCAATGCCGCTACAGCTTTGTTTTTTTTGTTCTTGTCTTTTACCAAGCGTGCAATGATTTCAATGATTTACAAAGTGGCAGAGATTATCCACAGTGCTTGTTTCTCTTTTCACAGCAGAGCTAATTCTGTTTGAATTTGTTGCTTCAGCAGTCTTGGTAAAATAGTATATGTGGATGTACGGTACATTTAATATACTGATTTAATTATCTATCTAAAATGATTGTATGGCATTAAAAGAAACCACATTGTCCATCATATTATAATTATGCAACAGAGTATCATACAAACATGTTGAATGGGTAATGCTGATTTCATTTACCAATAGTCACTGTAATGTGTAAACAAAAGCCTTGTTTTCCTTCTGTGCTTTGTGTATTTGAACTACACACTCTGGTCATACTCCTGTTTAGAGAGGGATATCATCATAAATGAAGGAAACATTTTCAATACTGGGACACTGAACCTCAAGACTCAGAGAGGAGTCTCCTGCTGCATTACCATTTCTGTCAATCACCACCCCATCTTGGCTAGCCAGCTTGTACTTTTGTGATTTTGTGATTTTGAACATTGATGTATTCAGAATGCCGTCCATGAAGGAAAGATGTCTTTTGGTTTCCCCACACCTAGTTCCCAGGGATGCAGTGCCATCAAGAGATAACCCCAGAGCGTGTGACAAGCCTGACGGGTGAAAGGGAGTTTGTTAGAATGATTCATTGTAACAAATGAGGGAAGTGAGATTATTTTCTGTAGCGTTGCAGGAGCTAAGCATTTATTTTTAGATCTGTGTTGTGGTACTTAACCCTTGTCTAGTGCTGGGGCGCAGCAGAATGAGATTGACCTCAAAAGCCATGTACCGTAACACACTGTTTACGGAAAACATTACATTATTTTACTCAACTGTTACTAAATAGAACAAGGAACAAGTTTCACATAGAAAAAATGCAATTATTTAAGAAATCAAACCCAAAGAAGAGGGCTTTACCACCTGGTGAGGCTCATCTCGTGCCAAAGGCAAAACGATAAAGCCCTCTATGAGGCTTCTATTACTACTAGAAAATGGATAGTTAAAAAATATATATATTAAAGTTTTTTTCAGTTTGTTTTTTACTGTGATTTTATGCAGCTCTAGTTTTTGTTTTTAATGCATACAAAAGTTTTCTTCAATATTCCACAAGTAATGCGGTTTGCTCAGTATTCCATCTGTGGTCTGGTAGCCTTCAGGTTTTGGTATCCCAGCAGTGGACGATGTTGCATCGTGGGTGTTTCCAATAGCCTCAATAATACCTTAATATCTCCAATCCATTTTCAGACTCCTGGGAATAATACCTGATCTACACTACATAAATAAAGCATGATAAGCACCTACTGAAACCATGCAAAAGCAATCCAATTCATTAGAAAGGATATTTTTAATACATGACGATTGGGCATTACATTGGTAATGTGAACAGGATGTTAGATGCTCCTTTTGGCCTGATAGCCCAATCCGTTCAGTATTTTGTGGTTGGCAAAATTAGTCTGTAGCATACAGTTATTGCCTTGATTTCCAGAGCATTGACCTAGTGAATTAATACCTATTAAATGATATGACGTTGGAATAGGTTGTTATCCGCACTTTGTAGTAAATGTCATATAAATCATATAATGTCTGTACATAAAACCTCATTTGGGCAGTGTTTCTGCGGTGTACTGGCCTATAGACCAAAGCCTTTTGGACTCCTTCTAATCATTGGTTAATTAAGAAAATATTTAGGGAGAGGAATTAGCTCTGCAAAAATATGTCCTTTTTCAATTTGATGCTGTTATGCGCTCATTGAGGTGTGCATTTAAAGCCCTTTGAAGCTAATAAATGGAGCATCAGTTGGCTGCATTCGGTTTGTTTAGTTAGTCCACTTGGAACACAGATCACTGTAGCAGTTTTCATTTAACCCTTAAACAGACTTGCAGCTGGAAACAGGTTGTGCTCATGAAAAAAAGACCCCTTAGCGATTGCAATACAGTTGTTCTCCAGATCATTTTAGACTATTAGGAAAAGTCTATTCGCCTATAGCTATAACATCTGCTCCTGTTTTTAATTTTTTTTTTTTCTGTGTATAATGATTGTTTGTATGTCTTGTTTTTATTGCCTTCTTTGAAAGGACTTCATTAAAGGCTCAAGGAAATTATTTGAAAATACGTATAATTGTTTCATTGTTTTTTAAAAAAGTTTTACGTTTGTTTCTAATGTTCAGTTGGCTTCCATATTTATTTATTTATTTATTTTTTATCTGACTACCTCATTCTTGGCTCTGTCTGTCTCTTTTTTTGAAGTAACCACAATTATTTACAAATCTCGAGACTAATTGACCAACTAAAAGGGTTGGGTGAGCCAATAAATAATGCTGTCAGATCCACATCTAGCAACAGCCGTGCTGGCAGACACATGCCCTGGGGTGGTCCCCCATTGTAAGTAACACATTAATGTTAATAAAGAAATATTAAATTCAATTAATTAATTATATATATATATATATATATATATATATATATATATATATATATATATATATATATATATATGTATTTATCTTGCTCTTAATTGTATTATTACTTGTACTGTGATACTTGAAATGTATTTGCTTACGATTGTAAGTTGCCCTGGATAAGGGCGTCTGCTAAGAAATAAATAATAATAATAATATATATTTAACCTTAAAGTGAAATTCTCTTTTTTTTTCACACTGCGTTCTTTAATCATGTCAATGTCTTTGTCCTTAGGTATAAAGCTTTGGCATGCCAATGTGATCCTGGTCACCCGTTTTAAATCAGGGCCCTGCCTTCTACTCTCAGAAGTCTGACAGTTTAATGGTAATGAATTTCCTACGGCAGTAATTAGGTTCAGAGCAGTGCAGGTAATATGTCGCTCTGTCCCTTGCACTGACACATCACTGTGGTAAAGGGTGAGTGCACAGAGCCGCAAGTGAAATAACCCTGTTTGATTTTGTAATTGTTTCTCAGGACTGTGGTATCGATGCTTGTCCAAACAAGGAGGCGTGATTACATGTGTACACAAATTGCAGTGGGAATTCTACACGCTTGTTCAAGCACAGTTTTGCAGCCCTAGAGTTAGTGTTTTTTTTTGGTCAGGTACAGTTAGGGTTAAAGAGATTTGGTTTCTCATGTCAATCAGTAGGAGGTGCTGAGTGATTTCTGGCTGTCATTTTGTGATTTATTTATGTATAATAGAAAAAAATCGCCCAATACAGTTAGCCTATAAAATGTATTAGTATCTTGTACTATGTTTGCTTAAATGTGAATGTATCCAGATTGCTTTGCAAAGCTTCTCTTTTTTGTTATAATATTAATTATTTTTAATTTTTAAAACAGCCTCTTAAACTGTCACTGTTCTTTGAAAATGTTGATTCAAACCTGTTTTCAAAATATGATATATATATATTGTTTTTTAATCATTGAGGTATTTTGTTGGTTACATTTCAGCCAGTTAATGCAATACTGAGAAGTTCAAAGGCATCAATGAGTTAATGACTCCCTAAAACAAATGTCAGGCATGTCAACCATTGACCGCTATAAATTTTAGTTACAATAATCAATGCTTAAAGGTCAAGAAAGATGATCTCAAAAGGGCAAAATCTACATATAAAAGGCAAAGGAAAAGCTGCGCAAATTAATTACCGGATACTGCTGCATTGTTTGATATAAGGATTTTTGAAGTATGTCCCCTTGTCTCCCCCCAAAACAGCAAACACTATGAGCACACCCCATATCGTGGCTTTTTAATAAGAAAGTAGGTTGAAATTCCAGCATAAGCCAGACATTCTTTTGTGAAATCTCTATCGAGTGGTTTTGATTTCCACAGTGAATAATTTCCTGTTGAGAATACCTCTCAACCAGCTCATTTCTGGCATGCTTTTCCGAAGAACCCCAGCAGGAAGGAGGGGTCACCTTACAGACCAGCACTGCCTGCCTTTTGTATCTGCGGCCCCATGTTGGAGAGAGAAGGCTTCTTCGCCAGAATCTGCTAATTGTTTTGAGAATGGTTTTCTACATGGTTTGAAAGGCAGGAAGGCAACGGGACCCGCTGATTAGAACAAAACACAAAAGTAATTAAAATACTGACTATCATAACAATGAGGTTCAATCGAAAGACAAGTTTATTTCAACAGTCACAGAGCAGAGGGGAGGCATGCTTTATTTCACATCTTTGAAATTAGGCTGGTTTATCATTAAACTATTTCTCTGCAGTTTTTGCCATCTCAGTATATCTTCCGACAAAGGTCACCATTGAAATGCGCTGTGCTGGAGATGCACATGGATTAAGATTTTTCTTACCCAGTTTTGACATGAGAGATTAATCTGGAGTACGATAATGAGATATTCTGATAAATGGCCACTCCAGGTTAAAACTAAACACTGTTAGTAGATGAGGATTGTAACATGGCTCTACTGTAACATCATTTGGCAATTTGTAAGGCAACAAAAAGTATATTACGTTCCCTTGGTGCTTCTGTCAAACGCAAGAAAGATTCATTCAAATCAATCTTTGGTGGATGTCTTTTCTGAATTTATTATAAATAGATCATTTGCATGTTGTAAAGACATTTTTTGTTTGTTTGTTTCAATGTCATAATATATTTTTTAATAAGGTCAGAGTGATTTTTTTTTTTGATGAAGTCAAAGAAAAAAGACTTTGACAGTGCATTTTTTCTAACTAACCACATGCAATATCTGGTCTTAAAAGCCGAAGTTGTCTATTTTATATGAGAACAGATTCAGAAAAGCCAAAGAGCCCGAAGGTGGTTTCTTTGAGGTGAATCCTTTTGAAGAGTGCCCAGACTTGTTAAAGTAATGTTGTAGAGAAATGTGTGTGGTGTCACTTTTATTTTCCATAGGCAAGACAAAGTTGATTAAGTCAAAAAGTAAAGGGTTTGCGCTTGTGAATCATAACTCACCTCTATTTGAAACTACCAATGTTAGCTTTAAACATGTGCAATTTCAGGCTGTAACCAATTAGCTGTTTCCGATGTCAATCAGTAAACCATCAAATGAGGCAAGATGAAGCTCATCACCAACAGCCTCCTTGAGCCAAAATAAACCCACAACTAGTGCAGAGCCCACGACACTGTAGTGTATTATCCTTCCACCTTCTTGAAAAAACATGGGGGAGATGAACATTCTGGAAAGTGAACCAGCTGAGATTACGCTATAGGAGCTAATGCTAAAACTGGACCTGCTATTTAGACTGGGGTTTACTGTTGAATTTTATAAACAAAAAAAATACTTATTCTAGTAAAAATGGTAAAGTAATGAAGGATCCTGGGTCTCGCCATATGTTTATTTGTTCAACACTTTCAAATTTTTCTCAGCTTTAGGTCACTGCTGTAGGTAAGAAGACAGAGGCTGTATTTCAGAATCCAAGGTGTTTGCGTCTTAGGGCAGTATTCAACACAACAATACAGCCTCACTTTATTCATCTGCTCAATGGCAGTATTCAATAGAGCTTTCCAGTGGATTCAATTAAGTGTGTACAGAATATTAATATTTTTATTAATGCAGTGCCATGTTTTGGGAATTTCCTCGTATTTTTGGAGGCTGGATTGAATTGCACCGTAGAAACAGCATTGCACATCCAATGCACACAACAGTGGGAATGTGGGAAAGTTCAAGTCTGTGCCTTCCCCATGGGTTGTCCGTGCAACTGAGATGGAAAGAGACACTGGATGTGGGAATACTCTGGAATACTCTATTCCAGTGCGATCAGTCAGATGGAAAGACTTTGAACTGACAATGTTAAAGATTCCTCAAGTGAATTGGGGTGTTTTAAGAAAAAAAAAGCAATTATGGTTTGAAATAGACTAGGGTCTTCATCAGTTAAACATTGATTCTTTTCCAGATTTATAGTGACGGGTGCCACATCACTGGTTTTATGGTGCATTCCTCAGACTTCCAGGAAAGGGTTGTCCCTGTGTGAGCGTTGTTTTTGTTTGTTTGATTTGCCCTTTTGAGAATTGCTTTTCTGCAAGTTATTGAGGACATGACAGAAACATCAGAAAAAATAAAAGCAAATGGCGGGGTAAACCACAGAAAAACATTTCACTAACCAGAGGCCACTTGGTTTGGGTTATAATGTATGCATGTCTTGATCTGTGGTCATCGTTGCTTTTCAGTTCAAGGTTAACAAATGTTTTTCAAGCTTATTATCTGGAAAGAAGCCACTATTGTGAGATGTCAGTGGTTAGGATGTGAGCTTCCATTGTGGTCATGGAGACCCAACCCTCATACCAGAATGGGCATCTTAGCCAACTTTGAACAATGACATCTTTAAAGACAAAACGCTGCAAATCAGTCATACATTTATAATAATAATTTAAAAAAAGGCTCAGAAATGTTTACTGCCGTATTCCATGGAAAGAGCACTGCAAACTTTTAACTTGGCAAAAGCACAGCTAAAGCATGGTTGTGCACAGGCAGGCATTGTAAATCACAGGTTAGTATGGCAAAGCATTGTAAAAGTAGTTTAAAAGAAAGGAAGAAAATCCTATTACAGACCAGCCTGTACCTTTTCAAAGCAGCAAATAAAAGTAATTCTCCAAATAGAATATGCACCTTAACCTGTGATTGAGCAGTCTGGAGTCCAGTCCCTTTACACCGCTCAACTCCAAACTATACTACACTTTAACCACAACAGAAACTATTGGGAAGTATATAACTAGACTTGAATGCATGCTAGAAGAAAAGGGTACAGGCTATTTCATAAAAAAAGCTATTTAATGTGGTTTGTAAATGACAACTTCAAATGGTGCAATATTTATTAACTACAATAGCCTTGATACTGCAAATCACCCAATTTAATTTAAAGTCTTATTACTTTAACAATTTCCATTTATAATTAAATAACCTACTTTATTTTAATGAAAGATTAACACAATAAAAAAAAAAACAACAACAACAACAGAATCGGGTTAGCATAATCATATGATCATCAGGCAATTATAGTAAGCTTTCATTTATTATTATTATTATTTGTTTATTTAGCAGACGCCTTTATCCAAGGCAACTTACAGAGACTCGGTGTGTGAACTATGCATCAGCTGCAGAGTCACTTACAATTACGTCTCACCCGAAAGACGGAGCACAAGGAGGTTAAGTGACTTGCTCAGGGTCACACAATGAGTCAGTGGCTGAGCCGGGATTTGAACCGGGGACCTTCTGGTTACAATCCCTTTTCTTTAACCACTGGACCACACAGCTCATTAAAGCCTTTTGAAGATTACAACCCAGCAAATACTATACATACACTTAAGTGCTCAATGTTCATTATTAAAACAGTTAAAAACCTTAAAACAACGGCAGTGTGGATTATTGCATTTTAGGATCCCAGTCTTTTGAAGATACCAATTTAAATAAGATTATTTGTTTCTGTTTCAGTCTTTCAATTTCTGTTGAGTATTGACACCAGGTTTTAAACCCCACTGTGCTTGCTAATTACTGTACATTTTGTAAAGCAGATGGCCAAATGGTTTTGTGCCCTTTTCCAAAATGTCCACTACTGCCAAAAAGAACAATTCCTCTTTTCATATGCTGCTCTTTAATGCATTATTTAATGGCTTTTATAATAAACGCTTGTTTTGAGAGTCGGACAGTTATAACAGAGTGGTCAAGCCCTCCTACATCCGTCTCTTAACTGCTTCTTTTCAACGTTGACGTTTACTCCTCTGTCCCAGTCATTTATGGCCCGGTCCTGCGATATTCCCTATTAATCCTTTTGGTCTTCAGCCATTTAGCCGTCACAATAAAATATGCCTTCTGAAGTTTGTTAATGAGCTCACGGAAAATGTAATTTGCAAAGTGGAAACAAAGTTGGCTTTGGCGATGAAATGGGCTGTTGAAAAGCTCATTAAAAAAAAAACAGTTTTTGAAACAATTCTTAAGTGCATTATGACTTTCTGCAGAAAATAATTATTCCATTAATACTGTAATCTCTTTTTTGTAAATGTACAAAAACACATACATGCATGCTTATACTGTAGATGGGTTTACTTTGTGAACACATAATCCCTCCTGGATCAATGCAATCATGTCAAGACACAATTCAGTAATAAAACTACCCTTATTGGCAGAAAAAATATATGATGTGAGCAAATTCTAGTTGTACTGGTCAAATAAACTGACTTTGGGATATACAGCCAGTCACACGTTGGTTAGGTGTTCAGTTCTTTCACCGCATAGTAGTTATTGGTCTGCATGTGTATTCTGGATTTTATACAATATCAGTTCTCATTAGTAATGATCTATAAAAAACACTTAAGACTAGAGCAATGAAATGTGGATACAATATGTGTGGCTGAAATCCCTTCTATTTTAATATTGTTTTTCACTGAAGAAAAGGGTGTTCGATACTTCTCATAAATGGAAAGCAGAACATTCTTCGATATTTCTGACAGCCACTCTTAGAAGCCAGGGACGGTACAAGCACAGTGACTGAACTATGCTTCCCCCCTCAGAGGGTGGTCCTTTCAGGGATGAGTCGAGGCACTTTGTCCAAACAGACAGGAGAAGCACAGGATAAACACAGGACGTCAAGCTTCAGCACTGTAAACCCTGCAGCTTTCATGAGCATCAAATTCATCATAACGTGTATTAAACATTTACATTACAGGAAGCAAACAGAGTGCTGTGTCGCTGTGCAAGCTGCAAAAACAAGGGCAAGTTTATTCTGCGCTGAAATTCTGGATAGCAAAATAGGTCATATAGGAAGTATATTAACTGTCTAATGAAGGCTGTTTATGAATGCTTTATTTGCCACTTGCATCAACATCGATTCCATTTCTTTCATTTATTTTTTTTACAAGGCCCAGTGGTTTGAACTCTCCTTTTTACGTGTTGCACTGTTGTCTGAAATTACAACCTGTCTAGAAAAACTTTGTGCATGTCAGGCTAATTCACAATGTTAGTCCCAGATAACAGTTTGTTACTGCCACTTGAACTGCTTGGGAAACGTAGCCAAAGAACTCTTGTGCATTCCATTTCATACAAACCTCTGTTACCCATATCCATGTCGATCCAAAAACAGCTACACCACAGTCCAAAAAAGACCCATGTTTCCAGAAGACCAGAACTTTTTTGGCTACAAGAAATATATATATATATATATTGCTGGTGTTTAAACCAGGGCTATGTTTTAGCCGATTCATTTCTCAATCTACTCATTATCACTTCAGTCTTGAAACCACTGTGAGCGATTTTCATGGATAATCCCCGGCTACCAGCGCTTAGCCTGGAATAATGAAGCTGCTGTTGAGAAACAAGAGGACCACAAAGAAGACAAACAGCACAAAGCAGATCTGAAAACGCCACCTGCGTTTAACCTTACATACGTTAATCATGCGTTTGAACAGTGTTGTTGGCAAAGAACTTCAAATCAGCCTTGGGTAACCCAGACAATTGCCCATTGGGTCATATAAGCATCATACAGTCTGGTTGTAAGGGAAAGGCATTCTTTTGTAATGATCTGTACAGATATACATAGCCCAGTGTGCTTTATCCACTGCTTCAAGAGACCCTTCCTCTTAGAGTCGGGAGTTGTTTACCGCTGCCCGTGATCAAAGAGACAGATGCTGTTTTTGCTGCATTGTAGAGCTGTCAGGATTTATAACTGCTCACTCTCTTTGCGATTCGTCTAAAGTCAGCATTCATTGAGAGTATTTGGTGAGACAGAGTGCCCGATCCCTGTAAATGGTGTATCTTACTTGTTGTTCTTGGAGCAGGCAGTGTGCATATACCCGAATCTATACACTACGAACTGTTCCAAAGACATTTGTTTATAATTATTATTTCATACTGGTGTGGATCTCCTGCTCAGTAAAGTCAAGCTTTTTGAAGCTCTGCTCTAAAAGGTGAGGTTGATTTAGTATCAGGGATTTCTGTAAAAAGATTACACTGTAGAGGTACCCAGAATGAAAAGGGTTAAGAAGCCAAATGAAGGTACGTTTTATGGCTTGGAAATTAACTTTATTTGAGCAACACAGTTTATGTATGCCTGCGGAATTATGTAACCCCCCCGCCTATACTACCTTTTGTGTTTTACTGCCTCTTCTCTTCTTTTCCCATGTCCGCTAGTTTCCCACACTAATTCTGCCAACAAATCATTAATAAGTTTGACATAAACCTTTTGAAATAAAGGCTAATACAATTTCCTGTCGCTGTCTGAAATGTTGAATGAATTTTGACTGTTTGAATATTGCAAATGCCATAACTTCAGTCTTATGACAGTTTCCATATTACTCATTTGTTTTTAAATGGGCCAATGTCCAAAGAAAGAATCATTTCGCCAGATTAGGGTAGTGCCCGTTTTACATTACTTGTTTTTTTGTTTTTTTGTTTTTTTTTACTTCACATAATAACACATGTGTTTACATAGTGTTTACTTTGTAAGTACACAACCACATTTTACCACAGCGTTATTACAGTAAATACTAGCAACTGACAACTTTTTTTAATTTAGTAATTACAAATGTTGTTTTGTAACACAACCATATTGATACATGCAAAGTCATTGTGGGACGGCTATCTAAAGTTTTTTTTTTTTTTTTTTTTTTTGTAGCAAACACAATATGCCAATATGGTAACAAGTAAATCATTTGTGAATTCAGCAGAACAGTTATCTTCTTAGCTCCTAGTGTCAATGATCCTTGAGGGGTTAACCAGGGTACAGACAGGCCTTAGTGTTGCTATGGAGAAGATTTCAATCAGCTTAAGACGCAAGTTAGGTTAGTTCGTTAGTAAGCTGGAAACTGAAAGCTGACGATCTGGATTCATTTGGTTGTAAAACTGCCTGGGTATGTGCACAGGGGAGTCACCCCTCTCCAAAATCTCAGATGGAAAAATGAGATGTTGTTGACTCTAGCCATTAATCAAGCATGTCTCTGATATTTATAACATGTAGCGTCTTTCATGACACAGTCTTTAATGGCTGTCATGAAACTATCAACAAAGAGGACTGGAAAAGAAATGTCTTACTCAACAAAATGTCTGTTTAGTTTTTGGGCATTCCCAAGTATGGTATGCCAGGTTTCATAAATTGCAAATTGAAGTATGTTTAGCTTAGTTTCTCAGGTATTGTCAGTAATGGTCATGTTTTCTTTTCTTTTTTTTTTTTTTTTTTTTTGAACACCGAAGGCAGTGCATTTGTGTACTGATGTGAAATATTTCAACTAAATGAAGTATCATGTAGTGTGGATATTTATGTACATATATTTACTTTGAAAAGCAAAATGCTGATATATGCAGTGTACTGGTCCTTCAGTCACAGATATTATTGAAAAAAAAGCTATGCATCATCTCATACTACTAGATTTATGTACATAGGCTTACTGTTAAGAAACATATTTCTATACAGTGAATATCTGATATAGTGTATTCTATCCTTAACCGTGGAGAGAAAACCAGCTGTGCATCCTAGTGCTTAAACAAAAAAGTTATATGTACAGTATATATAATCAAAAAGAGAAAGGTAAAGTAGGTACACAGAAATGTGAATAATTGATACACAATCAATGCTATCAGGACGTTTGAGACTGCAAGTCCTTCTTCAGCGGGATGGAAAAAGCAGTGCTGTGAACAAGCTGCTGTTATAAACAAGCTATCTTTCAAAAGGAAAGTTCCCAGTGGAGGCTGGCATGATGACTTGAGAAAAGAAGCTTCTAAAGTGCCTCATTTGAAAAGGAATTTGCATTATCTCTGTCCACCTGCATAACCTTTTTCTTTTTGATTTTGCACCTTTTGGTACGAAGCGGTTTTCCTTTTTCAAATGGTATGTATTTATATTTATACACAATGACTTCATGAAATGGCAGAGCTTTTGTCTGCTGTTATTTATCATAATTTTCATCAGCGAAACAAGCAAATGGATAATCCCTGGTCATCTGCTGTCAGCGGCTCATGTTTGCAGAGATAATGATTCATTTCATTTTCGCATGCCACTGTTGGAGCAGGGATTCTGAATGACAAATCATCTGCAGATCTCAGCTCTCCATATAATCTCTAATGCTGTAAATTAATGAAGTAGAACATTATCCAGAAGAGGAGCCACGAGTGTCTGACAAGACTAACATCGGGCAGACACGATTAAAGATACAGGGCAAGCTGGCAAGGGCAGCTGGTGTGATCAGAAGCTGAAGCATCAGTGAATTAGAGGCACTGCTACTCAGCCTCTCAGTCTGGCCTCTGCACAGGGCGACACATTCTTGATCTGTTTTTTTTTTTTTTTAAATCACTTATTGTATTCACTTTTCACACAATAACAACAGAATAGAGAGTATACCCAGTAGGGTTACAGTACCTTCTTTATCAGCACTTTGTTTTGACATATGGCATCACTATCAGTTTTATTGAATTATGGGCAATGACCCCTGCCCTTGCCCAGTTCCCTGAACAGCTTGAATGAGGCAAGATAAAATTAAAAGCAGGATCATATATCATCTCTTCCCAATTAGAGTAGGCTTGCTGGAGGGGCCATTAAGAGGAAAATAATGAACATCGAAGTAGTGGTGTTTTATGCTGGCATAATATTTATAATGCACACTTAAACCTCCTGAAATAAACATTGAGTTTGATTGCACTTGATCCCATATGAAGATGGCTTTAACAGAATAACGAGATGTAAGAAACTGCAGTAATTAATAATCTATAAATATGAAAGTTGTCTGAACAAAGAGCTCTGCGGAGTGTGGGAAGCGGTTTCAACGCCAGGAGTTATTAGCTCTGTCACTTCTGACTGTTTACTCTTCACTCTGCGAAAGGAGCAAGCTTATTGCTTTATCCCACACACTGGAAAGAAGAACTGGAGACAACCATCAAGCTGTGTAGAGCTCTTCTGTGATATAGTCAAGACAAGGTGTATATTATACAGGGGGTGCACCTCAAGGATGTGCAGACATGCTCGTTATACACCGGGTGCAGCTTATATTCTGTTCAATCGGACGGGTTTATTACCTTTCAAAATGCAGTGTTTAATAGTCATGGACTCTATTCTAATAAATGGTGTAAACACTAGTAAGAAAGGCATGAATGCTTACTGCTTCCTACACTGTGCCTGTCTCTAATGACTGGATCCATTCCTGGCAGCATTCCCACCATGCCTTAACACATCAATATAGCAGTAAATCCTGTTTTTAAATGAAAGCCTCTGTCTTAAAAGTAGGTACATTTGGTTTTGAGCTCAGCATTCTGAATGACAGATGATGTATGTATAAAGGCATTGCTAGTTCATATTATTTACTTTTTGCATTTGGGTTATTTTTAAAGTTAATGTTTGTCTTGATAAACAATTATTATTATTATTATTATTATTATTATTATTATTATTATTATTATTATTATTTATTTCTTAGCAGACGCCCTTATCCAGGGCGACTTACAATCGCAAGCAAATACATTTCAAGTGTTATAATACAAGTAATACAATATGAGCAAGAAATACAATAATTTGTGTTCAAGTGTGACAAACCACAATTCAAACACTCGTGGTATTAATTTGCTTGCATAAAAAAAGGTTAATATCAAAGCTAATCCTATGCTTTACTATAATATAGACAACTATATATATATATATATATATATATATATATATATATATATATATATATATATATATATATATACACACACATACAGTATATATATATATATATATATATATATATATATATATATATATATATATATATATATATATATATATATATATAATATTTAAATAAGAATTTCTCTACAAATAGTTCATGGTTCCTGAGAAAAAAAGTGCAATAAAAACTCACTTCTGAACAGCCTGTTGTATAGATAAGAACCTTAATTGTCCTCTTCAAGTACGTTACTCCTGAATTTGTTCTCGAAGGTTAAAACAATAATTGAGTGGTTGTGTAATAAATATTGTTTGCTATTTTAAGGCACTTGAGAATAATTAGCATGCTTTATTGTGGTTTACTCATAATTAATGCTTCAATAAATTCAGTAAGTCAGTGTAAAAAAAAGTCCTTGAGTGGTTTTTTTTTTTTTAATCTCCCTTTGGTAATTTCTAACTTTTACTAGGTCAACATTTTTCTCATGCTTTCAAACTTAGAATCAAACCTGAGGCTGTGTACTTCGTAAGGGCAAAAAAGTGATCAAACTTTTCAGATACCAAATGACACCTTATTTTCAGTGTTGAAATCGAAGTTCTAATATTGTGACAGTAATGTGATGTCCACTTCACAAATTGATTTTTCCTTCATTTTAGCAAACATTATAAATGCTCTGAAACCACGAGGATAGGAAATGTTATATATTTTGTTAGTAACAAAGACTAAATGTATTTCCTAGTTGTGCATTCTTCCTCACATGATTTATATTGTAGCCATGGCACATTTAAATTCCAGAGCTCATAGACGCTAGTACCCAATAGAGATGTCAATAAATACATATTCAACTGTTTGACTATAACAGGATTTTGGCACAGAACACTGTGCCACTGTCAGCCAGGTTGCTTTCCTCTTTACTAGGATTTTAACTTGCGCACAGCACCACCAGGTGGCTGGGTTTTGTAATTGGAGCAGGAATCTCTTGGGGGAAGCCAATTAACAATTAACATCTACCAGCTGTTCAAAACTAATTGTTCAAAGGTACTGACCTGTCAATCAGATCACTAAAAGAGAGTTATAGCTAAGTGGCACCTAGCCTATTGGGCTGGTTCTCTTTCTTGAAATGATCTTACGCAAGAAGGCATCTTAAACAAACCCTTGATGCATGTGCATCCATACTGTCTATGTGAATAGATTTTCTTTATTTAAAAAAAGTAAGTGGGTGATTACTTTGGATGTTTCAAGACAATTTGCTCTCAGGGAAATGTTATGTATTTAATTATTTATATATATATATATATATAAAAAGAAACAATATATTTTATTTATGTAATAGGATTATTTTTTTACAAATTCCAATTGAAATGTAAAAAGCAAATCTAGGTCAAATATGTCAGTACAACAAATAATATTGAGGCATACACCGCAGGAGTCCTGAAATAACCTGTGAGTTAGGCATTGCACGCTATGTATAAATTACAAAAGTTGTTTTTTTAAAGGGATTTATACAGATTCCGAAAGGATTTAATCACACTGTATTTGCTTCACCACGTACCACAAAGCCAATGTCCAATTTAACTTGAGTTAACGTCACTGAAAACATTAAGCACATTGAAAACACCAACATTTTGCTTTCCTACTTAAATTGAATGTAAACCATTCATGTTTTGCTAATGGTAGCTCACAATGTTGTATCCTAACATGGCACTGAGGATGATGCTCAGATTTCCGGATCTCATAGTCAAGCCGTTAGCTGTGCTGCACTCAACGGGTTTAAGAACAAAACCGTTTGCGTGACGTGTTCTATAAAAAAGAGCGTGTTTCTCTGCCAATTTCAACTCTGGTCACGTCTTGTTATTGTTTTTGCAGTACATTAACATACGTGTTTACTTCATCATGCAAAAAGACAACATTTTGGGAAACGTGTTCATTTGGTTTGTAATGCTTTCCTGTATTGATCATTCCCCGCACACAATAAGAATACAATCAGGCGTGGGTACAGTCCATCAGACTTTGCAGAGGGACAATGCAGTAATCCAGTTACTTACAATTACAATCACCTTATACAAGAACAATTACATTATGTTCCACAAGATCGAAGATTATATCAAACACAATTAATCACATGATATACAAGGCGACATTGATTTGAAATGAATCCAATAACCCAAAGATCAGAGTCACAGTCACAAGTTAGAACGTGCATAACGTAACCATTACATTACACCGAAATATGTTATAAATGCAAAGTGAAATCTCATAACAGAGTCCTGAGGGACATACACTGCTTGTATTCATAGGTTGTAAAATGCATCATATACAATGAGTATGTTTATAATATGTTTTGAGAGCAAAGATGGGGTGTTATTACCTAATAGAATCATGCTGGAGAGTAAGAAACAAACAAACACATTGCATTGTTAGCTGGCCTCATCAACATTTGAACTGTTTTCCATAGATAGAGGCTTTGCAATTTGGGACATGTAAGGATGCAACTGAGAGAATAGCAGTTCTTTGGAAAAATAGTGCAGTCTTTTATTGCAATAAAGATTATATCAAACATTTCCCCTTTGTTTGATATAAAATGGGGAGTGATCATGTGACCTCCAGACACAAACAGGGCTTCAAACAGAAATGCAAGAACATTTGTTTTATATATTTACATGGTTTACTAACATAACAAAAGTAATAAAATTTCTATTTTGTATGTATACCGGTACACTTAAACTGATAAAAAAAGTGAAATTAATATGTACCGTTACTTTTGAAAAATAAAATGATTAACAAACATGAACGGTTACATAATTGCCCCCAGTATACTTTGTACACATATTTTGCTCATGTGTTAGATAGAAGTTGAATGTACTGTATGAGGGGCAGTCACCCAGTCACATGACCCAACCCCAGAGTTGTTTTGATGATCTGAAATGCAAATGACCTCAGACATTTCTCTGGCAGAACCCTGAGATCGTCAGTTAGAAGCTGATGCACAACCTTGTGCAACACACCTTCAAACATCCAGCAAGCAAGATTATTTGTATTGTTTTACAGAAACCACAAAGCCCACACTGAGGTCCCGCTGAGTCAGAGTCTTGGAGATCTGCTCTCACAGCCTTCCCCCAGGCATCTAAAGCAAGCAGTCTGAATTTATTGTGCGGGTGTATTTTGTGATGGGATTGAATGACAGTAAATAGTCAAAGTATCTATCCACATTGTGTGGGGCTGCAGTATCTAAGTATGTGTGGTTACGTGTCCTGAACACTTTCCGCTTATGTCATTCCAAGCACAAGACAATGCACCGCCTCACTGAGCTTCAACTGCCAAATCGATCCAGAGATACTATCTAATGCCTGTCTGATACTAATTTGCATCTCCACAAACTCATGGCTATAGCTTTTGGGCAATAAAATAGATCGACCGCCAATATTCACGCAACACAGTGACACAAATAATTGTTTAATACTGGAGACGCTGGTACCATTGATTATAAGAGCTGTCACCGGGTGCTATATCATTGATGAACGTCTTGTGGTTTATTGATCAGTCACATTTTACAGGAGTTTAGCACTGGACAATTATTTTTAGTTTGTTCAATTCCCATTGTGTTGGCTTTAATCAGATTTCTGTATTGGTTTTTAATTCGTTTTGAATGTTCACTGCACCTTTTTATGAAGAAGTTTCAAAGCACACAGAATTTCTATCCTCACTTATAGCATTTTGTTTTAGTAAAGGTTATCTGAACATTTCCATGGAAACTAGCAGTGGGAGAACACAGCTGCTGCTTGAGTGAGTTGTGAGGTTCTGCAGTTTGATGCCATTTTGTTCCATCACTGAAAAGCTTCAATACTTCAGAGACATTGAACAGCGGGAGTGTGTTCATAAGATGGCATTTAGCAACAGCTGTCAAGTACTTTACTGGCCCTGGTTTGATATTGAATTAATAATAATATGAATACAACCCAGCTGATACGGCAGTCAAAATGATTTTTACTGGTTATGGGCATACTAGCAAAGATGGTTACCCATACTATTAGTTAACATGTTGTTATAAAAGGAAGTAACTAAATACTATACACAGTTTCTGCCATGCTTGAATGTAGTTCTAAACTTTCAATCAGAAAATGTATAAGATGTCTGTTTTTTTTTTTAAATGTATTTATTTGTATTGAGTCAATGATATAATATCGTAAAAACACTTTAGTAATGCTGATGAAATCTTGTTCAGTCTTATATTACTGTACAGCGGCAATACAGTTTTTCTGCGTGCAGCTTTTAAAACCATAATTCCGTCTTTGTGAAACAGATAGAAGGAGAATGTATTCACCTGTTTTAAATAATTAAATATGACAGGAATATTACTGTTATACTAAAGCAAAACCCACTGGGACAGATTAAAACCGAATGCTATTGGGTAAAATAATTATGTTTTTTATTAGATTAAGTGTTCATTAGACATGAGCATTAAAAAATGTCACCCTGTGATATATATTTTTTTCTGGTACATTTTTTTCATTTTTTTTTTTAATTGCGCTTCTTATAAAAAGGCTTATTGTCAAAACCAGCAAGAACATCATGTTGTGTTTAATCAGGTATGACTTATTTATATTCTAAACCATAGGCACCAAGTTGGCATTATTCTGTTTAATTGTACCGCTGGGGGTCAGTTCTGACTTGGATGCCAGTGCTGTTCAGCATGGGTAGCTGGGTGTAACATTCTTGCATGCTATCTCATTATGTGTTATACTCAAGTACAGCTGTACACATTAGGGTTTAGTTACACACTGTTAGCCACAGCTGCGCTGGCATCAACTTAGAAGCCTGGGTTCTCTGCAGGGACAAGAGGGGACGGGAAATCCAAATTCCATCAGTACAGCATGGATCACATTTTATCCTAGGATATTAAAACAATGCATCACAATGGCACCGATTGGTGTTGGATTACTGCCTAACGGATGACATTTATTAAACACTGAAGAGTTAAAGGAAAGCGATTAAAAGACGGGCTAAGCAGGTTTAACTAGTAAACCACTGAGAAGATGTTTGCAAATGCCATTCGAGTAAAGAATTCATGATACCCTAACCATTGCTGCTGTACACGAAAGCATAAAGCGATCTAATATTATAAGCAATTGGGCAGTAACCGTGCTTAACCATGCTACTCAGTCTTCCAGGAGCTGTGATAGTGAACGTCTGCAAACTGGTCTGCCCCATGGATGATGCTTGTATCATCATGGCAATGTTGGCAAACACTGTACACTTTCATCAGACATGCCGTCCAGTTTAAAAAGTTACATTCTACAGCATAGATAAAACTGTCATACTTTAGTATAAGTATCCATTTATATATATTAAATAATCTGTACATGTGTGATTATTTCTTCTTTTAATTGCATATTACTTTTGGTCCACACCATGTTATAAAGCAATATTACCTTTCGTAAGTGTATTTAAATGTCCAAAGAAAAGTGCAGACAGAAAACCAGAAACCAGCTAAGTATCCATTATATGTATTATATGAACCATCTAATAATACTGTAACATTCTTATAACAATCTTAAATTCTTCTAATCATAATCTGAATCAATCCTCTGGGTGTGAGGAGCAAATTCCCTATTATAATCAAACACGTTGAAACCCAGTGATTTGAATTGATTATACCAGTTTAAAAACCATCCAGAAATTACACGTCCTTTCAATTTGGTATTAGAAATACGTCCATAAAAGTTTGACAAGAAACCAATTCAGTCTAAGTCAAGGCAATATTCCACCTATACCTAAGAAGATTTTTATTGAATGCATTTTTAGAACGGTGCCCTTTATTATCTTTTTTTGAATGGGCTTGGAGCAATATTGCACAGTAGATATGATTATAATGAAATGAAGCTAATTCGTATTCATAATAATAATAATAATAAAAGCCTCAGGCTGTAAAATGTAGGTGTTTGTCTGTGCACACAGGCGTGGGAGTAATGAAGATCACTGATAGAATCAGCAAGGCTGTCATTAGCAGGAGGGTCATGCTGTCAGGCACATTAAGGAACAGCTCCTCATGAAGATGTGTCTGAGTGAGAGATACTGTATTCTGTCAGCTGGGTGGGAGTGAGCAGATCGGGAGAGAGGCAACAGAGATTGATTAAGGGACATGGAAATTGTTAGATGCAAATTGGTGATATTGCGCTTCAAGTGAAAGCCCCTTATGCAGTAGACTGCTCTGCAGTCACAGCCCTCGTTTCTTGATTTCAAGGTGATATTTTGCTTTGTTATCAAAGACTATAGCTGGACATTTGTGATCTCTGTGTTTCATTTCATTTTGCTTATTTCTATCCTGGCTTTACAGATTTGCATTACCTTCCCTTTGTCTCTCTTTATTACAATTCTGTCCCGAATTATTTTTGCCCCAAGCAGTTGTTTTCGTAATGCACATCTCCAGGGAATCTCATTCCAGTTGAGCTAAATGTCAGGGAAAAAAATGAAAACAAAATTTCGGGAGCATGCAAAAGGAAATAAACTAATGTTCCAGCTAAAGGAACAGAATCGAAAGCAAGCTCACCTCACGACAAATTGGACCATCCACATATTAGTTACTGAATGCCAATACCAGCTTTAGTGCCAAAGCCAGTGTTCATGTCTAGTTTTGCGGCAAGGATAATGGAAATTTTAGAGGAGCAAATACTGGGGCCAGGCCTTGTTGCAACTATGTTGCAGGGCTGTTCAATAAGTGAGGAAAGTCACTGATGACTTTATTAAGTGATGTTACAGGCTATTTGTTATGTCAGTGTCTCTGTCCAACGCTAAATGGAGTGTGCCAGCTTGCCGGAGATGACTGCCTTTGCTATACTCTCTTGTTCAATTAGTCTGCAGATATGTCAGGCTAGGTTTACAGAATTCCTACACACAGTTAACTGTTTCCATGCTCCTCTCATTAAAGGCACTGTTAGCTGTGTTCCTGTCACAGAGTCCAAGTGCTTTTTTGGCCTAACTTGATGCCATCCCACCATGTCAAGTGCCAGCGCAATACTGTGTGCCTGCATTTAAATTCAATCCCACTCATACAGTATCTGACGTTAAGGGAGTGTTTGCACAAAATATACAATAGTAAATAAATGGCGTGTTTATATAAAACGAGTACAATGTAAACAGTAAACTATCTGTGTATTAATGGGCGGGGTTGTAGCGCATATATAAGTGCAGTGGTTTAGAGGGGAGGGAGGTGCTCAGGTTGTCTGCTCGTCAGGAGCGGTGACTCTTATGCAGTTCAAACATCGTAACTAATACAATGATTTAGAGAGCTTCCATGTTCAGGAAGCCAGTGTGTCAGAAGATAAGGCTGGCAATAGTACTGCTAGGGGAGAGGAATGAGAATGTGTAGTTTGTACCTCTGTGCCTGAAGCGTTTGCATTCTGTAAAGCTGTGCTCAGTAGTGTTTGTACCCTGTGCTATTTATTTACTTCTAACACCACAGGGTGAGTCTCCAGTGGTTTCCAGCCTCCGGTTCACGTCATTGTGGTGGAAAGCAGGTGGTGGGCTTTCCACTCTTTCACATAAAAGATACGCAAAATCTGTTCAGACTTTTCTTGCTACTTCAGACTTTCCATTTGTACCTAATCTACTTTTTATATTCTTCCTAAAGGTGAGGTTCTCCAGATATTCCCCACTGTAGGTGTCTCAAATTGAGCAAACATCTGTTGGACAGAGTCTTAGCCGCACTGATTACCCTGCCTACACCACAACCCATATGGGAAATGCAGTTTAATGGCAATCTGTTCCTCTGACAAAAGAGGAAATATATTACCGTCTTAAGAAAAAAAAAAAAAAAACTATCCCAAAATATGCTGTGGGGGGAGTGAAGTCATCCTAAAAAAAGGTACAGTTGGCTGCTGCTCCCATGTAGCTCGCTGGCTCAGGCAGCATGGAAAAGGAAACTTGGAGTTTTGAGTATGATAACATTGGAGCGGGTTCAACTTACAGATCTTGACACCACATGTTGGCGTTACACCACTGCATGAAAAAAAATAAAAACTGTAATCTTCTGTACAGCGTAGGGCATTTGCAATGATCATTGCATATCTCTTACTTTAAAATGCATTTCAAGCAAACGTGATTGTTTTGTCACTGAGAATCAGCTGGGGTTGATTCACCTCACGGCGACACAGCAACACTCTACTGGTCAATGGACAGACAAGGCCATGGAGTACAGTATGTAAAGAATTTGCTTTGGGGTAAGAAGGTCTTAGGGGTCCATGGAGCTAACAAAGTAAATCCAGTAAATCTTACCTAAAATACAGTGTGTATTCCCATCACTTCATAGATCTCACATTTTCTGTGCATACAATCTATTAATGAGCAAAATTAACCAATCGCAAAGGTAGAATGCAGAGCCACTGAGTAATGACAAGAACTCAGACTCCTTCTCAGTACCGTAACCAATCACAGATTTCCACACGAGTCACATGTTTCCGATGTCCCTTGTGACTGGCTTTGCATCACAGTGACAGCTAAAAAAAATTATAAAAGAATACCTGGACTGTTTTCAAAATCATTAACAAGCTGTTATTTATTCGTCTTCCTTTAGCTTGATTGTTGAACACTGTTTTTAAATATGATTTGCATTACTGGTTTAGGTTTTAATATCAGGTGTTAATTGTAAGAAATAAGCAAACACTCAAATAATATTAATAATAATAATAATAATAATAATAATAATAATAATAATAATAATAATAATAATAATAATAATAAAAAGCCGTGCTTCATTTGTCTCACAATGGCAGCATTGTTTTCTGAGGTATTGCACAAGCATGTAAACCACAACAGGGAATGTCTGCAAAATACCCATCCCTGCTGAAGCTCACAAGACTGAAGTTGAGAAACGAGTATGTCTAATTAAACAATTCAGTGCAGCTCCATAAGAGACCCATTGTTCACTTCTCCCCCTTCTGTACTCTCGAAGTAATCTGAGTAAGTGATATAATCTTTCGGACTATCCAAACAGATTGCATTCAGATTAAATATGAAAACTCGACTTGGCCGCTTGGCAGACACGGTCGGAATGTTTTTAATAAGGGAGGCGTTAACATTTCAACCGCGGCTGTAATTAGGCACTCGTTCAAACACTGGAAACCTGTTTTTCATTTTCTTTTCAGCAGGAAGACATTGCTGGATGTCACTGCTCAGGGCCTGTATGAAGTTACAGAACACAATGTTATGCTTTTTTATATTATTTTGTTTGTTTTGCATTATTGCGCCCATCTTCGCTCATCCCATGCTTATTGTGTAGCTCAAGTTGTGTTTTAAGTTTGCCAAAGACACTGATTTGTGTCGCTTCCCCTGGCTCAAGGAAATGTGGTGCTGTAAGATGCAATTGTTTAACAACCTAAAACTAGTTATCCATGCTTGGGGGGAAAAAAAGACAAAAAAGTCTGATGTACACATTCATTTTTTAAGGCTTCAAAATTGTTGAAAAAGGAGTTAAAATTGCTATAAAAAACTTATATAAGCTAGAATATGTTGCCCCCAAAAAATAACATATATATATATATGGTCATATTTAAATGCCTATTTAAAAACAAACTCATTGGAAGATTACATTTAAATACAAAAGAGTGTCTATTACATTGTCAAGTAAAAAAAAAAAGTTATTCTCGTAATATCATAACCTTTAAATAGACTTTTGGCTTTGCTTTAAGTCCTTTGAAATACAAATATGCAATATGCAATATTCTATTGTATTATCACATGCACTATTTGTAATAACAAAGTTGGTTTAAGGTTTTGTATGCACTTGCTTTGTTATGAAAATACAATTTAGCAAAGGCAGGGGTGTCGAAAATAAAAATCCTGCATGCAACCTGCATCTCTGTTGAGTCATTGCTATGTTGTGTACATGCAGTTGATGTAAGGCTGCTAAAAATGCTTGTAGGACTAAGAAGGAGCCTTGGTCCTGCCCTCCAGCAATGCAATGCTATCCTCTATGTGTTTGACATGCTTTAACAATGACAACACAAACTGTCTTTGCATAAACAGCATTCCTTGCCTTCATTTTCTCTCTAACTGAACACTCACAGTACATAGGTTTCATGTGCTGGAATACAAAGAGTGCACAGTTGAAGTGCTTCCATTTTAATATACCCAAATGATCCAATTACCCAAACCATGGGCGCAGCATTAAAAATGCACTTGGATGAGAGACAGCAAAACAGATTGAAATGAATGCTGACTGTTATACAAACATGTATATTGTTCTTGTATTATTATTATTATTATTATTATTATTATTATTATTATTATTATTATTATTATTATTATTATTATATATTTTAATCAAATGGAGCAAATCCAGAATGCAGGTATTAACAGAGCTCTTAATCTTTCTAACAGATTTACATTTTTCAGCCAAAGACGATATTGCAGTCCTTCTCTGATGTAGTTTGGAGCTACATCAGGCCAAATGTATCCTCATAAAAACATTACTTTAGCACAATATACCATTATGTGGTGAATGGAGGCAAAATCATGATTCAGTATGGTAAATTGAGGTTGACCACAATTTACTCTAGTAAAATATCCTGATTTAAAGCTATGCTCATGTACATCACAGTTAATCAAGCAAAACTCTGAGTGCAGCAATATATGTTGGAGGTATACTGCTCCACATAACCTCCCAAGAAGACCCACTAACTAAAAAAACCTAGAAAATCTGAAGCATTTTCTTGTACTTGACAAAGAATGCTTGCTGTGCTTTCACACACTGTGCACAGTGTAAAGTGCTATAAAATAAGCTGCTGTGCAATGTTCACTCGAGGGACGTTGCAGAGTGTGTCTGCTCAATCATGAAAACACTCTACGTGCTTTGGTCACTTTACATTTAGTTATCCCCAGCCTGCCATAGCCAAACAATATGACCTTCCCACCAGCTTTTAGTTCTTGCCTAATAGCAGGTTCCAGCAAGATGGGGGTACTTTCACATATCTGGGGTGAGTTAAAAGTGCCAAAAGGGTGATGTGACTGTAGAAGCTCTACACTCTTGGGTCATTTAAAATACTCCTTAATGCAATCCAAAGACAGTTAACAGTGTGATGTGAAAGCAGCTTTAATATCAGGAGACTACTGCCCATGGGACCCTGTGTCCACCAGGCAAAGTGCAGTTACATTACTCTAGGGTTGTTGGGCTATTTTTAAGCGTTGTACTCATTCTAAGTGTGCAGTGAAATGAAGCCTAATACTGTAGACTGGTAGATCAAAGCACACAAAAATAGCCCAATGTCTTGCTGCAAAAGCATAAAGAATACAGACTCACATTTTACCTTGAGTAGTTGGTCCTGTCATCATTTTGCAGATGGTTTACTGTACTGGGTAGGTGTTTTTTACTAGTTTGTTACCAGTATCTTGTGTCAATTTATTCTGTGTCTCTACTAAAGTTTTGAAGGTAAATTTTACTTGTACCAGACAAGCATAGTTTGGGATATGCCGTAAAGCATTGTGTATACAGAGCTAATATGACATACATATTACCAAAGTATCATCAGGCCCAAGGCTGTGTACTGCTCAATTGATATGCAGCAAACTTTTCACAGTGGCATGTTTGCTCAAATATAGTTTTAATTAAAGAGTAGCCTTCAGCTCAAATTAAATGAATATCACAATAACTCTAGCCTTTGTAACTAAGAATTGATTCGGTCCAACTGCAATCAATATTTCACAAACAAAGGACTGGCTGTGGGATAGCTCAAGTCTCAGCAACCTCATTTCAAACCACAGCCACCCAAGGACACACTTATATTAAAGAACATTGGCCAGCTTTATTAATCCACTGCTTTATTAAACACAGACACCTGATTAGAGGACTGCAATATAACACTGCCTCTAATACAAAGCCACTGTAGCATGACTGCCAGACTAAGTCTGTTTAACTTTACATACAACACAGCAAAGATGCTGGCAAAGCCATCATTTTCTCATATATGAAATCACCTGAAGACTTTCCAGACTTTCCTTGTTTGTTAGCTGTGAGATAATGTGTGATCTCACATTTCTCAAAGTCTACATGCCTCTCTTATGACCCTAGACTAGCCTTGGGATACATAGTTTATTGCAAGTTAATACTGTACCTTAATATACCTACAATTGAAACACAAAACAAACTCAGATTTTAAACCAAAACTTTCATTATTATTTGTTTGTGTAGCAGATGCCTTAATCCAAGGTGACTTACAGAGACTAGGGTGTGTGAACTATGCATCAGCAGCAGAGTCACTTACAATTACGTCTCACCTGAAAGACAGAGCACAAGGGGGTTAAGTGACTTGCTCAGGGTCACAGTGAGTGAGGTGGGATTTGAACCGGGGACTGCCTAGTTTCAAGCCCTTTTCTTTAACCACTGGACCACACAGCCTCCAACATCTGAAATCTTGACTGCAGTTGGACCGAATCAATTCTTAGTTACAAAGGCTAGAGTTGTTGCGAGATTCATTTAATTTGAGCTGATAGAAACAATCAATTATTTTTTATTATACTTTTTTTTTATTATTATTATTATTATGTTGCGTCAATGATGGGTGGTTGTTATTCATCACAGAAACCGTCTATTAGATGTTGTGCCAATACCCACAACATCTAACAAAACAGCTTTAGCAAGAACAAAGTGTTTGAAAACAAGAAGGCAACAGACAATCACATTTGACAAGATTATAATAAGGAAATGCCTAAGGCTAATTTGAGACAGGCTAGTCTGCTATATCATTTACAGTATGTGTAAAAGAGATCTGAGTGTAATGGTCTAAAGATATGGCGAGCGAAGAAGCCAAGAAAAAAAAAAGTCTCAACTCTCCTGGGGGTGCTTATAAAAGGACAGGAACCCGTTTAAGGCTTTCACATATGTGGCTTTATTTCCTTTAGTTCAGCTTGAGGTGTCGCCGTTTTATCTTTCATGGTTACTCTGAAAACCCCAGGGAAAATTAAAAACAAGTGGGTGTTGCTATAGTGACAGTGCATAGAATTAAATCACCATTGTTCCATGTGAAACTGAAGATCACCTTTGACTGAACGGTTCATTGCTTGCCAGGATCTTCCAAGCATTTAATCAGAAATTCAAATCGATTAAGCTTAAATCTGGTTGAGCAATGGAAAGAAAACATGTGTTTCTCTACATAAAATACCAGGTGTTGACATCTTTCCAAAAGATAGAGACATAAAGTGCAATTTTAATTTTAATTGGTCTTAGTAAAAGTTTAAAGCCTACAATTAGCCTGTGTGTGATTGATGATGTTTTTTTTTTTTTTCTCAACACATTCAGGTGATTTTTGAGGTGAAAAAAAAGCTGCATACCTCCCTGTACTGTAGGTCTCTAGAAAGTCACTTGTGCAATTTATTTTTCTATAATATCTATAAGATGGAATCAACAATTATGTTCAGCATCGTCATCCTTCTTTATTTACATCTAGGCTTTCTTCCACCAAAACCAAACACACAATACAATAGCAAAACATAAATAAACATTGTTTAAAAAAGTAGATAACCATTTTGGTGGGAAGTCTTTGTCAAAGTCTTTCATGTCTGACAAAGACCTCTCGTTGAAACTTGTGATGAGTATAATTCAGTTGAACTGTATATTTTAATATGAATGATTAAAAGAACAATACGACATGTTATAGATCGGCTACATCTGATTTATACCTTTGGTTATACAGCAGGGAGTGGTGTATTGTTTTAGTTTCCTGCGCTTTAGCGCCAAAATAAAACCTGTATATATGAATGAGATAAAGACTGGAGACAGAAAGGTGTCATATAAATATCATGGCATCAGGTTTCCAGTCAGGTTCATATATTTTGAGTTTGTCTAGTTGTTATAAAAGATGGACGTATATTTAATAAAGCAGGACTTATTTTGTTGTTTTCAAAGGGAGAGTGAGATAATTGATACTGTTCATATAAAAAACATGCGTTTAGCCTTAGTTTTGATTTGGGTTCGATCCAAAATTAAAAATCTCTGTGAGGTGAATTTCCAAAATTCCACTCTTTCTTTTTTTTCTTCCAGCTTCACAGCAATGTGACATACAGACCCATGTACCGTAGAAACAAATGATTAAAACACATCCTTAGCAATTACCTGTCCATTAAAGTGAAATCTAGAGCTATAGTATTTTTTGTTTAATATGCTGCTTTCATATTCCATAGTCCTCTCTCTTCAGCTTCCATTGCAGGCAGTGGATCCTATTGCTCCATTCTCTTTTGTTGGCCACGAGATAATGAACAAACCACTTAAGATCTCTCTCCTTTTCTCTCACTCCTTTAGAAAAAAAGGCACAATAATCAAATCAGCATTTCTTATCTGAGCCACACCCAGTCATGTCTGAGTAAACAAACTGTCAGATAACCCTGTTTAATCTGCATAGCAACTACACACAGTACGGCGGAGAGTGAAAAGACATGCATGTTTAAAATAACCATAAACATTGAAGACGTAAGACATTGTAGGTCTCAGCACACCGCACAAAGCTGTATTATCTTTAGATGTTGTCTGCATCCAGCATGGCTTGTCCTGTTGATTGAAGCAGTATATATCAGTGGGCACAGCCTCCTTGGCCATTTCTGTGTCATATTGGAACAAAGCACCTGAATCGGTCTTTTACTACATTGTGGAGCATTTGCTCATAGGGCTTGAAAGCAGTTCCCAAGTGCAGGGTACCTGGTCTATGTGAGACATCGCAGTACCTCAGGGAGGATTATGATATAGATAAATATAGATGGCAAGAACGGTGTTATAATTCAGTAAATCCACCTCGAAGATCTGGAGGAGTGCATATAAAAAGGAGTGCAAAGCTCAAGTTTTTTTTTTTCTCTAAAATCACCGATTCTGAATAAAAGAATCGTTATTTGTGGATCTTTGAGATGAAATGCACGAATCACAAAAATAATAAAAAAAAGACATTCTCTCCCGATACCATTCATTCTTATGGATTGCTGAAATGGCTTTTTTAATGAGAATGTCTGCTTAGTTAAAAGTCTGAAAGTGTCTTTTGAATGGCTCGAGGCAGCATATCCCTTTGCGAAACAGGCTGGAGGACAAAGCACTATAACACTTCCAGTTACACCTTAAACATCACACTCCTATAGAACTGTGCACTCAGGGGCCAAAAGGGCGTCTCAGCAGCAGAGTTCCTGTTCCTGCGGGTCAGCGTGATGAGGAGTGCACAACACCTCCTCAAGCCAGGGCCACACTGCCAGCGGTCTGAATCCCCAGAGTGTTGCCGTCAGGATCCCAAACAAACAATCCTGGCATACAAACAGGCCAACAGATAAAAGTGTTTGTTCTGCCTAGCAACCGGATGCAAGGCAAACGTGTCAGATAAAATCTTCATGTTCAAAAGCCACAGATCCAGAGGCACAACGTGGCTCTTCTGACAGAGACACCGCAGGGGGGAAAATGCCACTAATAGCAATTACTAAGCAATCATTGTGATTGTGCTCTGTGCCAAAACCTCTTATCAGGATGAAACCAAATGTGGCTATTTAAAAGCAACCCTATATCACTCTGAAGAATGCAGATTGCATACAGATCGTGTAGTTTGGCACACAAAGCAGATTGCTTTTGGGGAACAATTGTATCAAACGACATACTGTAGTGATTAAATAAAGATCTGAGGGAATTTGATATACATTTTTATTTTTTTTGTTCAATACACAGGAACTGCAATAGAAATGCCTTTCTCAGCTTGCATGAACATTCCTATGTGTACCTGTAAAGAAAAGTTTGATGCCAATGGCCAGACAGACAGACAGACAAAATGTAGTATGCATTTTATGGGAGCCAACTATGTATACTATTGTATTATTAAATTGGGCCTGATCATGTTTCAAAAGACTTACAGCCTTAACATCTCCCAAAGTGTGGTGTTGGGGCTTTATTTTGACTGCTACATTAACACCAAACAGGTATCTAAAAGTGACAAACACAACTATAAAGCATGATTCTGCCAACATCATTTTGTTTCTACTGAATGTTTGTTGTGGTTTATATGCAGCTGGTTTATATGGGAGCATCATTGTGGCAACTGTTTCTAAGAGGATAATGGTTAATTAAAAACTATTTTAACATATGTCCGTATCGTCTGATAATCTAGTTTAAAAATGATAATAAAAAAATATAAAAATAAATGAACGTATGCGTCATATAGAAATCATATTCCCATTTGTGCAGCTCATTGCCAGCCCATCTGGCACATGCATTGCAAAAATGGAAATAATTTGTACAAAGAGCAGAGTTTCTGGTCTAATTTATTTAAGAAATGGTGACTGACCATTTTGTGCATTAAAGTTTCACTTGATGTCTATCAATAATCTGGTTTTATTCCAAAAAATCAGCAGGGATTCCTAAATCATCTTTATCTTTATCCGAGGGATTTGGGGCCCGGTGGATGAGAGACTGCACTGGAGGAAATGAGGGGATGTGATGAATTCCTGTTAGTGCCACATGGCATTGTCATCCACGAACCAGAAAAGGTTCAAATGCCTGTCTTTTTATAAACCTAACTACCCTGGGATTTCTGGCACAGTGCGCAAGCAGCTAAACTGAAGTTAGATAAAGTTTCTTAAAAAAGCAAGATGTGCTGTTTTAAGAAAAAGAAGAATGCAGCCCATAAACAGGTTAATAAAATGATCTGCCTGGGAAATAACTCTTGAAACTGCAGGGAGATCAATTGTTGCAGTCTAGAAGATTACGTATTGTGTAGAATGCATTTCTTTATTTCTGCTTCTCCATTGAGTGCTCTGTTTTTTCTGCTTTCTTTGTGCTGTGTTTGGTGTTATTTATTATATTTTATACAGAAGCAATAGGTTGATTAATTGAGTTAAAAGTCTATTTTAGGAACACTTAATTAAAGCATCACATATAAATAGCCAATTTTATAAACAGTTGATTTTCTAACAATGTTATACAGTTCTTTATAATCAACAAGCAGAATGGGCTTCGTGGGCAATGAATCAGGGACCCTTCCACAAAGGTTAATTTAATACCGATCACTGTCATGGTGCACCTGAGCACACATGTCGGTCCGGGTTATTTAGAAGGCTTTCGCTAGTCCTGCATGTGACATCAGAGCTGTCGATAAAAAAAAAAAAAATCTTTCATTTCTGGTGACACTTTCATTTAGGATTCCGTTATAAGTGATAATATTAATCATGCAGTTGTGTAGATTTTAACATTCTTATAACATGTTATAGCAAAAAAAAAATTGTAATTGTGTGTTGTTATTTCTCGATAGCTGTTAATAGCATAAGTAATAACACGTTTATACATTGAATCAACAGAGGACCAAACAATCTTCATCCCAGAGAAAACAGGGACTGGCGATAATAATGCTAATAATAGGTGAGGTAAAGAGTTGGTGTAATTCACACATTAAGATAAACCTTTCTAATGGTACAGCCGTGTTTAAGGCAGTTATTACTTATTGGAGAGGTGTCATCCCAGCTGTGCTTTTACTGGCAAAGCCCACAGCAACGTGTAAACCGTACAATATTAGCAGGAAGCTTCTGGAATGTTGTTCACTGCACTATTTCTTTTCTACATCTCCTGCCTATGGCACAGTCCCGGTATATAATTACTACGAATTGCATAAAGGTTAGTCACGTTTCAAAGCAACCATAATTGGTGGTTGGCTCGCATACTTTGCTTTATCAATCAATTCACTGAATTTCTAAATGGCACATAGGTTAGATTTTCTATTGCCTTCGCTACATTACCCTCAAACTTGCCAGGATAAAAGAAAGAAAAAAAAGCCAGAGAGTATAGTCTAGTATACATTTGCTGAAAGCTATAGCAGGTTAGATCTCTACAAACAAACAAAGGTAACACTACAGGGAACTGCAGAAAACAGAGACGTCAGCGCAATTTCAGCGGATCCTTCCCGGTCATCAACACAGCATGTGAGTTATTGAGGTCACGTGAACAAATGGAGAAGTCAGTTATGCATGCCAGATGATTTTAAACTGTAAGAAAACAAGCTTGAGATATATCCAAACAATGTAAGTGTGACATACGGACAGACAGAAAGAGGGCATCTCCAGTTTTTAGTGCTAAAGAATATCATTTTCAAGTGTTATCAGAATAGGATAATCGTTTCTCTCTCTATATATATAAAAGATTACAATACACTAAAAAATAAAGTTCCTTAGCAAATTTCAACCCAAATGGGCAAGTAGTTCTCTAATAATAATCTACCACTGAACTGTAGGCATCATTCGCGAAGGGGATAAGCAGGTACAGATATTCTGTGATACATGTTAGATAAGATAACCGTTATGCAAAGACTTCTTGATTCAGTCCTAATTTTCTTCTGTTATTGAATTATTACTTTCACCAAGATGACAGGGCCTGTTGTATATCTCATCTGGGAGGCACCAACACCTTCCAGTATTATATATGTTTCTTATGATGTCAAGCAATACAAAGTGAATTGCGCTTTGTGGTTGTCTAGTTTTGCAAGCAGCAAGGATTTTAGTTTGATATCTTTACTAAAGGAGACGTCGGAAGCATTCTGATGACTGTCCATGTGCAATCGATTGAATTACCATGGGCTTGAAACCATGCATGAAGCTCAACGACAATTACCTGCTGATCCTCTACGTCGTAAATGAACTGCACAACTGAAACAACATTCGATGTGTGCCATTCCTCATTCCTTCTAAAAACTGGCACTGCACATGTCTTCTGTGTAAGAAGAGCCAAGGCAACGTACCAGGGGTCTTAAAAGAGATACTGCGATTCAATCCTGTCCCTTTACAGGGCTGACTGGTAACAGCCGTAATCTTTTTATATTTACGGATGGTATGTGTCATTTCGGAATCATAAATAAAATCTATGTCCTGTTGCCGGGTGAAACTTAATAGTTTGCAAACTTCAGTGTGAAGCATGCTGTTCATCTAACACTGCAGCTGTGATCCATGCTCCCCCGTCTCAGGAAAGAAACACCTTTGTCTCCGTGCCCACTGCAATCAATCTATTTCCCATTCTGTCTGAAACAATTTCACAACACTTGCGCTGGCTTTCGCCTTTACAAAAGAGCTGTGCGCAGTATGATTACAGAAAGAACGGATTATTATTATTGCACAAATGAGGAATCCAGATCAGGCATCTGAGAACCAGCTGCTCAACCTTTTCCTCTTCGGTATTATTTTTTTTTTTTCTGTACAGGCGGTTGTATTAACCTTGAGGAGAAGTGAATGAAAGGGCTAATGATGCAAACCAAACCCCATTCTTCAAACTATTTTTTTTTTATTAGGACAGGATGCAACAAGCAACATTAATGCAATAAAAAAAATCTATGCTTTTACCAATTACAGTACATTAGAATAAATGCCTTACCATTACTTTATTGAATTCTTTAAACTAGCACTAACCAATGCTTCATCTTTCGATTCTTCATTTGTTTTCTTTCTGTATGTTAAGAGTACATTTTCTGCAGCTCACATGTTCCGATTGCTGTTACAATAATGGAGGGCATCACAGGAAGTGATTAGGTACCAGGAGGCAGCAGCAACTTCTTTTAAAGCACAAGCAAGAATGGCACATCACACCTGAGTGAGGTTAAAGCACTGTAAAAACTACAGTAAAGTTTGTTAAATGCATGGTATAAGCATAGTAAAACCATAGCAATCTGCACAATTAGTTTGCAAATTCACCAGGGTAAACTTTAAAAAAGGAAGGAACCTGGTTTGGATAATCTGCTTGTGTTATGGGAGAGGAGTGCTAATCCCAGTGTTGTTTTGTTTTGGTCTTGGTCAATGTGGGCATGGGGGTTCAATTTCAAGCCTCCCTGTTAGTACATTTCACTCTCTGCCCAAGCGGGAATGAGATTGCAGTGCTTCATGTGTGACCCAGGTGGTTCCATAATTATTATCACTCCCATTCATCAGAGCTTGACTGAAGGTTGAGCTCAGCGGGTTACAATTCACAAAACTATTCTTTTTCTGAAATACAGTTTGATCTGAATAGTACTTCTCAAAAGATTTGAAGTGCCACAATCAGCACCAGCTATTTTCTTTTTACCTGGATGTACAGTATTTATCAGAATAACACCCCTCTTGAACACAGTTCTTTTTCTGGGCCACTTTTGCTCAATTTGTGGCCTTGATCCTAAATAAAGTTATGACATTGAACAACTGCATGTCAGAGAAATGAATGATAACACTTACAGCAATCAACCATTGAGTGGCACTGTGTAATATACAGTAACCCTATTAAATCGTATACATCCTGAGGTAACAGAGTGATCTACAATATCATAAGCAGGTTGTCTTACAGAACATTACAGAACATTACTGGTGCAGCTTTGAAATGACATCTCAGTGTCCCTGCCAGAGTTCAGCTCAGATTCCAGGGTGTGGGGTCTGGAGGTGTTTAGCAATGGGGGGTTTCTTGGAACAACAATCCCAGAATCAGGAAGCAACCTGTGCCAAGCGTAGGATCTCATTTTTTCTTTTTCATCGTCTCCACCCTGGTGAGTACAAATCCACCATTGTGCTCATGTGGGCGTCATGTCACAAGTACAATACTGGATTTAATAAACAAGGAAGTTCAGCTCAGCTGGAGCAAACCCAGGGGATTTGAATAGAAGAATTGGGGATAAATAAATAAATACATAGAAGTTTTACAAAGCTTTACACATAGACACAGAAAAACAGTATTTTATAGATGCAAAGTGTCATTTAATTGACTACATTGAATTGACAATACAGAACTACTATGGGAAGAACAGCATAGCAAAACATTGTAATTCCCTGTAGAAGCAGCTTTAAATATCTAGTAGCACCACTTATAGCCAGCTATTTCTCATTAGTTTGTCCCTATTCATTTAAACATATATGGAATCCTACGTGAATGCAGAAAGCTTGTACTTATTTTCAAAAACATTATTAGCAAGCCTCTTGCAAATGTGATTGGATATATCTACAGGACAGGGACAGAGTGTGATGTGTTTTTTGACTGCACTCAGATCTCCAGAAGCTTGCTTTCAGAACAGTTCTGGTCAGGTAAGTGTGGTTAAATCCAGGGAAAGTTCTTTTCTGTGAAGAGTTTGCTGCATTGTGATACACAGCTTTAAGCCATGTTTGTGCTGCTGACAAGACTGTATGTCAGGACTGTTTGTGTTCTTTGATCATCACTGGTAAAGAAACATCAAGATAATCTCCAGACACGGTAATGTCATTATTTACACCACGCTCAAGGCAGTGTTTGTTTGACAGCAGGCTGGACTATTCAGAAAGAAAATGACATTTGAAGTGTTTGCTGGAAGTGCCGCGTTGCAGAGTTGATCTGGAAAGAATACCACATGTTAAGGTTATTTTAGCTGTGGATGGACACAAATAGTGGACCTGCAGTATGGTGATTCTAACTGTTTACCACTTCAATCTGTGACTATTTAATGCTTATGCTGTGGATGCATTCAGTTATTTCATTGTTGATTCATTTTCATCTCACTTAGACTCTCAGGGTTCAGCAGTTCACTACAGTTACATATTAGCAATGCATACAGCTGTTCACACCCCTACAATGTCTTAATACCGTGGGCAGCTGGGTTTTCTGGTAAAGTGCTAGAGTTACTTTTTAATAAACACATCTGCTTTTTTAAAACTATTTTACCGGCATAACATATTTTAACTTTACGTTATTTCCACAGGGTCATTTTCACAAAGGATTTACTGTACCGCTGTGCTCCATTTTTTTGGAAAACAAAAGACAACTTCTATACATATCTAACAAGAAATAACTAAGGCTTTAGATATGTATCTGAAGCTTTTGAACATCAGTGTCATTTTAACCTTTTTTTATGTAGTCCAGAGTTTCGAGTCATGGACATTGCTTAAATAGCCTGCTGTCTCTTATTCCTCCCAGTTGTGATAATACTAGCAGTTATCTTGATGAAACGTAACGAGATCAAGAAACATTTGCAGGTAATCTCTCCTTGTCCACTAGAGGGAGCCGTGGCACTTAATGCTGCCTCCTTGTGAGAGCCGAGGGAAGTGCATTTGACACCCTTGTGTACAACACATTACAGGTCTTAGTGCATCCTATTACTCAAGACACATAAGCAACCAAGCCTTTACTTGCATCTGTTAACACAAGATGAAAACATGTTGCAGTCTCTGTGCTTGGGGTCCCTTTAGGTGTGTATTAATAAACGATGCACTTTGGGGAAAAACACAACAAAACAAAACAAAGCACAGTTAACTTTGTAGGGCTGCAGTGTTCATAAATTAAGCTGCTTTATTCAGACATGTGAAATGTGCTTGCTTTATGTACAGTGCATCCAACCTAGATCTTCAGTGTGGAATAAAACCAGCCTGGTTGTTTTAGCAGCATTGCTCATTCTTTTCAACGACAATTCTCCTTATTAAGTCTGACCCTTTTAAACCTTTGTGCCATTAGGCAGTTAGCATGCATTTGAGATAATATCCAGTGTGAAACTGGTGTGCAGCATGTAGCTGTCAGTCTGGAGTATGGCCAGGTCAGGCCAGGTCAGCTAAGGGCAAAGAGCTGCACACGTTGAAAAGATCTGTGAAAGAAGACCTTGACTGCTTGACTACCTGAAAAGCAACACACCTGTCTACCTATTATAATTAGTTTTAAATGAGCTATTCAAATTCCACAGAGTCAGGTTACAAATATCTCCAAACTGTTTGAAATGAAATTCAATAAACAATTCAAGTAGTGAACGTTTATCAGCTCCAAGCAGATAAACAGCAGGACTTTAAGCAGATTATGTCCTAATAAGCCTTATAAACATATATAGAATACACATGAGACAAAATAGAGCTGCACCTGAATTAAATAATGGCATTAATGTGTAAATCTAAAAAATATATACAATAAAAAAGCCATTTCCTATTTAATGGTTTCTTACAAAATGTATCTTTTTTTTCAGCTGTAATTGTTTTCCTTAACCTTCAAAGAAGAATATGTATCTGTAACAAGCCCTTGGATTACATTTGAATTATACATGCTGCATTTCATTATAGCTGCTGAACAGCTATCAGACAATATGACAGCTCTGGTGTGTAATCATACTGTATAGTCCACACAGTGCCAAAAACAACAACAAATCACTTATCTTAATCACACTACTTTATTTTGCTATTTGTTACTTTAAAAAAAAAAAAAGATGCTACTGTATATAGATAGCGATGTCATAATTAAGAGCAATTCAGATAGACTTACTACAAATTCTTAACATGTATTGCATTCAATAATTGAGGACTGCTTCTATACTATATTAATCCATTGCATCTATTAAAGCTGTTACTCAGTCTTTCAATTCTCTGCCTTCCATATTTATTATATTTTATGTGCAACTTAGGGCAACAACAAGAAGAACTGTATGTAATATATATATATATATATATATATATATATATATATATATATATATATATATATATATATATATATATATATATATATATATATAATGCTCTTGAGTTCAGAAAGCTAATACAGTATGATGTACAGACTTTAATACCTAATTAAACCTGGTGCAATCAAGTCCCTAGTTATAACACCTCATGCACTATGACATGCATATTGAAGGAGTGTAGGGCTTGTTATCTGAAAATTTAGCTGTGACAAATCATGCTTTAGGAATAGTGATTCATCTGCATAATCATTTACTGCACAGAATTAGAATTGTTACTCAGATTATGTCCTTGAGAGAACCCTGTTCAGACATAATTATTTCTAATATTTTAAATGATGCATCATTAAGACGGGTTACCTGTGGTACAGCGCGAGCCTTGCAGGCACTTTAAAGGGTTTGAGATGACTGGTTTCTCTCTGTAAGAAGCACATGGTTAGATTATACACTTCAAATGCAGTGTGGGACCTAGCTGTGAATTGATTTTCAGAGCCACAGGGCCCGAAGTGACAGAGTTAGTCCTCACCTAGCAGAAAATGGAACTTTTTGCCCGCCCTGAAGGTGAACATGACCAGACTGAGGTGGGTGCCAAATGCACGTGCAAACAGGGGCCATGGTCCCGAGGAACCCTGACAGCTGCCACCAGCAGTCAATCAGGCATAATAACAACACCGAGTAGCAAAGTCATGTTCCAAGATGCATCACAGTACCTGGATGTTCAGTTTCGCACTGAACAAAATGCATTGATAAATCATTGTAGTCCAAAAGGATGCATGTGGATTGAGAATTAACAGTCAAGATAGACTCTGCTACGAGTTCTATCTTAATCAAAATGTGCAAATCTCTTTAATTCCCTCAGTCTACATTGTATAATAGTGCTACTTAATTATACTTCTGTTTTAATTAGTGCTTCTTATTTAAACTAACAAACTGGGCTGCACAAGCAACAACATTCATTCATTCATTCATTCATTCATTCATTCATACAGACAGACAGACAGAGGGACCTCCTGAAACATGTAGGGGTCTTTTATAAATTATATATATTATGTGATTTTACCTGCTATGCATTCTGATAGTTTTGATCAGTTCCCTCGACTCAGATAATGTCTTTGTTTTTCCATGTTCTCCTCCCACACTGAAGCCTTGTGTGAAGAGCTTCAAGGGAAGTGATAGCACTGCTCTCAGGGGGAGATAACGCAGACTCAAGGGGATAAGAGTGGAGGCAGACACTGTATCTCCTTCTGAAGGGAAATAGTGCCGACCTCTATACACCGTGGAGGCAGACACTGTATCTCCTTCTGAAGGGAAATAGTGCCAACCTCTATACACCGTTCAGTCCAAAAATAGCATTTCCTAAAAAATAATGCAAACTGAATTATAGAGCCATGAGCATGCATTTCACAATCACAACCCAGGAATAGAATTATATCAGCACCTACAGTATTTACTGCATAGCATGTGCCTCTGCGAAGTGCTGGAGGCCCTTTGTAATAATATTCCCTCTGGAGTATGTGTTATATTTCTGATATGGTGCATATGGGTAATTTAAAATACACAGCTTTATGATACACATTCTGAATCTTTACTTTAATTATATGAAACACATACAGTATAAACCTTATATCATTGATATATTTTTTAAACAATATGTTCAAAATCTATTTTGATTTTGTTTCTATGTGGGATAATATATACTGTAAGAACTTGGGGTCTATTCAATTGATGTGAACATCGGCCAATCAACTGTAAACACTACCACCTTTATCAAGGTTGCAATTTAGTACCCCCTGTATTGAAGGTTTAATATATTGAATGGTGATCAAACTGTTAAAACATTCTTACAAATCAAATTAAATACCAAATGTATCAGGTACACCACAGTGTTCACATTGTATCTAAAAGACAGAGTCTCCTGCAATACCCCCCCCCCCCCGCCCCTCCCCCTGTCCCCCGCCCCATCCCCTGAGGGGACATGCAATAAAATGCTTGTTTTATTAGATTTGATCTTAGAATCTGTTCCATAATTGCTTCTGCTGAAGTCCCTGCCAATGCTAGCACAACCTGGTAATTTATAAGGATATTAAGAGTCACGGTGTAAATGATACAATCATTTATACTGTGCCTTTACATTGACTTCAGGGGAAGCCTGTTTGAAGTGTACTCAAGGTAAGTATTGGCTGAAATATATTTATGTCAAGGGCATGTGTTTTATAGTGGCAGTGAATATCATCTGTTATACATTTAGAATATAATATATGTCCTCATGATTTACACAGTATTATTAAATATACCTTACCCTTTATATCGTTGTTTCTCCTTTACTGTATGTTAAAGACAAACAGATGAGCACCGTATGTGTTTGTTTGCTTTTTTGTTCACCGCTTGGATTATTATCATGCAGTATGAGTACAAGTAATGAGCATATGTTTCATTTTCTTATTGAGGTTTTGCATTATACAATAAGACTAGCGAGGTTCAGCTGTGTGTATGTGTTTGCCTTGACATTGTTTATGCATAATTCTGTACTTGGTGGTGTTGGAAGCCCTGCATCAAATTAATTATCTAAAATTGCAAAATCTGGAATTATATGGATAGGTTATCATATGTTGTAAATAAGATTAACTGTGCTAAAGTGCTGGGGAAAATGAGTGTGCAGGCAGAACAATGTGCAAATACTGTATTATGTGCTGCCATGGGGCTCCATGAAAACCCAAGCACTGTAGAGAGAGATTTCTGACAGACCCCTGAACCAAGAGTTTATCAATCCCATACCTAACTACAGTACTTCTAATAATAACTGCCTGTAGGCATTAAAGCTGTGCAGAGAGATATCAGAGAAGTACATATTTGAAATCTGCCGATGAAGCTTGTTAAAGTAAGGGCCTTGCAGGTTTGAAATGGTTTTCATACCAAGATTATGCAGCGCGGCAATGTCATTTACAGATGACTGTCTTGGATTTATCTGGGGCTCATAACAACCTGGTACTTGAAACCCTGAAGCATGGCAGTGATCTCTCAGCATACCAGCCGTCTCTACATTGTATTCTCAAAACCCAGCTTCTAAGAAAAAGGCAGGATTCTTTTATTAGGATTTTTTTTTTTTACTTTTTATTATTATTTTAATTTTTCATATTATTTTTATATTATTAAATATTTCAATATCTACTTAAGGGTTACAGCCCCTCCCTTTCAACTCCAATAATGCCTGACACACTTCTTGTTTGAGTATCAGCTTCATTGTGGACCCAACTCTATGAAAGAAAACTGACGTAAATGGAAGTGTAAAACACATTGCCGGAATGCTTTCATGGAGCGGGGGAACTTGCATTACAATTAACACTGACTTGCACTCAGTAACTGAAGTGGGCCTGCTGGGGCTAACATTGCAATCCACCTTGGAACTCTGGAACTGCAATATGCATTCAAGTAGGTAGAGGAGGTCACCTGAGAGACATGGAATACACTCGACTGCATCCTCGGTGTGCACTGGAAAACAACAGCACTCACCCACTGTAGCTTTCACACGTGATCGTCCCAGGGACTCCGAAGGGCCAAGACAGCATGTCGAGATCAGCAAAGCAGGCATGAGGAGTGAACTCTGCGCTGCCTACATGGACTAAGCAGAAACTACGGTTGTAGGATGCCTGTCTTTATTCATCGCCGTTCTGTCATAGTATGATGCGTATTGTACATGAATGCAAGGCAAAGCATATATTATATTATATTCTGCTCCAATTACTGTAATCCTATGCAAATGGCATGGACCATTTTGAATATGAGAACTGTCTGAATGCATGTACTGCATGATTCGCTTTACAACATATCCAGAGTTGGTTCACATTAAGCAGATCTATTTAGTGTACTTGGAATTGGAAAATTGCACACAATGTGTACTGTGTGGTCTGAATAAAATTACTGTAATCAGATCAAAAACTGTGCATTGTTGTCAAAGAATGTCTTATCTTATATTTGGGTTATTTTGAAACAAGTCTTGTGTATGCTGCATCCCTCTTTTTACTTTCCTGTATATGACATTCTTCATCTAGGATAGGCAATTTTACCCAAGCTAACAAGCTGTACTGGACTACAGAGTAGGGACCGTTCTTTCCATAGCCCCTAAAGTTAAATAATAAAAAAAACGCTGCATCATAAAGCAAAAGCATATGAGCAACACCAGCAGATACTAGACATCATAACAGCTGTTTTGATACTAAGTCATCATAAGATAACCTTTGGGTTTTTAGCTTTGCAGCTTCACCTTTTTTAAAGGGGAAGAGGTTCATCTTAGCAAGCGTGAGTGCGTTTCATCCGAGCCTCTGCTACACTTATAAAAACGTGTCTGGGGGCCTCACAAAACATTTTTTTCTGTTCTTTTTTCCAATGCTTCAGAAAATCTCACCTCCCAGATGATTACGTTCAAAGGCATGCACTTTTATGTTGATCTCTGCACACTTACAGTGTCTTTTTTCTTGGCAACACCTTTAGCTGCCAGTATCTTAAGTGTATTTAAAGCACCACACACCTTTGTGTCTCTTTGAGCCGCCAGGGTGTATTGTTTTTAATAGTAGTTGAGGGGCTTGATCATTTCCATCTCTCAGAAATGAAACAGGACGCTGCAGAAGTCCATTTAGATTAGGATGATTAAATCCTGGAGAGTTTCTGGAGGAAAGTGTGAAACAAAAAGCTTTGGAGGAAATGTGTTATATCTACATAATAAACGTACACATGTCCTCAGCTTTCTAATTTTATAGTAGATACCTAACATTGTGAAGCATTTACGGTTTCTTAAGAGACAGGGATCACAACCTGTTCACAGATTGGGGAATGAAATATATACAAATGAAAGCGCTGTGTTATCTACTCTGCAGTATACTGCAACATGTTGCTATAGAGACCCAGTCCTACTTTTCATTTCTCCCTAATAACACATTTTGAACAACAACATGTTATTTATAAGTGCTTCTCATTAAAGCCCTCTACGTGTTGAACACAATCGCCAAAACAAATTAAAAAATACAGTTAAAAAGCCCTGCAAAAAACAAAAACAAAAAAAAAACATAGGACTACCGAACCCTCGCAGAGGCCAAGCTAAACTAAATCTGCATGAGGTAATATCATTGTTTTAATCATGGGTAATTTCATGCCAATGAGTTTGGTTTGTTTATCCCATCTTGTTACCACAATGAGAGTTTAGAACACTGGCAATCTAGTCTCCCTGGTAACTATGTTGTGTCTGCCAAAACCAGCTATGGTTACATCTCAAATAGTTTCCATTCAAAACAGGGCGTTTAGTGGGCCGACAACTGTGCAGACTTAGGGAGTGTCTACGGTTAACTTTCTTAATCCACTACTCTTCACACAAAAGCATATTACAAACAGTCATGCTAAACAATTATGAAGATTTGTCTTATTTACTGCAGTTCTATCCGCTCAGGCTGGCGGCTCTTTGAACCATCGGGCAGGGAAACCAATATCAGCACAGTTTCTTCCCTGTGTGGAGGTGAGATAACATCCATCTTAGATTTTGTTAGCATTTACTAAATTTAATCTCTGCTTTGCACATTGAGGACAGGAGTGTACATGGCTTGGGAGTGCAGCGGAGAGCACAGTAATGTGGTTTTCCAGTCTTCAGTTTTGCAGGACTCTTCCATCCCTTTCGAACTACAGAACTGAATTCCCTTGTGAATTATGTAACCCCAGTGTTTCATACCTATTAGCAGCAGTGCCTGGAAGCTGTGTAAAATCCAACAAACAACTGTTGCTTTTTCATGTCACCTGCAATGAGAATTAGAGTCCCAAGGACAATGAAACGTCTCCAGCATTCTCAATCACATGTTATTTTTGAAGCACTTCCATGACACGGTATAGATGGCAACACTTGCTACAGTATATACACAAGCTCAAGTGTCACTTGTGACTCTTAGCCCACTGCCGAGCTATCTTTGCCCGTAGACAGAAGAATGAGCTATTGTTTAGGCTGGGAGACTGTCATACGAGAGACCTGCCTGAGAATCTGTCATATTTTTGGAATCACCAAACAGACAAGCCGTCTTTTATTTTGATCTACTGTATGTTTCCTTTTTTTATGACCTGAATGCAGTTTTAATTTCTTTAATATTGAAACACTTCAGAACACCATTGGACTGTAGGTACTATTACCAGAGTGAACTCAATAGAAGACCGCAGAGATTAAAAGATAACATGAAAAAAAAAATAGGTACAAAAATAATTAGTCAGACCTAATTTCAAAACGAATACAGAATCTGAGTAATGTCACTTGGAATAGAGTTCCAGAATTTAGGCGGAAAGCAACAGATGGTCGGCTCTGTCAGATCAAATCTGGCCACTTGTATCGCAGTAGACCATGTGTATGGATGAAACCATGAGGTGTTTGCATGCATGCATTGAAAACACTGAGGCAGTTTGAAGTAAATCAGTACATCATGGATGGACTTCCTCTTGTGGGGCTAGATCGCGTTTGGCTAGGTCTAATGATGGAATAATGCACTCTGGCAGAATAGATACAGCACATGCCCCATCTCAGTCATGCCTGTCCAAATGGCTGCCATTTCATGGAGCCTGTGACTTGCCATAGGGAACCAGCCATTGGGGGTAATTTGAAAACGCATGTGCAATCTTTTACCTTACTTCCACAGCTATGACTTCTCTCCATCTGTAAGATCGTTCCATTCAATGTGAAGGGGATCATCACAGCGAGGAGAATCAAGAAAGCATTATGTCTGCACACTATTCAACCTGAAAGGGAACATTACAGTATATGTGAAAAATTGAATAAAACAAGAGAATGTGTATTTAGGAATAATTCCTAAAGAAGCAGCGATCACTCAGAAACATGACAGCATATTATTTCATATAAGAGAAACTCACAGACTGAATAACAGGGACTGGGATAAATGATTGATTAATCGGCAGCCCTGCGTATGTGAGCTGCTCTTCAGAGTTAAATTAAGAATTATATTAATTGGCTGAAAATGCACTTCTCTTCACAGGTGCTTGGACTAGCTCTGCTCCCTGCTTTGATTTGTATTTGAGAAAATGAGAGTGCTGCTGAACTCCACCCACTTGTAAACACTTCATTATTGGAGGGGTGGTGTGGGCAGGTAGTGGATTAATCCTTTGACTTTCATTACAGAGTTCTGAATCTCGTTCAGAAGAGACGAGCAGAAAATCAATTTCATCCGACAGCTCCGATCTGTGCATCTTGTGTGCAGAGCTTTATTACTGCAAATCATTACACGCAAGTAATGTTTTAGCGTGCACAGATACAACTGGGCCAACAAAACATATTCATGCTTGTTATCAGTGTACAAAGTATCAGTATTTTTGGGAGTAATACATAAAGTTTAATTCTCTAGCAACTGTACTTAAACCTTTCCCTACAGAATAATATGCTGCTATAAATGTCCTTATCCTTTAGGAGCCATTGCAAATAATACTACTTGGTGTGTGTATATATATATATATATATATATATATATATATATATATATATATATACACACACACTGCCTTACACCAGCTAGGGGGATCAAGGGTGATATTGCGAGATTACTGCTCACTACTTTCTGCTTTTGAACTGCTCAGTGGACTTTTGAACTGTTCAGTGTGCTTTTGAACTGGTGGATGTGACTCGGTTTCTCAAAGTTGTGATAAATTCTGCTTTCTACGTTATAGAGTCATTGCAACTTGGGCATTGTGGCTGGTGCAACCTTTTCAGAAGACACGCACACTGCACTTTTTTTTTAGATGGACATGAAAGCCGCAATATGGACAGAACTGTCTGCCAGAACAGAAAATAAGTAATCTGTAACGTGTTTGTGTGGTGTTCTTTTTACGAATTCAGTCTGGGGGAAAAAAAAGACGACGAATAACAACTCTAGCACTCCTCTCTCACCCAATCCATCCTTTCAATGAAGTGGCATTACAATAAAAAAGGTTGCCAAAATGTCAGGAAAGGCTGGTACTTGGTGTTATAAAAGACAGGAGTGCCAGCTGCACTTAACCACCAACACTTCAGAAGAGCCCCGAAGAGCAAACGCCTCTGCACTCTGGGGACTTTGTCAAGTTTCAATTGCACGGCACAGTAATCCAAACAAGGATTTAAATGCTTAATTGTCAACATAACCCATACATTATTGGAAACGTCTCGTAAAAAAGGCATAGACGCAGCATAGTTCCCCTCCCTGGAGCCCTTTCTTCAGTTTGTGAAGTTATGAAAATCCCCACTGCTATATTTTCCATTCCCTCATGGACTACTAGGTCTGCTTATAATACTACAAGCAACGTAAAGCCCAATGTAAATAACATACATTTAGAATCTGCGTGCCGTTTATTTGACTAAGAATTCCCACCCAGTTAACCTTAAACAAAATTAAGGTCTATTATTTATATTTCTGCTTCTCCTTCACATAGGCCATCTAGAGTCAAATTCTCCAGCAACTGAAGGTCAAATCCCAGTGCCATCTGTCTTTATCAAAGCCTCCCTGTAGGGACAAGAGGGATGCAGGTCTCATTATCTTGGTCTAGCAACATTATGGCTAGCCTGTGATCCACAACACGCTGCTGACTAGAAGCAGAATCTTTTCTGATAAAGACCAAGGGGCAAATATTCAAAGATCTCGCGAATTTGCTCATCTTTCTCTGCTTGCGTTTGCGAATGTTTTGCGTAAAAACGCAAGTGAGTGAAATCCAAAAGATTCGCAGAGAAACTACAATTATCGCAGCGCTGCGGAAATCAATAAATTAACATGAATTAACACAGGAAATCAACCTCAACTCTCTCTCTCAAGGTATAGAACCATCGTCACTTTTTGCAAAATGAAGACGCATTGTTTGAGCATGACGAGGCACAGCCCCAGCACCTCTTCAGCTGTGAAAGTTAAAAATGTCATTAAATGATTAGCTCTCAAATGCGTTTTCTTACAATTCTCAACACAGTTTCATCCATTCTGTACCCCTACCCCCACACAGGAACATTGCCTGATAACTTCCCCTATTCAAAAAAATACATAATGGCATGGTTCTCTTTTCCTTTTTACAATGAATAGAGAATACAAACAAACCAAGCTAACAACTATCTAGCCTAAACAGAAATGTATTTATTTACTTATTTATGTATTTGTTTATTTTTTGCAATCTCCACAAATTGCGGGTTCTGTTGCATTCACAGCGCTGATAATGTTAGATATAGCTAGATATTACTACCGCGCGGACCATGGGTCAAACCAATGTTTGTGTAGGGTGCATGTATCTTTTTTTATCGATGTCAGCCTTCTGGAGTCATCTGAATGCCTTTTTATTTCATTTTAAACCGTTTAAATGCCAAACCATAACAAAACAGTGCATATACACAGGGCAGAAAAGTGGATGGGCAAAATACATCATTGTGATTAGGAGAGCATCGACAGAAATGAAGTCCATCATTGAGTGGTTTGCTTTCTTTATAGTTTTTTTTTTTTTTTTAATTTTTCCATTTTTATTGGAAAGTATAGTGGTCATACATACTGTACATTGTATTCCAGGAAGCGAAAGAAACTGTCAGTGGTGAGCAAAGGAAAATGCAGCCTCTCACTGAGACAGGTACCTGTCTGTACAAAGATGTAATTATGAATGAAAACCATGCGAGTGTAGGTGTTGCTTGAGTTACCACTTTCTCATGCAGAGAACAAACAACCTAATAAAATGATTGGGACGTTTCAGCTGTACAACATCAAAAGAGTTTAAAAAAAAAATCACCACTGCCAGCACAAACTATTCATATAAATGGATGTGCGCCAGCCAGCACACAAATCAAATTCAGACCTGCAGTGTCTACCATATTTCCCAGGTCACAAGAAACAAGGATAATACATTACAGGAGAATGGCCTGTGATGTTACAGTTAAAAAGGGTAACCTTTTAAATTAAGTGCCTCTGTGTATTTACATAGTAGTTACTTAGTAAATACATGTGTACTTACACATAATTACAATGTTATTATGCATAGCTCTTCACTGCCACCTACTGGGCCGTACACTCTGTTGCTCCTCTTCCAATTGAGAGAGAGAGAGAGAGAGAGAGAGAGAGAGAGAGAGAGAGAGAGAGAGAGAGAGCAGCGGAGTCGCATGAAAGTTGTAAAGAAATGCCTTAGGTGTGATCAAGACTGTGAAGTTAGAAAATAAACAGAATTTCAAACATTTCAAAAGCCAAATTAGAAATTACTCAAAAAAAATAATAATAATGCAGAAAGCTTCAGTCCAAGATGTTTTCTTGAAAAGGTTAATTTACACCAAATATTTAGATATTTGTTATGTTTCGTGGTTGTTTCTCAACTGTTTTTCATGCTTTGTTGAACCGCCTAAATTTCACCCAAGAACAGCCCTTTTGGACTTTTGTGTACAATATTACCAAATCATTACAATTACATTACACATGTGCAACTGAAAAATGTAGTGTTTATAGTAAACTTTTTTGGTTTTAATTATAAGAAGCCTTTTACATTGGGATCCAATTCCTGAAAAAAAGTTAAATCTCTTTAATTCAAACATGAATGTTAAAGGATAACGACTGTATGGAAATACCCAGCCGTCTGGCACTGTAATGTGAATCAGTGTATCTAACAGTCACATCGTCTTATAATGCAGCTGTGTTTATAAAGCAGTGCCGGCACACAGTTCGCTTATACAGACAGATGCAGCTGAAGAAGAACTTCTTCTTCTTCCCCTATTGATTTTTAATAATGAAATAGTCTCTTTTTGGCTGCTCAGTAGTTGATAGAAAGCACGTTTTCAAACAGCTGGCATGTGCTGCACAGTCTCACGTGCTTTAAGGTGTAGAGCTATAAACATGGGAGGAAATAAAATAACATTTACATTCTTACTTCCCTCCCAAGCTGTGTTTAACCACAGCATGGCAACTGTACAATGCAAATTAATAAAAGCCTCCCCGCTTTCCTTTGTTTTATACAAATATTTACAGTTGAGGCATACTGGCCGGTATTAACAAAAAAAGACTCAGCACTTCTGGACTATAAAAATAGATTAAACAGTAAGAGATTATTTAGAGATTCCATATCTACAAAGAGGATATGTCCAAACGCATTTTTTAATTCTTGCAGTTACTGCACAATCAATATCCATTAGCAATTTAGCTTACATTAGGCTAATGTTGTTGATGTTTCTAATTCAGCCTTTAGAACCATCTTCATCAAATCACTGCTTTTATCAAAAGATGAACGGTACTATAAACAAACCCCCAAGAGATCAAAGTGGTATAAAATAAATTAAACAAACAAAACTACAATATGCCAACCCTGACCCGTCCATGTCTGCCAACGCCCTCTGCACTGCTGGTATCCATATAGTCATAGAAATCAAGACACATTTCCATGCAGTACAACAGCGCCACCTACTAACTGGAATTTACTGTGCCGCTGTGTCTGTTCCATTTGCATTTATGTATTTGGTTCTGAATTGAATACCAAAGGAAGTCATTTTCCTCACTTACACACTAATGAGTTGTTCTCTGAGAATAGTGGGACAGGGGGGACCTTGTAAAATTAAACACGAGCCTTCGCTTCTGTGGCAATAACGTTCGGTACTCGGGAGAGGGTAACAGCCGTCACTGGAGAGCTCCTGTCAGGGATCTCCGTGAGGAAATAAGAGACATTAAGAGACAGAAAAAAACATAATTAGATTACCTCCACACTCCTATCATGCCACATTCATCGTTACAGGCATTCAGAGCGCTGTGAACTCTTTCTTGTGAGGAGCGACAGTCAAGGAGCAAGAGGGGCTAACAAAAATAAACCTGTAAATTAGATGTTCGTATGTTTTAGGCTTCTGTGGTAATACAGTGTTCTCTTTTACATGTGCTTTCCAAAAAATCATAATCCTGGGTTTGTAATAATAATAATAATAATAATAATAATAATAATAATAATAATAATAATAATAATGTCATCATTATCTACTCCCCAATAAGAGACTCTGCTACATAGGAAAACCCTGAATAAGTAAGGTCTTCAACATACAAAAATGTCACTGCCTGAAAATTGTAAAGCAAATTGGAGAATGTGGGTTATTCTAGTCTAGCTGTGACTGCTTCATACAATAGGTTTCTGTAATCACTGAGCTCCTTAGCATTTCATTCCAGCTGCAACATGTCATGTTCATGTACTGATATGTGTTTCCTTGTACTGTATATCTAATGCTGCTATAATGATAGTATTAGCTGCCCTCTGCTGCTATTAGCAGCATTTGCAGGATACCGATGAACTAATTCCAAGGACTGGCTCAGGTTTCAGGAACAATGAGAGCTGGAAGCAGTATATATATATCCCTTCACTCACTTTTAAATGGTATGCAGTAAAAGGTATTTAAAGTTGTGCATATTTGTGAATCTTTAGGAATGGGTGTGTGTACAGATAAAAAGAAAGGCAACTTGACAATAGACTTGCCTCCTGACATACAGTACTGCAGGCTGATTCTGATTTGTGATGATATGTAATTTAAATTAGAAATGGGCTCAGGTGGAGGAAGCATGCCACTCGCAGTTGAAATGGTCTTAGTGGTTTTGTAATTGCCTTCATCAAAACAAGTAAACCAGTGTGTGCAGGAATGTTTGTGTGCATGAATGTTTCTCGTGGGAACCGATTTTCTCAATAGATTTTGATCCAATATCAAGATCAATGCATTATCCAGTCAACAGTCACAGGCTGGTTTTAAAATAGCACAAGTACAGCATGGGTAGGCAGCAGGGCTGGGTGAAAAGGAGCTGTGTGCGAGACATAGCACTAATTCTCAGACCTGTTCGTACAGGTAGTCAACAAAGATTACTTCCCGTTACCTCATTCTACTGCAGGGAACAACGTTATCTGTGACAGATGGAGTTCCCCTGCCAAGAATACAAAAAAATGGAATATACAAAAGTTATCAATAACATGATATTAACTCATCATGACCAGCTTGTGGACAAGAATCTCATAAATAAATAAATCTGGTTTCCCAAGATATATCCTCCAGCAGTTTAGCCAACTTAACCATATCGCTGTGACCAATACCCATAGCATGCAGAACAATATCTCAGATGTTCCTGCATAGTTTCAGTTAGCAGTTCTGAAGATACTGTATTCATTAACCATCAGAGGTCATAACCCATGCAGACCGCCATGTACAAGATTTTGGAACCTCAATAACTTGTTTAGAAATAAGAACTGTACTGGCATTCCATTAGACTCTCTGGATAATCACCTCCTTCACCTCCTTGCTCTTCATCAGCCTCAAATTATTTAACTTACTTCTCCATTAAGGGTTTTTTAAAGTTCAATTTGGTGCTTGCTGTATCTACAAACTCACCTAGAAAACAGACACACTTAACAAATGACCGCTTAACTGCTAGATCAATAATTCTCTATGTGAATCAATAGGCGCTGCATTTTAAAGCGGTCCTGTACCAAGCCCCTGCTGTTCCTCAACTTGTCCTCATTTGTGAAAATCAGCTTCTCGTGAGGACCAGGGGATTGCTTATTTAAACCTCTTGTCTTTATGATTCATTATAAACCTCAAAGATTGTCTCAGCCAATCAGATTCTGCAGTCACTGTCTTGGAACTCTGGCAGTAAGCAAGACTTCATAACAGAAATAATAGCCAGTGTGAAGCATACAATGATCCCTCCTGAAGGTGTACTTGTTCAATTAAATAGTATCCACTTTAAATCTGGAAAAAAGTTGATAGGACTGCCTGCACCCGCTGCACTAGGATATTCAATTCACTTTTACGATGGACAGACATGTTAAGAGAAATTGGAAGCTCATAGTTACAGTATTATAGCATACCCACATAACATGATGTCGATCAAATATCTGAATCAAATTACATAACCACCGCTATGGATTCAAAGTCAATGGTTGAATGGTTGCGGGAACCATTCTGAACATCAAGCCATGTTTCATTTTCATCTTTTACAAAGGTACCAAACCACTGTGAGAAATACAACTGATGGTTTTTGTTAGTGTTTAGAATCGACAAAATAAAGTACACAATCCGCGGTTTCTGAATGTTAGTTTTAAGACCAAGCATTCACAGCAATAGTACTTCAGAAACATTGAATTGGTTTTGTTACAGTACTGCACTGTTGTACTTTAATATGCAGTAATGAAGTACTTAAACATGTTGGGCCAAAGCAGTAGTACTTATTTGTAGTATGGGTCAGTTTAACTGAAGCAAGACTACATCTCTAAATAAACTGTGGACTTTGACACTCACTAGACATGAATGGAGTCTGTGTCCCTGACCTCCCTTAGCACACAGAAAAAGTCAATTAACTAATGAGAAGACAAATGCAGTTAATCTTTTTCAATCAGAGATCATTTGTTCCCCTGTCAGTTTGGAGTAGGTAATGATTAGAAGGGTGCAGGGTTATAAAGCAAGGTCTTGTTTAGTATTGGTTTCCAGTACTATCTCTTCACAGTACGGTACTGCAAAGGTTATCTTCCTCTACCCTGCCTTACCCCCAGAGCCTGAGATACACATTTATAATGTAGATGCAGTCAATCAAAAATCAGAGCAAACTAGCAGATGGTACTTAAGACAGTAACTGCTCATGAACCGGCGTACACTGTGGTTTTATTTTCAAATCGGTAAACACCAATTAATGAAGCAACTGAAAAACCCTTAAATGGTGCACTTTTATGTCATCACCAAGTATTGAAACATTTTGCATCAGAGACTTAGTGCATGCTGTGCAGTACGATTACAGTTGTTCAAAGGAAATTAAATGGGAAGGTGAAACATGGATTTTACTGACCATGTGCCGTGTTACTAACTAGCGTGATGATTTCTGCTTTGGCTCGTACTGAACAAACTTTTTTTTTCCCATAATGAACCCGCAATCTACGCTCATCAAAAGGCACTTGGTTTAAAAATGTGAGAGCGAAATCCAGAGTAGCCATGTTTCTTTATATATCACTAGTGGCTTTGCAAGAAATGGTAAAAGGCTGACTAACACACTGCATGTCAACATGAGAGCAGGATCTGAATCCTCTACCGCTGCCCCTCAGATACCGACTCGTGACACTTCTGTCGATAGGAGGCAGCCCTGATAATAGATAAAGGGCATGCTGTGTTATTGATTTAGCATGTTTGGTGAAGAAACCCAGCTTTCCTCCTCCTTTAGGACTCTAATGCTATGAAAGACTTAAAAGGCAGCTTTTTTATCATTTGGAACAATCATAGCTTTATATATTAAACACAAGACTTGTAATGATTTTATTTCATTATATCTGTTTTTTTATTCGTGGGAATTGTTTAATGATTTTTTTTTTCTTTTAAAAAAAGTATTTAACTGGTGCTTAGTTATAGCGCATTACAGATTCAGGAAAGCATGCTTGTGCTTTTATTATTGAAAAGCACATTGATGAATATTGAATGGGGCGCTCTTAAGATCGCATCTATTTTCTCTGTTCATCTATTTCCCAGCCTCTCTTGAGCCCTGTACTCCAAAAGCTTAACTTCATTTCCCTACATCCTTCTGGACAACTTGCAGTAGATATGAACAGTCATGAAGCCTCTTTCATAAAAATCTGATTTTGAATAACTGAACAGTGCTTCACTGCAGCACAGTTTTTTTTGTCTGTAATATTGAATTTTGCTTTTCTTTAGTTTGATTGTAACCTGGATTCAAATTGATGATACATATTCCCTAAATTGATGATACATATTCCCTAGATGGATGATTTGCCATTATTGTATGGTAACCTCAATTCTACACTACTTTTGTACTCAAACTTCACGGAAAGTGACCATGTGGCCAGGTTTATTGTAGAGAACTGTCAAACCGGGAAACAGCAACACTAAATGTTGCTTTGTTGAAAAAATGTGGGTGCCCTGCAGAAGAACATACTTCAATGCAATGTGACTTTAAGATCTATGCTCTTCATATTTTGAAATACAGCACTTGTTTAGTGCCCTGTACTGTATAGCAATACATCCACTTTTCAACCAACAGGGAAAGCAATTAAAAATAAAATACTGTTTTAGAACACAACTTTGTCCATTGCAGTTTAAATAATAGAGGGCGACAATGGATGGAAGCACTTTTAACTTATGTTTAAACTGGCACAAAGAAACACTATAAACAGCTCGATATCTGGCAGGGGATGCGGAACACAAATCTTGTCATCGTGTGTGATGCGTAAGAAATGGTCTATAGGCCATTCGGAGTAGCCCTGCAGAGATACACAGGAGCGCTTGGTTTTGTTCATAGTGACACAAGTGCTATTCAGTACTTTGTCTGAATTAACTGGATTATAACTGAAGACAATGGCATCAGTTTATTGCTGGAAATATGACATACTTTATTTTCTCTTTAATGCTTCATTGTCTTTAACCAATTGCAGCTTCTTAAAATAGCACAACATATACTTTCAATGCATCAGTTGACAGCCCTGTGTACTTCCCTAATGGTCTCTTCTTGAAAGTATGTTTCCCTGAATTGGACCCATGAGAACAAGGATGGAATTACCTTCCCTGTTGAGCTGTTCTAATTAGATTTGTTTTATGTTCTGTTGTTTAACATGTGGGATTAGACCAATATAATAATTTCATCCATAAATATCCATGTCACTACCTAACTCGACTTCTGAGTTTAGGGAGGAAAGGTTGATCTCTCGTTGTAAACTAATTATATGCTAGTGAAACCACTTCTACAGTTAAGGATGTTGGATTAAATTAAACGGTACAGTCAGTGAACAAAATCCCATTGAAGTGCAACGTGCGAGCGTGCGCCAGGGTTAACTCAACCCAGTTATTAAAGTAGAACTTTGTGATCTGCAGACAGTGAAAATTCCAAGTCGTTTTTAATAAATCGTGGCCGATTACAGTTACCATGCTGTCATTTGGAAATACAGGATTTTTTCTTGTTTCTATACCAAGTCAATAATTTTGCATAAGTGACTTTCCTTCTCAAAATGCATGTAATAGCTTATCTGTTATTGAACCCCCAGCTCTTGTCTACTGAATCCCATTAGGAACACATATTCCATCATCACTTGAACCTCGGAGAGCAATTTCAGGAATGCAGAGTAGTTGGGAACCTTTTTGTGTTGAGTTACCAGCCCCGCCTGTGCAATCACACAGAATACAGCACAGTCATTAAAAAACATCAATGGCACAAGGGGAAACCTTACACTTTCTTCATTATCCCAAATGTCTTGAGCCATAAATAACCCCTTGAGAAAAATGGAAACAAGAGAAAAGAAAGGTGTGCTATTCTTTTCCTTATTTTTGAGGTTTTGCCAGATTGTAAATAATGCTTATAAGTAAAGGGAGCAGATGTAGGATATTTTGATTCTTAAAAAATATAAATCATGATTTACAGTTTTAAAATCATTGTAAATCTTGTAAGACTTGTTAAAGTGATACACCTGCACCATCTTACAGTGTTAATCAGTGCTTTAAAGGGTAACACTTTACATTAAGGCCCTCATTTGCAAAGCGTTTACCGAAAGCAAAACATGTTTACCGTGTGCAGTTCTGTCCCCGTCCTATTTATTATTCCCATTTCCGGGAGGAAAACAAGGATTTACCAGATGCAAAATGAAAGGGGCGGGATATATATATCTAAATATATGAATAACGAACTTGCATGATATAACCCTAAGAAGTAGAAGAAGATGCAGCAGCAGAAGAAGAAGGATAAAAATCAAAGTTCCCCTTAACATCCTTCTACGTCTGATATTAAAGCAGCTGCCCCTGATACACTAAACCATTTTCTTAAACCTTTGTTGTTTAATAAGATGCTAATTAGAAGTCTGGTTCCTGAGTAAAACTAAGAAGTGCTGCATTAAAGCACCCTGTAGAGCATTCAAAGGTAGCCAGCCATGTTCAAAAACATGGCAGAGCTGCTAATTTGAGGAATTATCCATGAGCCTGAAGAGAAGATGAGATAATAGAGTGAACTGGCAGCCTGATTACCCACTGAATCCTCCTATAATCGCCAGAAATAGGCTTTGAATTGTAATTGATGTCTGAGGAGAGCATTTATTACACAAAACCAAGACAGTCTGTGAAGGAACTCAGGTCACAGACATAGTGTGAATGTAATGTGTTTGAATTTAAGCCACATCCTTTTTGATGGTTTAAAGGATTGACTGTCCTTGCTAACGCTAATTAAATTTAAAAAAGAAGTAACAATATGAGCAAAGGGCAAATATACATTTTTATATAACTTGGCAGCACTTATTTTGTGCCTCTAATTACAATGTATACATATGTAAATTGGTATGTAATTACACGTTGTTACAGCCACTTAAAATGTACTTAATATGTTTTAGTACAATAATGTACCAGGAAAAACTCTGGATATGTACGGTAAGTGCAACTTAACTACTTTCCAAACATTCCACGTGCTTGTTACATAGTGGCTAAAAACAGCTTGATCTGTATATAAACTGAGCATGCATTATAAAAAACATGTTCAAAGTTTGATGAGCAGGAATACAGAAATAAAAATGCATATAGGAGGAAAACTCTGGGGACCCAAGGACATACATCAAGCAGGTGAAAGGTCAAGCTGCAGCTGCTCTATCAGTGAGCCAAAAGTTATTTTCCAACACATGGAAAAATGTTACAGTACTGGGTCTACCATTTGAACCATTTTAAATTAATAATGGTGTGTGACGAACGTGACTGAAATTAATGCTTTTAAAGCTCTCACAACGGACTGAGATTCTGTATATATGACTCCTCGCTTTTAGAGTTTTTCCTTTTTTTTATTATTGAGTGCTGAAAGAAATTATGTATGCATCGTTATTAAGGTTGTCATGCAAACCAATTTTATTACAGTGGTGAAAGGATCTACAAAGACTACATGGGAGGCCACTGCTGTGAAAATAGTACCCCCCACCCCCATCTGTTTGCTCTTTCCATACAGCCCCACAACTTTCAATTCATTTGATTTTAATTGGTTTCTTTTTGCTCGCAAGCCTAATTGGACCCCTCTGAAAGATGTAAGCTCATTTTAGAAACCGTTTACTGAATGCAGGATTAAATAAGAATTTGTGTATTTGTTTTAAGTTATTGCTGCTAATAATTCATAAACGATATTCTTTAAGTCCCGTGTAGCTTATTATGGTTGTAGATCACATAATGCCCACTGTAATTCTGAATGTGTGTAACTGATTATAATAGTTAGCCATCTGATTGAATGGAATGATTTCATCTTTTCTTGCAGTTGAATCGATATGGTGTACTACATTAGATCACTTTACTCACAAATATGAATCCACTTACAGACAGTTTTGTGCCTGTATGCCAAGGCAATCATTTTGAATGATATCTTGTGTTTTACATCCGTCTTAAACTAATTTGTGGTCATTCAATACCACACAAAAATATAATAGATGCTCATTTTTAATCCAGTTACTGGTCTGAGAGGAATGTATTGTACAGTACCAGTCTGATCACTTCCACACATAACTGGTGCCCAAAAAAGCCATTACAACAGTGCTTCGTAACATGACCACAGAAGATGTATACTTGCGCTAAACTTTACTTAAGGCTAATCATTTTTTAATGCTTCTCAGTTTCTTTGTAAATGTGTTTCTCAGCTGTCTAGAGCCTTTTTTCTGAGACTGTCCAGCAAATTTGTATTTCATTGTTGCTTGCCTTAGAATGTCCCAGATGTCTCAGTTTGAAGATGAATAGGGTAGTCATCACACCAGAAATGAAATATCAGCAATGGTTTTTCACACTACCTATCATCATGGAATCATTGCCTCTGCAGCTGTTTTGTTTTACTTGAAACTTGCACAGCCCTTTGGGTGTAATCCCAAATGCCAATGCAATGTGAACTTCAGAGCACAGAACAACTGCTTCCGGAGCCCTGCTTTCAATACTGCTTTATATTCTGTAGTGGTTTTAGTTAACACTAGAACCGCCAGGTGGGTCACTTTGACCCATACATTTTTAAACTGCTTCGTTATGAAAATGAAAGACATACTATCAGATACAACTGAAAAGTTTTATTCATGAACATTTGTTTTATTCATATCTAACATTTGGATTGTAGAAACACAGTATTTAAATGGAAAATTAAACATAAAGGGCTTTATTTTTTAAAATGAGCGCATATACAGCATGACTACAAACAGTGGAAAATATAATAAAATACACATTTCAAAAGAAACAGGTATATGTACATACAAAACTATAAAACTGAAATCATTGTTTCTAATACTACATAAAAAGAAAATATAACACTACTTCCGCTATGACGGCTGCATTGTACCCTATGGAGGAGCATCTGCCAGCTGACTGGGCCTGTATCCAGGAGCTGTGTTGTAAACACAGACGCAGTTCCATTGAACACTATTGTGTAAACACATGTAAACTGGTACATACAAACCTGTATAACTGAAATATTTTTTTTTGACAACAAAAATACGTTTTTCTTTGCAGCCTCTTTCACAGGCAAACAAAGACATTAGTTATTCAGAGCATTCCCTGAACCCTTGTTAGTAAGGAAAGACATTGTATAATGCTAAAGTCATGATGTAATGATCTTTTATTTGCTATGGGTTTATTACATTTTCACTTGAACAGTCTGATAAACTGATAGGCTTAAACCTGTCTATACTTTTTATCTTCTCATATTACACACAGTAAATGAAGCGTTTTACATTCATCACAGCTACAAGATCTCTATTTAACTGTCAGAATCTCATCCCTGTAAAAGGGAACAATCCTATGTAATACAGTGCAAATCATTGCATGTGTCTCGTCAGTGATTGGAATTATCTTGTCAATCTCAATTGTATTATCACTCTCATCTCATTTTCAGCTGATCCCTCTATTTTTAGTTTATTTATTATTTTTTGGTCTACAAGGATGCAAAAAAAAAGTTTTAAAATTATTTTTAAAGACATTAAATTAGGTCAAATATGAAATGTATTTACGTAGAATTCTTAACCTAGCCAAACCAGACGTACAGTAGTAGATGTATTTGTATTATTCCATTGGAATAGATAACAGAATGAATTGCACATGGAGGTCAGACAGAAGAAGGTAATCTTTTTTAATTTACTGTTTGATTTGTCTGCTTCCTGCAGGCATGCTGTCTGGGGCCCTTTGATTTATGAGTAAATATTGCGTTTCTCTTCTTTGGTTTGGTCTTCTTAACACACTGGAAGAACAGCTATCATTGAATTCTGATGATGACCAACTCACTCACTTGTGGTTGTAATTGGATTTCTAAATAATATAATAAGTTACGCTATTGTTTTTAAAAAGAATGTCTCATAACAATTAACAACTTACACCAAGACATAAGGTTCTTTGCCGTCCAGTTTGATTTTTTGGGGGGGGAGGGCACACATATACTTTTTGACTACAGTAAAGTAATAACTCAATGTTTAAAATGATGGACTAAATGTTTGTTTGTTTTTTGTTCTTTTTTTCTGCACAACCTGGCTGACTGGCTATTTGATGGTTGATGCACATGAAAAGGGCCTCATTTATTTTACAGTAAAGGAGATATTCAACACGTCGGGGTCATGCTATCTGTTTTGACAGTTTTCTTCTAACACAAATCTTCTGAATGCATGATTTCCCTCTTTCTTACTGGTACAGTTCTTCTTTTTTGTGAAGTGCCTGGCAGGAGGCTTGTTAAGAACACCTGGCTTTTGGCCAAGACATAAAGTAGCTCTGGAGAACATGCATATTCCTGTACTTTGAAATTCAACAACCAGCAGTGGTAGACATGACTGCTGCCTTGACTGTGATTTAAAACACAAACACAAGAGCAAGCCTTCTCTAATGTACATTTAAGATAGAAATCTTAGGTTTAAAAGGGTCACTTAAAAAATAACAAAGCCGTATGCTCTGAATGCTAATTTTACATTCAGTTAGCTCTGTGGCTTACCAGACACGTTAAGGGTGATATTAAAAGCAGCATCATTCCTTTAACTAATCACTGATAAAAGTTGAAAGGTGACTTCATCATGGATGATAATGGGGTACAGCACAGTGTGCAGCTCGTTGTCAGACACATTTAATTTATCAGAAATGTGTTGCCTTGCTCACAGATACACCTGGTTTAGTTCTTCAAGACCTGGCCCATTGTAAATCGTGATCTGAAGCACGATTCCTTTCCTAGTGTGTAGGTGTAAAAGAAACTGCAGACGCTGATCTTGTGGGTGATCCGTAGAAGCAGTAGGAAGTCTTCATGTCTGTGTGGGAGTTCAGACACTGTTCAGTCCAACAACAACAGCAGTGGGGCAGGTCTCACAAGGGTTAAATACTTCAAACTGCAAATAGAGACTATCGAGACTTTTCACTTTCAATGGAGGGTGTGGCTGGCCCTAATCCCTATTGTACAGGAGAAGTCCCATAGTTTACACAGACCATATATACACAGATGAAGTACTGTGTGATTCAGCAAGATGGTGAAAAAACCCGGTAAAAACCGATAGACGCACAGAGACAAAGTGTAAATCAGTCCACTTTTTCACTTCTATATTTACATTCAATTGTGAGAGTGAAACTATTTCGCTTTTAGTTACTGTCTCCCAGTGCATTAGTCAGGGTCTTGACTCCTGTTAATAGTTCATGCCTTGGGGTGAATTGTAAATGCCATTGCCTACCTTTTGGTCGAGAAAGCACTGTAGCACAACAGAATGCATCTATCCACGCCAGTAATGAGTTGGTTAAGAGCTTTAACACAATGTTTACTGTGAATCAGCAGTTACTGCCTTTTCGGTGCTCTAGTGGGAGCAGCGGTTGGGAGGGTTGAGCGAGGGTCAATACACAGCTAATGTTACAGATGGAAAACAATCTGGGTTGAAAGTAAACAAAAAAAAAAGAAAAAACACACTAGGGTGCAGCTGTCAATCCTTTCTTAGAAAAAAATATTTTTTATCATTAACATGAGGGGGAATTTGTCAACAGCTTCAAGGTCATATCAAGGTCATATCAGTGCATCTTATAGGTAAGGGATTGCTGGAAATCATGTTGTTTACTTACTGGCATTATGAAACCATAGGAAACTTAGAACATTATCTTAGAAATAGGGAAGTCAAACATGAAGTCATGATGCAATCATGATGTTATTCTGTATAACTTTAAACACAAATTAAACATCTTAAGAAGTATATAAGACAACATTTTTACAATAAAAGCCAAAATAAATATGCCTCATAGGGTAAGAATTGGACGTTTTCAATAAAGTCTAATCCTTACAACAAAAGAACGATCCCCTTCTATACCACGTGAGCAAATCAAGGGATCACCTGGAAAAGAAGAAATCACCCATCCATCCAACTACAGCCTTCTATGCCTTTTTCCTTTCAATAAAATGTGACAGGAATCATGGTTGTTTCTTAAATGGGGATCACTCCTACTCATTAAAAATGTATTAAAAAAGAAATAAAAAAGAAATACCATCAAACACGCAATTGCAGATCAATTACACCCCCTCAAGGCACACACAAACTATTTAGGCAATAAAGCAGCTACACTTTCAGACGCCTCTATGTTATTTCAGCAGGTTTGCCTATTTCTGCACGTTGCTGAATTATCCAGAGACAAATGCTCCAGAAAACTTCCATATGTCCAGGAAAAAATAAACTCAATACCCTGAAGTCATTATCGGATCTGTTAATCAGCGCCCAAAACTGTCAGAGGTAAGGTTACATTTTTAGATATCCCCTGTTTGTGCTGTAAAGCTAGATAACTACGATTTTCTGCTTATAAAAATAAATATCTTCTACAGATCAATACATAAATGCCTTCTACTGGTAACACATTACATTCAGTGCCCTTTAATTACACTTCATCACACTGTAATAACACTGTAATTGCATGGCCTGGTTGTGTAGTAGTTACATAGAAACTGCTTGTTTAATTACAAGCTCAGCTCCTAGCAGCTTCTGTAAACATGCTTTATTTACATGTGTGCTTACAGAATGAAATGTCTTTCTAGGAAGAAGACATAAGGATTGAAGGTGCTATGAGCACAAGAACCACATTTTCAATGTTTTGGGCCATGCTCACATTTTTTTACTGTACATTTGTTGAAAAGCCCCATTAGCGCTTGAAAAGCCATCTTTTGCATGAGGGTACATGGTATTGCAGATAGGCTGAAGCATGATATCGCAGGCATATCCTTGTCTCACACAAAACCCACATAAATACAGCAAATATGTTCCAATGCACAGCTCTTTGCCAATAAAAATATAAATAATGGTAGTCAGAAAATGTTTTGGGAACCAACCAGAAACGGCAAGGGTTTCACTTTAAATTAATGAAACAACGCTTTGTTCTAGGAAATATGTATTTTACCAGTATAATAACCAGACACATTAAGGTTAATTTAACCATATTAAATCTCAGCAGTAAAAGCAAGACAGATCAAAGCCATCATTTATGAGTTCAGACTTGAATATTGTGAGAGAGAACAGTGCTGTGGGTGGAAACTTTGTGTGTGTGTGTGTGTGTGTGCCCTTAGGAGTTTGCTGCTCTTAAGCCAAGTATGTTATGGACCAATTCCGACCCCATCAGGAATTTAGCTATATTAACATAGCAGTTCATGCAGAAAACTGTTACTGTATTTTTCTTTGAAATCCATACCTGGAGTACTTTACAGAAACAAGGGCTTGCATCAGTCTCAAGAATTTCACCTTGCTTTGAAAAAGTCAATGACAGAATTGCACAGCACATACACATGACAGCAAAACACAGAAGCAGACAGGAAGCCTTCTCATTACAGCACATTACAGAAAGAAAAAATGTTATTCAACAGCTGCATTTATTACCATGCAAAAAAAAAACCCCAAAAAAGCATTTTGTTTTTATTGCACCCTATCGGGAAATCAATACATTCAGAGCACGAGAGGATTTGCCAGATATCTTGTATGTTTGCACAGTTTCATGCTTGTGTATTTTAGCTTTTTTCCTTGACAGTATGTGAACAACCAAGCCAATTCAAACTAATAAAAAATGGTAGACCAAACAATGTTCTGGCTGTTTCATTCCTCTGTGGAATATTGGCTTTATAACATTCAAAATGGGGAAATGAAATCATCTCAAGTTTATATCATTAGCTCATCAATGCAATGCTATAATAACACACCTTCACAGATTTGAAATGAAGCTAAATGAAAACGACAGGACTATGACTCACCACAACATGCTGTACAAAATGTTTTTTATTTGCCATACACTCATTGATTTTCAGGTATCTTGTATTTAATTGTATATACCAATGCTCTAAAAGGAGATTCTTTGACTATTTAAGAACTGATGTTCTATGTATTTGTATATATTGATATTGTAACAGAAATTGTACTGTATGCTACCTGTGGTATAACACCATGCAAACAACTATACATTCTAATAATTATCCATACTGTATACTTAAACGCTCCCAAAATATCCTATATGGTATTACATGAACAATTTGTGCCTAAGAAATATGTCTGTCAATCTCAACAGAATGTGCACTTAGTGCATCCAAATACTATGCTTTTCCTAATGAACCCCTCATTTTTCAGGTCTGTGTGCCTAATTGTTGAAACGTTGCAGGCCTGTCAGTGCTCAGCTTTCCTTGGCTTTCCATGTGGGTGGAAAGCCAAGAAATATGCTACGTCACAGTTAAAATATAGGATAGCTGTGTGCACCATTTGCTCCTGCTTGATTGATGGTGTTTCTTTTTTTTTTTAGATTTACTGGATAGTTAAAACAGTTTAAATGTTAAAATGACCAGGTATAATGTGTTTTATTTTCTGAAAGAAAAAAAAAAAAAACATTTGTACAGCATTGAATAAGCAAGTCATACATGAAAATTACGTTAGGCTTTTTTTCATGTTTTGTTTTGTTTAACAAAAAGAACTGCTCAAATAATCTTGACAGTTTCTAAGTGTATATATTTAAAGGTTTAACAGTAGCAGTAAGGCACCAACGATACCTTGAGTTTTCAAAAAGGAACACAACAAGAGTCTCAAATGCTGTATGATTCCTACACAGGTCATCCATGTTAGTGTTTTATGCACTTTTAATACCCTGTGTGTAAGGAGCTAAACTTCTTTGATCAGGCTCTACATGGGTTAGATGGACCAGCAGAAGTCCTTAAATCGCTTGTTCTGTGGCTGCCATCTGTTCTGTGATTGGATTCTCTTACCGCCTCAGCTCATATGACATGCAGATGTTTCCAAATATTTCAGAAAAAAATGGATCTCGCTGCTCGTTGCGTATACACGTGACTAAGCTGTCTTTGCAATATCTGCATATTCTGCTGCCATAGAAGTCCTTCCTACACAAATGCATTCATAACATAAATATTGGTCTTTTCAGTGTAAGATCAAGAAAAAAAACATTTTGTGGGCAGTTCTCCTAACTCCAGCCTCTTGAATCCAGGAATACTGTCTATTTAAATGTGTGTGTGTGTGTGTGTGATATGCAGGGATCAGACAGTCTGCAGTATATGAATTCAGAACTCCAACCTCCCACGGAAAAGGCCTCATACCTTTCTCCTTCCCCTGTTTTCTCAGAAGCCTGTGACTCCATGCCAACAGCTGAATGAATCTGATGGCTATCATCAGGAACATCTAATGAAAACCAAACAGTCCTCTGAAACCTTGAGACATTATTTATTGTTAAACTCAGCCTGTCTAGTGATTGCGTTTTGGTTGCAGGCTGGTGTATGTTTTTAATTGTTGATAACAGTGGGGGATGACTGCTGTACTGGAGGCCTTGGTCGTTTTATAAGCTTGCAAGAATAGCATTTCTGTGCAAAATAGGTATTTGAGTATTTTCTTGCCATGTTCTGCCTTGAGTCTTAATTGAAATCCCTGCTTGACCTTAACTGTACTTTAAATTGTATTAACCTAGTAATGGCCACAGCTAAATGAGTGTCGCCAACACTGATAAGAAAGCTTACGATTTAAGTATTTCAAAATAAAATAATGAATCACAGTAATTCATTTAATAGATTACATTACTGGTATGCATGAAAAGTTTCAGATAAGAAAATATGCATTACACATTCACCATTGTCACAGTGTAAAAAAAACAAATTAGAAACAAATATGCAGTGGTACAGTATATTATTATTATTTATTTCTTAGCAGACGCCCTTATCCAGGGCGACTTACAATTGTTACAAGATATCACATTATACATTATTTCACATTATACAGATATCACATTATTTTACATACAATTACCCATTTTTACAGTTGGGTTTTTAATGGAGCAATCTAGGTAAAGTACAACAGCAGTGGGGTACAACAGCAGTGTCCCCCACTGGGGATTGAACCCACAACCCTCCGGTCAAGAGTCCAGAGCCCTAACCACTACTCCACACTGCTGCCCTATATCATTGTAGAAACAGAAGAAAGATAAAAGAATAGGACACACAATAAAAATGCATGTACAATACTTTTTTGCTCAAAGTCCACTTCCTTTAATGAATGAATATACTCCAGTATTCCATCATTTGAGGCTGTGGAAACAACAACGGTACACCTTCTCTTTGTTCTGAAAGCCCCACACTGGCAGCACAGGGAAATGCTTGTTGAAGGATAGCATAGGCAGATGGCTGAGGCAGAGCCCATTTACTGGAGTTTACAGGCTGCCAGGTAAGATATTCAGTTCATATGCAGGACGGGATGAATTTCTGTCATTTCAATTAGGAAATGCCACCTGCCGGCATAGCTGAAAATCAACCTTTTGTCTCGCCATCAAAGCAATTATTGGTTGGATTTTGCAAATGCAAAAATGCAAGCTGTTTTGCAACTGTGCAAATATTATTGAAAGGTTCTGAAGCCCTCTGGTATTACTATAGAGAATGTGTGGGTGTTGCAGCAGTGTACAATAATGTGAACTTGGTTTCAACACTGGTAAATTACATGTGAACCTAAAAAAAAAAAAAGACAATTAAGGAGACAATTAGAAGTCATACAATACAAAATACTGCATTGCATTCCAAAATCAACATATACTGTTGCTACAATGTTTTGCAGGGTGAAAGCTTATAAGGTTCTAAGTACTAATTCAAATCTTTGAAGAGGATGGTACAGTACCTGCACCAGTAGCTTTCCATTTCCATTACCCAGAGAACCAATTTTCCTGTGCATAGTATAACCAAATTATAAATGAATATAGTACTCACAAGAAGACAGTCCTTTACTATAAGAGAGAGTGCACTGTACACATAGTCAGTTATGAAATCCATTAGCCATTCTTTAGATGTAGTGTCTCTTAGGGGGTATTTGCACTGGAGAGATTAGAGCAAACGTTCTACGTCTGGAAGCGGTTCAGATCGATTGACGCTCCATGGGAATGGTTACACTCGGCCCTTGGGAAGTCACGCAGTGTTTACCTGGGCGTGGAACATGGGAGTGGATAAAACCTGGACCAAGACAAAACTGCCTGGATGGGCCACGAAAACAATGAAGAATTTACATCCAGCAGATATTTAGCAACCTTAAATGTTTGAAAGCTTAGATGATGTGATCTAATAAATCCCATGTTCAGATCTAAGTTGTGGGCAAGCAAGTTCCGTTGGGGCTTAATTAGAATTTGCTGAATTCTGCAGAACTTTGTGTGGCTTGACAGTACAGCCACCCGGTTATCAAAGAAGCAATGACAAACTAAGCCCGTGGGCGTAATTCGAGATACATGATTCTTTTGGTGGGTCTTCAAAATTTCCAAGAGCTTGATTTTGTTTGGGCAGGTGCCAAACACTGTTGCCTAAATCAATGTTACCCCTCCTCCTTATGTTCTTCCCCGCTACCTTGTCAGCCTTTGTGAGGACATGGACTCCCTGCAAAAGTTAATAAAAAGAGATGTGTTTTAATAAGAAATTACAGAAGCTATAGTTTCCTTGAGCTACAGTATACTCACATGATACTTCATGGGGGTGCACAAGCCAGGAGAGAGATGCAGTACCAACCTTTCAACTTTAACCCTCGGTATAATGAAAACTTCACTGTCAGCAGATTCATAAACTCCCCCACGGCTGCTGTGTTCAGACAGAATGTCTTAATTTTAATTGCCTAGCAACGGAAACGTCCATCCAAACAAATTTGTTTTTGGTGGCAGCTAAACAGGAATGATGATGAAAAAAGGAAGCAGCAACTTTACACAAAAGGCATTTAGATTTACAAGCCAGGGCGCTCTTATGAAGAATTATATAGGATGAAGAATAATTGCAGTTCATATGTAAAGTTTTCACCTTGGAATATATAAAGTTACTGATGGCCTTGACTGGGGTTACTTCAGAGTCTCAGAGGAACATCTAAATTGATAGAGAGCATAGCTTTTAATACTATGTAGTTTGGCCTTCCAACTTCTTCTTTTGATTCCTAATGATAGTAATTGTAGAAGAAGTTGACTTTTCTCAAGCTGTCCACGAGATTGTGATCCACAGCACTTAGTCTATTTATTCCCCTCACCCACATGTTAAATCACATTCCACCCACTTGTTCATGAGTTATCACTCTCTAAAATAGAAATGCACGATCTCAATAATTATTTTATGTACGAGTATGACGTCTAGACAGTATATAATGTTGCTTATTGTTTGTTCCACTGATTTGTATACTTTATAACACTGTAAACCACCTCGGAATAAAAAAGGACATGTTTTGTTTTTTAAAAATGCATGGTCTTATCCAGTACATTTCCATCTACAGTTGCCAAAAGCAATTGTGTCAACCCTAATGCATTTTTGCATAATTTATTTTATTCTAGGCTGTTGACTTTGATTTCCTTAGCATAAAGAATGAACTGATACGTAGCTTTCTTTTTTTTTTTAGTTGATAAGAAAATGAAAGAACTCAGCTAATCATAACCTTTAAATGCTGATCATATAAAAATGGATTATCACTATCCCAAATGTAAATAGAAAATTGGTAAATGATTAATGTGGATCCCATTCTTGTGTTTTTTTTTTTTTTTTTTAAGTAAGCAATAACGATGGCCTTCCTCCAGAAGAGAACCATTCCAGTTTCTATTGAATCATTAACCAGTAAGGTAGTGACTTTCCTGAGGTTTAAATACTGTTTGCTCCAAACTGCATGTATCATTAGAACTTGAAGTTCCTTGCAAACACATTGTTTAAAAGAAGCAAACATTTCAGGTTAAACTGAGCTGAACCAAACGCTTTCTGCTCCACAGCTTTATCTTGTGTATTATTATTATTATTATTATTATTATTATTATTATTATTATTATTAATAATAATGCTGATGTGGTGTTTGTGTCTTAGTAGGAAGCACAGCTGTTCTGCACTACAACTTTCAAATCCTGTTTGTTGGGGGTTCAACTTTGACTTACTCCGTCCCACACAGTTGAAAATACAGCTGTGCCATTCTGGTCTGTAATGTCTTTCACAGTTTGGGGTGCCTTTGTGCTAGTATGGTTATACTAAGGATTGCATACTGATTTCTAAGGCAAACCAAAAATTGTTTTTGAAGCATTTTGTATGTTCAGTTGGTTTAGGTTTGTTTAGGTGCCATTCTCGGATATTTTGTAATTCTTTTCCAGTAACATTGTGTCTCTATTACACTGTAAAAACATAGTCATTACATACACATATATGTAATTACAGTGCAAGCACATTGCACATTACAAAAATGGGAATATTGGGAGTTGCTAGCCTAAAATAGATTATAAAATAGATTTCATAAATTACAGTGTAGCTAGACACAGCAAAGTGCTTCTGAATGTGCCATTAAGCACGATGTCCACTCCAACACCAAATACATCTTCCTCCTCTTCCCCTTAAAGAGAGCCTGTCTAATAGGAAAGAGCATGCATGCCCAAATAGCTAGCCTGTAGAAATATGTTTCACACAGCAGACACTATTGTAACTGAGTTTCCTTGTTGAACTGTTGTCTGAAGCTGTATTGTTTGAGGGTTTTGGAGGCTATCAGGAGGGAGATAAGAGCAGGGCATTTTATTCGCTTCTCATTTAAACTATTGAGGGATTTTGTTCTGCCTGACTTGTTCTGGTGATTGGAAGGGCGGGGGTGGTTTAAATTATTGCAAAACATAACAATTGTGTCCTTTCCTTTTTCTCTGGAGTTCAGAATCCTGCAGATGCTAGCCCAGCCTTTTGATCCTCTTTTCCACCCCCCTTTTATTTTGTAGTTTGTTGGTGTTTAAAAGATGGACTTTTTGAAGTTTTGTAGCAGTAGATATGCTTCTCTGGGTTTGTAAGTACTTAATGCTGCCTGCTGTTCAGAGGTTGATGTGTAAAAGCTGTCTCTGTCTGTGCTTCCTTCAGTTTAGTGGGGATGTGGCTGAGGCTGTGAATTGCTTAATTAATGATTAATTAGGCTCCAGCCACAGGTGTATTTAAAGGGTGTTCACGGGTGTTAGTGAAGGTGCGGTATAGTTTTGTCGTTTTGTGAAATGTAAATAAATGCGTGTGAGAGCTTAAACTGTAAGCGTTCTCATCTCTGAGTCTCCTTGCCGACGCTACCGCATCACAGAGACTAAACTACAGTAGTTCAGTTTCATGGTATGTATTTTACACCACTAAATAACAGTGTATTCACATGACAATGTAAAAACATGATATATTATCTGCAGTTACACTGTACCTGAATCCTCTTTTGGCTTTATTATTGTTTGCATTCTTGTTTTATTAGCTGTTTTTTTGCAATATAATGCATTTATTATTTTTAAAAAGTAAACAATCTACCATTTCCTGTAGATAAAAGCAGCATATCCTGTCTCCTTTTTCGTGTCATCAACACTGTTAATTGCATTCACTGATGGAGTTACCAAAGTAGATCCATCACTGTTAAATTGGGACCTTGTGAGTTCAACAAGCCACCCGGGTTTTTTCCTACTTCCAGCGTGACCTTGTCCGAGGGACCTCAGTCTTATAAATCATGCATGTATTTAGTGTGGGAAAGTGATGCTGGAGGCCAAAGAGTCAAACCAGTAAGGATGTTAGAGTATGAACACTCATCTGAGATTGGAAATGATGCATTAAAAAAGAAACAAACACGAATGATTGAAACATTATTGAGAGCATGTCGACCCGACCCGGGTCAGGGGCAAGTGTGGTACTGCAATGTCTGACTATACTGAGTAATGAAAGGCTAATATTTTATATAAGTGCACTTGCTTACCAAATTAGTAACACAGTGCTGCACAAGAATGCATTGTAGATGCAGAGTATCCATGCAGACTGACAATTGGTGGTTATGTAATGTGGTGTGGGCTCCTTGTTAATATGTGTTTAATATACATCAGGAACCTTCTAATGTGGCTCTTGCGCAACACCACACTGCACACACATGCCATCCCTTTTCTTGCTTTCTTCCTTTAATCCCTGTTTCAGCTGCTCCCCACTCTGTATTGACTCCTACTGGGAGTGTTACAGCTGCAGGCTTCCGTACAGCTGGGGTCCGTTTGTTGATCTCTCTCTCTCTCTCTCCATCCAGCAGCGAGCCAAGCCTAGAGGATGAAAAGTTCAAAATGTCCCTTTCCTCTCCGGGGGAGAACAAACGCACTTCTCCCACTCCAAGGATAATATCCCCCTTTTTGGCACAATCGAGTCTGGAATCAGGCCACGTCAGCACTAAGATTTCCTCTTCCAATCTGACAAGGAGAAATATTTTTTGTAGCACTCGGAAATGATGGGGTTTGGAGAATTACACATGAATCCACTGTTCCGAAGCCATTTCTACTTAATGGCCCACTGCAGTACTATATTATACATAATATTGTTTGTGGAAATACAAGATGTGTGATGATATCAATATAGTTTAGGTTGAGGGAATGGTGCCACACACAGCTTTTGGTATGTTAGGGGTTTTTTTTCTAATGGGAAACCGTACAGCACAGTTAAGAACAAATGCTGCAGAACTGATAGCCAACTGAGCCATTGACATAATCGTAGGTGAAAAGTTTAGGTGGACGTTTACTTAGATGATTCCTTAGTTTTCAGATATCAAAAACCCCAAAACAATAAAATCAAACATAATGTCAGATTTTTAGATAAGATTTCTGAAGACTTGACTCTTTTAACTATAAGAATGAGAAATCAAACTGTTTTCAGCACATCATACTGTTCTGTATCTGACCAAGTGGGCAAGTACAAGGTAGCATTATTATCTCAACTCTGACATGGTATGATCATTTCAATTTGAAATGAAGAGAAGTGTACCACTCTCTCCTCCACCCAGTGATGGCTCTGTGTTGAAAACAACTTGAGTTTCTGCATTAAAAAAAGATGTAATTATGCAAACTGCACAAGGTAGCGTGAAAGGAAATAGAAAACTCAAAATCGATTAGCAATCATTTAAAATGGATTTGCTGTCTTCCAGGTTTGATGAGCAGTGCCCAGTGCTATTCTGGATAATTATTTCCCCGGTTTGTTTCCAGTTAAGGTATGTTTCAGACACACTAGTAGAAAACTGAATGAGTTTAAAAGGTAACGTTTCAGTAATGCTGTTCGAGAAAACCTTCACTAAACCTTTTTAGGGTGCTGCCATTTTCCTTTTACCAACCACAAAATGGAGACCAGTCAGTATATGAAGTCTGTAGCTCTGTAAACTATTCAAAATGCAGCCCTGTGGTTGGTCTGAAAATGGATTACTCAAGGTAGTTGGTAGCCTGTTGTGCAAATTGAAAGAAGAAAAAAAAAGCTTTGTTAACCTGTCCGTTCTTGCTCTAAAGACATTTCCAGACTTTTGATCGGTGTAGGGGTTTGTGCAAACCCAGTTAATGTTTAATAGTAGATTCTATAGTCTATAGGGAACAGCGTGTTGCTTAAATGTGGCACAAAGACTATTCTTCCTAATGTGGTATTTCTTTGTGCACTGGTAAGGGGCTTAACATTTCTTATTTTGATATATACGGCGTTGGTGTGAACTAAACATTATTATTATTATTGTGTTGCTCTGCCAAAAGAATAAATCTAAATGATTTATTTTGAGGCATTTCATTGAATTGCATTCAGTTGCAATTATGTCTGGGTTGTACCAGGTAGACAGCCAAAAAGATATGAAATGCAGTGAGTGGTACATGAAGTCATAATTATCAACCAAATTGCGAGTAATAATAATAATTATTATTATTGTTATTATAATAGCCTTTCTGAATAGATTACTGCCAAGTGAAAAAAAAATGTTGCAAATCATTTTCAACTGTAGACCTTCCAGCATTCAAACTGACATGCAAATGACACTAACAGAACCTCCAAGGTATTGAATCTCTGTGTTCAGGCACATCCTGAAAATGTAAAAAGAATAGGTCGCTATACAGTACATACTTGCCTTTCTGCATAAACAAATGTACTTGTTATTGGAGAGCTAGAATTAAAATGCACTTCCAAATTTAACTGTAAAAAAACAAGCAGAGAATGAAAAGAAGAAGAAAGGGGACTATCAGTGATAATGCTGTAAGGGCTAATAGGAGGTAAGACTCCTTGGTTAATACTCCTTAAATACATTGCTCTCTCCAGTACCAGCTCTGTGGTGGCAGACATCCCTACAATCCAGAGGCAGCAGAGAAATTATTATTATTATTATTATTATTATTATTATTATTATTATTATTATTATTATTATTATGCAATCAAAATTGAAGACAAATATGTTAGCAATAAATAAAGAATTAACTTTAGCAATAACAAAACTGGATCAATTTTAATGATCTGAAGAGTGTCACACTTCTTATATAATTATATACAGTAGTATAGTTAAAAGGGCTGGGAGATGGGGCACACTCGCAGGATTAATACAGAGTTAAAGGGTGGTGGTATTTAGATTTGCCCTTGCTTTGGTCATTAAACTAGATCCCAGAGTTTGATGATGCTTGTTCAGAAAGAGAATAATTTCACTTGACAAGGCTGACAATACAGTTCACGTTAAAGGAACTGATATTTTGATACACTTAAATTTAGTGGTTTCTCCTTGGAATTAAAGGCTATGCAATAATAAGAAGAACTAGAGTACAGCTTCCAGTACCAGTACCAGTACCAGTACCAAACACTTTAGCAAATAGTGCAGAATGCCAGTACCAATACCAGTACCAAACATAGTAATCATGACCCTATCTGCACTCTCTCTGGAGTTATAAGCCAGTTTTACATTTGACCTTTAGGAGAGGTCAGAGGTCACAGGCAATGACATTTTTTGATAGCGCATATATGGGTTACTATATGTGTTCCATAGTAACCATGCCATGTTTTTTGTTATAGCAACTTCCCTTGAACACCCTTTAAAGACTACCACACTAGATAAGTTTTTACCAGTTTTTGGTTCAATCGGACAAGCGGTTTGGTGGAAGAAGATCTTCGTAATTTGTGATTATGCCGTCATCCAAGTGTGATTATGATGACATCCAACATAGCTGCCATAACACACAACCCATCAGCTTCTTATGAACACCAGTTTATCTTGGCCTATCCCTCAACAAGTATACCCAGTTTCAGCACTCTGCAACAAGTGATTTTCGAAAGGCTAATTTTTACATTTAGGCAACTCGTTTTTCAATTAATGCAATATGGCGGCCAAACCATGTGACCTACGACACATTTTTTTTTCTTCCTCGACATTTTCCCATAGGCATCTATCAACCTTCTGATTTTCATGAGTTTTCGAGCAACTCTGACAGAAAGAAAAATAAGAAGAAGAATAATCCCAGTAATAGCAATAGGCTTCCCAGCCTATGGCTTCCACATTATTTTGGGTTTAACATCATTCTTGCACAACCACAGCCTTCATCCATTCAAACTAGAAAAACAGACGGCTAAGTCTCTTGCAGAGTTATGAAGTCCGACACATCTCATTTTTTGACGGTACGTCTCTTCAGTTTTGAAACCACAGGGGATTTGACAGCACTGATAGTGCTTCAGGACACCTGCCTGTATTATTTCTGATTATTGTAGCTACTTGTGACATTAAAGAACAATAACATTTAACCAAGTCAATTTTAAATATATGAAGCATATCAGCCTGCACATTGTTCTAATAATGCACCTTGTGTTCCATTGTGTTGGCTCAATAACGTCTGCCCTTTTGAGGGGACGGCAGTCTTTAGTTGCAGTAATCCTAGTGTTATTAATGTTAGAAAAGCCATACTGGTCAGGAGCCACCCAGTGCTACACTGCAAGCTGTTCACTGAGGCAGGGCTTTGTAAAGTGTTACAGGATTAGGTAGACCTTGGTCTGAGTATAATGGCAAGGGAAGAAATGCTATTCAGCATGTGCAGATCGTTAATAAATCAAATATATTCTGCAGTGATTGGATCCTTCTCACATCGTGCCAGGGTTTCTGTTTCATGCACGGATGCCAGATGTTCTCTTCAGGGAGGTGGGATGTATCATTGAGTAAATCAGCAGTTGATCTGTGGAATATATCATGTTAATACTTCAATTGTCACAATACAGGGTGTGCATTATTTTACATAACAGTACAGAATAAACATAGTGAGAATTTACAGGCTGCGGCTACATTAAAACTTTGCTTTGGAGAATAATTGTGATCTGCTAAACTTTCCTCTGTTTAACTGATCTATCCCAAGAAGTGGTGTTTACAAGTTTTTAAATATATTTCTGACAGCACCCAACAATGCAACAAAGAGAAGGAAAAGAAAGAAAATAAAAGTAAAGTAAATCTATAATTGCAGATTCTGCGCCTCAGCCTGAGAAGCAACAATAATCCTTGTTGCACTGAGCGCTGGAAAATATAACCGAATCTGGTTGCTAGTCATGGGCTGCCGCGGTGCTGCAAGCTGTTCATTTCAACAGATAATTGTGTAGCTCAGCGGTCAGCTAGAGATGGGATTAGAGTTCAGAGTGAAGCAGAGAGTTACTCGGATCCCATTTGTCACGTTTTGGTGGTGGAGAGGCTAGTAGCTCTCCCTTGGGGCCTGCCTTAAAGGCTGTAGATTGAGAACACTGATGCCTTGAAGATTGAATACTTCACAAGAAGGCTCGGGCCCATCAGGAGAATAATGGACTAGAACATACTTAAGGCCCTTTGTTCTATGACAAGCCTGTCGCCATGACATTTCCACGATACTCTCTCCTCACTGAAAACCCTTGAGTGGCAAGCTGGATGTGAGCTTTTTATATCTTTAAAGAGCTGAGAAATAACAGTTGCAGCCTAGTGCTGAGAAAACCTGCTGAGAATACATAGTGGTTTGTAACAGTCCCCAACCGCCCTTCTCTAAAACCTGAACCACACTGTGGTGGTATTATTTTGTTTTAGTTTTTCAAATAATTGGGTACAGTCAGAGTCTTCCTTTTATATACTTCAGTGGCTTTTGATTCTGAACAAAATGGGAAAAAGAGAAAATTGAGCCCAGTGGACAAGCAGTCTTTTTTCTAGTGTCTGAGTAATAACTTTGCAGACGCCACGGGTTTGGAAAATATACCTTTCTAAACCTTTGGCAATTGGATTAAAGTTTCATTGAACTTATGGTTGATTTATGTTTTGAATCTAACACAGAGGGGAAGATGGACTAAGATGGGCCAGTCGCAGCGCAAACATACCTCAGTTTGCATTTTTATGCAGGAACGTCCATAATTACATATTCATCTAAGGCTGAACCGCAAAGAAAAACTGCTGCCGCAAAGCATTCCCTGAAAAGAGACTAACAGCATTGCGCTTGTTTAATACATTTCACCCCAGACTTCCGACTCGTTTGCAACTGGTTTGCGACCATAGCAACAACACTTTAGTACATCTACCCCAGAATGTAATTATTTATTTATATAACAATACTAAATGTTTTAACAATAGCCAGGTATTGCATACGTTTAATTTTATGTATGTATGTATGTATGTATGTAACAATTCCATCAAGTTAAAATATTGGCTTTAAAATACAAATCTGTAGATTTATTAACTCAGAAGTTATTTTGGATTATCCACAGCAAAGGCTTACAGAATGATAATCTCTGTTAGTACCGATAGAGATTATCTGTTAGAGTATGTTTAATGCGCAGAGTTCAACATTCATGGCATAAAAACAGAAATGGCTGCATGAAAAAGTGACCTGTGGAATCAGAACTGTAGCGATTTCACTGAGCTAAGCTTGTGATTTTACAAGGCATCAAACGAATGTAAAACCTCTTCATAAAAGACTAAAAGGGCTACATTTTTATTACAATTCCAAAAGTTAATTATCAGTTTCGATAGATAGCTTTTGATAAGATGAATAGCTGAAATGAGACTTTGAGAAACTTTTTCAACCACATATCTGCTTAGATCTGCCAAGCTGTGATTCATATACAGATTATCATAACCAGGAAACGTGGTCTAAAATGGATACACACACTGATAGGTAGCTGTATTCAAAATGAAATAATCTATGCTATGATAGAAACCTCAGTCACCATTGTTTTGGGTATTTGTGGCCCATGACCACAACTATTTCTGATGTGTTTTTTTTCCTGCCAGGTCTCCGATTCTATTGCTTGACCCCCATTAGCGCACTGCTTTGCACCAATAGACACCAATGAGCCCTTTACTTCCAGAAGGGGACGAAAACACAGCGATGACCCCAGTTATCCTTCAGGTACTGCTCTGCCAACCAAGCTTGAACAAACTCAACATGAAGCAATTTCAGAAGCGTCAAGGGAAAATTCATACCATTTTTATGTCAGCAACAATTTTCTTTTGTAAAGGAAAAACACACTGAATAGTCCTAAGTTTTGAAACTATAAATGTTTTTGTTTGTTTTTTTCTTCAAAGAAACACACATTAAGGGAAAAAACCTTTGTAAATCTTGGAAATAATGACATGTTAAACATGACTGTGCCATAATTTGCAGAGAATACAATATAAAGGGGTTATTCTGACCCATCCAGTAGTTAAAGCTTTACAATAAATACATGGATGTGGCTAGTGAGGGGGGGTCTCTCTCGCTCTCTCTCGCTCTCTCTCGCTCTCTCTCGCTCTCTCTCGCTCTCTCTCGCTCTCTCTCTCGCTCTCTCTCTCGCTCTCTCTCGCTCTCTCTCTCGCTCTCTCTCGCTCTCTCTCTCTCTCTCTCTCTCTCTCGCTCTCTCTCTCGCTCTCTCTCTCGCTCTCTCTCTCTCGCTCTCTCTCTCTCTCTCTCTCCAGTATAAATGAATGGTCTATTGTTGCCTGACAAAATTAAACTTAAATGCATGACTTGAAAGCTTACAGCTCTGTAACACTTTTCAAAGCTCATAAAATTGCAGTACCTGAATACCAGCAAGGGAAACGGCTGACAGACATCGAAAAATCGAATGGCAGTGTCCATTGTCAAGGAAGCAAATTACAGCAGAATGAACAAAAAAAAAATATTACATATTTTACCAAGACTGAGGTTTTTGAATTTTTCGGACATGAGCATGGCTGGGAGGCAGTGTTTCCGAAGAACAAATAAATGAATCTAATGTAGCTCCTTGGTTATGTGCATTGCAGGCCAGTGTAAACTAAATACCATTGTGTGGTAGGAGGAGACAAGCTTATATTTTAATCTTCTCATTCTTTTCTTTAAACCTATAAATCACTTATTTCAATCTTTAAATCAGACTTACTTAAAACTGACCATATAAAGTAAAATACATTCTAGTTCACTATAATATTGCCAAAACACATATTGTACACATAAACCTACAGACTTAAGAACACAATTATTTTTGGCAATTCTAACACAGCATTTTTACATATGGGTTAAAAGGACAGACTTCCATCTTATCAGATCAGTTATACCAGTGTACCTCACAATAAAAAGCCTATCCCATTATATATGTTTGGGTCTGGCTAATGTCCAACATTTTTTTCTTCTTGGCATCAATCACATAAGATGACATTTTAATCATACTATTAAGGACAATTCCCTTATCTGTCACTCCAGTGAAGCTGGTGACATATACAGGGCATAAAACTCCCCCATTGGTAATATTACTGAAGAAGAGGATCATTAGAATGGTTGTGATTGATGTGTTAATGCTACATGAATACAGCCCTCTGTTCTCTAGTATTTGTATTACAGTTATCTGTAGTGCAGAAGTGCTTGATAGTGATACAAAAAAAAGCTGTAATTTGCATTGTTTCATAGTCTTTAAGCTTGGTACACAGTTGCAAATAAAAACAAATGACAGTCTTACAGGTATGCTATGTAAATATGAGTAAATAAAAAAAGCGTCAGTCTCTTCAGTCATATGGGACCTGCTGCTGAAAATGCTCTGCCGAACTTGTACTAGTTTAATCAATTTTATGTCAGCACAGGTCAGTGTTTTTATTAATTCCCCTGCGGCTTAATATCCGTCTACCAGGACTAATATACTAAATCATGTTGCTCTCCCTACGTCAGGATCAACGAGATTTTAATTTGTGGTTTTGATATTTGAGAAAATGACGTATGGCTGTATGGGTACTCGCACCTTCCTTTATAGGTACATTAGTATACCACTATGGTGTTCATCTTCCTTTATAGGTACATTAGTATACCACTATGGTGTTCACCTTCCTTTATAGCTACATTAGTATACCACTATGGTTTTCCAGATTGTTCTTCTCAGAGCATCAGAAATGTACAATCCTGTGACAAGGATCTATAAAGGCCTTTGCAAAACATGAGAAATGTAGTCACATGCTTTTAGCTTTGAAACTGCAGGGAATGAAACAGCTCTGCTCTGCTCTTCAGTATCACTGAAGTGTAGAGGGAATATTCAAATGATACATGCATACAGGATGCAAGGCCCTTGCGAAGACGCCAGTAACAAATATATTAGACATAGATCAGGGGTTGAAAAATAAATCATGAGAGGGATGCATTTTATCAGGGATTTTATGCTGCCTCATTTTCTCTATAAAGATTTGCTGTTTATCTGGTGGTTGTATTGGCGTTTTGGCTGTACAGTCACCTCAGCTCTCATATTTGCTTGTTGGCAGTAGGCTCAACTTCCGAAACAGAAGATGTGTAAATTTCACCACCTTTGAGGTGGAACTGGGGCTGTAATATAATCACCGATGGGGGGGGGGTTACATCACACAGTCTTTATTAAACAGGCTTTCTAGCCATGGAGCCAACCCCCAAGACATTAACTACACACAGAGAGCAAACACATTGCATGAATGAGAAAACTAAAAAGTATAGATTGTTATGCATTTCATGCATGTTCATAAAAGAGGTACATAGAAGTATTTGGTTCTGTTGTTGAAGATCTAACCTTTTCTTGTTACCTGCCAATTGTCTATTGAGCATGCTATGATTACAAACTGTCATTGTGCTATTATACTCTACAAGGCTCCTGCAACAGCAAACCAAGCCATTATTTGTACACACAGCAGGGAATTATTCTGGGTGGTATACAAAATCCAGATGCAGGTTACTCAAATTCACTTTCCAAGAACAGAACATAGGACCAGCACAAAGCTGAAATGATTACAGCACAGAAGTTATTACCAACTTTTCTCACTCACAGAATAATGCATTTGTGGACCACTCCATTTGGGATCAGAGAGAGTCAGTCATTGACATCAGTCAAGACACAACTCTGGATTAGCAATACAACAAATATAAAATAAAAAAGCACCACTGGGCATAATGGCCATTCAACATTTCAGATGTTCTTTTGATAAACACGTTTTCATGAATACACTAGCATGGTTAGTATTCATAAAATATTTGGATTGTAACAAATCATTTTTTCTGTTGCACAAAAGGTGAGCAATGCTCCCCTTATTTCTCAAGCATGCCCTTTAAAACGGTCACAGTGACAAATGATAATGTTGCTTTGTCATTAGATTCAAGTGGAACTGGAGGTCAGGATTGACCAGGGTAAGAATTATCAATAGTGCAACACATAGGCACGCATACGCTTTTAGTCTTTTATAGATTACCTAACTGCAGGCAAAAGGCTGGCCTGCTGTGTGCAGACTGTCAGCAATAAAACACTGAAAAATACCTTGTCAGGACCTGGCAGGCCTCACTAGCATTGCAGCTGGATCCTTCAGAGGTCTGTAAATGGTCTGCTTTTTTATGGCAATTAATTTACGTTGCTTGCTGTAGTGTAAATGATATCATTAGCATAATTGTCTACTACGTACCTGTACCGCTTTTAAAAAGCACTTTGTCCATACTGGTTCTAACAAGACATTCCCCTGATAGTTTATGGTTTCAGTAATGCTGAGGGGTTGTGGGTTTTGTTGCTCCAATATTGAGTTATAATTGGTTCTGAAAATCTGCAAGCTTTGAAGAGTCTGCACAATGTCACATGATTTGAATGGAATGAGGACGGCTGCTCAGTTCCAGCACTTAGGATTCTCCAGACAAGCTCAAAGAGCAGGTCAAAGCAGGTCAAAGGCAGGCACAGCCGGATTCAGTGAAAGATAACAATACCTCAAAACAGAAGCAAATAACCCATAACCAATCAGAATAACTGCAAAACAGTATACAATTACATGTAAAGCTACACAGTTAGATAATATAACCTTTTGCCATTACTGGACTACACCTTTCCTTTAAGTTTTATATTCAGATTTTAGGACTGTAATAAAGTCATGGGTGAAAACAGAAAGGTGTATTTTTTCAAGGTCTAAAGAATGAAGTGTTGAAAGGGGGAGCCCCAGTATTTACCATCCCAGTAGTAGCATTTCCGATTTTATTCAGAAGGAAAAACAGGGAGTCCTGTAAAGACCTTGATTTTGAGCTGGATCCGCTCGGAAGTGGGTTTCCGGTCTGTCTAACTAACTGCAGCTGCTATTATATTCGCTTTCCTCGTTATGTGCTGCTTATCTAACACTTCGTCCTCGTAAAGCAGAGTCACAATACAGCATCGGTTTGTCTTCACGTAATTTACACTCAACGTTATCCATACAAATAAATAATAATAAAAAAAGAAGACGATTAGCACTAAACAAATATATTCCAATGTTGTCTTAGAATTTTAAGAACAACATACTTTGGGCCTGATATTACACAGATGGTAAAATATTTTTTTTAAAAACAAGGTTTGACTAAAATCATTTGATATGCTTTTTGCACGTTACCTTAGTAGAGAAAATCACTTATGTATAGTCACTTCTGTAATTTGTTTGTATCAGATGTCATGTGTTGCTTTCCTTTGCAATGGGTGACTAATAACCTGGCCATTGGGCTTAACAAACAATAATAATATGGGTTTGTGAGAAAGAATGTGATGTACATTAGAATCCAGCATGCTGCTTCTTTCAGGAATGTGTCAAAGTGGAGCTGCATCAAGATTAAAGAGCCTGGAAGAGGCTGAGGTGGAACAAGTACATGTTCTTTATGTGGTGCTATTTCCAGAGGGTAGAAATGGTTACCTTTGGTTACAGGCGCTCCAGATAACAGAAACTGTGTCTATCTGCTCTGCTATTTACTTTTTAAAATATCATTCTTTTTTATGCAGATTTCACTTTTCCCAAATTGCCTTCCGATCTCTTTTACTAAGCATAACATATCCAGACTGAACTGCGGTACCCTCTCCCTTGACAAAAGCAGAACAGCTTTTTAAACTGTAACCTATTGATGCATTATTACTGGTACTAGGCTCTCCATATAATTATAACACCACAGAACAGAGTCGAATGAAAAGAGAGGAACAATGGCTCAATCCAAACCACAATATAAACACACTTACAAATACTTTTTTTTTACCAATAGTTTCTTTCTCTTATTCTCAATCTATTTAGGAGAGACAGGCAGGGTGGTTTGTGAAAAATCTGTGCCCTGTATCTTACACAAAACAGTTTTGTTGCATTTTTAATCAGGAATTGAAACCTGAATAAGTAAATACAGCTGTTTAACCTTAGAATATCTAAGAACTTTTTTAAAAAACCATGCCAGAAATTAACCTCTGTCTAAAGACGAAGGCGCTATTAACCACTAAGGTATAAAACTCAGATTTTTTGTTCTTATTTTCAAAGATAAACCATGAGAGATTTTATAAGCAGTATAACCCACTCTGGCCTGTGCGATTCTGCTTCAATGACTTTCATGCTGGTTATAACTGTTGTGGGTATACCTTACCTAATTTAAACTAAAGTTGGATGTGCAATCTCCAAGGTTTTTAAACCAATTGTCACTGTTCCCTTTATCACATTTAAAGTTAAAAAGGTTGAACTGAGACAATAAAATGCAACGAGTTATGGAGATTGTACTTTAATTTACTAAAGATCAGTCAAGCAGTCCTTACTGTCCATAGAAATCATTTCTAATTTAAAAGTAACACAAAAAAAAATAAAGAAGTGTAATTTTTACACACATTTTCCAGTGTGGCATGCAGCCAGATGTTATACCTGCAATGTTTTCTATTACCTAGAAATCTACTGAATGTAACAAGCTTCCATGCTTTTGATTAAGTGTAATTAGACATTTCAATATTTTTTTTTTTAGATTTTATATGAAAGTTGTCTCGGTATCATCCATTACTACAAATATAAATGATAAAGCATGAATTATAAAGAAGAAACCAAGTCAAGCAGACATAGTTTCAGCTAGTTGCTCAGATTTTTATCTGAGCTTTTATGAAGAACCCTCTGATCCTTGTAGGGTAAGTTTGTCAAAGTATGACATTAGTTTTTGCATGTTATTTTTCATTTATTTTCTGCATGCTATGTAATGATCTGTTGTTTTATTATAAGCTGAATCTCTACTTTAATTTCTATCTTTCCATAGAACAATTAGAAATTATAGAATTAATTTTCTTTGTGGTTTTTCTCATTTTTTTTAAACTACCCAAATACTTTTGTCTGCAACTGTACTTTAAGTGACAAAACCTCTTCCCAGCGCTTATGAAATACTGTTTAGCAATGCGATCGGAGGCAGTTCACAGCATGCAATGAACTTCTGATCGAATAGCAGGACCAAAAATAAAGACCTGCCATTCACTCAGTACATACACAGGATAGTTGTTAGTTTTGCGTTGAGATTCGGGAGCAGGTATGTGCTTGTTTGGAATGGGGAAGGATATGTCATGCTTTGAAATAGGAGTCCTCATGGATGAAAACATTCTTGCTTATCATATTTGCCTGCATGGTTCTTTTTAAGAGAACTCATTTATCTTCCTAGCTTTTGCCAGGGCTCAAATATGTGCTCAAATTCTAACACTGTCAAACTGCAAATTGTAAATTAATTGCATACCAATGCAACAGTCTGTTAAGCCGCAAGAGTTGAAATTAGGTGTTATCAACACAGGACTCAACTGCTATTGTAAGGCAGTACAAAGTAAACCAGGCTAATACATATCATTTAAATTTCACATAGAATTAGGTTGGTTTTGCTGAATAAATATGAACAAAGGCATCTCATACCAATTAAAATGCTCAGGATTGTTTTAATACAGACAAGCAACTCACAGAAGAGGGAAGCATAGGCAATGAGTAAAGTATAAACCAATGGTCTTAAACAAAGAAACATGAGCAAATCTAATCTTCCAGAGTCATACACCAAGAAAGCCCACCATGCTGAATGCAGCTGACAACATGGGAGGAGTTCACACAATAGCTTGTAATGAATAGTTGTATTTCTGCTAGCTGAGGAAATGTATCACCCAGCTCCCTGAGCTTATTTTAATGTTGATTCCTTATAACTATCTAGCACAGTGCAACCCCATGGTCAAAATCCAGTGCCGCTCTACATTGATTATTTAAAACACAGACAGTGAACCATTATGGCATTGTGTATCATTCGTTGGTGCAATGCACAACTACACCAACATCACTGTTTTCAGGCAGGTAGACAGTACACCACTGAGCCACCTTTCCTTAATTGGCAGAGTCGAGATTGCCAAATGGAGACCTGAGAGAGAGCCTGTAAGTTCATGTATTTTACAATACTCTGGCTTCCCTAATGGGGACAGAACATATGTTTCATGCATTCATTTAGACTACACCATCCTGTCCCTCTTTGACCCGCTAATGGCTTTTTCCTAAAGTCTTTAATGCCTCATCTAAGGGATTAGCAGAACACACACTATTGATCTGGAGAGCTCTTGGAACCTCTGTAACACATCAAAGAAGCAAACAGCCCGTTTATAATGGGCCCAGTGGGAGGCTTCCATTAGAATCCTACATAATTTACAGGGAGCAAGCAAAGACAAACATGGCACAAGATGATGCATTTGGTACAATTCAGTGTTACTTATTATCACATTAGTTTAATTCTTTTTTTTTTAATTATTATTATTGGTAGGAGTCCAACATCCAGTGATGCTTTTAGAAAATTGAATGTGATATTAAGTTAATTAAAAGTAGCCTCAGAATGTTAATCTTCGTGTCAATTTTTAATTAGGTGCTGATAATAAAAGCAATTTTGCATATGGAAAGATCTGTCTACGTGGGAGGATGCTGCGATCCGGAGGCCAATTGCTTAGGATACAATATTGCCATTTGAAATCGTCTGACAAAACAGAGAGCAGGATCAGTAAGTGTAAGAACGTTAAGTACTGTAGTAAGAGCACTCATAAGCAGTTTCATCATACAAATGACCTGCATGTATAGCAACTATGGTTATTTTAAAATACCTGAAATACTTAAATACCTGAAACATCAAAAAGATGTCAAGCACATGTCTCTAGTCGTTTTTTTCTCCGGAAAAAGCAGAGAAAACCTTTCAATGGCCAAGTGAGACCGATAGGAGCCGAGAGAAGTCGGAAAAAAGGGGCGGATCTGAGCAATACACATAGCCCCTGCACCACAGAGATAACACAGATAAACAAACAAGATAGCTGCTTCCGCATCCATCTGCTAAAAAGACTATCCCGGACATTTGCAGAGCTTTTTGAGATGTTATAGTAGTAACATAATGAATTGGATTGCATTATTGAGGAGTTGGGTGATAAAACGAGTGATCAGGAAATGATTTATCAGTATGAAGAGGTATGTGAAAAATACAGCGAACAAGGGGTGGGGTGGGGCTGGAAATGCAGTACTGAGTGTCCTGTTGGTATACAGTGCCTTTTAAACCTATTTTACTGTGAAAAAAAATACTTTTAAACAGCACGTGTAAAATAAACAGCGTGTGTGAAAATAAATTGGACCCAACACACCCGAGAGGTGCTGAATAAATGGACCGCTAAGGGTTAAAAGATTACAGTATGCTATCATTGATTGCCTTCAGGGCTGGGATGTAGATGTGTGAGTGTGCGTGTGTGAATAGTCCGAAACAGATCAGAAAAGCCAGAGCTCCTTTTTTTTTTTTAAAGAAAGGAAACAGGATTAAAGGATTAAAAACCAAACAAAACAAACATCTACTTTGGAGAGAGTTTAGGTTGTAAAATGGACATGCTGGCCCAGTGGTATCTTTTATGAGAAAATCCATATGGTTGTTAAGTTACATTACAAGAGTGTTTTGGTGAATTGTAGCTAAATGAAGCTCTTCCAAAACATGTTGTGTGTTATTTTTGTGAATAAACACCAAATCTAAAATGTGTAATATTAAACTGGAAGTGCTTTGTTAAATGAAAGTGTACCCCAAACAAGGGGGAAACAGAATATAATTCAGAAGGCATTTTATTTAGTTACCGGTCCCTTTTTAGGAACATTTCCATGTTATTGTTTTAAAGGCACCAAATATTCTATATCCTGTTCTTCCACCAGAAGTCATTTCCTATGAGTTCCAAACAATCATGCAATAAGATATACATTATCAACTATACAACTATGTTAACCTTCTGGTTTAATCCCTGATTCATTTAATTACAACACAGCCCAATAGAATGTAATTCAAAAGTATTATCATGAAGCTAGTCCCTAAAATTCATTCTGGACATACACATTGCACCTGTATGTTGAAAGATTCCCTTGGCTTCTGACAACATACTCTCTTATGATCTATGACACATATAAAAACAAGCAGTGCACTGTAGTAATATGCATGCTTTTGACACTACATCATTGTCCTTATGGTTTATGCACAGGATCTGCTCTACAGTTAAATCTGTGTGCACTCTTTGGTTTTAGCTAGAGTGGCATGAGATACAAGCCAGACACCGTTCTCCACATCTTACACCTCTCTCTTGATAAGGTCAAGGATTTACTGACGGGCTCTGTCTAAATACAGTCCAGACAGGCACATGTTGGGGTAGGCTTGCTTTTCTGCCCACAAAGCCAATTTCACCGTCAGTATTGACAAGCGAGTTGTTGCCGCCATGCAGACTTTTTATAATCTAAGTGGATGGGCAGACCGCTCTCCATTCATTTGGGATGTGCATTACACTGCCACATCATAAATAAAATAAAATAAATATCTAAACTAATGGAATGGTCCCATTTGTGCATGCACTATTGATAAAAAAAACAATGCAGGGCATATTACCGTATCTGTCAATAACATTAATGAAGTCAGCACTTGTAAATAGCATACTTCAAGTGATCTGTTTCCTCCAGTATCCACTAACATACATCTGCCAGTCCTCAGGGTTGATTGCCAGTTTGCAATTACCAGAGCAAAGTAGACATTTTTAGACTAAAGGTCACAAGGAGGACTTTTCATTTATTGCATGTCATTTCTAAGGAACCTGACTCTCATCAGAGACTTTCAGGAGAGCGCTGAAATGAAACAGTAGATCTGTGAAAACCTATTGTTCATACCCACTCCATACATAAGTGAAGGTCACTCCGGCTGACAAGTACTCATATGATATCTCTATAACTGCCACTGAAAATAGCACCTCTGAAGGCTATGCATCTGCTTTCTTCAATTACTTCAGCTTTTTTTTAAAAAATAGGGAGGTAGGGGGAAATAGTCAAGGCATTCTTTAGCAGAAAGGGAACGTGTTGCCCTGGTGGGCAGACTAAGGGGTGGGCTTAGTTCCTGTTAATAAAATAAAAAAACAGGTCTCTGGGCAACTGCTTGTCAGCTGGTGGGCATCTATGAATCAACATTATAGTCTGTATATTTACAGCTGCAGCCATCAACTTGTAACAACCTGTCAGATCGTTAGTGTTGTAAGGAAGCAATAAGTAGTCTTGTCAGTGGTGGAAAGCTGCTCAGCCAGCTATTCATTATCTAAACTGTTTTCTATATTGTTAAATCTTGGGTTTGGAGGACGCCATTCAGATTCATTTCTCTTTGTCATCTTCTGTGAGGCTTTATCCTCCAATCGTACAACTACTCCTGATGTTTCAATGTTCAATCTAATATATAGTAAAAAGATCAAAAGTAATTTGTCATCCGCACAATGTTCTAGAAATAGCCAAGGCACCCAGGAGGAGATTGTGATACTATCAGAAGGCTGAATCGCTCCTTCTGGAGTTTGGGTATTAATCTGGGGTTGGTTCCCTGTGACTCGCTGGAACTCCTTTTGGAACTGAAACAGGCACTTAATCACTCCCATTTATTAACAAAGCACCATTTATACTAAAGCAATCAAACAAACAAAATAAATAAATAAAACTAAGACGAAAATCAGACCACATTACTTGTGGTTGTCAACGTTTTGATCTACTCAGTCTTCATCAGAATAACTAATGACACATTTTTTTCTTTTATGAAAACTTCCTAAATGTACCCAGATGTGCTGCAGTTCGGTTACACGGTTTGATTTGTTAAATCTTTTGATCTAGTTTGAGCTTCTGGACATGCCACAAAGAAAATTACATATGACTATTAAAACTTTGGTTACCATCCGGATTGCATCCAATTATTATTTTTATGTAAAAAAAATAAAATAAATAGAAACTTTGTGATTTCATTTGTTTGAGTACTTGTGTTTGTTCACATCCATCTTTATAAATCACACCAGCATCAATACCTACACACCGTTAAGCTTTTCTTAACAATCTATTTTCATTGTAAAAAAAAAAAAAAAAAAACCTGTGCAGACTAAGGTATGGCAATTATACCCATGTGGTTGGCGCTAAAACATGAACAAAAAACATGAACATGCTTTAAAATGTCCTTTTCCAAAAATAAAATGCAGCTGGTGCCTTCTTCAGTGACACGTTTTCCTTCTGAACTTTTCATAACTAATAACTAATTTGTGTGACCAGATATAGACGGATATTATTATTTAACATCTTGCCTTTTGTATTTCAATGTCAAGTCAACGCTTGAATACTGGCCCAAACTCAACAGTCAATAAACAACCACGCCACATATGGATTAGGTCATTAAACATATGGTGCAGCATATTATAACCAAGCCAAATGAGGTTTTTTAGCCGATGGTTCCTTTATACAACAGATTATATTTCCCTTTAATTTTTTATATCAGAATTCTAAATAAAGTCCCTGGCTAGTAAAGCTGCGGGATAGACGTGACAGCTCTCATTTACTGTGTGAGAACTCACTTAAACCATCTGTCTTAATGAAATCAATCATTTAGTTCAGAGCAGATGGGTGACGCCTCCATTTTAGAAATGTTAAACAGTTATTATTTTGTAGCTTGTTAGGCTAGCCATTAAAAATCTGGTAAAAGCCACTTGAAAGCACAGTTTAAAAAACTAGAAAGAGTCTTTCCCGATTATGAGCTGGATTCTCAACTCTTTTTACTTGTTACTATCAGTTTCTTTCTAAAAAGTAATTAACAATTCTAATACAAATGACTACTTACACGTTATTTTTTATTACTGTCTGATTAGATTAGCGCTGATTACGTAACCTTGTTGGACAGAAGTTATGGCCTGACAACTACAATCGAATGACACAGTAACAGGCTTGTGGGAAAGTGATAGGAAACTGAGCAGCATGCAATGAATAGCAGGAGGTCCCGAGCCTGGGTTGAGGGAGACCTCCGGCAGCATTATTCATGAGGAGCAACAGCCCGAACAATGGACATCCCGGGGAGGAAAGAACAACACGGGGCATGAGCAATGGGACCTTCCTCCCTAATCTCAGACAATTGGAATGGGCTGCTCCCTGGATTTAGTTACTTATTGTCTAGCAAGATAAAGTTCGCCATTTTCCAGCGATAACTTTTAATCTGGTTGATGACTCTGACAAGAAGTGTCCTCCCATATTATATATATATAGTATTATGAGTATGAGTGATGAAAGTGGATCATCAGGTTTGTCTTGTCCGTTAGAGAGAGTTAAAGTTAGAGTTAGAGGTAGGGTTAGGGTTAGAGTTAGGGTTGGAGTTAGAGATAGGGTTTGAGTTATGGTTAGAGTTAGGGTTGGAGTTAGAGAGTTAGAGCTAGGGTTAGGGTTAGGGTTAGGGTTGCGGTTAGAGTTAGAGTTTACTGGACAGTGACCTGAGGGCATTTGAAATAAGATCTACTTAATTATAGGAAATCCTAAATAAATCTGGATTAGCAAAACTAAATCTCCAGGGTCCTGCAACATACATTATCGTATATCAACTATAAAATCCCCAGCATCATTGTACATATCCAGGATTGAAAAAATAAAATAAAAAGAAATAAATACGTAAACAATGTGCAATAATAATAATAATAATAATAATAATAATAAGAAGAAGAAGAAGAAGAATAATAAGAAGAATAATTTTTCACGTAGCTCACATATTTAACATAACTAATATTCTAAATCTAACAATGCTATTTAATAACATATGTGCAACATGCCTTTCCAGTGCCCCTCTGGTCAATAGTTTCAAATCTCTTGGGTGTAATTGCTAGGGATGTGTTGTTCCAGATGGCTCTTGTTGTGAAGATACAATCTGTTTTACCTGCTCATGCTATCGTTATTCTTAGTGAACGGTAAAGCAACTGTTACTTGAATCTAGCTGAATGATATCAGAAAGGGGTCTTGCTCTTGATCTAGTCACCAGATGCCTTCTGTGTTATTAACTGGTAAAGGCATTAGTTCATCAACCTCTTTTATGCTGCTATAAACTTGTACGGTACGTTGATTGCTGAATGTGAACTCACAAATCTGGTGGGGTTTTTGTAGCGTTGTAGTTTTCATTTTCGTACATTACAGTGATGTCAGCTTCTTAACTATTACTATTAATAAATTATACATTACTACATAGAAAGAGAGTAGCTTGTCCCACCGAAACCACATGACTGTGCAGTCTTTGGAACAGGGATGAACATCCACTTTGAAAGAGTGAATTGGAAGTGTTATAAAAGGCATAAGCAACAGAATTAATGTTGAAATAATCAATAGTTCTCTTAGCTTATGGACCCCAAGCAGTGTATTAATTAATTGATTCAACACAGGTCTAAATTATTTAATATAGCTGATGAGACTTTACAGAAAATGACACCCTTTTACATCCTTTTTTTATTAAATCAATAAGAGATCCCTGAAGAATTTATTATATTGACATAATTACTCACACGAGTTTCGAAGCCTGGGGCTGCACCGTAGGTGTTCAATTATGTAAACATAACAAACTCTTTGTTGTTGCTAATGTTGCATTAATTCCTAAAACAAATGCAAACTAGTGAGCTCAAGCCTTTTCTTATTTACTGATTTCTTTTCATGCTAACAGACACGTACCTGGCATGTGTGATTGACACCTGCCACTTGTCGTGTCATAAGATATATACAGTAATGAGTTAGAGCAACAGGAGTCCAGGAGTCACTTTTATATTTCCAGCATTCCTTTATTTATTTCCCAGATGGAATGATTATGCCCTGAACTTAAGCTGAACCAATCTGACCTTAAAGCATGGGTACCTTTATGTCTATCAGCTTCAGTAGCCAATCCTTATTAAGGCACACTCTCAGCCTAGATTTCTATTGGATAACTCAAACACACATGATACATCAGTAAGTCAAAAGAGAAATAAAATACAAACGTTTGCATTATTAGTGGCGTCTAATACCCCACACCACTGTGCCCGTTTCTGACAGACAGACTCTTTTTCTCATGGGGCTCTGGAGCAGCCTGAGCAGCGGATGGTAGTGGTGTTGTTTGGCACCATTAAGTTCCCTGTGTCTAACACGACTCGACACAACAGGAAATGTCAGTTTAACAAGCGACTCTACTCTATACAACTGGTCTCTGGGAAGGATGAAATACATATGGAGGTGGTATGCAGCTTTCTATGCCTTCATTCCCATTATTCTCAAAATAATGGATCTAGAAAACTGTAATGTTTACCAAATTACCAAATTAACATCACTAAAGCATTTACATCACTAAATGCATTAACATCACTAAAGCATTAACATCACTAAATTCATTAACATCACTAAATGCATTAACATCACTAAATGCATTAACATCACTAAAGCATTAAGTCTCCTCAACCACCCACCTCCACCCACTGCAATATGTTATAGTCCGTAGTGCGTGGTTTCTATGGGAACAAGGAAAATAAAAATGAGAAGACGACTTTTAGTGGCGGATGTTATTGTTCCTTACATGCAGACATTAGTAACACAATTACAGAAGATGATTAGGGATGTAATGCAGTTAAAAACGTTTTGACTTAATGGAAAAGTCTATGACATGTCTCTTAGGTAGGTGAGAGAGAGTCTTAATATCACATTCTGAAACCCAGAACTCAACAATGGGAGAATGGGGCAGAGAGGCATGTGCGCACAGCGATGCAGAAACTTTGAAACCCTGTCTCTGTATTTCAGTGACCTGACACTTGTATCTCAGCCCAGGCTATTCACTTCCCATCAGCTAACCTCTTGCGCAGCCTCTATCCTTTCTCAGTGAACTAGAAAACCTTCTAAATTTAAACTGCAGCAAAATCAGGCCTAGCAGAGAAAAGGAAATAATGATACTTTTGGCAGTGGTTCTCCCTTGAACCAGAAATCCATTTTAATCACTCGGTACTTTTGACTGTGTGATTTTCAGCAGCAGCTTTGTTATTGCAGATGCCCCCACCCGCCACCCTCATTTCCTTTTCCAGGGTCCAGCGTCTGGATAGAAGCCGTGTTAAACAAACACTACAGAACTGGAGCAGAGAGCTCTGTAATCAGAAATGAAGTGGGAATTAAAAAGTGCTGGAGCACATGTCTTTCTTTGCCAAACCGCTGGGCTACTTTCCTTGAACTGATGTCTCAGGTAATTATCTAACTTTAACCCACATGGTCTGGGTTAAACCCGGTCGTGGTCTCTGTGTGTGGTTATCAGTGTTAATGCCTATTGGTGGTGGTGATGGTGGTAGTAGGGTGTGATACTGTTTTTAGAACAAAGGCTAAGACTGCCTACTGTGCAATACAGTTTGTACAGCATGTACAGTACAGCCTTTGAAAATTTCCCTCCACCCCAACGATGCACCACCAGCCATGCCAGGGTCATGTGTAACACAGCACTGGTTATCGTTTCTTTCAAAATTTTGTGAAAATTAAGAATAAACTTGACTATGATAAACTGTAAATTATTAAAATCTTGGGGTGTTTGTCTTTAGTTTTTATAGTTTTCCATTTTTTTTTTTTTTTTTTTTTAACCAGATACAGAAAAACTTATTTTTTCTCCATTTCAGAACAAAAATGTGAAATAGCAAAAACTACGAACATGTATGACTTAGTAAAATAAATAAATGTTCCTTAAGCTTACTGTTTGGATTTACAAAGGAAAAAAGAAACAAGGACCCAGGGTCACAAATGGAGATTAGATAAAGGGAAATTCAGAACAGAAAATAGGAGGCACTTTTTTACACAGAGAATTGTGAGGGTCAGGGACCAACTCCCCTGTAATGTTGTTGAAGCTGACACCCTGGGATCCTTCAAGAAGCTGCTTGATGAGAATCTGGGATCAATAAGCTAGAAACAACCAAACGAGCAAGATGGGCCAAATGGCCTCCTCTCATCTGTAAACTTCCTATGTTCTTATGTTCTAAGGAGCTGAATTTACTGCAACCTGCAAGACAACAGACCAATTACATTATTACGTGTAAAAACTGTAGGCCACCCACTTTCTTAAAAATAATAGTAGTGGTTTATAATTGCTACTTTTGGAGGTTGTAACCATAGCAACCTAAGCATGGTTCCATTAAGCCGGTTTACATTACCTAACAGGAGTTATTATAATGGCCTTTGTCTGAATCCATTATCTCAGTACCGATAATTGCTTTCTTATTGCTTTGGGAGTCCATACATTTGTAAAATAAATATGCAGTTTTGTATTAACTATTTTTGTAGCACATTACAACAAACTTACGAAAGACTTCCAGAAATATCTTCTGTAACAAAAAGGTGTAATTTCTTCTGCAGTGTATAATTTCTATTTTCAGTAGCCTCAAGACAGAATTTGTTCTTCACAATGCTGTCAACAGGAGGTTCCAGAATTGAAGTGCTTTATTTTCACCACATTTCTCACATTTTCCTTCATGCTAATAAAAAAAAATATTAGAAAATAACTATAAAAGTGTAACCAGGTTGTCTATACGCAAAACGGCAGCTCAGTTCTGTACAGATCATAAATATTGTAGTCTAGTTACAGTGGGTGATGTGCAGTACTGTGCCAGACAGCAGAGATAAAGGGGACAGAACAGTTCAGTCTACACATGGAATTTAACCCTTATCAGTAAGGTTGCTAGTAACGCCCCTCGAATACACATTCCTGCACAGCTGGACAGTAAAGGTCTCTTAATATGAGAACATGAGATAGCAAAACATTCTAGACTTAAACATCCGCTCTCAATTACACCCGTGAACCTTTACTTATCTCCCTTTCATATGGCTCCTCTGTCATTCTCCCCTTCAGGACTCTGCACAAAACACTAATCCAGATCCATCTGCATTGGCTTTGTAATTACGTACTTAACCCTGAAATTAGGATTCAGATTTGTGCTAATCTACCTTTGGGAGGCAGCATTATTATGGACTTGTTCTTTAATTAAACTGCCTGCTTCCACTCCAACAAAGCATAGAGAGATAACACTGTTTTTAATAAGCACTTGTACGTAGATGTATAAACATAACAGTGTATAATATGTGCAACTCTGGTGTTAAAGAAAGGAGCCATAAGTAGATCTACTTGGTTAATTCTTTAGCCTCATTAACTCGTACATTTGCTATTATTACCCAGCAAATACAATAAACTGTAGCATGAAATTGGTATTTCCGATGTAGCACACAGCATACAACACTTAAAAAAGTCATTTAAAATACTTTTTAAAAACTCATGAGAGTAAAGGAAGCTACATTTGCAAACATCCAATTCTACTTCCACCAAGGCAATGCTTCAAGCACATTTCTGGATTCATAACTGCAATTGTCAGAGCCGCATAAAAAAGAACCCCCAGTTAGGTACCAGTTCTCAGTATTGCAGGAATATGCATTTAGCTTGAATCCCTAATTCAAAGGCATTGGTCGGATGTTATCCAGTAGCAATCTTCTACGGATTTGTCCATCTATTGATTTAATTAAGATACTTCCAATGCTTACATCAGTCAGGCATTCTGGCACGGGAGATAAACACATTCTGTACATTAGTGACTCATGTATCCCAAAGAATATACACCATTCTGTTATCCATTAAAGCATACAATTTGCATAGTTATGCTTTCATTTTAATGCAATACTGTATGTGTACAATACCAATGCTGGACTAATGGGGAAGCAAGCACAAAATTAATAATGTTCTACTGTATATAATTACATTATTATTATTATTATTATTATTATTATTATTATTATTATTATTATTGATGTATTGCCTTTTTATGTAATAAATATAAATCCACTTTCTCTCAGTTATGTAGTAGCCTTCACATGCATGGCCCTCAAAGAGCTGCACAAAAAAAAAAAAAAAAAAAACGCTGGAACTCTCCAGGAATTCCTGTCAGAATACAAGAGAAAACAACCTGCCCTCCAGAATGTGTACTGTACATTCAAAAGCTATTACACCATGCTTAGAGAATCGTTACAGCTTAACTACATTAATAATTTAGACACATTTTTTTTTTTACAGTGAATGAGGCTTGTTTTGTAGTAAAATATTAAAAGTCTGGCACATCCTTTGATTACATTTGACACCTCAAGAAAACTGCAAGAACTGATGTTGGTAGCTTCCCCACCAGGTGAGACAGGAGACGAGTCAAATCAGATCTGGCACTTGCCTCGAGGTCACAATCAATTTCCTGTTGCCTTGGTAACTCCACCTTTCAGATAATGTCAGCGGGAGATGAAATGGCTGTAACTGTGCCGAAAAAAAAAAAATGCAACATGTACCAACTGATTGGCTTTTTATTTTATTATTTTTAATGGAAGGAGATGCTGTTGAAAATATACTGATATGCTGAGATCACAGAGGAGGCAGCTTAAGTAGAAAACAAATTGGTTAATTTTTGATGTGTACTATTAAAGGATTAGTATAGAAGATTTCACCTGAAGCCATCTTACTCCAAGACTTAACTTGTACACAATTATCCTGTTGGCTCCATTTTTCTTTTTTTTTTTCTTGTACTTTTGCCCATATACTGTAGACAAGAGTTTGATCAATTAGCCCCCAATTTTCTATTACCTGACTTTCATGTTCCCCAGTGGCGGGGTATAAACTGGTACAAACTGTAAGATATGAGCTGTCTGTCCTACCAGTGGCATTCAAGCATTTGATATACTGTAACTAACCCAATTCCTGAGGACTTAACTGAATATCTGATACAGGCAGAACTGTATGCAAGATTAACCGTGTATGTAGAACCATAATGGAAAATGATGCACACAGTCACCATTGACACAATAGATGGGTCTCTGTGGCAATGTGCCCCGCCCCTGTGTGCTTATTATGTGTTGTATGTTGCGTGCGTGTGTTAATGTCGGTGTATAGTCATTGGTACATGGGATATAAACGAGTCTGTGTTTCACGTGTATTTAAAAAGTGTAGATTTGTACTTAGGCACGAGGAGGGCACAAATCACTTCACGTGCCGGTTAAATGTAATATGTGAGCACGGGGTTGCACAGAATTAATTCACGTGCTGGGATTCAAGTGAATAATTAATTAGTAATTGAATCCCAGCACAACAGTATATATAGACACATTTTCTTTCACTCGGGGTTGGGTGTTCGGTGAGTGGAGAACGGGATTGGAGACGGAGGTATTTGTGTAAAGAATAATAGTTAAAATCTGCTCACCGTGTTTTGTTCGTCTGTCTGTGCACTGTCTAGTCCGTTTTGTTCATTTATTTATTTTGGCCTCAAGTGCCGTGTGCTGTGTTTTGTTGTTTCAAACCTTTTATTTTCTGTTCTGTTTATTAAATGCTGAGCGAAAGCATTCGCTCAGCTTCACCAAACCACACGTCTCTGTCTGTTTATTTCCTGCTTCTGGTCTGACGCCACCCACTCCGGCCGTCTTTAACACCTTCACTTACAGAAGAACAACACGGCCCGATCAGTGGAAAGACAACATATCTGAACAAAACCGGGTTCGGACTCCTTCAGGCTGTAAACCTGTATGATCAACAGGAATTGTAGGGCCCTATTCACAAAACCTGAAGGACCCAACTGCTTTAGAAATTTATTCTCAGTTTTTAAAGCACTATATTACCTAACAGAATGTGTACTTATAGAGGCTAACATTATAATGATGATAATGATAATGAAGGTGATTTTACTGGATTCGCATACCGCGTTATTATTGCCATATCTCCCACCTCAATTGTGACCGCTGCCATTGCTGGCTGACAAGCTAGTATTGATCTAGTATTGATCTTCAAAGGACCCCCGCTGTGTCTTCCCCACTTGTCAGAGCTGCGGATCTGTTATTGTTTTATCTTTACCCACCTTCTGTAAAGTTCCTTAAAAAAGATTGACTCCCCTTCAGTCAAGGTAAACATGATCAAACAGTCTCTCCTTTAGTATATGCTGCAAAGCTCGGCTAGGAATCTAGAATCAGAAGAAAAGGGCCTTGATAAAAAAACACGAATTATACTAATAATGTCATGTGCTGTCGTGAAATTAATAATCACAAAGTACAATTTAATTTCCTGCTCAATTACATCTTAATTTACAATTTTGACAAGTGGTGAACTTTGACCCCCACTCTGAATTACGACTGCCTTTCCAAACACCTCTCTTATTAGCATCTCATTCTGCAGAGCTCTTCTGCACGTCTGGAAGAAATCTGATGCTATATGAATATCTGAAGACAAAGCACCACAAATTGCTCTACCTTGACTCACTGATCTACCCCACAGCGAGCCCAGCCAAACGTGTACAGGAAGCTAGTCAAAACAGTATTTTAGTCAGATGGCTGCTGAATATTTTTTTGAATAATCTCTCTGAAGAGTTCATCAAGCTTCTATCAAAAACATTTGTGGTTATATCTATAATAAAAAAAAAAAAATAACAGATATTGATGTAATGTACTGTCAACAGCTGAAATGCTTGTCTATCAGTGTTACACATGCTTCTTTGTGTGTGTGTGTGTGTGTACCAGCATATATACTATATGCATTTTAAAAAATTGCCTGGAGTTTCAAAACCTTTTTTTTTTTTTTTCCAAGGCACTTGTGCTTGTATGACTCTTAAATACATTTCCCCATGTACCCGAGCAACATCCATTAGCAGGAATATGGGAAACACGAGATATCTCCATAGCTCATTCATGGGTGCTGATAAGTAGGCACCTTGGTGGGGATGCTCCTAATCATAAGCTTTTGTTACAGCAGCTGCAGCGTCTTATCTGCCTCCCTAGAGCCCTGTTTGATGATTGCTTGTGTGGGTATGCTCAGGCTTTCTGCAGGAGACTAATTTACATGCAGACAAGAGGGCAGACCTAAGGAGAGCATATATGCAATTACATTGTATGATTAATCATCTGAAGGCTCCACGGGAAAGAGAGGACAAGATTTCTACAAGGCATAACTACAGAAACATGATCATTGCTCCTTGCAAGCAGCCTTCCAGCGAATTTACCAACACATTACATGTGTTACTTGTTTGTCTTCCACAGTCTATACCAGCATTCTTGTAGTTTCTGTAATTATTAACCTGCTGTTATTTTGTTTATCTTAATATTCACATGGCTAAAGGGTTTGCTTCATTTATTTGTTATTTCTTTAACTAGCCAGTCGATGCAACTATACAGGACCGCTGTGCTAATAATAAGCCGGTCAAGCTGAAACATTTTACATTGATGTAGTTTCTCTCTCATAGGCTAAAATACTGCTTTCTCACTCCCTCTCTCTACTAACCTCCAGCTGTACTCCGTATGGATGGATTTTTGTTCCATTTGATCAGGCTAAACCCCCAGAAAGATGAGGCACTGGGCTCTATTCACAATGCTTTAACTCATAACTTGTAAAGATTTTGATGAATGAACTCAAGGTAAGGTTCATATTAATAACATTGTTCTAGACTTGGTTCCTTAATTAAAACTGTCTCTAAAAAAATTCATGCATAAAGTCTGTGTTGAGTTGCGGAGCTGTCAGGACACATCCTGAACTGTGCAAGACCCTGAGCTTCTGCCTGCACTGTGTAGAACTGTTCTGGGACAGTGTATGGGGACTGCGAGGGAGCTGGCCTTTGTCAGTACACGTGAGTGAACACCTGGACTCTATACACACCATAGAAGTATATAGATGCAACTTTGCACCAGAGTTGAGCTCTCTCTAGTGCGGGAAGGGGCCAGGGGGGAGTAACACTGGAACGGCCACTGATTGGCGAGGACATGGGGTGAGTTGCAACAATGTAAGGGACTGTGGGCTATTTAAAGGGCAGCCCGTGTGCTGTTCAGGGTGGGATATAGTAGGAGTAAATGAGAATCTGCATATTGCTGTTGTGCTGCCAATAAAGAGAAAACAGCTGTTTGAATCGCTAACCTGCTTCAAGCTCTTCATTCTTCATTACTTGTTACAGTATATATTTTAGTACCGTATGGATTTGCACAAGACTGGGGGACAATGCACTTATAGTACAGAATGTTCTACTCTTTCACTCTCCAATCAGGTTTGGTCAGAATCCAACAGGTAGATACAGTAGCACATAAAGCTTTCAGTTTTTAATAGCATCAGTATCTTCTGCAGTGGTCATTACCTGCTGCTCATTGACCTTGTCTTTTGTTAAGCACAGTCGCTCTGGACACCTAGCTCTCACTGCAGTCACTTATCTAGCAGTTAATGACTGATGTGTCGAGCATTAACGCTTCAGTAGAGCTATAGAGAGATTACAAATAGGATGTAGCATAGGATGTCAATTCCTTTGATTCAATGTTACCTGCTGTAACAGGGGACTCGCTGATTGAAGGATGACTGAAGACTGGACGGTTGGGATTGGCACACCCCGGCAGGCGTGCAGGTTTATTTACATAGAGTACATACGAACATACAAGAACCCCAAGTGACGCTACCAGCAAAGTTGGCGTCACGTGGGACATACAGCCCGGCGTACAAAAGGCAAAATAAACACTGTGCAAAAACTACAAACAAAAGGTGCTGTGAAGACGGCTCGCGCTACTCCACTAACAAATAGAGGTCCCACTTCCACACCTGTCTGCGATACTGGGTGGGAGTTCCCATTTTAAGCTATACATTTATTTCACAGATCTGAAAATGTATGCTTTTTCTCAACAGATGATACAAAGATAAAAATAAAAGTTTGTTGGCAAATTATGATGGAGCATTTTGATATGTCAGTCTCTTGGTAGTGCAGGCTACAGAGCACAGGTGTGCCAATCCAATTCAACCTGGTGTTTTAAATACTCCAGTTCTCTTATAAACCTCTTGTTTTCATCTAAAACTCATTTGAAATATTTCTGCGTGACTCATAAAGCATGTGGGCTTGGAAAATCAAGCTGATGCTTGAACTCTGCTGCATTCCTATCAGTTTGAATTAATGGATTTAATATAAAAGCTGGCCCTGTTGTGAGCAAATGACCTTGTAAAAAGAAGAGTAAAGCATGTACACAAGAGTGGAGTTTAATGGTAAAAAAAATAAATAAATGAATAAATAATAAGATTAATAAAAGGTTATGGTTAAAATGTTTTCCATACTGTATCATGTAAGTGAAGCATTTGGAGCACATTGTGAAGTTTCTGCAGTCAGCATCATCCATTCAATGTCTACCAACAGAAATGCAAAGCACAAATGTTAAATCTCATAATGAAGCTTTATGAATTATGGAAATAAATGCCTTAAGGGCTCTTCACCTGGTTTTGACAGGGAAAGCGTAGGTGACAGACTACACATTCCCAGTACCATTGTACTGTTGTGACATCTGGTGAAACTGAAATAGCGAAAGTGAGATCAAGAACACTCTAACCTCTAAACTGTGTGTCCTGTTTGCACGTCTCTGAGTTTCTCAAAAGCTGAGACTTATATGTTGGAATACAATTCAGTTCAGTGAAACACATCATAAAACAGCTTAATGATTGAAAACCTCAGAAAGGCATCATTGTTTTATTTACATATTGCATACACTTCAAAGTTTTTTGCTGCCAAAATAAGACTGACCAGCATGGGAGGTGGTGGTTCTACCACGTTGAATTATTGTGGGTGTATGAATATAAAAACATGCTTTCCAGGAAGAATGCGTTGACTATAAGGCAGTAACTGAAGATGCTTAAGTACTTGAGGTTCTACTGGTCATAGCAGTGATGTGGCTTCTTTAATATCTAATATCTGGTCCTAAGTTCCTCATTTTAAAAAGTAGTGAAACATATACTGTCCTAATCAATACAGCAAGGTCCTTGGTTTCGCTATAAATATACCTTACTCCTACGAAGCCATCTAGCAAACTAAATGCTATTCCACTTCTTCTAGACTGCATTTAAAAAAATAATAATCTGGTTACGCCTTCAGGGTTCAAAGACTGTGGGTTGCTTGCTGGTACCATGTAGTGTCTGCAAGTTAAATGCCTGACTTTTAAAAAAAAGATTGGATTATTCTCCCCATAGCTTCCCGTTTATTAAGATTTATAGATGTCAGAATTAAGAGCTTTATCAGACAGCTCCAGCCCTTATAACTGAACCGAACTGAGCAAGTGTTCTGGAATGAATAATTTAAGTGAAATCACAGTGAACATTTTCAGTGCCTTCATGTCCCTGATTGACAGCGCTGCAATTTACAGATCAGGTGCCAAACTCCAGTCTGTGTTAACAGGTACTAGTTATTTCGGGCAAGCCGACTACATGTTAGGTGGACATTTAATACATATTTTTTTGTATTTAATGACCAGAATCCACTCCTACCTGGATGAAGAGTTCCACAGCACCTGACTGTATTCATGTTGCATTGCTTGCTTTTTTTTAGTCATCATGAGATCCCAGTGTCATGGAAAATGTGGCCTGGGTACCTTACAATACAATAGAATAACACTCCTACAGACAAATATTTTAAAGGCAGCTCTTCTATTCTGATGAGTTCCAATGTCTACTTAGATCATGCCTGACCCAACGAGCAACCCTGGATTTACTTAGACAACTGATGAAAACCAGGTCCAGTACAGGTCAAGAACATGTTTGAACTTCAGTGCATATTATAGGAATGCTGTAATGCATACAAACCCATCACTTGTATCTGACCTTGTATCTCAGCAAAGCATCAGGATAACCCACAGCAATTGTATACCACTTCTGAACAAAAATAAAATAATGACCTTTCAGGTCTCTTTACACTGTGTCATCAAGACTTAGGTCTGCCATGGTGATAAATAAACAACACACAATGCTAAAAAGTGCATTCTGCTTGACAAAGATGAGAAAACTATTGCTAAACCTCTTATTGAAATGCTGCAGCACACACAATGTGTTAACAAGTCCAAGTGCATGGAGCTGACAGGCAATACTGTTGATTCCGTGAGCCAAGAGTAATCTGTGCAAGATAAATAAATACTGTACACAATGTAACCAGAAACAATTAGAGGAGCAGTGTAAAAACAAATTGAGAAAGCGTTTTCACATCGCAGGAACACTAACCCCCTCCTCCTCAACTGTGAACAATCCTGTTTGGTCCTGTACTGCTAAACATCATTTAATTATTTGTCTTGGAAGAAATAAAGAGGGCTTTTGATTCCTGGGTCTAAGACAAATCAACAGTCCCTTTCCATACCTCTCTTCTTTCTCAAAACAGCTTTGTTGTTAAAAAATGCCTTTTGTCACAAGGGAAGCTGACAAAAAGCCAACAGACTCAGTTCGCCTTTTCCATAAAGGTTAGATTACCATGTTTTATTCACCTCAGTTTATGGTACGTGCTATTTATATATAGAGAGAGAGTTTCTAGAGTGTAGGGTGTCACCCCTTTGTATGGAATGTCTTTGGAGAAAAAGCAGGCAGTTATGAAAGGATTTAATTGTGTTGTATTGTAATCCAGCCTAGGACAAGTCTAAACCTGTTGGAATAAAATATATATTTGTAACAGGTGTGAAACATAAACAGTTGGAATGAAAATCTCAGTTAGCAGACACCAGAAACCACTTATGCCTTTAAAAACATCCATGCATGACAGAACCTCTTTAGAAATATGCCTTTTCTTATTGGCAATCTAATATTAATGCATATTTAAGACATTAATAATGGTTATTTTGATTCAGGCTTCCACAAAATAATTATTTGTAGCAGTGTGCTGCTTACAACACAACACAGACCCGCAATCCTGTCAGGTATCAGAATGTTAAATTGGTAAAGACCATGCACCATCCTAACTTTGTGGCTTTTTGCCACAAAGAGTTTAAAATTGTAATAATATCTGGAAACGATTCTTGGAAAACTGCAATTTAATATGATCCATCTTATCTTTTAGTGATAAAATACAAGTACAAAAACCAAACTATTTGGAAATTTGTCACGAGCGATGTCTCAGATAGACACACAAATACTTTACAGACTGTTGTGTGATATTATGCCAAATCCACTGCATAGAAACTATGATGGATGCACTATAGTATTTTTGCAGCTCCAATGTACTGTATGGTACTCTATGGTACTGTATTATGTACTTCTCAACTACTTTACTGCAGAAAATAAAATCACTCCTCATATCTATTGCTGATGCCAAACAGCAAGGGAATAATCAGCCAAGCCCAGGCTGTCAATACAGCTGAGCTAAATCTGTTGAAGAAAATGAAGAAATCATATACCGTAAAGAACAAAAGAAAAAAACAAACCCAGATTCCAATCACGGTCATGCTTTATTTTAAGGAGCACGTTTTTGTTGTTTTTTAATGTGTTATCAATTCTGTTACTAACATATTAACAATTGTTGTTACTGTCGGTTGATTGTTAGTTAATAGGTAGTAAACTATTTATGAACTAATATAAAAAGGTCAGTTAAAAATGTTCAACAAACAACAGATCCTTAATTCATTATCACCTCCAAGTCAACCATTGAGATGGGGTTACATTTGTTTAAAGGCACTTTTAAAACATTACTGTTGAAACATTTTGCAAATAAGAACAGGTTAAATATGAATACACATTGTATTAGTTTATAAATATGTTATTGCACATTAACTAATAATAACACAGAACTAAATACAAAATGAACAGCAAGTCACATAGCAAGCCAGTAATTGGAGGGAATTCAAACGCAGGACAAATTGTTTACCATATATATATATATATATATATATATATATATATATATATATATATATATATATATATATATATATATATATATATAGTGATAGATAACAAAGACAGGTGTTATATTGTGTAAAAGGTTTATAAAATACACCAAACTCTCATACATGTCCAAAAGGAGTGGCTACTTTAAATATAGAAGCAGCTAACTTTTCTGGACCCGAGTGGTATTAAACTCTCTCTCTGTGATTCTCTCCAGCCCCATGCCGTATCGATTAGGTTGTGTGCTTGTATACAAAGGAATTAATATATCACTTTTCAAGCAGCCTGTATTAAGGCATGCCTGTATTTTACTATTCTTTAGCAGAGTTAGCAAATAAAGTAAAGCTATGTAAGCTGTCTGCAGGGCACTGATAACAGCATGCATTTGAAATGTTTGAAAATATATCTCATGCAGGACAGACTTAATGAATAATGGCCCTTTTATCTCTGGATTGGGTTTATTTGGCAGGAAGTTATCTGGTAAGGGGAAACACACAAACATTTTAGTGTTGGTTTAAAGCAGGGGGAAGAAAGTTGAAATGAAAGCCCTTCACCTCTGTTGGGATTTCTTTTTGTGTCTCCTGCCAGCCAGTATTGCTTGTAGAGTTTTCATTATTTAGTTAAAGATATTTATATGTATACAGCTCAACTCTTTGAACAGACAGGCTTGCTTATGTGTCCCTGTGTACAGTAGGGTAGGGGACTTACGTTACAGATGAAGACTCTGGCCTTGCACCAGTGTCAAACCTACTCGTCAGTGGCATTAGAAGTTGTATTGAAATGCATGTAATTACAGAAAGTGCATCTTGTTTTGACATTTTCTGAATTAAAAAGCTCAAACCTCATCATTAAAGCAGACAAAAGATTCACGAAATACATTAGTGATAAAGATACTGTAATATCAGCATTGTGTAATACATGTTTTTAATTATTAAATTATTATTATCTTTTTTAATTAAACTGTTTTTAGTTGTGTAACATCCTTTCTAATGAAGGTGAAACATGCAAGGCCATTTACAATATATATATATATATATATATATATATATATATATATATATATATATATATATATATATATATATATATAGGTCCCAGTGACTGATGAGCAGGCTGAAGTGGTGGAGAAAGTAATTTCAATCCAAACAATTCATAATTGTCTGTTTTATTTATCTAATGCACACAAGCCAACTGAATAGTCCCAGCTCATAAGCAATAGAAAATCTGAACACTGAATTCCCAATAACACTGCATTTCTATAAAACCCAATAGGCAATATAGGTAGCCTAAAGCAACAATTGCACCAAAGAATCCAAGTGCCTGCTGTGATAAAACCTGATACCTAAAAACTGCTGCACAAATGAATATGATTTTTCTGGCTATTGAGAATGTGGATTCATTGATGAAAAATATAACTAATCAACTAGAACAATAAAAGCATAATATTTTAATCTAAAACTACATGTTCGAATCAGACCCCAGTATGGATGAATGTGCTGGCCTGTATTAGTCCCACTGAAGGCCTCTTGCTCGTCAGCCAAGCATTTCATTGCTGGCCAGTAATACACACTTTGAAATCTGCTTTTTCATTAGGGTTCAAAGCCAATTTGTCTGAGGGTATTAATAGTACATCATTATTTGAATCCTTATCAGAGTGAATGAAAAAAAAAAAAAAAATTCAAGGTAGAAAAAATGACACTGCAATGAGCTATGACTTTTCAAATCATATTTATTATTAAGCAGAGTGGCTCCCAGCTTGGTTTTAGGTGGTGCTGTGCTGTTGGGACTGCTTTTTCATCTTATCAGCAGCAGCTTTGCTTCCCAATCAGCTTTCCAGTTAGGAATGTGTAAAGAGTTGTCAGCTATATAGTGGGACTCCCATTTGTGGCTTTAAACACCTTGGTTATATACCCCTGAGGTCACCAATGTGTTGGAATGGGTAAAGAAGATCTGAGTGAAATGTTCTTGTTTCTTATTGAAAACAAACACGAGCTGCAAAGCCTTTGATGAAAAGCATTTCTAGCAGCACAATGCTCAAGGCAACAAATTGTTCTCTTAAACGTCAATCCTCCTTATTCACCCCACTTACCATGAGACAAGGCCTAATCTCTGAAAAGAAGCAAGCTGCTTTTGAACCTCATGGAAGTGAGAATATTATGAGCTAGACTGCATACTACCATGCAACACTGGTAATTACTGTGTAGGCTTATTAAACAGATTTCATCCATTTTTATTCTTCAATCTTAAAACCTCGGAAAGCCCTATCTTTTGAAGCAATTAACTATAATGTTCCAGTACCTGTGCCTCAAAACAACAAAATTTGCATCTGTGAATTTCATAGTCCTCCCTCCCTGCCACTCACAGGTTCAGGGAATGTTTTACAGCAGTATACTGTTCATAGATATAAACAGGTTTTAATATATCCAACTCAAATTAAATAGTAATGTAAAACTGCCAGCATCTACATCAATGAATAATCAAAGACATAAAAGCTACTAAAAACTGATCAACAACAAGCAGTTTTCTTTAAAGCTAAAAAATATAATCGCAGGACATGTTATCACATTGTTGCACAAACAATTAAAATAAAGTGTCAAGTATTTTCGTTTTCACAAAATATCCTCTCCTAAGGCTACGGGAAAGGAAACAGTATGTCTTGCTAAAATATATCACTGAGAAGGATAATAAAACTTCCCACCTGTCACCCCCTTTGGGCTTATTCCTATAGCATTTCTCAGTGACATGTGATGAGTGATATTTAAATCCTACACATCCTGATGCTCTTTGCATTGCAGCCTCGTCTTCCTGAGGTAACTACTGACCCTTCTCTTCCATCACACCTTGCAGAAACGCAGGATTCACACGTATCAACACTTGTTTATGAGAGATTATCCAGAGAAAGAATCTGCCTAAGGGCAACAGAGCTGTAGCAGCAATAATGGGACTAGACCACGAGCTCCAGGCTTGCTAGTGAATTTCAGCACCAATTCCATTAGTCTTGCCACCCTTGTGGCTAATGACAGTGTGCTGACACAGTAACGCTAGCCAGGTGGTTGCCAGTCATGACTTGTATATTGACAGCACTTGTATCTCAAAACACACACACACTCCCTTTCAAAGCAACACTTTGTAAAGAGGTCTTAACAGGTGGTCCCCGGACCCATGGCAGGTAGCTCAACATGCCATTGTAGTATATGATAGAAACATTTACAGCAAGTAAAAGTGAGAAGCAACATGTAAACCTAACATAAGCAAGTGTTTTTATACAGTTTGAATCCTTGTTGTGAAATAAAGGTTTTAATTAAAAAATATTACACATTTTGTGTCTCATATGCCCTGCTTACTAGAAAGAAAAAGAAAAGGAATACAGTCTTTCATAGATAGTTGATACACTTTTAAATCCATTTTATTTCTCTGTTCTCTCTCTAGGTCTCTCTATATGTCAGTATGTTTGTAATACAATCTTATTTAATCATTTAAAGTTATACAAATGATAATAACACAAGAGTAATCTTAAGAAAACAGTTAGCAACCTAACATCTTAAGAAAACTAGCAACCTAAAATTGTATTTCATAGAAAACACTAAACAACGCATCCAACTCTTTTCAATAAGCAATGATGTTTGGATTCAATGGAGGACATTTAAAAAATGTCCATAAAGAATATGCTATGTACTGTACAGCTTTACAACATGTGCCCCTTCACATGATGTTGAATAACTGCAATCGAGCATTAACAATGCTGCTGTAATGTGCCCATCCGTGTGTGCAATAGTTTGCTTGGACTTTCCATTTTAATTATCTTCTTAACCAAAATGTATATTCTGTATAACTTTTCTTTGTGTTTCTGCGAAAAACAAAATGTTGCATATTTCAGGATGTTCTAAATCTTTCCAAAAGTCACCTATTTTCAACAGCAGACAAGCCCAGGATGTGTAGGGCTGGCAGGATCCTTGTAATTCAGGTATGGTTTGGGGACTCTATTGTACTCCAGGGGGTCCCAGCCTAGCACTTCCCTCCAGAGCTTTCAGATATCCTACAACACCTGCAGGTGTCTTGACAGCTCCTCAATCCACCACTCACACTGGATTACTATTTGCTAGTCCCTACAGTATGTACACCTAATGATGGCATACCATTTCCAACAACTTCTTGATAGTCCCCACCATGTTCTTCTTCTAAATCCCAAGCCACTGAGTAATCACACCTTGCTTTTACCAACACAACGTCTGCATTCATCTTTGAATTCATATTTTGTTTTAGTTGCATGGCTGCTCGGTAACCATCTTACATACTGTACAGCTGAGAATGTTTCACTGATTTGGGCCAACTTTGGTCATGCTGACACATATGCTATATGGAGTACTGCATTCAATAGTTCACACTGTTACATAGATCTTTTTTCTTCCTAAATAAACACAATTGGCTCCCTTGGCTCGTGTTTTCGAGTAGGTCTTTACACAAAGAAGATGCGCCTCACCATGAGGGGGTCATTCACCTGACACTGCAGTGATTAACACACAAGGGTCAAAGGCTAAATGCAGCCAGTGCACAAAGAGCAGACCTGGAAGATATGTGTCAGGGATGCTTTGATACCAGCTGGCAGTTTGGATTACCTGACAAATGATGTTCTCATGTACTGGTTGAGAACACACAGCTGAGTCAAGTTGTGCTTTTGATAATCGTCTAGATAAGCTTATAATTCTCAGTGAAGTGAGAGGGAGAAATACTTGTTTTCTTTTCATTAAGATTGATTTATACTCTTCTCCCCAGAAGACTAAGCCATGTGCTTCTTATAATAACGTTAGGACCACTTCACTTCCACATCCTTCATGTTGAGGTACTTCCTTTAAGTGCTTTCTGTCCGCCACTAATCGTGAGTAAAGCTTTATGACGAGGATTAGAAAATAAAACCATAACAACTATGGACTAACTGCACATATACATCAATTCAAAAAACGGAATAATCACTTTTCATATTACATGGCAACCCACCAATCTCTAACAAACCTGAATAATCATAAATGAGAACAGCAGCTCGTCTCCCTCCGGTGGCGCTGCTGGCTCCTCCGACAGCGGGGTTAGAGCTGTTGGCGCTGCCGGCTCCTCCGACAGCGGGGGTAGGGCTGGTGGCGCTGCCGGCTCCTCCGACAGCGGGGGTAGGGCTGGTGGCACTGCCGGCTCTTCCGACAGCGGGGGTAGGGCTGGTGGCGGGCGTCTCCGCTGGGCTCCCTTCAGCAGCAAAAACAGCGGCTGCTGTGGAGCCTGAGCTTCACGCCCTCGTCCCTCCCAAAAAAAAATAGGGGTTTGGGCCTTTAGCTTCTCCCCTCCGGACACAGGACGCACTGGCTCCTCCCCTCCGGACCTAGGACGCGCTGGCTCCTCCCCTCCGGGCCGTGGACGCACCGACTCCTCCCTCTCGGGCCGTGAACGCACCGACTCCTCCCTCTCGGGCCGTGGACGCACCGACTCCTCCCTCTCGGGCCGTGGACGCACCGACTCCTCCCTCTCGGGCCGTGGACGTTCGGGCTCCTCCCACTCGGGCTGTGGACGTTCGGGCTCCTCCCACTCGGGCTGTGGACGTTCGGGCTCCTCCCACTCGGGCTGTGGACGTTCGGGCTCCTCCCACTCGGGCTGTGGACGTTCGGGCGCCTTCCACTCAGGCTGTTGCAGCGGCAGCTCCTCCTCCCCATACTGGGTGGGGCAGATGGCCACTGTGTGTCCATATGCCCCACAGCCGGGGCACAACTCTGCCGCGAGCCCTTTTAAAAATAGCTCCCAGCTGTCATCTGCCTCCTCCTGGGCCAGCTCCATTTTCCTCCACCTCATCCTCTCTTCCCTTTTTTTTTTTTTTTTTTTTTAAACAAACAAAAAAAAACTGCACTTCCGCTCTGAGTCTCCAGGGGGCGCTATCCCACTTCTAACACCACGTGTGGCAGGATGACAGAGGTTTGAGGCTCAGAGACAGTGGAAGGGGCAAAATAATGATCTTTATTAAACAAAAAATAATCAAATAAACAGGCACAAGGGCCAACAAAAAGGTTCAAACAAAATACAGAAATGTAGGCTGGGCATTAGCCTTCACTACAGTTTCTTTTTCCAAAATTAAACAGCACAGCACACCAACAAACAAAACTCACCCAAAAACTCCTCTCCCTAACAAAGGGTTTCAGCTGCCCTTTTATAGTCTGTGGCTGGAGCCCAATTAACAATTAAACACTTAAGGCTCCAGCCACATTCTCACATGTATTTTGCAGGGAGGAATTTAACCCCCTCCCTGCCAATCCAAAACAAAACAAGAATCACAAAAACATAATGAAAACAGTAAAACTAACAATAACAACAAACACATATTTATAGGGGCGAGCTGGCACCCCATCACAGTGACCTATTGTTTTTATGATTCTTTTGCATTTTAAATGTAATTGTAAAATAAGAGAATCTTTCTAATGAACATACAGTACCCTGGCTATAGAATTACTGCACATGGAAAGGTCACATATCCAATGCATGTACAAAACATCTGAAAGCAATATTTCAGAACGAAGTTTGTAAAAGCTGGCACTTTAGGCTTCAGAAAATCAATAACTCAAATCTGGTTATGGTGGAATGTAAGATTCTGGCAGAATTCATAAAGAGTTTCTTAGAATAAAAAACTAATCAGAAACATGAGCAGATAAAGGAAGATATGAATACATTCTGGACTAAGATAAGAGATTTGACTTTTTGTTTTATTTAAACCTCCAATTTCTCACACAGTAAAGAACATCTTAGGTGTTCAAAGAGCTATCTGAGCTGTTAAGTCTTTGCATGCTGGGTTCCTTGGTTCAGTGACAGATTGATTTCACACGTGTATACGCTGGTGATGGTGACATGAACAGGATTATTGTGATTGGATGTCAATGAATGTTTCAAATGTCCATTTTATTTTCTTTATTTTTTATTCCTGATGCATTTTTGCATTCTTTCGTCTGGGGGATTTCGTAAAGACACTGAGTAAGAATTCATGTCGAAACTTTTGCCATTGGATTTTATACAGATCTTTTTGTATTGCTACATTGACAAGGTTCAATAAGGTATGACTTATCAGTTAGCAAACATTAACAGTGTGCTTTTCCTTTCACAAAAATGGTGAAAATCCTTGGTCCCAGTGTGTTTGTACCAGCACTGAAGTTTTGATTTGGTCCCAGCCTTAATGTAAAGTGTGTTACCTATTAAACTATTTCTAAACAGCACCCATTGAGTTGTGTTTGTTTTTGCTTTTTAAATGCATTAGTGCTAACAAATGCAATTTTCTGCTGCTTATTGTCACGGAATTGATCCTGTCACTAGCAATTTATAAAATACTTCATTTTAATCAACACCAGTAAACAAAAAGAGCTTGATATTTCCCAGTCTCATTTTTCAATTCCTGCATCTCATCAAAAAGCGGACAGCGGCTGTATCTACACTAACACACGATATGTGCTCCATTGCTGTATAAAAAAAAAAAAAAAAACACAAAAAACTGGGCAGAGCGATCTGAAATAATTTCCTTTCGCAGGCTGAGTAGCAGACAGAGCTGTAAGGACACGAGAGACTGCGTGTGCTCTGAAAACAGGACTCCTGAAATTGAGGCTGACACCTGATCAGGCCGCTCGAATTCAGGAAGGAGCTTCTCTCATCCGCTGCAGAAGGTTGAAGTGCCACTTTAAAACCTTAAAAATAATTTACAAAATCTAGTCACAGCAACGACAAAAATAGACACTGCCATGGATACGCATTCACGTCCGTTCTGGATCTGGAAACTACGTTATTATGAGATGACTTGTTTTTATGGACTTATCTATTTGATATGCAAGCCTGGTTACATGGAAAAGGGACATGTTCTTTATTTGTTTACCAAGTATTTATATAAATCTATCTGTGTCAGGGGTACTACATGATGAGTAGCATAGATAAAGCTATGTATCATAAACTCCACTATCAAAGCAGGCATTTTCAAAGCTCAGACAGGTTTGAGAATGCAGGAAAGGTAGTTTGGCAGTTTGACAGAACTGAGATGCAGCACCCACTGGAAACATGCCCGACTGCAGCCAGAGCTATTAGTCTCTGACCTCTCATGATCAAAGATCACAAACTATCATATTAAATAAAGACAACAGCAAAATAAAAACCAACTAACCAGATTCTTAGGCTCTGATTAACACGTCAAATTCAATGGACCCCATCAGATTTCCCTAATTATACTCTCTTACAAGGAGTTACTCACTCTTTTATTTAGTACAGCAGTTATCTTGATTGGCAATTCATCTACCGTATATGTATTTTAAAAAGCTATTGTGCCAACGACTGCTAATGTGATTGGGTATACCAACCCTCAAGTGCACCTGACAAGAAGGTGAACTTTAAAAACCTCCCATAGGTAATATAGGGTAATATCACTGGCTAGCTAGTGCACCGAGCCCTCTGAATTACCTCCCACACAATCAGTGGTTAATCCCGGCCCATGCCTTTTGAATAATATTGTAAATACGACACACTGAAGACTGTGAGGTGACAAGAGTGCATAATATACTGTAGGACTGAAAGCAGACTTTGGAAAGAACAGACCATTAATTGTATCTGCTTTGAAGCAGTATCTGTGCAATACTCACTGTATTGCTTTTAGAAGATGGAGATCTTAAAGACAGTCCAAAGCTTTGCCTAGACAGCATGTCACTCGGAACGTAAACTCAGCCTCAAAGCCACATCAATTAAATTATTTATTTTAGGATGTATTTATGTATTGTTTTATGTTATATTGTTTTGCCTCTGCTAAGGAGACACGATGCACTATTAAGTCTGCTGGAAAATAAATTATGTTGACGATACAAGTAACAGGGTTGCGATGAATAAAGAATCCTGAAAGAATCTCATAAATCCAAAGAGCCATTTTACATAAACATTTACTTTAAGTGGATGGGAATAAATCAGATTGCTGCTGCTGGACTTGCCTTTTTGATCCTCTGCTGAGAAAGTCAACAACCATGTTGTGGCTCAAAGCCTTGATTCCAGTGATTGGTGTGTACCCCACTCAAACTAGTTTCATTCCCAACCTAGATACTAGTTTTAATGCACTGGAGAAAGTCCTAGAAGTCGTTCCAGACAGGTCAGTAATTTAAATCATGGAGCAATAATCCCTTTTGTGTAACGAGAAGTATATATGTGTAGCATTATGCACTATTACTGTAACATGCAACCCTTCTCCTCCACCCAAATCCGCAAGCTGTCAGAGTGTGTATTAAAGCACATTAAAGGCAACAAGAAAACAAGTGCCAGAAAGAAGCAGTCAGGCTGATGGAGGGCAGAACCTGCTAGACAATGTATCGGGGCTGCTAATGACCCCTACAGACACCGGGTAGTTGCACAGAATAATATTTTTTTTCTTTGGATCCAAGCAGATGGTGCCATTTTCTGTTAATGCCAAGACTAAATACATATAATAAATAAAGTATTAGTAAATGTAAGTACCTGGCAACTTGACTCATCTTTCTGAAAGTACTGCAGTGGGAGTAGGCTGAAGAAACAGGCCGGTTAACCCTTCAATCATTAACACACTGTACTATAGTATACTGCCAGTATGGATTTTTAATTCAAAGGTGATGCTCACATGGACCTACAAGTCATTTTAGCAACATCAGGATTCAAGTGCTGTGTAATTTATAAGCTGAGCTGTCTTAATAGGGCCTTAGATGCACGATTATCCCTGAATCACCAACCATTCACTAGATCATGGTTTAACTAAATTAGCAATGGAGATTGCATGGAGCGCAGTGCCTATCTATTCTAGACAAATCCACACCTATTAGCATTCGTATTCACGTTACTTAGTATTTAAAACAGGTTGGAAAATTGCAATTTGCAATCACCAACCATGTTCACTTAGAAGCGTTACTACCAGCAGCGGTGTCTGTACAAAGCAACTCAGCAACAGGACCACTTGCAAAGCTCCCAGCGCTGCCTACTTCCAGCTTAGTCTGTCACACAGAATTTAATAGTCTGGATGCTCAGTCAGGCAGGTGGCAAGGCCAGCTCAGCTAGACAACAAGAGAGAATGTTTTTTTTTTTTTTGTTTGTTTGTTTTTTTTTTTTACGTCTATGATCATAAAAAAAAATAAAATAAATAAAACCAACTGTTGTTTTAATAAATACAATACAAGAAATGAATCCACAAACATACTCTATCAAGCCAAATTGATAACACAAAAAAGATGGTAAAAAAAAAAACATAAAGAAAAATCCATTCATACAGTATAAGGAAGTAACTAGAGTTGTCTGTGCCTGTGTTAGCATAGCAACAAAAAAGAAAACAGCACTGCACGTGCAGCAACAATATCTGAAAATGAATGAAAGAAAATAAATAATTATAAATAAAAGCTGCCAAAGCTTATCATGTTTCATATGTATTGTATTCCTTTAAAGTAGAAATCAGGAGCCATGGATAGATTACCACTGTAAGTGTCAAGCACTTGTAATCCTGCACTGCTAGTTATGCACAGCCTGGGGGCATTAAAAACTGAAGTGAAAAGAGAGGAAGAAATAAGCCTCCTTTGTGTTCCACAGCCATTTTACGTATACATTGTATTGTATTGTATTGTTCAGTACCAGGAGAACTGCATTCACAATATATTTCCCTTTTAAAGCACGTCCTGTACTGAAGCCTTATTGGTTGAAATAAGAAAACCTTACAGTGTGTGACGTTTCCAATGCACAGAGTATGTGACGCTGCACAGACACCATGGGCCAAAGGGGCTGAAGCAGTGGGAAGCTGTCACAAACACTTTGGCGTTTGTACACTAACAGCACAAGGCTGACTTACCGGTCAGACCGCATACCTATTTGCACTAGCAGGAGGCCACATTAATCATTTCTAAATGAGCGAATGCTACTGCACAGATGACATGCACCAGTAGTGGGGCTTGAACCCAGGACCTCCTGCTCCAAGAGCTAGAATCATACTGCTGAGCTAATAGAAACAATATAATCTCACCAAACTCTTCACAAGTAGTTCACATTTTCATCCTAATAATAAAAATTTAAAAACAATTGATAATCCTTTATTTTAACCTCTCTTAGACTGCATCACCTAAATCTGGAAGTAATATATCCACTAACAAAACTAATATTTCATATCTTCTTGACATATAATCACAATAAGTAGCTTTCCACACTTCCACACCAGGAATTACCAAAGACAATGGAATTGTTTGGCTAGTAAACTTTCACTCAGGGTTAATTAATGCAGGAAAAAAGGTAATCTATGTTAATACTGTATGAGATTTCTACTGAAAGGTCCTTGCCATCTAGTTAAAACTAGACACAAACGTCTGCTTCCATACCAGTTGCATGCAGAGTGAAGTGTCAAAGTATTGATCTGTAAGACTTTGAAACCAGGATATTAACTGTGGGCTGCTTTTAATGACTCACAGTACTGGAATCTTTTTGAAACCGGAACATGAATTATTTTTCTCCATGTGACCCATACTCAAATGCAAACGCACAGGAACAATGGGAAATTACAAATGCACTTTAAAAAGAACATATTACGCTAATAAAGATTATGGTCAAATATTTGGATTAAATTCCAGGTTTACAGAGAGTCCTAAATAAATGACCAGGGCGTTGTTTTGAATTAACACGACTACAGTTCTACCAGCCCTCTCTGGCTTACAGCACATTAAGTGAAGGTGATATCTATTCCCTAACGCTTGGAAGGAGTGCCGATAATCATGTACAGGCAGGCTGCTCCAGTGAGTTACTTTTTGTTTGAAATCAACACCACACAAATCTTTGGACAGCACATTTGTTTTTACAACTGCTTTTATATTGTATAACGAATCTTCCTACTGCAAAATGTCACAATCTAGATAGGATAAGCTTCACAGTTAGAGAAATCATAAAGATAGTTTTCACAACATTCCTTGTTTTGTGCAACAAAAAATGCGACATTTTAACAACCAATTGCAGCTTTACAGTTTTGTACGCGTGCAGAGGTGTGATTAAAATCAGCATTCCGATATAACTCAGATAAGCAATGAATGCCAGCACAACCCTTTTGTGAATTCTTCCTGCCACCTTAAAGATCAGGGATTTACACTTTCCACATTAAACGTACACATTTCTGATAGAAAAGCAAAGTAAAATACAAGCAAACACAGCATAGAAAGACATATACATATATCTAACCTTCTATCAAAAGATGATTCCTGATGCATAAACATCTTAAAAAGGTTTCCACATCAAACATGCTGGAGCTAAAGGACAGGCCAGCTTGGTGTGCAATAATTTCCGTCACTACTTTAAGAATTGTTAAGTTCTGTCAGCCCCAATTACTGCAGCTCAGATTTTAATCAAAATTAATATCTTTATTAAAGCCATTACAATATGTATTAGTCACTGGGTTTCAAAACCACAGGGGTCCCTTCCTGTGTAGATTGAGGTCTGAGTAAACTGCATCTAATACATTTTATTAAAATGAATAACAAGAAAATTATTTTTTGGTCTATTTGCACAGACAACACAAAAAAAAAAAAAATAAATAAAATCATACTAATAGCCTGCCCTGGTCAACAAGACACGTTTCCAGGTGCCTTTATCTGTGTAGTCTTGACAACGTATGCATTTGACTATCATGTGAATATAATGAACAATATTAAGGTCTTCTATGTTTTAAATACTATGGATCTCAACTAATAGAGCAGGTGTATTATATGCTTGTGTACGAACTCGAAGAATGAAACCATAAACCGACTTGTCATGATGAAATCAGCTGGGGTGTTGATGGGAGGATGCTCCCAGTTTGTTTATTTCCTTGTTTCTTTTTTTGTTATTAACATAATATATAAATAAAATGTCATTCGTGCACAAAAAAATAAAAATGCGTTTCGACACCGACTGTGTCTTCATCAGGTACAACAGCAGCTTCTCTAGCACCTCATGAAGACACCGTCGGTGTGGAATCGTGTTGTTTTATTTTTTTGCAGCAATATTTTAATAATAAAGACAATAACTTGTTATTCAAAATTAAATATGGAGTGGATCACTTTCTATAATTATAAGATGACCATATAACAAAAAAAAACAAAAAAACGTTTCTGACGAGTGTGCTACCAAACCTGTCTCTGCGGCTGTTTGACAAGTGAAGAGTTTGAAAATAATACTAAAATACAAAAAAAACGTTGTAGTAGCAGAGACACCTGATACTATATATATATATATATATATATATATATATATATATATATATACGCTATATTATTCACAACTCACTTGATAACATCTCAAAAAATGCACTTTGTCTCAGTATGATTTCATTGCTGCTTGAACACAGCAAGAGAGATATTTGGTTTGTGTAAGTGCTGTTTAGGACTTCAACCACCCACTGAGAGCCAACTACAGGTGTCTCCTGCTTCATCAAAGCCACTGCCTTTAAGCTAATGTGCAGCCTTTGCCACTCCACAGGGGGCCATATGATTAAAAGAAAACAATCTATCATGGTATTATGTAAGCCATATCATAATCAAACTAACAAAATAATGACAATCATATACAGTAGAGAGAGAGATAGATAGATAGATAGATAGATAGATAGATAGATAGATAGATAGATAGATAGATAGACAGAGTTCTGTGTCAAGAGCTGACAGTTTGCAGGTCTTTTGATTGTCTGAGAGATGCATAATGATTTGTTCAGGTTTTCAGTGATAAAGAATAGTGCACCATTTCAATCATTCTATATTTAGAATATCCTGGGAGATATCACAGAAAAGCTGCATAGCACAATCAAAGCGTTACAGTAATGATGTAGCTCTGGAGCATATCATTCTGTATTGTATTTGTTATTGTTAAAGACACATCTTAACTCAGCGTGAAAATGTATTAAATTGGATTCTGCTTCCTAAAAGATAATGCAGTACCGGTCCCTCTGCTACTTTTACTGATATCTCTTTATGCTGGCTGATTAATCATTTTAATCTTACCATACATGCCTTCCTGCTTTTCATTTAAAATAGAAATATTGTTGCAGTATTACATCAAATTCAATGGCTCTTGTTCTAGAAGTTGTAAATGCAGTATGTAATAAAACAAGTTAATATCAATGAAATATGAGTAGTATGCATGTCATAGTCAGTAACAAGCCAGATTATATCATTTCCATATCTCACTCATTCTATCAGAACGTTGTGAGAACTCTGAGCTTTGACTAGCAAAGGTTTCTGAGAGAAAAAGCGTGTCTAATACAGGAAACACTCCATTATCCAAACTTGTCTGGTGAGACGCACATTGGTCTGATAATCTGGGGATTAATCAGTTTGTATTGAAGAACCTTATACTGTTTTGAATGATAGAGAATCAGCTTCAATGTGCCATCACACATATTATACCCACATGTCTGTTTCTGGCATTTTGTTAAATTGAACATTGAGTTTACTCATTTACCGTTTGAGCACTGAATTGAAGAAGACAGGGATACAGTATTCAGGAACAGTATACATGTGTCCTTGTCTTGTATAGCTAAGGTTTCATATAAACATGTGCACCCATGCTTATTTTCCGCCTTGCTCGTTCTTTTTTTTTCACCAAACATGAAAGTGCCAATTTTCTCCTTACAGCTCCCATAACCCATACAGCTTAATTTGCAGTTACCACAAGGTTTGCAATTTGAACACTTCATCATTAACACACCAGTGCATTGCTTTTTCCAAGTGTCGGACCCCCATTATTAACCATAAGAGCTTTAAACCCTTTTCACAGCCTCATGCTGCTACTTGCGCTACCCAGTAAATTATAGGCTTCCAGAAACAGGTGTTCCTTGTGCAGAAAATATGCAGAGATTTTGTTTTTTTATTGCATCTTTACCGAGAAGATTTATAATGCCTGTCTCTGATATATTATTATCTACCATTGAAAAATGAAGCTGTTCTCTTTTTGGTTGATCCACGTTTAACCTTTTCAATGATGTGCAACAGCAGTGTCAGTATTGCTTTAGTAATCAACCAGGGTTGATGGATTATCAAACTAATACAATACAATAATTGTAGTGAGGTATAAATTGACAGCTTATTTAAATCTGCAGTTAGTGTTGTGTGTAAAACCTCTGTGTGTGTGGAAAGTAGAGTTTTGCATGTTATGCTTCATATAATATAAAATATACTGTGCATTCTTAGAAGCTGAAAAGGTAAACCGACTCTTGTGCCTTAGGCCTCCAAGCCATTAAACTTTATTAAGAAAGTGTGCTACACTGTTACCTGTTCACCTGGACAGAGCTTCAAAGAATGAGCATTACCATAATGACATTCTCTATAACTTGCTTTTGGTATAACTTTAAACATGTGGGTCTATGCAGTTGTATTATTATTATTATTATTATTATTATTATTATTATTATTATTCATAGTCGTAGTCATAGTCGTAGTCGTAGTAGTAAATGATTTACAATTAGGTCTTATTTTACCCCTATTATGCTAATGACTTTATTATTATTATTATTATGAGGAAATGCTGTTGACCCTACTAGTTCATAGCTCAGCGCGGTGAACAGATCAGTATTGTCTAATAAAAATTAAAACATTGTCTTGGGTTTGGCCACAGTCGCCTGCTGATTCCCAGGCTAAAGGAAAACCTGTATATACATATATACCAACATATCAAACATGAATGCACAGCTCAAAACAGCAAGTGTGGAAAATCAGCTCAACTTTGCACTTTTTCTCAAATGAAATTTCCCACTTTGTCTTAAGTGCTTGGAAGCAAGGCTCTAAAAGGACCTGCATTAAGCTGCTGCCTGCTTCTTTGAAATGTTATATTTCAGTCTAATGCTTATCTAATACATATACCATATGCAATACATTTATCAGTTTCTCTATCTGCCATGGAGCAAGAGAATAGCAACTCAAACTCACAGACTTACTTTAGCTGTTGAGGTGGCCTTGAGTGACAGCACTCAAAAATAAATACTTGTAGAGATAAGAGGACTGTGCAATGCATACCGAACGGTATCAGTAAAAGCATTAGCCACAGTATGCCTGCACTATGAACCGTGATTCCCTCAGCATGAGATTATGTTTTAGCACACCTTATTCTCCAGTTAATCTCAGGAACTCACTGGACCACCACTGCAGCACCAGAGCTGTTTAACAAGTAAAATATTAAAATACCTGGTGTGGTCATTCCATACCCTCACCTCACTGTGGACTATATTCATAATCCATTTCTTATCCCATAAGGTCAGTCTACAGCAGACTTATCATATGCAATCCTGTATAAATTGAATATAATGTATACACATGTAATACACTAAGTGTTCTCCAATTTCCAGGAGCCAGATGTTTGTCTGAAATAACTATGTGAATAAATGTGTTTCGTTCATCAATTAAATATTACTAGAAGAGACCTTCAGTGCAAATAATATTTAAGTATAAAAGATAATTGCCAGTCAAGCCAAGGAAAAGCTATTAAGACTGCCAGTGTCTGCAGATTTTACGTAAATGCAGCACATAAAGTTATTCTGCATTAATGGAAAACAAGGTCGAGAAAAATGATTATTAGACAAGAAAAACAGTGAGTGACAAAGACAGGTAAAATAGTAAGTGCCATTTTATTTTTATGTCCACCAAATGACAAAGTACTGTAAATACAAAGATCAACACATGAGGGGATGAGAAAGTGTTGAATAAGAAACGAACCCTGCCTGTTTGATGGTGTATTATAGATAATGGTGGTAATAACAATTACCACTTTTAACTGACTGGATCAAAGATGAAATTAAATCCCATGATGTTTTTACTTGAAGTAAATAATTGTGCTTTAAAGGATGTTTCATATGTTACAAATGGAATCTTAACATATACTGACAAGAGCAAACATGCACTTAGTACACAATCACAAAGGCCACAGGATCAGCCCGTGGAAAGATTAGCATTAATGCAATTACATCTTGCATCTGTTTCTGAACATCACTGGGTTAGGAATCCATTACCTAGTAACAATATTGCGCAAGAACTGGACCGAGACTGACAAAACTAATTTCTAGCCCACAGGCAACCATTGAATGGATCTGACTTGCAGGTTTTACAGGCTTGTTCAGAACCATCTGTCTCCCATCACCAATACATTGGGGGGCAGAATACCGCCACCCAGGCTCTTTATAACCCATGATTCTTCACTAACATCATTACACTGTATTTCTATTGTAAGCAGACATATCAATAGGGTGAGGGGGGAAACCCCCAGCTAGATTAATATAGAGTTAAAGATCAAATGTTTAGTCCATTAAATCACCAGGGAGATTGACTGCCTATATATATATATATATATTTATATATATATATATATATATATATATATATATATATATATATATATATATATATATATATAGATTTTAGTAGATTCTATTATTATAATAAATAAAGTTATAGTATTAGCATTCCTCAGAGCTCTGCAGAATCAATATTCTGACCCAAGGTATAACCTTGCAGAGATATCATTGACCTTCATCAGTTGACAGTACATTTCAATCGAGAGAAAGTGAGAAAATGGAAATCAGAAATGAATGCCACTCATGAGAAAATCTGGATCCAAAACACTGAATCCAATCAGAAAAATGTTCAGTGGGGGAAAAAAAAATAGCTGCAAAATTACTTTGTTGAAAAGACACCTGGGGATCTCGGTGAGTCATTATGAAATATAAAATGACAAGCCAAGATACAAGGGTGGAGAAATACAAAAAATAAGAACACAACAATGAGATACATACTGTGCAGAACCCGTCATCTGCTTCTGCTGTCCTTTCTACTAAATCAAAAGAGAAAACAAAAGATTAGACATGATTGAAAGTGGATTGAAGTATACAGTACCTACTATAACTGCTGAACTGTTCATGGTTTCATGATCTCTGTGGCTTCCCACCCTCTCGTATTGATATTGCAGTGTTTTAAGTTGCCATTTAAGGCTCTTTTATTCAACTTCAGTATAACAACGTACAATAGCTTGCTGCAGATTACTGCTATTTTGACTAACGGCTTCTTTAATCAGAACCCGAATGCCACATTTATATACATTGGGGGAATCACAATTCAGTGTCTAGAGTGGGTCATTACTGGGAGCATAGAGTTACTTAAATTACTAATCTGAAGCTATAAAAAAAATAAGAAAATACATACTTCAGCCTCCTTTAATGATGGAATCTGTGTTTGCATTTGGAATACATGCCTGAGGGAAATCAGCAACAGAAACACACCACTATAGCATTAGAGCTTCAAGTGCATTTTGAAAATATTGACTTCCTTTAGTACCCGGGCCCAGCACACTTTGACAATAGCAGCTTCCAGGAGAATAACAAATGAAAGGCAAGTGTGCACAGAAGCACCCTGGCAGCCTGTGATTTGTACCGAGTGGGTCTGCTTAAGTGTACACCGGATCAAACACCCAGTCAACTGCTTTTAATCCCTGCCATTTTCATCCTGTTTACTTTCTGAAAACCTGCCAAGTAAGCCTTTGGTCTCTTGAAGGAGCAATAAATCGCATGAATCATTCATGCGCTGTCATCGATTGCATTCTTTGTGAATGCTAATGCTTTAATTAAGTTGTTAATATTATTGTGAAAGGAACACCTGTCTAATAATTCATATTCCTTATTTATGCACTTAACTGGCTCTGAGTAGCTCTTTGATTCCTCACTTTTGTCTGCCTGGTTTCCATTCATGTTCAGTCCCTCTCACTTACGCATCCACCACAAAAAAAAATGATCCTTTTTGACAAAGAAAAATAAAAAAAACACAGACACTCACACATACAAAATATATATATATATATATATATATATATATATATATATATATATATATATATATATATATATATTCTCTCTCAGTCCGGTTCTGTGTTCAAATCAGGTCTTAAATTACTAATGTAGGACCAGCTTTGAATAAAGACCTGGTTATGCACCAATGGAGTAATCACACTACTATGTATATACCACAATGTGACGTTCAGGGAGTAATCACACTACCACGTATATACCACAATGTGACGTTCAGGGAGTAATCACACTACCATGTATATACCACAATGTGACGTGAGGGAGTAATCACACGACTACGTATATACCACAATGTGATGTTGAGGTATATAATAGTATGATGGGGGGTAGGGTCGATTTTAATCTTCATTTTCAATGTTGAAATTGTTAACGGCAGCACCGTTTTTTTCATCTAAAACTGTCTGCAGTCAGCCCCTGTATATACTTAACGTTAGCTATATTTGCTTGCATTATAAAATACTTTATTACAGTTCAGAGATTTTAAACACAATTATGTAAACAAATGGAACTCTATAATCCTGAATGTGTATTCCCTGTGGTTATTTTAACTGAAGTTTAAGGTCAACTTGAAATAGTTTTTTCCTGTTGAAAAAAATGAAAGTTGACAGGTGTGACAATGACTAGCGTTGTTACCCAAGAGCTTATTCTAAATATTTTAAATTTAGCCCGAGGAGGATTTTTAAATCTGCAACTGCATCGTTAATGTTTCAGCAGCCTTTAGCTGTGCTGGATTCTATCTTGTGGCTTTTTATTATCACTTATTCATATTTAATATTCAACAACAAATTAATTTTTTCCACTTAACCTGCCCACAAATTCCATGGTATTATATCACGTCTTCAATACATGATCAGTCCAACAGAGATAGCTTTTATCTTGTTCCCTTCTATTCTATTCAGCAAGCTGATGCAATTAAATGTAATGTTGGTTTCAAGAAAAAAAAGTATAAAGAAAACAATTGTTTTCTTTATACTTTTATACATATATAAACATTTAAAAATTTTAAATGTAAGGCACTGACTGTGTGATTAAATTCAACATATCTGCTGCCTGTACCAAGACAGCTGAAGACATTCTTTGAATTAAAACAAACAATATACATGCTGTTCCCTTAAGAGGACGTACTTAGAGGAGACTGTAACCCTTCAGGTTTGTTGGAAAGCCCACACAAACTCCCAGAGTGCAATGGGACCGACCTGTAAGGACTGTTTTAAAACCAACAATATTGCTTTAAGTGTCAATCATTTCTAAGGCAATGTTTTCAATGTCTGTGGCAGGAAATTGCAGATATTTACCATAAGTGAAGTCTAAGGTTATAATAACCAAATGATATTTACCATAAGTGAAGTCTAATACCCTAATAATGTAATTTTTATATGTGTTTCCGCATGACTGTTGCCACGTGTTACATATCTGCTGCTCATGCATATGCATGAATAAAAGTTATTTTTGAATTTCCTGTTATAAAAAGATCCATAGAAGTTATTGGATGAATGCCTCTGGCTTAAATAAAAAATCACACAGAAGGCCACAGGTCTACAGCTCAAACGCCTTCTTTAAAATTATCGACTTGATTCAGGAGCAGCGCCTCGCAGTACATCTAGCTAAAACCACATATAGAGCAACACAAAAAGTGGATGTTTAGCCCATTAAGGACGTTTCTTGTTATCAATTGGTCCATGTTTTATGCTCTGCAGCCTTAGCTGGTAAACTATTCAATATATTTAACTGGGCTGAATATCATGTGATACAGAAGGACACCTGTAACAGAGCTATTGAATATCATGTGATACAGAAGAACACCTGTAACAGAGCTATTGAATATCATGTGATACAGAAGAACACCTGTAACAGAGCTATTGAATATCATGTGATACAGAAGGACACCTGTAATAGAGCTATTGAATATCATGTGATATAGAAGGACACCTGTAAAAGAGATATTGAATATCATGTGATACAGAAGGACACCTGTAATAGAGCTAATAGAGCATAGTAACTATCCCATGACTACAAACATGCAAAGCCTTGTTGTAATTATACATGTGCTGTAGTTAAGTTGTTTTTAGACTATAAGCACAGATATAATTCTAAATATAACCCTAACTCTAACCCTTTTTTGATACAATTGTGTACTTACATATATCATGCAAAAACATGTACACATTAGGTACATTGTAAATATGCATTATAATATTGTAACAGTAATTAGAGAAGCTTAATGTAAAGTGTTACCCCTTATCTTTTGATCAGTTTCATTTTACATTATCACAAGGCTTTCATACACAGCTGCTTAAAATAATATTTAAAAAAAGAATCATTTGTTTTATCTGAAAGGCTAGATGTCAGCTCCAGCTTAGAGGTTTGCTCAGTTCCGCTAGCCTGATTATATTTAGAATGCTATTTGATCTGCCCTTTCCATTTAACCATCAACCATAAAAGGTTACTTTGCTGAACAATTCAATATTCTTTATTTACTCTATGTAAAGTTTCATTTACAACGTCAGCATCTATACATCTCATGCTGTTGGCTTGAGATATAACCCTTTTATAATTAACTCTGAATTACTACAAGTCAGAAATGCTTTCTATTGAGACTTACATTATGCATTATCATTCAAAAGAAAAAACTGCTTATAAAATTTCATATCATACATTTTTTACATCCATTTCAAAACTGTTGTTGGTTGACTGTAGAGCAGGCTTCCAGAGCCCAGCTAATCTTTGTTCCTCCGGTATCCTAACATACTTAAATGAACCAAAATAATCTCTTTTCAGGTCTTAAATCAGTGGATTATTTGATGACACCTATAAACCCTGGAGAACGCAGGATCCTTGAGGATTGGATTAGTCCACCCCAGCTGTAAGGGTTCAGTAACCATGGAGTACAGTGGAGTTAATATATGCTAGAAAAAATACAAAAGTGAACATTGACAGTAGATTCAGTGCTTCATACCAGCAGACAGACAGAAATAGGCTACATATCTAAACACTCATAAAATCATTAGTTACTTCTTAGGAGTCTGTGATTCCTTAGACATATTGAGGTTGTGAAACTAATAAATATCACATTTCCATTATCTGACTTGACTCTGTTGCTGCTAAAAGCCATCTCTGACACTTCCACCCCATTTCTTTGAAGCTATTCGTTGAAGCGGAAATACTCATATAAGAAAGCAAGCAGGATGGAAATGAAATCACATAAAAGAATTAAAACACCGGTTTGAATTGCAGAGGTAGAACAGGGATTTAGTCATTTAAACTTTGAAGAAAGTGGGTTTTGTTTCTGTTAAATAAACAAACTAAAACAAAAAGTGAAGAGCAGAATACAGTCACTCTTCTACATGGTTTCACCTTGTTGTCAAAAAAAAATAAATGCTGCCCATGCATTTACATTATTGTGAGAGGAATTCTACCTCTAGAGTTAGTCTGACGCAGCCTTTAAATGAGATGCAGTTGCACAAACAAAAGATGACTTTGCCATCCTTCCTCCAAGCCAATAAAGAACCATTTTGTGAGTCCAGTTTTTTAGATTTTAAATTGCATCGAAATTGGGTCAGTAGCGCACTTTCTTGAAATTACTTCTGAATAACAATTATAATACACATGGAAGAACTGGATGGTTTATGGTTTTCTCCCACAATAAAAAAAATGCAGTGATTTTCTGTATCAACATTTCTTGATTTTTCCTCACTGATGGAGTTTATTTCATTATTTCAGGAGAAGGTCACTCCAGGTTTAATGGGTGTAATTAATAGATTCGGTACTTCAGAAACTGGTCAGGGATTTAATTGATTCAATTAAATAACTCAGAACATGATTGGTACAGAGCCCTGTTCTGGAAGGGCCCCTGCATTCAATTATTCACAGCACGTCATAACTCCGTGGCAGGGGTTAAGCAAGCGTGGCACTTCCAGTCCAGGGCTTTGCTCCATCGTGGCCATATCGCTTCCTCAGTGGTGAATTTGTTCTTGCCATGTTATATCTCAAACCGAAAAACAAAACAAAACAACATCCATACTGTATGAAAGAAATGTGCCAATGTGCCACTTTGCCAATACAAGAAATCACATGACCAGATTGTGTTTAGTTTCTGCTTAGCAACGAGCTTAGGGGCCTTCCTGCCTAGTACTGTGCATGCTCCACCATACCATAGGCCCTGGAAAAGTCTGGAAAAGCCCAAACCCTGTACGAAATGGAGCCCCTTAATAACCTGTATACAGTATATACTTCCAATGTCTGGCTTTGGCGCCCAGAGCCTGTGTACACTGAGATGCACTATTGGGATTTCAATCATGTGTAACATTGTATACAGTGTTGTGGCTTTCATTTCTTTCTACGGATCAGGGGGAGTTGCCATGCCTGTAGTGTATGTATAATAAGCCCCTACCCGTGATCTGCTTACTCTGGTCACAATGTATCATAACATTTTTATATTATATATATATAGAGAACCCGAGGTTTTAAGTACTCTGCTATATTGAGAGCTAAAGTAATGTGTGCAGTGTTGCACTGAAACTAGGTCAGTGACACGCTTCACGCACATTGCTTTATTACTTTATTACTGTATGATGATTTCCTTGGAGTGATATTTGTAATATGCAGTAAAACTGACATAAAGGTTTCGTTGTGGTATATACAGGGTTGAGAAAAAAAGAGAAAAACACAAAACATAGAAAGGTAACATAATGTTTCAATTGTCAGCGAGGGAGGACACAACTATTGTTCCATGATTACCAGCAAGGGGTCTGTTTTGCAGTGGTGTCCAGAGAGTCATTACTTTGGAGTTTCTTGTGAAACATCAGCAATTTGTGCAGTCTTGCATTCAGATGAGCAGGTACAGTATTTAACAAAAAGCACATTTCAAGGAAAGTGTGTACTACAGGGATGTACAATCATCCCCCTGGAGGGCCATTTCAGTCCAGGTTTAACAGGTGAAATGAGATAATGAACTACTTTAGGGTCTGGATGCAGGTTTAATTGGTTGAATTAAACAATTTAGAACAGGGTTGGAACAAAGACCAGGAGTGGACTAGCCAACTTTGACCACCGCTGGTGTACTGCATAGTGCAAATGCAGTATGCAAAAATGATTTAATTAATTCATTTTTAAAAAGCCTCATCAATCCCTATTCTGTTGTTGTCTCTGTAAAGCATAACTATAAACCTCCAGTCAATCAAAACAGCTGCAGAGCTGGATATTAATTTGACAACCCTTTAGAGCAGAAGTTCCCAACCTCAGTCACGGGGACCCCCTGTGTCTGCTGGGTTTCATTCCAACTGAACTCTCAATTACTTAACTAGATCGTTAAGTGAAGTGATCAATTACTTAATTAGACCTTGGTAATTGTTTCCAGCTCTTAAACTGCTCCAGAGTTCAAGTTACTATAAAATGTTACAGCTAACTTGAAATCTGCAACTGTTTAAAAGCTGAAAAATAGTAAAAAGGTGTACTCAAGCACGTTATCAGTTCAATTAAGGGTATAGTTAAGTACTTGACAGCTCAGTTGGAATGAAAACCAGCAGACATAGGGGGTCCCCAGGACCGGGTTTGGGAGCCACTGCTTTAGAGCACCTGGGATAGAATCCTAAATGTTGCTATGGGAACATAGTAGCTTGGCAACTCCTTCTAAACAAAGACACCAATCAAGACGTAAATATTAGAAATAGCACGCATATGTACTTGGGATATACTTTGGATTTAGTGGAGTAGAATGTATTTTTTCCTACACTGAAATATATGAAATATACGTGAGATTTGATAGGCTTTTTGCTCACAACCAATTCAGTTTGATTAACATACCAGTACCTTACTCTGGGGAGTGTGAGTCAGAGGGTTTCATAGGTTTATGATGGTGGATTGTTAACTCTTGTTCACATATTTGTGATATATTTAAATGTATTATAAAAAAGTGATCAAAATAGATGTTGTTATATGTATGACTCTTTGGTTATATAATAAAGTTATATATTCATATGAGTCAGCACAGACCAGTAAGTTTGAAAATGTAGACGGCCTGTCCTGTAGCCTCATACCTGGGAGAATCTTACCATTGGCAGATGCTAACATAGGAGAACAGGCACACTTTAAAATAAGAATATCTGTGAAATTCACACACCTTGCAGTTAATATAGTCATTAGCTAGCTGTGTCAAGGCTTGTATGCTTGTCTGTCAGGGTATTCTCTTTAGCTCTTCTGTAACACACAGAATGCACATCAATTAGAACAGCAAACCATGCAAAAGCAATGACTCAGCTGTGTTTGACAAAATCTATCACGACCGCACAATAGCCAGCAAAAAAAACAGACCAAAAATTTCAACTTAATTAAACACCAAATGTTAACATGCTCATCAGACTTATTTTAAGTGTGTTTAATTTTTTCCATACAAGGATTCTTGATTAGCTACTTTGAAAAATGTCTATACCATGAAATGTGTGATTATGTAAAAATGCAATGCTGACCAGAAGCTTTCAAACAGAACATGGATTGAAGCCAGGAGCACGTGTAAAACAGAACCAAGTAGGAGTAGAGCTGCTGTGTTTTGATCACACATTTTGGATTGAATCCCCATGTCACAGAAAATGAACTTTTCTATATGGATGCGTTCCTCCGAAATTCCAAAAGCTGTGTTTTTATCTACTGCTCAGTGGCTCTTGATCAGGCGAGCTCCAGCCATTTGAGCAGATGTGAAATACCTGCAAACACCTCATTACGATGCTCCCATCATCCCAACAACCACATGTGCACATCCTGATCCTTTGTCTCAAAGCGTATGCCACCAGATATATCATTTTAAAGGCATGCTCATTCCTTAGAAATCTTCTTAAAGGATTACTGGTGGACAGGCATTGGTTAGCTTGAAAGAGCAGCTGAATGCATAAAAGCTTTATACCTTAACCTCGCTTAACAGGTAACTTCGTTTGTGGTGAAGGAATGCATTTAACTTTAATAAAGACGCTTTCACCACATACCAGGATTGATTACAATTTAGAGAAAGGACACTGGGGAATAGATATAGGTATGATATCATAGTGTTATTATAGGGCGTGTAATAAGAGCCAGTATGTTTGAGATCAGCTTATTTAACCTTAAATGAAGTTCAACATCACAAATATTCTCCAGCAAAGTAACTTCACTGCAATTAACATAATGCTTGATCAAGCTACCCTGAATTTTCTTTTCTTTTTTTTTTTTTTTTTTTTTACTTCAATTGCAGATTTAAAGACAAGCCCTGTAAACTTTGTACAAAAGCCATCACAAAAAGCAAAGTCTAAATATAAAGTCACAAAGATTTGTGGTCAGTTTTAGAACTGCCGACATAAACCACACCTATTAAAAATGACCTGACAGAAACATTTATCATAAACAAAACAATGGATACAAGGGCAATGGCTAGTGCTATAGTCTAAAAATACAGTGTATTGTATATGTTTTACAAAAAATAAACACAGAATGCGCAGCATTCAAAATACCAGATTTCACAGTTATCTTTTTATAATAATAATAATAATAATAATAATAATAATAATAATAATAATAATACAAAGCTGAATACACTAACAGCTTGAAATCAGGTCACCTTCAATGAATAATTTGAACAATTTGCATTTCCTTAAGGAACCATTTTTACATAATCCTGAGCTGAACAGGTCAGAGATATTTAAGCTATTGTTATCAGAACAATAGCCTCAGTGAATGAGACGATGAGTCACAAAAGCACTGAGCCGCGGCATTCAAAAGTTTGTTTTCTATAATGATTGTATGTATTCAGAGCAGCACACAGCAGATTAAAGAATGGTTTGTTATCAGGCACACTGACAGCTTCTGTGCACAGACTAAATCAGGCCGCACACATACAGAGTTATCCGCTTTGATAAATAATTTTCAAATCTGCAGTTATTATTTACATTTCCTTCAGGAATTACATTTCACAGCTCCCCTAATAGGTGTTCAGGCAAATGCATGCTATTATCGACGAAACAAAGCATGCTTAAATAGCATGTCAGACACTAGCAAAGAAATACTGGGAGTCACAGAAGTATGGGCAGTCACAACGGAAGAACTTCTTCTGAAGGCAAAGATCAAAGCTGACTTGCAATTTCAGTGCTAGAATTTTGATTCTCAGTTTAATTCATTATTATTATTATTATTATTATTATTATTATTATTATTATTATTATTATTATTATTATTATTATGATTAACTAATTCTCCCATCAGATATGATCTGTGAAGTGACGTAATATTTAGCTGTATTATTAGCTCCAGTCAGATTTTACCTCCACTTGACATTATTGCATTGGAAGGAATGGTGCAGCTGTTTCTTACCCATCCTCTGCAGGCCCTGTAATGTCTCTTTTCTATAGTAGACTGTGCAGAAGTGAGATGAGAAGAGAAAGGCATTACAATAGGCCAAGCTCCTCCAACTAATCAATGCAGGAGGCAGAGATCAGCAAGACTGTTAAATGACATCAGCAATATGAGTGACATCTTGATGCCATGCAGCTAAGCATGTCAGAATGTGGCTCACATTACTGATGAAGGCAAGATGAAACTTGATATTTTCTACAGTGCCCGAGAGGCTTAAAAGCTTCACAGCTATGATACAGATGTTTTAGTTTGTTCGCTGGGAAGTAGAGCCCCAAACAATGCATGTATTTCACTGTCGTGTAGATCTCATTAAACAAAATGGTAATGCACTGAATAGTAAAGAACACTTGTACAATAGTCACTGTTTTACTTGTTCTCTACCAAAGAGTATCATGAATGCATGCATTGCAAAGTATGGGTTGCTGTTCCTTTGGGTCAAGCCTAGGGGCATTTGGCAATACACTTAGCTCATCTGAATATGGATTTCTGTCTTCTGCAAGTTGGAAGTGAGAGCCTTGAAACAAACCTGTGCCCTTCATTCACTTTGATTATCTTCCAAGATCAATAAGAGTCTTCCAATACGACCAGACACCAAAGGAAACAACCACATAGCATAACTTCCTCTCTGAGTTTTTGCTCATTAAAATAAGGCTTAGTCCTAGTCAAAACCAAAAGGGCTATTTATAAGGAATATCATATTCTAAGAGAACAATTGTATCCCACTAGTGCCACGGAGCAAGAGTACAAAACCCTGTCTGTTTCCAGAGTGCAACGTGACACCTGCGCGTTCCTCCGAAGCCACTTTGTCTCTAGATTTCTATCTGCATGGAATGCTCATTCTTACACTTGATACAATGTTATTCTTTGGACAGGTGATTCACACAGTGTTAGTCGCACTTCATTGCATGCCTGTTATGTTAATGCATTTCTCAGAGCATTACCTGGTTCCTGTTGAAAGGCAAATGCTCCCCAAAATGTTATGAAGAAGCCGTGCAATTGTTTAAGTAGGAGCAATGCCTGATTAATACAACTTTAGGTGTGCAGTGTTCTCTCACACTCTGATTTTGCAGTGGGAGAGAGAGAGATAAAAAAAACACAACAACAACATAACAAAGAAGGGAAACATACTTTCTATATTCTGGTATAGTAACATTTAAATCCAATTAATTTACACCAAAAATCAATAATGCTAAACTAATTATGTTTTCCTCCAAAATTTTTTTTTTTTAAAAAATCAATGAAAATAACAAAGTCTGATTGAGGTTAGCTCCCTGCGACTACGTGCTATTTACATCCAAACTGTGTATTGATAGCACTTAATAGTTTGCAAGCTTTTAAAATACATTCTTGACATGGGCCCATTGGGTTAGCAGTTGTAATCTACTCTATATTTAATCATTCGTGCAGAAAGGTTAAAAATAAACAATACAATGAAAATCTTTAGCCTGATTGATCAAGAGACTTTCCAAGGGATTAAGGAAAGCTATATTTGAGGATGCATACAAAAAGAGTGGAGATTTCCTTATAATCGTTACCTTGTGGTTTTGTAAAGTAATCTCCCATGAGCCCACGGCCAAACAGACAGGGGAGGAAAAGAGGACCCTACAAAATAATTGCCAGTCATGCTTTTCTAACAAATATGTAAATCTTGAAATGTTAACTGCAGAATGCAATTAACCCTTCTGCACGATGATTCAGGTTTGTCTTCAACTCGGCAGGAGTAATCGAGTGTCCATAATTTGTAACCAAAAGAGAAAACAAAGTAAAAGGAACAAAAACGACACCCAATGGGCTTCTCTTTTGTATTTGTATTTATTCTTTTAACATATTTAACAGAAATATCAGCATTCCAGTTCGGTGTTTCCAGAAACATTTTATATTCCTGTTCCTTTGTAGTAAAACAAAAGGATATTTTCACTCTTACTATTCTTCGATCTGTGTTAGCAATTGATTGTGATTGGTATAAGACATTTCCAGGAAGTTATTTTATTTCTCTAACCTTTACCTTAATATAACTTATTAAAACTGTGGACATTGCATACTCATTACTTTGTTATTACTACATAGCCATTGCTTAGCGTGGCTGGTATTATTTTCTCAAAAACAATAAAAGGCATAATGAATGAAAACCAACACAGTTTAAAAGAAAAAAGAAAGAAGTAATGCATTCTGGCATAAGGTTACCAGCAATCAATCAGATACTGATCTGAAATCATATTCTATTAACATAACTAGTGCGCCAAGCTCATGTTTCAAAAACAGTGAGAAATGGCTTATTATTCCTACTTCATCCCATTTTTTATTGAGACTGACCCTCCTGAAGCCCTGGAGGGTGATGCAGACACCAATAACACATGAACCTGGGAATATCTGCCCACCAGTACCGTCATTGTACATGCCACAAGCTCACTGCATTCAAATAGTAAATGGGTTGGCTCTGTGTGCCTAATCCATAAATATATTCAAGAAATAACACATTACTGGGTTTATATTACTTGATGTTTTGCAGCCCTCATAGTTCCAGATCACTGATACAAGCAGGTTATATTATTACATGATTACAGTATATGGGGCTAATGCTGCAGCGAAACTCATTTTATGCCCAACATGTTGTTATGCTGTTATGTTCCTTAATTAAACTGATGAAAAAAGCCATTGCTGTGGATATCCTTTTTGGTATTATTAAATAAATTCTGTTTTGATCATGAATATTGCATATTGTATTCCAGTTTTTTCAGTGTGACATATTGATAAAAGATGCATTGCTGATATTTTTCTGTAATGATAATTAGATAGGTTAGGTACGATGGCAAAAGATGACCGACTTTTAACTTTGTTGGTGGTTGACCTACCTAACTTAAAATTGATGGGGAGGCGCAAAATAACGGTATTTATACAATCTACAATCATTCTTTATATAATTTGACTGAGGCCGCATCAAGAATGCTTCGTGCATTCATTTCAGGAATGAAGATGGCTGAATAACTTGCAGGCATCCTCATCATGGTTGTTCATGAAGTATTTGTAGAATTACTTCCCCTCGATGAAGCTCTACATCTGCTTAGCAACGTAATTTGGCTAACACTTTACATTGTGTCTCTAATTACTATGTATGTATATAGCAGTTACAAAGTAAATAAATGGGTACTTACATATAATTACAGTGTTATTGTGCATAGTTACAATGTACTTATTGTGCACATTGTTTTGCATGATATAACCCTCATCCTAACCCTAACCCTGTCTCTAAACTTAACCCTAACCCTTCTGATACAATTGTGTACTTACATATATCATCCCAAAAAAATGTACACGTTAAGTATATTGTAACTGTGCATAATGTATTTACTAAGTAACTACTATGTAAATACACAGTAATTAAAGACACATCATGTAAAGTGTTACTGTAATTTGGAACAGTGCAATGTGTCTGGTTATTCTGTCACTGGATTTGAATGAATGCAAGATGAATTCCAAAATGACAACCACATTTTCCCACAGCTCCGTCTGAATACAAAAAACGTATTCAATGCCATATCTCTCAACACTTGTTATTTATTATTAAATTCCTGTCCTCTCTGGGCATTGCTAACTAGGTCAATTTGTGCATTCTCAAACTTCCAGCCAAAGAACAAGTTGAAGTCATGACCACTTTGGACTAATAAGACAAAAACAACCCGGTAATAAATGAAGAATATATCTCACTGACAGGTATGTTGGGTTGTGCTTAAGGGCAGCAGGAACTGAGACCAGGGACCAGGGACAGGTTGAGAGTGTGCATAATGGAGGAAGCAATATCAGAAGCATAGCGACGGACAAGGTTAGTCAGCCAGGGGTCCAGGGGGCATGTGGCAGCAGTTGATTTCAACAGTAAACTGGAGACATCAGCAATGGAGAGGAGAGAAGGAGGAGAGGGCAGGAGGGGCAACCGGAGGAGCGTCAAGGTGGTCAGGTAGTAAACTGGGTTTGTGGTGGGAGAGCGTAGAATAGATGTTGTCGATGTTGTTCTGAAAGAAGAGAAATCATGACAGGTAAGAGAGGAGGATGAACAGGAGATGGATCTGTCAGTTGCTAGGTGTAGGATTTGGTCAATGGTCTTAAAGAGAACATTGGGTTTACCGTGTCCCATAGTTATGATTTGAGAAATATTTCACCCTGGCCACATACAGTTGGAAAGATTCATTATTCAAATTATGATAATATATTTTTCAACCAGTATTTCCCAAACATTACTTGAAATCAGGGGAAACCACACTTTTAATTGAAGTTAGATCTATAAGTAAATGTAGCCACGAGGGTGAAAGAACAAAGTGTTCTCTCACTCCCTGGTCATTATGGGTTTACATATTACAATGTAGCACCTTGTATCATTTCAAGCAAATTGCTAAGCTTGTGGGTGAGGTTTACAGTTTAATTGTCCCTTTGAGTAATTCTTATCCCTCAGCCATGCTTAGTGCTTATACGCTTGATAAGACAACAATAGGGACATTTTCATTTTCACTTATATAAAAAAAATTAATTAAAACCACAAAAAATGACTTTGAGACAGTCCTCATGGTAATAAATGATCCACTCTTTAAAACTTCACCTCAAGGCAATATGGCTCTCATTGGCTTCCAACCTTTTCCCCACTTTTCTTTATTTGACATCCTACACTTATCCCATCTTCTCTGGTTTTCCCTGAGCACTATCTTATTTCAATGTCAAACCTGAGATTATAATAAGGGGATTACTCACAAAAGAAACAGTTCAAAAACCTTAATAATCATGAGAGCATGTACTCAGTGGCTGACTAGATTCCATGTAGGGAAAGTCAGTCTGTTTCAGTACATGAGCACAGCATTTTTGTTTTTCACACCTAGCTGGATAGCTCTCTTGTGCTGATTTACATTTCACAGTTCAGTTCCTTACATGGTTCTTTATCTTTCAATGCTAGAGGCAAGAGACAGGAAACTTGCTTACAACTTGTAGTCGAAGTTGGAATGCAATTTACTTGAACTATGAATGGGAAAATACAACTCTGGCCAAAAGTTTTGCACCACCTAGAATTTTAGTATTGAGACATAATCATGTTATCAAAGAAACTACAAAATGATATTGCAAAAATCTACCGGAAGCCATACTAGTAGAACAGTATTTCATGTTAGATTTCAAAATATCACTATGTTTGTTTTTTTTGCCAGTTTTTTTGTATGGAAAACTACAAAGCGGTATGTATCAATCAATCAATATTTATTTTATATAGCGCCTTTCATAGTGGACCACCATCACAAAGTGCTTTACGAGATAGTGAGGAACAATGCATAATACATACAGTGAAATACAGGGCATAGTACATTAAATACAAACAGTAAACCACAATGAAAATACATTACATACAGGCATAATACATTAAATACAAGGCTAGGATGTGAATTCTAAACATTGTGGAGATGTAATTCAATATGTTAACGTAACATTATTCAGCAGGTTTCATTTGGCTTATGAAGCAAAATTAGTTAATTCTATAGGGCGATGCAAAACGTTTGGTCATAGCTTGTACACTGTGTGGCTGTATGAATGGTATGAACATCATCTTTAAAAAATTAATTCCTGCCTCAAATAGCGGTATAAAGCTTGCACAGTTGTCAGCAGCATTGCAAGGGAGATGTAGAGTCGAATTCTGCTTTGTGATCCTGTATCCCTTGTTAAAGTAGTGCAAGGGTGCATCATTTCTGTCTTCCCAGGACATCTATGGAAGAATTTCTGCTCAGTCCAAATATTTAGAATATCTTTAGAGAGTATCCAGCTAGTAGCATTAACTGTAATGGAGACCTGGTGTGTGGTATTAAAACTAGATACCACGGATAAACCAGATCACCTTTACATCATCATGTTCCTTCTGCTAGTCATCGTTTCCCACTGATATAAAATAATAGGTTTGACTTCGTCTTTAAAGCTTTCATTTGGGGTCTGTATCCAAATTAGTAACATCCTGCAGTATGTTAATGCTTGTACTTATAACGTGCACATGTTTGTTTGAGATTCAAGATCACAAGGCTATTAAAAACAATTACTGTAAAAACCATGTATAAGTCGCACCGCTGTATAAGTCCCCCCCCCCCCCCCCCCCCTTTTTGAGACAACAATTTCAGGGAAAAGCCTATAGGTCACACAGGTGTAGAAGTCGCTCCCCCCCTTTATAGGACCCCTTAAAAATACCTAGAAAATAGACTTATACAAATGTTTTTTACAGTACTTCAGGATAAGCTATTACCTCAGCTAAAAATATACACTTGTTTTTAGACATCTTACCATGTTACATTGCAGCACACAGACATCATTAACAGTGAAGAAGCCCCTCCTAGATAAAAAGGTATGACAGATGATAATGCATTATACAGTACTTGTTTAATTAAAAAATACACGAGGACACTTTAAGGATTATGGCAATATTCTGGTAAAGCGTAGCAAAGTGAAGTACGCAGAATGAAAGCATAGTAAAGCTCCTAATAGTATGGTAAAAACTTTTATAATGCTGTTCGTCCCCTGAAGGCAAAACGAGGAGGACTAATCAAATGAAATAGTTTAACTGTGCTATAATAACAGTACAGTTGATGGGATTTCACAGTATTTAAAGTCAAGCTAAATCAATTATATACACAAACAGATATGCAAACCACAAGATAAATAATAACATTGTTTAAATATCTTACCAAAAAAGGAAAGAACACACATGGGCATTCCCAAAGCATGCTGGTGTGTTGTGTTAAGTGTGCAGTCATTCCTACATGTGCAGCATTTCATTTTAAATCCTTATTATTATTATTATTATTATTATTATTATATTGTACAGGTAGTGTTTTTTTCATTAACGTTTCTAACTTCAAATATATATATATATATATATATATATATATATATATATATATATATATATATATATATATGGCAAACTTTAGGGCTGAATTAATGAGTGGATCATATTATTAAACCCAAATAGCTTGTAGATGGAAACATAAAGTCACACACCATCATTAGAAATACATTTATCATCATCAAAAAGTGAGGAAACAGCAGAGAGCAAACAGAATGAGATTATGATCTTCAAGGACTAAAGTGACATCTCAGATATAAATTGTTCCATGCCCAAGTGCTTTCTACCATTCCGCCATGTACTAATGCTTACACAAAATAACTGGGGGGTTCCAGAGATGCACCGTAATGCAATAACACAAAACAGATTTGAAGAGCGTGTATGGACTGTGTTCCATTAACAGTGCTGGAAAGTGAAAAGTTAAAAAATGACAAAGAGACTGGTGTGGACTCCCATTGCAGACAATATTACTCTCTCTCTCTCTCTCTCTCTCTCTCTCTCTCTCTCTCTCTCTCAAATTTTGTATTATTTTGAGACGTGTTTTGATGTCTAAAACGTACATCTCGCTTATAATACTGAAAGTTCACAGCAATGAATAAATGAATAATAGTGTAAGTAAACACACAGACAAAATTAAATGAAATGCTGACGCATGCACATATCTAAAAATAAGGCAGGGTGTAAAATTTAGCATGACACAGTCAACACTTTACGGACGGTCAATTGTGCTAAAATCTAATGCAGCATGGAAAAAGCGTTTGTTACCTAAACGCAAATCAATGGAATTAAATAGTTAAATAATACTTTAGTGTGGATGTTTTCTTTGCCTACAAGACTGACAATGATTATAGAGTGTTTTGTTTCTTAACATAAAATCCGTGATATGGAAAGTATGAATTCTGAATTTCAGAAAGTCAGAAAACAGTGACAGTGGTGTTTTAATCACCATTTTAGTGTTTAGAGCATCTTTCTTGTGTCGTATGTTTTGTAATTAATTTTCTGTTAACTCATAGAATCGGTGTTCAGCCATTTTCTTTTGTGAAGAGTGCAGAGGAGAAAGGCGTTCCTTTGAAAAGGGGCGGGACTGACAGTGATGTGAACCAATCACATGACCGCTGGTGTAAGGATGTTGGGGCAATCTATTTTTCCTCATATGATGAGGTTTTAACCAATACTAATGGGCACCACTGTATGTGTTTAATACTGAAGGTAGCCTCCCCCTTACTCTGGTCTATTTCCGCTGTATTTCAGTACTGATTATCAACGTGAACCTCAAGGGTCACATGCCCCCAAGCATGTGTGGATCAGGTTAAAATGCACTTGACAGAGAACGAAAGAAAGAAATCCAGTCCAGCATGCCTTGCTTTGTGAAAAATGCACAATAGGCAATGCATATGTTGTACACTACATTTAAATAGACAGGCACTGTATAATGGTCAAGAGACAGCATCACTTGCAATTTCACCAGCATGCAGTGCTGTTTGGAGTTGCCCAGATCCATTTGATTTCTATGCTGGTATCTGCTATTTATACACAGTACAATGTACATTTAGCCCTCCTCAAATGCATGTCACTTTGTAGCTTCGGGCTTATTTTTCACAATCATATCCATCCTTTTTTTTCCATTAAGCATGAGATTAAGGGTGAATAAATCTATATTTTGTTTTATCACTTTTCCAACTGTGGAGAATGGCAGCTGTAGACAGTATCAGGCCAAAATAAAAAAAAAGGATGAATTTAATATTATCTCAGGGCTGTCACAGATGCTGTTTTACTACCATTATTTCAAAGGGTATCATCAGCAGTGTCAGCAAACATTCAAAAATCAATGACATTATATTGCAGATGTTACTGTTTATCGCAGAACTAGATTACTGAGTTGACTTTCAATCAAGTCTATTGTTCCACCACCTGAATTTACAAAGCCTAGAGAAGTATACCATCATGTATAGGAATAAACACTTTTGCTGATGATCAAGTGTTTCTCTCAATGTATGAAGACGCTTGTCACAGCCGTTACCTTGCTAAAGAATTGTACTTTTAATCTTTCACCCGCAATACCGATAGGATTTGTTTGGATCCAAATGTAGCACCTGTGAGGTCAAAAAGGCATGACTATAAAGATTCGGTCATCAAAATGCATCCCAATGTGTAGTTTCCACTGTACGGCAATGCTAGCTCACAACTGAAGAGTTGTATGTGACTCATTGGGTGTGTGCTCATATTGGCAGCTCACTGGCTGAACTAGCTATCCAGACCTCTATGTTCTGTTAAACCGACAGTAGGAGTAATAGGCTAATGCGGATTTGACTACTAGATAGCCACCTGCACAGGATTCTTCTGCCAAGTCGGACGACCTCGCTGAAATGGAATGAATGTTACTTCACGGCTATGTCTCGATGTTCTGTTTTTTTTTTCTTTGTTTTTTTTTCCATCCATCTTTTCAGGTCATGCTCTTTAAAACTGAATAAACGCTTCCTGCCTACAACGTTACGGTTTCGGGTTTCATTTTGCCTTCACTTTACAACCAAGCAGCTTGCCCCTGTCAAGTTTTATTCTGCGATGAAGACACTAGATGTCGCAGAAGGTGGCAAATAAACATGGCAGGTGTGTTTGGGGGAAATCTAAGTACATTTGAGCATTTGAAGTAAAGATCATATATTTTAATATTGTTAATGCATGATGAATATGAATACTCACATGTACACCAATGCAACAGATTCACAGAACATCCTATTCTTACTACAAGATGACCTATCATATATGTAGAGTACATGCTTCCTAGCAGAGACGTCTGCCTTTGGTTTATTTGACCATCAACTCTCTTGGGTGCTTTTCCGCTACCCGTCTGTGATTTTTAAAATGTATTCTTGCAGGCTTGTCCTCAGCCAGTCAGCAGAGTCTGGGGTCTTGTGATAAACAGGACCAAGCAGGTAGGAGGCATTTAAGAAGTTCAGCCTCAGTAAAGTAGGAATCCATCATAAAAGCCTGTAGATTTGGCTGATCTTCCAGAGTAAGACTATTACATGGTTTACTGTAAGTACTGGAAAGCTCTGATTAGCACAGACTTTACTGTCATTATAAAAGATTGCTCCCACTGCCTGCAAGTATAACAAAACACAGAAACTAGGATCTGTTTCCGTGTCTCTTCGGATTCCTTTTGTATTCAGTTTGTATTTAAAATGTCATTTGGAGCAGTCCAGTGACCCGGGGCCAGGAATATTCTCACTTATTTTAATGCTCACTCAAATGGGTCTTTTGCATAGACCTTTACAATGAGGTAGTGCCCTCTGTGGCAGATATTGATAATATGATGTATACAGCATGTGTTTGCTTCGTTTACTTTTAACTCACCTCAAGGTAAATCTGACAATCTGTTGGTTGATAACAGCCATCTAAAAGTCAGCAGAAAGTTCTGGCAGAATCTGTTTTCCATTTTTTTCTGAAGTTCCCCTCTGGGTCACAAGGAGGCACTATCTCTATTTACACTACCACACACTATTTACTGGTACAAGCAGGGCTTTCACCTTGTCACAGTACCTAAACTACATTTTCAGTGATCTCACTGGATACTGTGCATATCATTTATTTCCCTTTATATAAGAATTGGCTGCAGCAACTTAATTGAGGGAGATCTTCAGGCTGATTTCAAATTGAAAGGGGTTGACAGGAAATGGTCCTAATGGTGAGCCAAAGGGAGTCTACTGTATCAGAGTCTGGGGGAGTTCATGCAGATTTGTGAGCTTGCTGAGTTATATTGTGCAGCACCACTGTCATTGCCCGTCAAACACATAAAAGAGGAGCCAATATAAAGTACGTTCTCTCCGAAGAATCTTCCTTACACCATTAACAACACACACAGTTCCTCTGGAGGTGAAATGGGTTATAAACCAGGAAGATCACTGATGTGGAACAAGGTACTAGACTTCAGATTTTACAGAAGATTTGTATCATGCATTGTGTCAGTGATACATCTATACTACAGTATATAATAATCCAGTTTATTGGCTGCCTTTTTTTTTTTTTTTTAACAGGCTCAAACTAAATATCATTACTATCAAGTCTACGTCCTCACTTGTGTAGCGATATAGCATCAATATAAAAGACGCCAGGCTTAAAAGTGCTTTAAAGCCTTCACATTCAAATTTAACAAGCATGTTTTAGTCATTTCCAACTCTTCCCTGAAGCAAGCTGTCTCCTTTTTCTGATATAAGCCATATTTAACAAAACAATTAGGAGCCCCAGTATATAAGGTATTTATTACGTTGTATATTTAGGTCAGACTCTCTTGTCGGGCTTGGATTTCTCTGCTAATTACCTCAGGAAAAACAGTTCAATGCCACAGCCGCCAGAATGGCACCAGCAGAGCCTCTCCGATGAGCAGCACGGCTTCAGACCGCATGCTCCACCTAATGAGGTGGTTTGTTTACTAATGAATACCTCTGTCCTAATTCAGGCCTGTCAAGTTATGAAACAATGGAACTTGGCTGCAGAATCTCTGGTGCTGCAGAACCCATGAATAAGAGTGCCAGAATGAGATTTGCTCCATTTTACGCCTCAGTGCCTGCCGGAGACATATTTAAATCAGACCAGGTTTGCTACATTTTTTGCTGCTCTTTCTGTCTGCCCGCCAGTGTCTTAATGCCCTGTAGTGTTTGATAGAGCAGAGCTGCCGTTATGCCAGCGTACAGTACTTAATTGATAATTGACCGCGACGAGAGTTATCCGTCCCATGCCGGTGCTAACGAAAGTCAAGGTCAATTATCACACGGTAGAGGCCTCATCAAGAGGGCACTATCACTATTAGAAAATGAATTTTACTGTTGCTTTCTTTAATAAAAAACCTTCATTGACCTGTCTACTTTGATTGCAATACTAGCTTTCTTTTTATCACTGCTGTATCTTATGGCAGTGTTTAAAACTGTGGATAAAAACAGAACAGAAGTTCCATATTGGAATAAAACATGTACAGTATTTCTTTAATTCCCAATAAAGAGCAATAATACTGCGGTTCTTTTAAAGCATAGTGTTCAGTCCCTTCACCCTTGGGATGCTTTCCAGTGCTAAACAGGTTTACATTTGGAAAATGTTGTGGTATCCAGTTATTTACAATAACAAGCCTGGTTTTGCTACAAGTGCTAGAATAAGCAGTGTGGAGTAGTGGTTAGGGCTCTGGACTCTTGACCGGAGGGTTGTGGGTTCAATCCCCAGTAGGGGACACTGCTGTTGTACCCTTGAGCAAGGTACTTTACCTAGATTGCTCCAGTAAACACCCAACTGTATAAATGGGTAATTGTATGTAAAATAATGTGATATCTGTATAATGTGAAATAATGTACAATGTGATATCTTGTAACAATTGTAAGTCGCCCTGGATAAGGGCGTCTGCTAAGAAATAAATAATAAAAAAAAAAAATAAGATCACTGCCAATTACATTGTCCTGACTTAACACCTTGGCACATTGCTTATTTACAGCAGTTTAGTCTGGCTCAGAGCAGTATGGTACAGGTACTGAATGGCATGGAAGTAACTGCTTGAACTTGCCCTGCGCCACGGGCAGACTTCTGCTTCAAGTACACACCGCTGCATCTACATTCATATTTTACATATAACAAAATCCCTGTGAAACTGTAGAAGAATAACATGTTACTTGAATAGGTTTACACACATGTCTCTAGCATTATGACAATGATCCCCATTCATGAAGCTCTTAAAAAAAAAAAAAAAAAAAGAAAACTTAAACCAAAATCTACATTTAAATTTATATGAAATACATTTAAAATGATATACTACTACCACTACTACGACTACTACTATTAATAATAATAATAATAATAATAATAATAATAATAATAATAATAATATTAACAACAATAACAACAACAACAACAACAACAACAACAACAACAATACTTACATTTATCCAGAATGAGTTTTGACTATTTTCCAATATTGCTGCAAATAATCAAATCAAATCAAATATAATAAATAATTAGTGTTGTTAGAAAGTACCTATCCTGTCCTCTGTGGGTGATGTCACACATGAGCTGTCAGCAGATGTAGTATTTGTTATTCTTGGGTTTAAAAGTTTCTACATCCTGCTTCGTGCACCGTCCACATTTCCTGCCGCTCTGTATGAGCCAATATGACAAGAAGAAGGAGCATTTTGCAACGGACTTCATGGTTTAATGTGAACATCTCCTTTTTGATTGCAGTATTAAATATCGTCCACACACAACATACAACTGCCTATGACCACAGCTCAACCAGCAACGTCAGCAAACAGTACTCACTGTTTTCCATTGCAACTCCTTTGACACCAGATCAGTCTTCTGCAGAAGGTTAAAAAAAAATCCCATACATAAAATATACAGTCTCTAATAGTTAGGAGTATAGCGTGGAGGATGCCTTTCTTCCTAGGAGGCACTGAAAGGAGGAATAAGAGCTCTTTGTAAGGGGCTACTGTGCTGCCTCATAACTGGCAAGAACACTCTCTAAGGGTTTTAATCAATTTCCAGCATTTCTTTTCAGAACAGCCAAGAATCACATGTGAGATCTCATGATCTGATAGGACTGTGATCACAGCACATCCGCAGACACAGGGAGAAGTGTTCAAAAAGGATGGAGGTAATGCATTAACTCTCTCTTACATTAAGTGCTTTCTAAACCATTAACAAAACTATTTTATTTTATTTTTTTTATACAGTGCTTGAATTGTTTTTAATTACCTGACAAAAGTTTTTTTTTTACTTGCACACTAGATTTATTTTATTATTATTAGTAGAACTATTAATATACATTAGATCTGCAACTCATCTACCAGATACATGTGGAGCTGAAGGGGGATTTGCTTAAGCAAATAAACATAAATTCCATTAACAGATATTAATGATACAAATTGTCTAGAACACAACTTAACATTTCATGAATACATATCATGGATTAGCTATGTTGTAAATATACTACCCATTGCTTATTTAATGTTTATTTCACATATGTTGGCATGTGTTGAATATATACAGAACATTGTCTTTAACCAGCAGATTAAAAACTACTGCAATTATGTAGTAATTACTCAGGTGTCAATGAACCTCAGCTGACATAAGTACATTTATAACACTGATAACTGGAATACCTTTCATTTATTTGTACAGCTGTTTAATGAAGTGTCATTTGAAAAGCTAACAGACTTATTGCAGGTAATGCTTTTGTATTTAAATACTAATTGAAATAATATAACATAATTGTAACAAAATGATACAGCCAGGGCCAGAGTCACAAAGCATTTCCCACCATGAGCTGGCACCATTGTTTTTGTAAACTAAAAACCAAACTGTGAGAATCAACTGAGCCACATGTTCAATACAGGAGGGGTTGGGGGTTGGGGGTTGGGGTTAGGGGGGGGACGGTCCTGAATGGAGCTCCTGAGTTATATTGGAAGCTTTTTAACATCAACGGTTTGGTTTTAATTTTTACAACACAATAGAGCGATGCACACTAGTAAATGCTTTGTGAATTTGGCCCCCAGTGAAACTCAAACAACTTGAATGCAATTATCAGTAAGTCTTGACCGTGGTTTTAGCTCTGACAATATTCATTATATATATACATTAAGTGAGCAAAAGTGGGAAAACATTCAGCATGCTTTTTTGTATTAGTTTTATAGGTTATAGGTTCACTGTACATCTTCAAAGGGGATGCGATCAGGAATATTTAAATTAAGAAATATTTAAACAAAGTCAAAATGAATCTGATGGAGGTAGACACATGCTATGTCCCCATTCAGAGTGAATTATGTTCCCTAAATCTCAGCTGGTAATAGACATAATAGTAAGTCCTCAATTTGAATGAGCATAAAGTCAAGATATTTACACTAAAAAACCATAGATATACTGAGAAATCAGAAAAGACCCCCCCCCACACACACACACACACACAAGAAACAAGATAACTTTTCGTTTGAAAAATTCAATTTTCTGTGTTATTTTTGTAATTTCATTGTTTATTTATTTTATAATAATATGATAGTACTAATTTAATAATTAAAATATAATAATAATAATAATAATAATAATAATAATAATAATAATAAACAACTTTGAGTTCAGTTGTTTATTTAAAATTTCATAATGGATGTTTTCTGCCTTTTGGTAAAAAAAAAAAAAAGCATAAAAAATGTGTTTTCTGTCTTACCGTAAGTACTTACTTATTCTGGGATAGAAAAAAAGCAATTTAAAGTTAACTTGCTGTGACTGAACAGTAATAAGTGTTAGAGAAACTGAAATCCCCATCACCAGACTGCATGCCTAAAAACATGCAATGTCATTTCAAACCTATTATTTCAGCTCTCTATAAAAAAGCTACATCAGTAATATGAATGACTATGACATCTGTTCGTTTTACTTTTTTTTTTTTTTTTTTTCCAGAGGATCGACACGGTTTGCAGTTTAAATGCTTATGTGTTTTTTTTTTTATATATTTTATATATAATGGCATTCCTACAGTAAGCCTTGATGGGTTGAGCTCTGACAACAGTCTTTCAATACACAAGATAATGAGTTGTTGACAACTCTTCTAATTCCACACATTTTTGGATACACATCAGACATTACAGTTCTCATAATATACTTTGCTAAGTTATTTAAAGACTGTTTTTAATAAAATTAAGCAATATATTTATTAAAAAAAAAAAAAAAAAAAAAAGTTTGAGACCATTACTAATGTCTTTAACAAAAGCCTGGAAGTTTTATGTCACTTAAAATTTCTGCAATTCATAGATGCCACGTGTACTCAAAATGCAATTTGCACAAATGTGTAATAAAGAACTAAACTGAGAATGTTAATTTCGAAGCTACAATATGCCCCTTTTACTAATGTGGTAATATAAAATAAAATACATACATACATATGTAAACACAGATTTGAACCCAGACCTCCAGATCATGAAAGGAAAGTTACAAATATCACATACTGTATACCAATATACAGTATAAATGTATTCAAAGCTTACCATACCTGTACACATGGATAATAATGTATAGTACAGCTAAGATGATTTTAACCGTACTAGCTTAAAGTAAAGAACCAGTCTTTAAACTATAATAAAGGCAATTGAGAGGGCACACTTAAAGTTGTTCAATTTAAATATGAAATGTGCTTTAAAACCGGAGCCATACATTACTAGTTTCCATTAGTATATATTTTTTTTCTCCAGTATAGCTTCATAGTTTATAGGGACCTGCACGTACTCTACTGTTATCAGCACCTGGCCTTCGTTCATATAAATGTCATTTAAGAAGGTATGTTGTCTAATGTGGACAGCAGAATGTAACCTGACCATCATGGATACATACTAATGGCCTCATTGCATTTAGTCATATAACTTCCGTTCTATAATAAATGGAGTTTAATCGAATCTGTGTAATCAGTATGCAGTAGAACCCTGAATCGGTATTGTTACTATGGAAACATGACAAATAACATTGGTAGAAAAATGACATTCTTCCAATGACACCATTCTAAATGATTGAAATGAAGCGTTGTTCTTATTTATTCCCCAGCTTTCATAATTAACAGCTTTGTTTGTTTTGCTTTTTAAATCTATTACTCGTTATATCTACTACTCGTTTGTGTTACACTGCTTCTTTATTTATCATTCTCTTTATTTTGTAAATGTATTTCCATTCTCAGACAGCACATGCCTTTCAATGGAGCTGGAAGACACAGGCAGTCTGAATTGAAGGGGATACATAAACAGCTTAGTAGTGGTATATCTGCATACACAATGCAATATATTGTCATTTAATTTTCAAACAGAAAACCTGGGCTTGACTTGATGTGTGTGTTTAACAGCAAGTTGTTATTTACAGTAGACATCTACTGTTGCAGTATGAATGTTAAAAATGTAAGAAAAATGTAATGCTGCACAGACACTTGATGCTAATGCATTTAGTTAAAATGAAAATAGAGTAGGTGTATAATAGCTTATATTTGGTGCTTATGGGATTTAATTCAGAAATTAAGTTTGTGAGCACGCACCTTTCAAGAAAGGCAGACATGGCAAACTTAGGCCACAGCTCCACCTAGTGGTTACAGCTTGGTAGTGTGAGGTACATGATGTTAAGGAGCTCCAGCAAGTCCTGTAATAATGGGGTGCAGTAACCCACAGCACCAAGCTGACAAACACTTCTGTTCTGCATTATTGTTAGATGTTACATGTTTTAGCCTTATGACATTTTTGATAATAGTCATAGTAATACTGCATTTCAGCTATTACTAAACTCTAAAATGTGCAACATGTCTGTTTACGGATAACAATCTGGTTATTAACCACACACTTTTTAGTATAATAATAATAATAATAATAATAATAATAATAATAATAATAATAATAATAATAATAAACTCCAGTGAAATCCATTGGCTGTATTTAATAACGACACAGCAAATAAATGCTTTTCAAATTAACAAGATGGAGCAATACTCTGATTGCAGGGCTGAGGAGAGCAGGCAGACAGTACTAAAAGAGGCAATACAAATAAAGAAGAATCTAACAGGACATATTATATGTCCCTGGTGAGTGGCTGTTGTTAGTGGTAATAATGTGTTTTAGATGTATAAAATACCATGCGTTCCGCAATGCAGCAGTGCACTTCATTAAAATCCAATTACTTTTAGAAAATTGAATAATTAACTTTCAATAAGGATTCATACAATACATTACTGGTTGTTTTATACGTGCGGAAATGTTAACAATTTAGAAAATAGATGGGGTCTTAACAGAGGGCCGTTTCCAAGAGCAATGTCTTCTTTAACAGCCTGCAGTGTAACTGAATCTCATTTGTAAATCAGAAAACCTTCATTATTAAAACAGACTACATGAACAACATTTCAATATTACTCTTTTTTATTGTATTTGTAATGGCAGTACGAAACCCGAGTCATGCAGTATGTGCTGTATGGTTAATAACTATTTCTGCAACACATCAATGGGTTAGCGTCCTTGTATTATTAATTGAGTGGGCACAGATCCTAGCTGATAGGTCAAAGGAGCAGTAACTAGATGAACCAAATTTCCATTGTTTCCCATCCGAACAGTGGTTACGGTCTGCTCTTCATTCTCTGGTTTTGTAAGAATTGCTACGAAGCTCTTACAGAATACAATAGCACACTTTCAGTGAGTGATCCAGTGTGTAGAACATGCACTGCAGGCCTGTGCGGTCATCACGATGTAGTTACTGTACTGCACGAGGGCAGGTGAAAGGATTCTACAATTTAGACTGAAGAGGCTTAGGAGATATCAAAGGAATGCATTCCCCTACCATAAATCAGCTCAAAAGATGAAAGGAAAATGCCTTCAGTGGACACTGTTGAAACCTCAAACTAAACGTTGTTAGGCATGAGACCGACAGCTTTAATGTTTACTGCAAGTCTGTTTCTCCACCCTGTCCTAGGTTCAGTATTTCTACTGTATGTCAGCAGTATATGACAATGTTTTTTCCCCTTTTTCCACTGTGCTGAAATGATGCGGCATTACTTCTTGTATTTCGTTGGGTTAAAAATTCTGCTGTAATCACACTTACTGAAATTTAAAGAGTTTTGTGTTTCCATTTTACTCTTTAGTTATATTTATTTTCAGATTGCATGTCCCTTATATACTGGAATGTATAACTTAAAGGAAAGGGTCATTTTTTAACTTCATCAGAGGAAGTGGAAAACCCAGGCTTATATCACTTTATTAGCAATGCTGCAGCTACCCAACCTGCCTTTCGGTCCCACTGCTGGGGAAGAATCTTTAGCGCAATAATGCATTAATACCAGACATATCCACAAAGCCAGGAGAAATGATTCTTCTTATCCTCGTACAAAATAGAATGCATTCCATCATAATGCTTCAGCTGGTCTTGAATAGTAAAAAGGGGTGGGAGTGGGGGGTTCAAGACCACTCTGATAGTTCATTTCAATATTCTTTAAGATGAGAACTTAATGCTGTGTGCCCTGGAAAGAACTTCAATAAAACAAATCAAATAAAAATCCACCCTAAGACGTGTCAAAAATGAACTATCGTGGAGTTTCTATTGAGAGTGAATTCCCATTCTCATACACAAATAAGATCATGTTGAGGTGTCTTTTCAAAAGGTAAGTAATCTACAGATATATATGACATGGAAGTGTTGTCTGTTTTTATTCAGTAATGCTATAAAAAATGAACATCCTTGGTGAAGCTCCATTCTAGCATCTATTGATTCAATCAGGGATACGCAGTTCATCAAATGGCATGTTTTTTTGGCAGGGTATTCATTGATACAACCATGAATACGCTGCTTCTGCCTGTTTTGTACTGTAAGTGTTTCTAGAGCCAAATAAGCCTTCTCAGTACCCCTGCTAAGTGTTTCTAGAGCCAAATAAGCCTTCTCAGTACCCCTGCTCAGTGATCGATGTCGGGATGCTGGGATTCCCTGCAACCAGGGCTGCCGTATTCCCATTCCCACTGAGCAATCAGTAACCCTGCCATGAAGGAAAGTCACCCCCTGTCATGTGAAATCAAGCAGCAGAAATGCCCATGTTTCCGGTCTGAATGGTAGAGCAATTTCTTCATCACCCTCTGCTGCACAAGGTGCTGCAGTCTACTGTTTCTGTATGCTGGCGCACAAGAAAAAAGATATACATGTCATAGGTAACGAGTGAGGGTTGTGCTTTGATGACATCATCAAGCCACTATGCTTTCAGATAATACACTGCTGGCAAGCCACCTGTACCACCGTTGCAAATTGAAACGACCACCATTGTGCCACCTCCCCAGCAAAACCACAGCATATGGTTAATATACAAATGAATGTTGTATATGTTATTGTGGAACAGAAGACCACAAAATCATGCAGACCACTGCCAGCTGGTATTTTAAACTTCTTTGTTTAGCTTTTGCATTCTCCTACCATGCAGGAGATCATCTTCAACATGTTTAATGCCCTGTCTTTTTTTTTTCAAAGCAGTGTGTTAATCATTAAGAGATTGACCTAAATTAACTTAAAAACTGTAATTTCGTAGGCTTCCAATTACCCTACAGTCTGTAAAATGACAGGCTTACAATGCTGGGCTCAGAACCGAGAAGGCGGCCTTATAACAGTGTACAGCTGATCTTTGTTTAGTTAATGTATGTAGTTATCTGTTAGAGCACGTCCAAGTGTGGTGAGATGCTCCAAGAAAGAAGAGAGATGCATGAGAATGTGGATTACTCTACAACAGCCCTGTCACTTCTATACTGAACTGCAGCTGTCTCCCATAAGCCTCTCTGCTGCGTCATGTGTAAAGGGCTGTGCTGAGCTGGACGAATCTCTCTTTTTAAATATAGAGCCCCAGGCTCAATCCCTAATGCTTGTCCTCCCTCAGGTATTGTACATAGTCATTTTATAAACCAATCCTGGATGAATACATTGCAGTGTGTGGGATAGAGGGAAGCCCAACAGTTCAGGTGTTTAGCTAAATGTAAAGTTGCATTGATTGCGATGGAGCCTGTAGCCCCTTGACCTTCAGAATTGGAGCAGGGATGAGGCTGCCAGTCACAATTAGGTTGCATATATAATGAATATCTAAATTCTATATATATTATATATATAATTGTGATGTGTTACAAATAGCATTTACCTGTGGCAAGCTGTAATTCAAATTCTATCAGACACAAGAACACATCAATCTTTGCTAAGGTACCTCAGGGAAAATCAATGATCCATCGTTCCTGTGGAATAACATGGTACCTTCTCCCTCCACTCCTCCAATAACGAGGCTCTAGCACACTGTCAGGCTGGATTTGGATCTTACCCAGCCTGCTGTAATGCTCACCTTGGTAGGGAGGGGTTCAGTCCTGTCAAGCTCTCATGTGGGCTCAGTGACTGTCTTTGGAGGATTAAGAGCCCATTTGTAAAGGATTTATTAATGACTGAGCGAGATGAATGGGCACACCGCTACAAGTGGGTCAACAACAAAGCTTTATACAAAGAAAAGATTTGCTGAAACATTTAGTTTGTTTGTATTTAAACAGAGCATTTAAGTGGTAAACCACATACTGTAGTAATACTTTCATTCTTAAAATGTGTCACCTGTCAAAGAGATACTCAATCAACTTCAGCTGGAATTGGAAGTCAGTTCATGAAAAAGGATCCCCCATGACTAGCTGGGCTAATTATTATTATTATTATTATTATTATTATTATTATTATTATTATTATTATTATTATTATTATTATTATTATTATTAAACATAAAAAAGAGAACAGTTAATTAGTCTTGTTCATAACTAACTGAAAATATGACACTCGTTTACAACTAGGTCCCGTTATGTGTAAACTATCAGCAATGTCCACGTTTAGGAAAGTTATCCTGATAGTTTGTAACTGGAACATTAAAAAGCATTCCTTTACAGTACATCTGTCAAAAGACTTAAACCAGCATGAACTTAAAAGCACTTAAGTCCTTCAACTATGTTGTAATGAAGGAAAGGAAATGTGAAGTTTCTTCACCGATGCATGGTCTTGTCCAGCCATTATCTCCATAAAGACAGAGTACTGTACTGGCAGTAGATAGATGCCACTTCAAAAATGACTCAGTAATGCTTGAACAGGCCCAGGCATGGATTAATCAACAGTGCCATTTCAGATATGCTATTATTTTTTTAAAAAAAAACATGTTAGAATATATATTGCCATATAAAATGTACTTTGCACAGGTGGAACATCACAAGAAAACCAGCATCAACCATGTACCACAAGCTTTATTTATTGTTATTTAAATCATTAAAAAGTGACAGATGCAAATGATAATATAGCAGTCAACTTACCAGTAAAGTTCATTTAAAAAGAAAGAAAATAAAGATAACATTTAATCCCCTGAAAAGTCTGTTAGAAAAAATGATCTGATGGTAGTTGTACTTAGTTTTGCCATGTGGAGAACATTGTGAATCAAAGGGTCAAATTTTTTGGTTTCTAAAATTTCCTAAAAATAACATATTCCATTTTAAGAGTTACTGGCAATCACTTGGCATTTCCGAGACCCAAATTGAATTCTCAGTGTTGGTTTGATTGGCCACAATTTTTCAGATGGGTGTCAATATGCATATTACATTATCAAATCAATGTGACAATGGGATCTGATTTGAAAAGTTTAATGGAGATATTCTGTTAACAGTATGGTTGGATTCATAACAGCAACAGGGCACATTTTTCTTCTTCATTTTAATTACAAATGCTCGGTGTAGTTTACAAATGGTTTGATGGGGGTGTAGACCATTGGATATGCCTACAACTCCAAAGAATAGAAGAAAACACTGGGACACTGTGGTTGTCACATATATTATACTTGCCAAAGCTAATATGAGAATGCAATCTCCAAAAGTCACTGTCTGCCCTGAAAATCATGTCCAGACTGCTGTGTTTAGCTATTTTTCAAAGAGGTTAAAAGTATAACTTCTGGAGTACTGACCCCAAATACAGACTTCCTTTTCAAATCATGGATTTCCCCCTCCTCCACACCCACATTTTTAAAATAATGTGCAAATGTAACCGCAGGTTGTGTGTGTTTGTTTTACCCTTCGCTTGCATGAAAATGGGTTAATACTCAAGCAGTCCTTTTATTTAAGTCAGCTATCATGACCTTAGGACCGTGCACTCCTAAATGCATTCAATCTGGAAGCGATTTCCACTGCATTTCTGAGTTCAGAGCGCCATGCCCATTTCATTTCCTTTGAGGAAACACTACTCCAGGGTATAATTAGGGCTTTAGTGCACACACAATCCCATATTGTTTATTCAATACAAATTAAAACACAGTTTTTGAAAATATATAGCCAAGGAGATAAAGGAGCCCAGATTGATTTCATTATGCCTCGGTATTCCCGTTTGCACAGCAATAGCGGTCAAGTTAAAAAAAAATAATAAAGCAGCAATATCCTGTCCAAAAGACTATGAAAATACCAGAAGCCCCTCATAATAAAAGAAAGACTACAAAAGAGAAAATGGTTGAAATGTTTACTGAAGGACATCACTTTACCTACTGCAAGGAGCTGCTTTGGGGCCAAAGTTACCTTTTGAATTTAGAATCCATGTGTGCCTCAGCTTATGATGTCACAAGCACTCTAAATGTCGTCAAGCTCGCTGCTTTTTTGAAAAGAACTGTCAAATCAGCTTGGTTTAAAAGGAATTACATATCAGCAAATTTCCAAAGACACACAGTTTATTTACTTAAGCTCAAATCTGTTTAAGATTCCAATAAGGATGAGTTTTACTTGCAATGCTGGAAGGACTAAATACTGAATATTTCTTTTCCTGTTTCCTTGGTAGAAGATTAAAGAATACTGATTTAAAAAAAAAAAACCTTAAGAAAATCAAGAACACAGTTTCATACGGTTCAATTATGCTTGAAAAGAATGTAGAAATGCATTTCTGAAAACAAGCACATGCACACTGAGCTAAACAAATTCAGGGAAATGCATGCATATATGCGCATATATATATATATATATATATATATATATATATATATATATATATATATATACACACACACACACACACACACACACAACAAGTCAATACTGCATTATTATGATTATGAGTATCCACTTGATACAGATGTATATAAAAGTTAAAATGGAAACAGATGGATACAAAAGGTATTGTTTTTTTAAAAGAAAAAAAATACTTAATAACTGTGGTCTTGAATACATGAAATACAAGTTTTTATTTTACATTTTGGTTAATGAAATTGAGCTGAATGTAATGATATACGCAGTCAGAGTTTTAGTAAAGAATTGTTTGAAATTCTATCAAAGCATGTAAAGCAGCAAGGATAATACCTAACGATTGTCTTACATTTTATACAAAATCTCAGGAGTGTTTAAGAACCATACATTGCAGTATGGTACATTTATGCAATTAAGCTTAATGAAATGAGAAAGGTAATGCCAAGCTTTTAAAAGTACAGCAATACAGATGTAACACAGATGACTGTGTACGTATTTTATGCATCCAGTATTTTCATGTGAAACATTTTAAAAACTCAATCCTTCAAAATATTATGAATACAAAGGATTATGGGTCACAAATGTTTCATGACTGTTTTAAGGAATTACTTTTTCTTTTGTTTTAGAGAAGTTCCTGTGTGTTCTGAAAATGAAAATAAAAAATGAATACAGATGATATAGTCCTGTTCTGTCAAATATCCCCCGTTCTAACACATCCCCAGGGCTGTTCAAGCAAAACTGAGGCATTTCTGTTCTCCACATTGCAACCTCCATAGGGAATCAATGGGTTGCATTATTCATTTATTTTATTATCTTTTTTTTAAGATCTCAGGTCTTTCGATTGCCTCCCATACACTTTGAATTGACTTTGTCATGCTGATGTAATTTGCTCTTTCTATTTGTATATAATTGGGTGTTTATGATGTTCATAAACAGCCATTACCCTTTAATGAAGTCCCGCATTGCAGTAGGCACCTCATTAAACACCTCTTTGACTACAAATTACTTCACTTTTGTCCAAAATATTTTAAAGCTGAATAACTCGATTCCTTTCCTTTCATACCTTAAATCTAGAACAGAATTCAACACAGAATAATTTTTTTTTTTTTTTTTAAAAACACCTATAACTTTTAACTCCATTAATGTCAGGTGAAAAATATCAAATAGAACATAAAAACGTGTATAAATAAATAGAATTCTTGAGACCGCGATAGGGTTATGGTTAGGGATAGGGTTAGGGTTAGGGTTAGGGTTAGGGTTTAGTGTTAGGGTTAGGGTTAGGGATAGGGATAGGGTTAAGACTGTGATAGGGTAGCATTGCAGTTAAGGCTGGCTAGCAGTAGGAATAGCAGACACAGGAGGTGGAAGATTGCAGTTTAAGTGCTTTCTGTGCTCTTGTATTATATAACAAATCAAAAGAGTTAAACAATAAAACAAACACATCCAAAACAAAACCGCATCTGATCAATGCTGTCTCAGTTCAGGAGAGGCAATTAGCGCCTGGCCACATTCTGCACATGGATTTAGCAGGGATAGGATTTTAACCCCATCCCTGCCAAACTATCTTTAAAAATAAAAAAATAATAATAATAAAAAAACAACATGTAATATTTACAAGTGCAGGGTTTCAGCTCTGCCACAGAGACCAATTCAATTAGCTTTATAACGGAAAGGGAACTCAAAAGACGATTATGCAATTAATCAAGTTGATGTGAGTATTTGGATTAAATAAATACATACATGCAAGTTAAACTGAACATACAGAACCAGAGCTGCATGTATTTATTCAAATACATGCGCCCCATGTTTCCAGTACGCTTGCAAATGATTAGACCACCAGTGTATTAGGAAAGCATATCGCTATCAGTTACTAAATTTAACTGAGCCGTTTGGGACGTGCAGCTACCCACAATTAAATACAAAAAGACCAAATACAAAAAGACTTTCTATTATGGAATGAGAGCACATACATAGGTGATGTGATGTATTAGGAAACAACTGAGGCATTACTGCAGCATGACAAGTGAACTAATGACACGATGATTGGCCTAGCATATTATGCAGAGGTCATACAGGATAATAAAAGTGATCACATGATAACGATCTTCAGTGTATATACAATTTTTCCATGTTCTGAGCACTTCTGCTGACAGAGATTTGGAATGTTCTTTCTTTGCCTTTTAAATCACTAATGTTCAGTTGTGTAGTGCAAAATGATTGCACTTTACAACCAGTTTATGTCAAACGTAAAAGAAGAGATGCATTAAATTGTCAAACAACAAAGATAAATGGATTCAAACAGGGTATAAATGAAGTTTTTTCAAACAGCGGAACGAAGAACGCTTCTCTGAACCGCTTCACAGCAAAGGCATATTTATTAAACTCTCATTAACAATGCATTTGTAACCTGCATGTCCATAATTTAGTATTTTTCAGATTTTAATCAATTGGTAAGTGGGTGGCTCAAGATAACCTCTGAAGATCTGTTACAACTCCGCAAGCCTTTCAAAAAGACTTCTAGTCCAAACACTTGTCATTGAATTTGAGTTTCTTTTAGCATTTTTAAACTCTGGCTATCAGGCACTTGACCTGAAGAAGTACTTCAGTGTGTGTTTGTTTTGGCCCTGCATTCTTTCAGCTCTTGTAAACTTAAATATATATTTTGTACTTGTTCTTGCCGGTTTATTGTTAGTTAATTACTGTACTGCTTTAAATGAAATAAAAACCCATTGCAAACCTCCAAAACAAAGCAGGTGCATGCTCACTTCACAGACACAAAGATGTGTTTCCTTACTGTCTCAGTGGGAGAAAACACAGTATATAACATATTTCTGCTTACAAAGTTTTTCTACTTGCATGTTTTATTTAATTTAATATTCCAGTATTGCATGCAACCCATAGATTACACCAAAGCTAAAGTACTGTAACTTTGAGATTACTACCTTCCATATGTCATGTTATCATGTGGATCAGATTGTATCAATTAGAATGTCTTTCTAAAACTACAGGCTACATCACAATGCCTCTGCAGGATCTGTCAACGTGGAGCATTATTTTCCTAATACTACAATGGAAAAGTAAGTTAGAATTAATACTGTTAAAATGTATTTTAAGTGCCTCTTGCAATTACGCAGCCACTGCACCCCTCTGTGGTGTTTTTGTTAAAAACATTTTACATCTGTTTGCCAAGTGAGTGTACAGCAACCCTTGCAGTTAAACTTCATCTATTCATTATTTGCTAACAAATATTAGATGCAATTTGAGTTGAGATTCTAAAAATCTGCTCACTTCTCGCTGAAGTGTCAGATGCAGATGTTACCAGCATTGGTTTAATCATAAGTTAGCAATCTTTTTTAATAGTTAAAAAAAAAAAAAAGTATCTCGTATTAACAGTTCTTGCTGTTAACAATTATGTTATTTTTTTCAAGCTGGAAAGTCTAGTTCAGTTTATCCATAGCTTGATTCATAACATGCTCAAAAGCCAGCCATGAATGCACATCAACAGCAAATGGTACAGTAAGTGACCTTATCACTGCCCAGATGTGCTTATATAGTTGAAAGTCCCTTTTGCATATAGCACAGTTTTACTTGGTTTTCCTGTCCTTAACATGGTTTGAAATGACCGCAGCCTTAAGTGTTGCAGATCCAAAATATGAAAAGACCAGAGGAACTGTCACATCCGCGTGTAAAGACATTACCGTGTGCTTGAACCATGGTGTAGTCAGAGGGAGGTGAACAAAGCAGAACGGCACTTTATAATGTGATGTGAAATTCTCCATGGTTCAGTTGAAAAGGAAGTTCTGTGAGCTGAAACACATTTATATTTCTGTCTACCCCGGGCTTCTGGGGCCAACATTTACAAACTCAAGCACACGTGGCCAACATATTGGCATTAAACTCTAACAGGGTGGAATTCCAGCATGGAAAACTAAGCAGCTTGGAATATGTTAACAAACATTGTCTGGTATTAAAATGGGTGCATTTTTAACAGGGTAACAAGAAGGTGCCACATCACACTTTATTTGCCAAGTGAGTGCATGGCACCCCCTCTTAAACATCTTGATTGGCAAAATCTGATAACAGCCCAGTTCAATTGTCATCCAATCAATTCATGATACATTAATTAATTAACAAAGGTTGGAAATAATGGATTTAAAGAACAAAAGATGACATCACAGACGTGATGAGTTAATGCTTCAGTTAACAAATGATAATGTAAAATAGTCAGGATATCAATGTCTAGTTATTTTTGATGGTCACCTTACTGGATACCAAGCTTCATCAGAGAAATAAAAAACCAGCCCGATAGGATTAACATAACAATACTGCATTCCCAGGGAGTTCCACATGTAAAGAGTGAAACAGCAGCGTGGCAAACCCTTAAGGAAAAGGTGTTTCTTACAGGAAACATACTTTATATCAAATATTATACAAGCAATTAATCTTATAGAACACATTTATAATAGAGAGAAAATTAAGAGGCACAGGAAAAACAAAAGACCTCCGTGAGGTTTTGGTATAGAAAGCACTGTTATCAAGTATCCTCAAAATCTTTAACGTTTGAAACATGTTCCACTGTGTTACTTTCTAATGTTTGTCATACAGTTATAAATAAATACCTAAGTAAATATAGCCTCAGTTGTTGATTCATAGATTACAAAACATAAGCAGAGCGTACATTTGAAAAAAAAAAAAAATTAAAAAAAATGTTAAGTTTACTTTTTGCCCTTAAGTGTAAGACTGGAAATAGCAGACCAGACATTAAAAACACACTGTAATATTTTTTTGTTATGACATGTATTTGGAGCAATGAGACTGATCTGTCTGGTCTGGATATAGGGGGAGACCTTTTCTAGCTGAATACATTGAATAAATTGATGTTGCATGTCTAATGTGAATGGAGAATGGTGACATTGTCTTTGCAAAACAATTCTTTACCCAATATTGCAGACAGAAAGAACCACAGAGTATTGGCATTCTCTGCTTTACTGAATAACAGTGCATGTTGCCATTTTATAAACATGTTGTAAATTCCTCAAACACGCCCATATATAAGTACTCAACAAGGTGATGCTGGTCAACAATATAATGCTTTGACAATATAAAATTGCAATAAAAATATTCTAGATATATTTGAGTGAGCCCTAGAAAGCATGGCAAAAGTTTATTACCATATGCAGAAACAGGTTTGATCTACTTTTCACTTCCTTATTTATTACTTTAAAGTTAATATGGTGTACACAAACCACAAATGGAAAAGTAAATGCCTCTATTTAATTGGGTTTATCTGTATTATTTGACCCTCTGGAAAATTAATATATTATATACCATCACAGATCCTGCCTGCTAGTTATGCAGGCTGCTGATTAAGTACTTTTGAGAATACTGGACTTTCGTATGCAGCCAGCTTTATATCACTATACCACGTGGTATTGTACGTGATACTGTCTGATATTACCAGTGATGAGTGCAACAGTACTCTCTCCATAAACTCCTCTTGAAAGCTTGGTACTGGTATCTGAATGTTGCTATAGGATTTCTGTAAACACTTTTCTGTGGACAGTTTGTGGATGAGAAGGGAGAGGTCAGCCATGACAAAAGGATTAACAATTTTCATAAGATGGAACGGCAGTGGTGGACAAAAGAAGGATTATCCTGATCCTGAAAGAGTTGAACATCCTTCAAAATCGCCCTCCCTCTCTCAGTGACTCGATACTCAATGCCTCCTGCTGCTCATGCCTCGAGACTTTCCTCCAGTATAATTTAAAGCTGGGTTTGTTTTTCATGCCGTGGGGCACCATATTTAATGTTAATGAAAACACCTGCTGACATCTTAATAACACAGTCTCTGTTTCTCACTTTTATTTATTTGTATTCTTTTGTTTGTGCAAGTCAGTATGGGTTTAAGTGAAAGATAAATATAAGGGACGTAACTGAACAACTTGTCAACATGAATAAAAGGTGTTGTTTAAACATTACAGATTAGATCTGCTGAAACAAGACATGGACAGACAAGAAAGGTCCTGCTTGACTTATTGACTACTAGTCTTTACTTAGGATACTTCATGAATGATTGAACAGTTTGTAAAGGTGGTTTTAATCGGTGTTGGACTCGGGGTGGACATGGTTGGACGGCGTCCACTCACTTTTTTGGAAGGGTGGACACCGTCCACCCACTATTTTTTGGTGAAAAGCCATTTTTCACCCTCCATCTTCATTGTTATTTGTCTTGAATAGTAGCTTATGTTTATTTCTCAATGCTTCATCGTTTAATGTTCCCAAAGCAACTTCTCCTTTTATTGCGTCTGCTTGTACTCTCTCGCTAAACAGTAACTCCAGACTTGTACTGAAATTGACATGATAACTGTTTTTTAGAGGGCGATTACATTTCGTTTTCTTAAAAAGAATGTTATCACATAATAATAATGTGTTGATTCAGTTAAGACATTTGTCAAATAAACTGAATGAACATTAGTATAACAGCTGACCTTTTTTTGTTATTTCCAAAACTGGCAAACTAAACACTATACAACAGACTCGGTGAAAAACTGCATTTGCTCCACAACAGGCAAAACCTCCCTGATCGATCCTGCGAGCAAAACAGAAACCTTCAACAAATTACAACATTCTCCCATCCAACTACAGTATGATTTTTCATGGACCCAGGCTCCCCAAATAATATCTATACATCAATGTATTTATCTTTGTGCCTGCACTGACTGACACTGTAAATTTAAATGTTCCCCCACGAGGGGCCTGATGGGTCCAGAAACCCCTTTGGAAAATGTGCATCGTTGCTCATTGGGTAACCCTATTGAGTCCATTGACTATTTACTGTAGGAGTCTAACCCTGGTTTTAATTATAACATTTACATTATGCAGCCTCATATTTTGTGAATACCTGAATCTTGTCAAGTAGAGCAAGAAATTAATAAAACTTGAAGGCAAGGAGTTAGGAACAAACACTTGCAAGTGCTGTCAACCCACACAGAGTGCGCTCAGCAGATGGGTCTCCAGAGCAGGGGTCACAGATACAAGCCCAAAGACCTGGAAAACAGCGCTTTGAAAAAGCTCAAGGAGCGAATATTGCACCCATTTATCACTGAGTTCAAACTCGCCCTGGAGGGAGTGACTGAAAATCATTCACGTTTAAAGGTTGGTAGAAGGTCACAAGTGAAATCAGTTTTCCTGGTCACACAGCAATAAAAGTCTTGAATTAACACTTCAGCTTGCCCACTTGCAAGAAGATGTTTCTTTCTGATCCCTTTGCTGTTTACAATGGCAACAGCGATCGGCAGCTATAAATAGAACACATGCCAGCCGAAAAGACAAAAGATAATCAGCGTGGATTCAGCATTATGTATTATTGGGCTGATGAGCTCATGGAGTCTAATGTAGTCCACATGTAAATATAATTTCAGTATTACATTATGTGTCTCGAACTACACTGCAGTTACACTGCAATGGAATATTGCTCCATGGTATTTTACATTGTCATTACACAACCACACGTGTAACAGTTTAAATACAAAAGAGACAGCCATCATTAAATACAAACACTGTCGCATTGTAATTACACACCCATATGTGTTACAGTGTAATTACAGTGTAGTTAAAGACATGTGATGTAATGTGTTGCAGAATATATAATATGTAGTGTGGTTGTAAACTTCAAGAAATTAGTATTAGTAATTATGTATTTAAATGTCACATTCAAATGTATCTTCATAATTGTATATCTCAGACTGTGATACGACATCCTTATAAGCCACATCAACTGTTGGCACTTCTATACTAGATAATACAAGCGTTCACTGCAGTGGTCATTTCTGATGGTAAGGAACAGGACAATCTGCCAGAAGGCATCCGGGCACAGTAACTTCATTATGTTTCCAGTTTAGTCAAATGCTATTCGCTGAATATTATCAATTCATATTATTATATTTAATAATATCATGATATGGAGTATAATAGGGAGAGACTGCCTTTAGACTCCACTGAGAGAGCATAATGCTTACTGTAGTTCAAACAAGTCAATCCATTTCCTGCAAATCTCTCTACACATGAAACCACAGAATAAGAGAAAACGCCCTGAGCTAGACTGTCAAATACAATCTTATGGTAGGGAATGTCTCAGAGAGCATTATATAACAGTAAATATAAAGGATTTACAGCAAGACAGATCATCCGTAAAAAAATAAGCAGAGTACAAGAAGACATGTATCGAACAATACAGCCCTGTTCCTTTTTCTAATGTACCCAACTGTCTACAGTACCACCATCGTTAATACAGACTTGCACACAGACAGATTTAACCACAGTATAATGTATGCCCCAGGTTCCCAAACAGCATAGCAGAACTTGAGCCATAATCTGTGGATCTTCAGTAGTTTGGTACATGAGCTATATCAGTGGTGCCCAGCATGGCTTTTTTGCTCATTTTGCCCTACTGAACACTTTCACCCAGTGGTTCATACTGATGTACACATCCTTCCAACACTGTTAAATCATCTGGTCAGTGATTTCTACCTTTAGAAAATGTAAAGCTCTGGAAAAAAAATAAAAAAAACACCAAATGCAAACACACAAACTAAAAGAGACAGCGACAAGAAAGAAAAAAAAATCAATTGCAACTCACTATAAAATTCCTGCAGTTGGTTAACAAAAGCCTTTGGCCATTTTTTTTTTTTTGGCGGTATAAAAGATGATGTCTAAGGGGTACTGTTTCTCAGAGCTTATTATTTTATTGAATTATTATGAAAAAGGTATGACAAGGGTTTGAGGCTTGGGGGAAACAAAACACACAGGCTCACACACAGTTACAGCACAAAAAAAGTAAAACAAAACACAAATATGCTGCAGGGGTCAATCATTTTAATACATATTTTGAAAAAGCTAAAGTGGCATAGCACAGGAAGGCTCCCAATGTTCTAGCAGTTATATAAAAGAGACATAGATAACTACTGTAGCTTAAGGACTGATCGCCATAACAGGGTGAACATAAGCAGTGAACCCTAGGATGGCAAGAGCCAGTATGGAAACTGGCATAAGATCTGACCTAGAATTGCACATCAGTGGTGGTGTGACTTAAACACAAATAAACTACTGCTGTAACAATTTCCATCAGGGCAAGTCCAAGTCATTAAAACAAGTTGTTTTTTTTTTCTTACTGCTTTCATCATGATTCCTGATTTGTAATGGCATTCACAAAATCTGTCTCTCTTCAGTCCCAATGAATAAAATCAGATATTAAGAAAATAACTTATACCTCAGATTTGGGGGACTATTAAAAACAACAAATTCTGGGGTCACGTACACGCGTGTACAAGTTCCATTCACGTAAAAATTGAGAATGTTTAGTTTCCAGTGTTGAAAGAAAACCGCTATTGCCATTTCACCCATGTAAAGTTTTATTATGTGCTAATCAAGCACCCTTCAGCTTGTTACAAATTATAAATGTTTTTCTGTTACACCATGTAAAAAAAACAGGCTAAGCCTAACGTTGTTCATTTATATCCCTTCCCCACTACATTGCTGTTGCTTTGCTTAGTTCCCTACGTTGTGTTTAACTGGCATGTGCTAGTTTCCTGGATAAATGTTTTTGTAATCTGAAGTGTAATTCTCCAGTTTATAAAGCCTGAGGCACAGATTAAGAGACTGGTTGGATGCAGCCCATGTGTGTTAAAATTTGGAGGATTGTAAAATAGTATTCAGCAAGCACATGTCAGTTAAGTATTTAGAGTCTTACTCTCTGAAGCTGGAATTTTTGTTGATAAATTATTGTGATCTTTCTCATGCGCCTGATTTATTCCACTATATACTGACAGTCCTGCATTGGACATTACCATCAAAGCCAAAGAAAGATTTTTTTTTTACTGTATCATTTGCTAGGATCTAAAAAGGCAGAGGAGGGATTTATCCCCCCATCATTATAAAGAAACAGCCAGAGGAGACACAGTATGTGTAATCATTGGCATCCCCATCCCACCCATGGACCCTGACAGCCTTGTTTGAAAGCTTGCTTTGAAGCAAATGGATATGGGGCAAGTGCGACTGCTTAATCTGTTTGGTCCATGAGGTCAAGAATTCTAAGTTATGGAAGGAGAGTGTGGGGTAGCATGAAACAGTTTCCTTGGTTTGTCCTGCATGAGCTAAATACCTCAGAAGTTAGAAGCTTTTTACAGCACCATTATCCCACAATTCCAATCTTTCCATTCTTATTAAACAATACCAGACACAGCTAAGAATATCAGAGAAATAGCCAAGAAGGCATTGCAGGAAATAGGGAAATAGATTAATGGTACATTCTGTTGAAACGTTGGGTAAAATCATGTAAAAATTTACAATGACAGAAGTGATTAATAATACAATAACACAGAATTAATTACATAATATTTTCCTGCATCTATTTTATTCTGGAAACTGTTTTATTATTATTATTATTATTATTATTATTATTATTATTATTATTATTATTATTATTATTATTTAGTTATTCCATGACACACAAGTACAAGCAACCAGCTTCTTAAAAACCTTGCTGTTAATGTCCTAGTTTGCAAGACCCTGTTATTACACTGAGCTTGCTATGAAAGCTAGGCAACTGCAACCTCTGTGCAGAGAAACAAAACAAATACAGAATACAGAATCCACCACATACAGTTAATGCAACCGTTTGTGTAATCGTATAGTGCTACAATAGCATTAAATGTTAATAGCAAATACTGTGCAATACCATATGCATCAGTTGAAAAATAACACATTTACAAGAGATGGTGCTTACATAGTTGACGAGACCGATTCAATTTCTGCTTATCATTTAAGCTTGTCATCTTAAATGAAGGTAAACTATTTTCTAAAATAACATAATTTGCAAAAAATATTATTATGTTCTCAATAATGATATACACCAATTTCCATTAGCTGCTGGAGTAATATATTTTTAATGTCAGACCAAATTACAAAATAACAGACCTAATGTTGTATAGAAATTAAGATTCTGTAGTGGACAAAACGAATGATACTGGTTCTTGCTAAAGCTGTTTTTCAAGAACCATCCCCTGATGCAAATCATCTACACATTATAACAATATTAATAATCTTGTTGTCTATGATTGTGGAGAAGCCAGTAGGCATTTAGATAGGATTTCATTTTATCAAATGATGTGTAGAAAAGTTCATTTAAATTGTCATCTACCAGTAATGGATAATTGGACAAACAAAATGATATTCATGTGTTGTTATGCTCTCATAGCAAATCGCTAGTGCACTTGCAATAATTTAAAATGGCAACTATAAAGAATAATATAATGTACATTTTAAAATATGGATCATACACTATCAGATTGCATCAGGGTTATATTATTATGATATGATTATATTTAGTTTTTTACTAAATCCGAGCTAACAGTTCTTTAGTATTCAATTAAAGGTGTATTTGATCATGGCATCCTTTAATACATTATACTCATTAAGCCTGCTGTATAAAATGGGAACCAGTTTGGTTTTCAGTTAACAGAAATGTGTTCCAAAGAACAGAACCATCATTTGCAAATATGGTAAAATTCATTTTATTTCCATTTTAATTACCTTAATTAACACTCCTCCATAAGTGCTTTTAAATGTTCTTCAAATTTGAATTTATCTTGATAGATAAATGTACAGTTTATGTCCTAATTATCCCTAACTGCATTTGCAATTTGGATCTTATTACCTTAATTTATTACCATCTCTTATAAGAGAATAAGTGCATATACACATGTTGGTTTTAGACAGAAGGGGTTGAAAGTTTTCAAGAAATAACAACCATTTATGATTAATTTCATTCAATTTGCAGAATTGCAAAGTAGTTTTCTTCTTGTATTCATGTATGCATGTATACACTACATATACTTTTTAAAATGATAGATCTTTGCTGTAAGGATGTAAGATATTTTGTTGTTTTTTAAAGTTTGAATTACTATAATTAATCACTGAAACCCTTATTGCCCTATAACTTTTCTGAAGACAAACTGTCATTGAGTAATCCATTGACACTTAGGGATATAGTGGGATAGAGTCACAGACCATTCTTCTCATTTATGATACTGTTCCAATATTAATTAAGCCCATGAGACCAAATGTTGTGTTCTTCTACAAAATGCACTATACACTGGGTTCTGACAGTTGGGAACCATATATATATATATTGAGCCTCGCGACTGGGTCCCAGTTACCGACCGGGTTCGACCCTCAGAGGACGGAATGGCTGATACGAAGCCTTGACGTAAGGAAGAAAAGAGAATCTGAAAGAACACAAATAGTTGTTAGTTATGGGACTCGAGCACTAAGACTATGAGGGCCATGTCCCAGGAGAATAAAGGAAGAAGTAAGACAAGATATAGTGCGTGAGCTGTGAAAGAATAGTGTGCCATTGGTCCCCTCTGACCACACAAAAAACCTGTGGAGTTAGTCACTATCCCCCCAGAGGGTACCGACACAGAGACGCGCGGCATATGAAAAAAGTGAGGAGGAGGAAGGAGGAGGAGGAAAAAGCAAATGCAAAAGAAAGAGCAGGGCTGTGACTGGGTTTAAATAGGGAGTCTATGATGAAAGGCAGGTGAAATTAGGAAGGGGCGAATCCCTGGCTCAAGCCCCCTGAACCTCACAAAAGATATATATATATATATATATATATATATATATAGATATATATATATATATTACACACATACAGTAAGAAATCTAAGGGAGACAGCTGCTCTAAATGTTGAACAAACTACTTAAACCTAATAGCAGCATTTGTAAATTGCCATGAGTCATTTTTTCCTGTGTTTGATTTCTATCTGGTTCCATTTACCCCCCCCGCCCAATCCCCCCATCCCGCTTTAAGATTTCTTAAAATGCATGGCACACATGGATATCAACATATACATGTAACTACATTTAAAGATCCAATTAGCTGAGATCAAAGTGAACAACTCTTACTATCACAGCCATGTAAACATAACATTAAAGAGAAGCGAACCTGCCTGATCCGGGCCGGAATTTTCAACTTGACTTGCGTTCCTTTCTGTACAATTTGAAAGTTCCATGCATGTGCATTTAGCATACAGTTGAAAACTTTGAACTGAACCCACACTCCTCTTATCTTTATCGTGCTTTACTCTGAATGTATCGCCGTAGGCTTGGTGCCAGGTAGTGGTGTTGGCATGCCCCTTTCGAGAACCTTTGACGGTGCAATGCACCAGCAAGAACGTGTGTTTCTGGGGATATTTCTGGAGTCATGTTTTAGATCATAGTATGGGAGCTTTAAAGAGAGGGGTTTATTGTGTACATTTCTTCTTTGTGAATTATCTTTTTCATTGTCTGAAGCTTATTGAGATTTATCAGAATGTCTTAGAATGTATTAGAATTGTAATTTCCGTTTTCTGTGCACCTCTCACTTTAATGATCTTTTTTTTAAATAGCACGCAGAGTGAACTCCTCGCCCCGTTCCAAAAACAAATTATAACAGAAGATACATGTCAGTTCTGTAGCATTTTCGCCTCTACATACAAATACATCTTTAGCCAGAGATGTCAAGTTTACGCTAACATACTTCTCTTTTTTCAAAGTCTCAAAGGAAATCCATGGGAGACTGAGAATGTTTTATACACATGCAGAATGTTTTATATTGTCACACAGCACTGTTGAGGATGTTGATTTAATCTTGAAACAGTAGAACCTTCAGCGGCACTTCATTTATTTCCCAGGACTGTAGAGGACCTACATTATTTGTCCCCCCCTGTAAAGGTTACCAGTATGTTTCTTACAGTAAGAGAACCAGGTTTGGAAATTAAGAACACATTTCTACATATATAAGTGCACCTCTTTTTCTGATCAAATAATCAATTCATCAAGCTAGAGAGTAATTTGCTGATGTTTGAGGGTAAGAGTACAGAGAATAATACAAGTACTGCCGCTTTGATTTGGAAACTGTATAAGAAGAAAGCAGACAACAAAGGGAGGTATGATTTGGTGATGAGATTTTCTTTCAGTTCTTGGAACTAATCTCTTTACCTTAAAAAGCTCCAGATTACAGTATAAATTGAGTAACTGAGTGTCATGTGTAACAAACTGTACTCGTAATGTCAGTGTGACATTATTGACAGGGGCACGTGAGTAACCATGGCACTGCTGTCTGGAGATCTGCCGCCATGTTCTGATTAAAAGTTCCCTTTTTTTCTTTTTCAAATTTCTTGTGGCTACCATGGCAGCCAACCTAAATAAACAAAAATAGATTTTCTCTCATAAGGCCTCAATACGCAAACATTTGTGTTTCACTCTGAAAAGCCAAGCCTCCAAGAGCATGCTTTTGATTACAAAAGGCAGTTCTCAAAGAGGACTGTGACTGCTTCAACATTTTTACCCATATTTTGCTCACAGCTAAACTAATGAAAAAATGATAACCCACTTAACAAGTTTAAAAATTAATAATGTTTAAATCTTTGTTAAAGATTACTTAAATTTAAAAAAATATCTATGGCTTTGAAACCTTGCACTACAGGTCAAGCAGTTATGCATTGTAGAAGCTGCAATATTTCAGCTATTCCAGTTTTTTTTTTAAATCTAAGAAGCTTACAGCAAATAATCTACCAAACTTTTGCTGCTCTATTTATAACACTGGAGGTGTTATGCAAATTAAATGCATACATCAGAAATTCTGAGGTGTCAATAAAGTGATTGATTAAAAACCAAGAATATTCACATTTAAAAATACATAATGACCATAATAGCCACACAAGATAGTTAATATGTTCGCATCGCTGACACCAAGAGCCACTGCAGAGCACTTACTGGCATGTGATTGCTTTATGAATACAATCCTGATCTTTCAATTTGAACTCTTGAAGAAACTATCATTGTCTCGCCAGTAGCTCTCATTACCATGCCTCTGTATCTGATGCTCATAGTCACGGGCTTAGAAGGGTTTACGCTGCAAAGGAGCACTGAATATCAGTCAGGACGATGACCAATCAGCAGGCAAGACTAGTCAAGCCATGTCAAATCTTGGTTCAAAGGTGAGTGACTGTAGGTGAGCTCCCGAGTGGCACATCCGGTAAAGGTGCTCCGTGTGGAGTGCAGGATGCACCCTATATCCTGGATGTCGCTGGTTTGAGTCGAGGCTATTCCACTGCCAACCGTGGATGGGAGTTCCCAGGGGGCGGCGCACAATTGGCCGAGCGCCTGTGGGCTTGCCTATAAGCTGCGCAGAGCTGCGTTGTCGTCCGACACTGTAGCTCTGAGGTGGCTGCATGGTGGGTCTGCAGTGTGAAAAGAAGCAGTCGGCTGACGACACACGTTTCGGAGGACAGCGTGTGTTCGTCTTCACCGCTCCCGAATCAGCACGGGGTGGTAGCAGTGAGCTGAGCCTAAAAATAATTGGCTATTCCAAATTGGGAGAAAAAAATGATAAAAAAATTGGCAACTACTATTTTTTTTTTAAAAGGTGTAGTATAGGCCACTTGTTCTTTGTTATAGTGAATGTATGAGTTTCCAATCTGTATGCAATTTCAAATTTTGTCTTAAATTAATTTTAAATTATTTCATAAACAGAAGTCATATTGGTTACGTACATGTATAACCTGTGGTATATGGTGGAATCTACTAGATTTGTTTTGGACAGTAATGTATACTGTAGATGTATATTATAGTACCCAAGGAGATGTAAACTATGGGATCTGGGCACTTTCCAGGATCATTTGAATCTGAAACAAACATATCCTTTCAAACAAACAAAAGAAGTGTTTTTCCTATTTAGAAAATTGCATTGTCCTGCTTTGATACTGATCATGATTAAAGCCTGTGATTAAGCCTGTTACAATGGGCCCTAAGGTGAACTCTATTTTGTACAAGATTTATAGTTTTTCAGTCTTGCAAATCTGTCCATGCTGGTTCCTGCTATCCTGGGCTGTGGCACACATTGTTTCAATTAGAATTGCATGATGAAAAGTCGAGTGGTCACTTATCTTTGATCAACAAATCTGTTTTTACAAGATTAGATTTATTATGACAAAAAAATGACTCGAATGCAATAGCACTATTAATTACACCACCACAATGTATTGTAGGCACAAATTGTTGTATTATTGCATTGCAGTACGTGTATATATTAAAAGGCTCATTTATACCATCTACAGTATTGTGTACATGTTTAATATCCTATTGTGTGTTTTCTCTGTCGTTCTGCAGTGTTGTTTCTGCTTAGAGCCTGATTTACCAGGCTTACTAACTATGTTGGTCCAGTGGTTAAAGAAAAGGGCTTGTAACCAGGAGGTCCCCGGTTCAAATCCCACCTCAGCCACTGACTCATTGTGTGACCCTGAGCAAGTCACTTAACCTCCTTGTGCTCCGTCTTTCGGGTGAGATGTAATTGTAAGTAACTCTGCAGCTGATGCATCGTTCACACACCCTAGTCTCTGTAAGTCGCCTTGGATAAAGGCATCTGCTAAATAAACAAATAATAATAATACTTAGCAATAGCACAGTATATTGTGACTAACTAAATGGACAATTACCGTATGTATCTTCAAATTAATGGTGCTGTGTTTATTTTAAATTTCTTAAAACACCTTTTTCAAGAGCAGTGCTTATTCTTCTTAGGCGGAGTTTATCGGAAGTAGTATGGTTTTCAAGGACGGTGATCTTCTTTGTCCAATACGGTAAACCTGTTTCCTGTTTATTCGTTTCTTGCTGAGCGCAGCGTTTGTTCAAGGGCAGAGATAATTTGAGGATATACAGTATTTCCAATCTGATTAAGACCGATTCATGTGTTTTAATAACAGCTTCCTGTAAGCTATTTTGAAATAAAGCTGTATGTTTCAGTTCTGTGAGTGGGCCTGTTTCAACAGCAACTCAACTGGTAATTATAAACAGTAAGATTGCAATGTTGTTCACAGATATAGGATTTGTGGGTAAAAAATAGAAAACACTGAAAAAAGCCGTAACTTGTTGGTATGTAACCCAATTATGAACAACGATGTTAGGGAGCCCACCAGTATTTCTTTCCTAGGAAATGATGACTGCACCCACCCCACACAACATGTAAATATTCTGAAAGACTGTATCTCCTGCGAATGAGAAACACATGTGCAAACCGCCACCGACTAGTCCAGTCTTTTTCTATTTCCAACTTTTTCTCTGGAAATACAGCTGTAATTAGGAGTGTAAATATGCCTCTTGTTACTTTACCAGCAGTGAATACAGTAATGGCTTCTGCCAGTGTGTGGCACCATGGAAGTATCATAAACGTATCTTTCAATAAAAAATAAAAACAAATTCTAATGGAGAGAAGAGTGTAGCAGCCACTGTGAGATCTATGCAACTGCAGCATATCTGCTCTCCGTCCTGAAAACATGATGCTAAACATTGCAGGATACTGCATTCATGCCATTGACTTTCCTGTTTAATTTCAGAGCACAGGAAGCATTCACTGGTCAATCTTTTCTTAACCATCTGTGGCGGAGTGTCCCGCCCCTATATATTTATTTACTATTATCTGTATTTTTGTTTGCAGCGCAGTTAAAAGTGCTGCGTATTTGTTATTGTTTTTATATTTAAAAACCTCCGTGCAGCTTCACCCGCCCATCCATTGTTTTGGTTCTGGTACTTCCTGGTCCGTGACGTCACCACACCTCACCCCTGCGAGCCATCCTGCCATATATGGGCGGGTGAAGCTGAACGCAACGGCGGTCAACGTATTTAATAAATAATACAAAACAAAAGATTCAAACAAACAACAAAACGCTACAAAACAAAAGGGCACGTTGGCCAAACAAATAAACAGAAACAGGTATATTTACATATAGCCATTGTTCTTATTTTTCCTCGCTCTCTCCGCTCCCCGTACTCTCCTCTGTACACTCAATCCCGCAACACGGACAGCTGCAGGTTCTTATACTCTGGCCGAGGGGTTAACTAGCTGTTAATTATCTTATTACCCCTCGGCCACAGTCTGCACGAGTTTAGTAAGGATGCGTGACTGTCAGCTAGTTAAAAATAGCTGATCAGCCACGCATCCTCACAAGGTTTTTAAATATAAAAATAATAACAAATACGCTGTGCTTTTAACTGCGCCGCAAACAAAAATACAAATAATAATAAATAAATATATAGGGGCGGGACACTCCGCCACACAATCCTACTTTAGAAGAACTCTGCAACACCAGGATGGTTCCAGAAGGTAGTGATTCCATGAATGGAATGAGAATTGGCTGTTTGAGGGGCTTTGTGAGTTGAATTAAAGTATGCTCAAAGCTGTGAGCCCTGCCATGTTTCTACACATCTTGGTTCCTCTGTGACATCACCGACTAACATGAATGAAGTCTTTTCCACACAGGGGAATGTTTAAACTCCTCCTGTATCTGTGCCCGTAACTTCATGGCCGCCTTGGTGTTTGCAGTAGGACACCAAACAGGCTTCTCTTGCTGAAGTGTGGCTTACCACACATGTGCTGACATCATCATGGCACAAAAACCCTCAGTGGATGCTGAGATTCATTCCAGAGCAGATTATCATCGTCAGTGCCCTCAATTAAATTACAGATGTCGGGGATAAAGGGCTGGCATGTGTGCACCAAGTGTATGGGTGGGCCTCTGTATTGTATATCATGAAGAGGAGATATAACTATATCTGTCATAAAGTGTGTCAAATTAAAAAGTCCTAGCTGAATGGCAAACTGCCTTTGTTAATGCGCCTTGCGGTAGCCTTATCAAATGTAAATAGATAGAAGAGCACAGATTTCTTTCCTGTATTATCTCAAATATGGCATCTGCACCATGGCCTACAGTAATACATTATAAAAAAAAATGCACTGTTTTTCACAACATATTATCACTGACCAGAAAATACCTCTTTCTCCTGAGAGAAATCATGTGCTGAAACGCTGCTATATGTGGTTAAAAAAAAAAGTGCAGATGTTTCTGCAGACTCGTTTCTCTAGAGATGACCTTTACTTCGAAGAAACCTATGGTGCCTGCCTGTCAGATAAATAATCGCTTTTGCTATTAAAGCTCTTTGTGTGAAACAAAAGCTCCAACACTTTATTAACATCCCTTTACTGAACCCTAGCAATTCAAGAAACACAAAGAATAACGTTATCTTCATAAAGTACATTCACGATCAACAGAACAGTGTTTTAATCAAAACGTGCTTTGTTTTAATATTTTTGTTTTATTTTCATATTTTGTAAAATGTGAACACAGTATGATAGTATACCATGATTATTAAATTTTTTATGGAACTTTCTCATCTCTGTAATTTCTTTAAATACCCCTAAATGAATGCACCATAGAGGGTACAAGAGGTTATGAGTCTTTCCATTGCCTCCCAAGTCCAGTGTCCACAGCACTGTGATCTATGGTGCAAAGTCTGCGGGCTCTAGTTTCATCTGCTACCTCCATACAGAGGCAATTAATCAGCCAATCACACGGTGAGTCCTACTCATTTGAAAAGTCAACACAGCGGAACTGGGAGCTTGCATTTAACTCAAACTGTGATCATGGGAACACTGGGTTGTACACCATGCAATGAATTGTGAAGGTCAGCTTAGTGATAGAACCCTATTGTTTTGCACACATTGGAGACTCTGTCTAGTCTCACAAAATGTAATTTTAGTGAATTGTGGCAGATTCTTCTGCACTTAGAGAGGTTCAGTCATTTCAAACGATTTACAAAGGGGTCAACGGACTTGAAAGATCGTTGTGTCACGGAATCAGAAATTTATGAGGAGGCAAGCGAGTCTTTGAAACATTTACAAAAAAAATCTAAAACATTCAAATATTATTTTACAGACTTGCTGTAGATGATACAAACTGAAAAAAATAAGTGTGACACAAATGCAATATATATCAAAGCAGCCACAATAAAAACCAATAAAAAAACACATAGACGATGGACTAGAAGTCTCAGTCTTGTACTTAAAAACAAAACAAAAAGGTATTTTTACTGATGTTTACTCTCAGTCTAAAACTCAATACTAAAGTCATTGTTGATGTTTCCCTTGGAGGGCTGGTTATTTATAAAAATACTGATTTGATCGATGTAGTTATTTTATTGTCATAGCAGTGTTTCTATCACTGAGTCTCATCCTTCTACCATACCCTTCGCCTCTCCAATTTCCAGCCCGGGGTTATGAAATGTATTGATCTGTCGGAATGTTCAGGGATTCCAAAAGTACCTTGTGTTCAAATGAATACATGTTCTGAGCTCTTGTGAGTTCTGGATCAATAAAATAATTATTAACATAACCTTACAAAGCCACACTTCTGCTGATACATAAATCCAGGTTATCAAATAAGAGAGACAACACAAAATGACATGCATACGGAATACTGAGTATAGATAACAATTCATCGGTCCTGGCTGTGATAAAGATCTGGGTTCAAATGCAGTTGAATCAAGGAAGAAGTCCCATTCATGCCTTATAGAATGGACTGTGCTTTCTGCATAAATGCACCAACCTGCCTTCTTACAGATGTAAGCATTTCAAATTGGTGTTGAAGCAGAGCCTCATATGAGACACAATAAGAAGTAATTGTATTGTTTCTTTCAAACTCTGGCACACAGGAGATTTGAATAAAGAAAAAATGCATATGATAGTGCAGGAACATGATATTTGTTTTTTCAAATTGTTTTTTGTATTGTCACAAAAGAAAAGAAAAAAACACAAAAGAAAGCAATCATTTATTATTATTATTATTATTATTATTATTTATTTCTTAGCAGACGCCCTTATCCAGGGCGACTTACAATCGCAAGCAAATACAAATACATTCAAGTGTTACAATATAAGTCATACAATAAGAACAAGAAATACAATAATTCTCAAGTGTGACAAACCACAATTCAATAATACAGCAGATAATAGTGAAAGTTACATTTATGTATTTGATGTTGTCTCTCATCATGTTCAATTTCATCACAGCCATGCTTCTATTCATTTTAAAGTTTCTAGTCACGTTTGAAAGACTAATTAATCCTGTTATGACAAACCTATCAGCACTCAGTGATTGTGAGGGATCATGACTCACATTTTTATGTTCTGTGTCATTATATTGGACTAACAAAGCAGTGTAGCACCGTCACAAGTATGTCTTAAAAATAAACATTATAAATCCCTTTTTTCTTGATAGACTGTTAAAAAGCGTAAGAGTCAATGGTGTTCAAAAATTGCTGCTGGACAAAAAAAAGATCTGTGCTAAATTATAAGTTATGTATAGTGTTAAAACACTAGGTACATATCTATAGTGCCTTGTTTTTTTTAAGCAGTGGCAGAACAGCAACCCAAAATAATCTTTGCAGGGGACATTATATATAGTATCCCTATAGGCAATCAAAATTTCAAGCTGATTTTGAAAGAGTTTAGTCTGGTTGGAACATCAGAATGAGGACATCTGTTACTGACTTCTGTTGTTATTCTTCTCATTCCTGTCCTGTGATGAGCTGTGGCATCTTTCCACAAACAGCACATGGCTGTGCAGAAATACTGCATCCTCAAATTCTGTATACAACTTGATGTCATGATTCATTTGGATTGCCATACTGATTGCTTATAACTCAGATTCTTATTCTGCAGTTACTTCCTTTTAAACCCCAAAGATTCTTTCTCACTGTTGGAAATCTGTTATATATATATATATTCAAACAACATTTCTCATCAGTAGAATTACGTAACTATATATATATATATAATGTTGGACAGCTGGCTATTTGAGCTATATATATTGCAATAAAACTTGCACCACTCGGGTTCGTTGCCCCTTTAAAAATAGACCCTGGACACATAAAATTGATTTTTTTTTTTAAGCGCTTTGCGCTATTTTTGTAATAATACACAAAAACAAAACAAACACCTAGCTCTTTCTTGAGCAATAACTAAAACACAGGAACCTAAACTATCTTGCAGGACAGCTAAGCCGTTTACCTGCCAAACAAAATCACACCACACAGGGCTCCTATACACACCAGCAACCCAGAACAGACTGGCTGCTTTCATTTTATACCCTGCACCTGGCTCTAATTTACAATAATCACCAGGTGTAGGGGATAATCACTAATAAAACAATTAAATTAAACAATTAAACATAATTATATCTTTTCAGCCTGTGTTCTTCTGGGAAGTATAGTCCTTTCCCTGAACTAATGCATACATACTGTCCACATCTTCTTAGATAATGTTTTACAGCCCATTGGGAAAGCAATTGCAAGCCAAATGACATTACACTCATCCATCTGCTCATCTCCTCACCTCCGCTTGAAAACCTTCATTGTTTTTTAAACATCTGTTTCTGTCTTTGATGTAAGGTGTATTCGGATGCGAGCCAGACCACTTGTTCTCTGGCCATCTGAAGGCGAGTTTGATTATCATGGGTTCGTGTTTTGAGAATCTCTTGAAGCAAATTTCAAACTGTCTGAGTTTGTCAACAAAACATAATCTGAGAAAGGTAAAGACTAGCTTGAGCTGATCACTCACATGTTCTTTGAAGAGTCTGAAATGCTGTTTTTATTAGAGCAGAGCAGATTGTGCTCATTATGAGGACAAAGACACAGAGTTGTTCTACAAGCCGTCATCCATCTTGAGAATGGTTTGGCTTTGGAACAAGGGTTCTCTATATTTCCACAGAAATATGGATATATATTTTTTTTTGAAAAATTGCAATTTATATATATATATATATATATATATATATATATATATATATATATATATATATATATATATTCCAAAAGCACGAATCGTAGCTCATAGTCCACAGTAAACATAAAGTGATCATAGATACATTAAGGGCCATTGAAACCTGCAAAAGCACATGTAAAGTGTGCAAATATATTGTGATTAGAAAGTAGGTTTACCACATCAATGCACCATATCACTGATGTGGTGAACTTACTTTCTAATCACCCTGTATATTGGTAAAGATTAAAGTGAAATTGCAAATAAAGAAAGGAAATCTATCATGCAAGGATAGAAACTGTGTATATGGTATATTTTGCATAAAATGTAATACAGTAACATGTGTAGGAGGTTACCATGGCAATAGTATATAAATACATCCAATGTTTGTTTTCAAACACACTTTCCCTAGACAATGTTGGGAAGTTGGCTATACTGTTTTTATTGCAACTTTTGTTTGAGCGTTATCCTCTGCATACCAGATTGGGAAAATAAAGCAATTATGTGTTGCATCAACCTAATAGTCCTTCAAAGACATTTTGGAATTAGAGCAATACTTTTTAAATATACATGTTGTTGATATGAAATAGGTAGTTTGTCATTTTTTTTGTTGAACTTGCTTATTCACATTGAATCACCACCAGCCCTGGCTAACCATTTTGTTTTATCATACTATGCTGTTCTCTACTTGTCTGTGTTTTACAATGTTGTCCTTGTGTTTTTACCATGTTTTACACATTGTTATGATTTCACTGCAGTACAGCAGAGTTTATATGGTAATAAATATCAACATGACAAACATCAAGAGCTGAGTATTGTGCAGGTGTTTGCAGTACTGCACGCAGTAGTGTGCTTCAGCAGTTTGCTGCTTGTTGAAAGCAATTATGCTTAAAGTATTCAAGATGAAACTTGGATATCAGAAGGCACACTGCCAAAGCCATAAACCTCCCTGACTAAATGTTTTGCAGTGGAATTAGCCTTTTAGGTTGTGTACTGCCCACACATCTTGGATTTACATGACTAAACTGGTGCACAGATAGTTGACAATGAGCAATTTCTCAACTCTTTGATCTTTCATAGTTTGCAATATCTTCTTCTTGGGAACTTTTGCAGGTGATACAGTGTTGGGGATACAATGATAAAGAGGAAGAGCAGAGCCTGCTTAGTTGTTGTTGTTGGGAACATGTGAAGTATGATAGGACAATCTTTTTGCAAATAGACAGTAGTTCTTTGTCATTTTTTTGATCTTTCTCATCCTGGTCCGTATCAAGAGGATAACAAACTAAACAGAAGGTGTTTACTTCAAACAGAAGTGAACACAGATTTAATAAGCAGAGCAGGAAAGAAGCAATGCCTGCCAAGGAACGCTATTCTTGATTCGGGTTCAGTCTGTTGTCCAGGATGGCCAAGGTCCTGTGCTTGGCTTACAGTAATTAAGTCAATATGGCAAAAGCCATTGCAGCCCAATGATTAACATGTTACAGTTTGCCTGATTCATGCTGCCTCAGAGGGGTTTGCAAACACAGTATGCTTTTGCTGTTGTTCTTGTGCTGAGCGGACCTTGTGAACCCAAAGGTTTGTCCAAAACATTAAACGCACAATCAGAAGATATATTCAGTACCTTTGACCATTATTTCCAAGTTATTGTTAACCTATAGTTTGAAGATGCAATGTAGATGTGTTGTAACTCCTATATACATCACCTGTCGTGTCAGCCATGAATATTATTTTTTCCTTGTACTATATAATATATATATCCAGCATAAATATTTAATTAGGGTCTCCCTGTATTGGGCAGCTTAGCTCACTGTACTGTCGCTACAACCAGGAAGTTAGAGCCTGTTGGGAATTGCTCAAGTGATTCATCACAGTTCTTGATCCAGCACAGAATCCTTCAAAAGTAAAAATGATGAATTAGGTCCTCCGATTATGTTAGGTTCTGCTTGGAACTTGGCTATCCCGGGGATGTGCCTCAGACTGCCAAGAAATTAATAGAATTCTTATTGGGGCATAGTTAAACCCCTGTGCATGGTTCATTTGAGTTTTATAAACCAGCACTCAACTTCTTGTGGCAGTAGGTTGATGTTCTCTGTGATTTCTCATTGCAGCTGTACTGGCCATTTTGTGCCAAGAAAGGTCTTTCTCATGTTTCCAAGAGATATAGAGATCCATCTGTTAATGGAGTAATGGAATTAAAAAGTGTGGGTATAAAACAAATTAATTATATTTAAATCTCTAGTTACAGTCTGGAATATAGAACAGTACTATATCAGGATGACAAGTATTTTGAAAATGTTTAGTTCTTTATTTATTTTTATTTTTTTCTGATGAAACCTTGGGCTTTATTTTATTTGTTTGTTTTCTGCCAGGGTAAAGCCCTCATAAAAAAAAAAAACTATGACAATAAAGAGCAAATGGAAAGTTTCTCTGTAACCACAGTTCCAGACAAGTATCCTGTATTTTGTCTAATAAACTGAAAAAATAGATACAGTACCAAGTTGCATATGACCACGCCACACATAAAATTGTGCATTACCAATAAAACAAAAACAAAATCTAGTATCGACATTACATCTGAGTGATAGCATGACATGGCTAAACACATATAAACCTGTCAGATAGCAAAACTTACTTGAACCACAAAGCAGTGCTCATAAATCCAGCCCCAGATTAGTGTGATTTTGTATTAAAACCACCCCATTTTCAATGATTCTGGAGACAAACTGCACACCACAGCACTGGCAAAAACACCAAGCCAGGGTTTGATCAAGCAATTACACCACATGGCTTGTTTTCAAGATGAAAATGAATCTGAGACAAGCCCGTGCCAGAGCATACTCCAGCCCTCTCTGGTTTGGCCAGGATCACAATGATCTCATGACTTCTGTCCTGCTCTACAATGCCTAAGATGGTATGAGAGGATATAAGACTGTTAATACCACCAACATGCAGGGTTTTAGACAACATTTCTGAGTGATGTAATCTGCTGCTGTTGTTTTTTTTCTTTCTTTCTTCCATTTACCATTAAATATAGATTCCTGCTCACATTGTGCAGAAAATTAATAGGAAGCAAATTCAAGAGTAAGATTTTAGAAAAACAAAAACAGCCATTAGGACATTAGATTTTGTTGTGCACTGACCAAACCCAAAACTGACAGTCGTGTCATTGTCTAATGAATCAGTGCTAAGGGATGTACGTTGCCAGCAAATGAATTGCAGCCCTGCATATTAACCACCAATCTAAAGTTTTATGAGTACCGTGGTAGTATTTTTGTTAGGGGTAGGTTAACTACTGTAGAACAATTCCTGATAATCTTGTAGTCATACTTGTGAAGTCCAGATATGTGGTTTCACACGGATTCAAGCATAAAAGAGTAACTGGCCTGGGATGCATTGCATGTGTTGGATTGTTGGCATTAAACAAATATGTATTTGCTAAATGACTGCTTAAACTGTGAAGTGGGAAACTTGCAAAATTGAGAATACCGGACGAAACACTGTGAAACCCATAAGAGTTGTATTTCGAGTCCTCCTTATATGTTACAGTTCAGTCACATGTATTTATGATTCCAAGAAAAGAAGGCTGGAATGGGATTCATGGTAAATGTAACCCTAATTTGTTCGGCTAAGTAGGGGTCGACCTTCAACTGTTGAGGCTCATTATTTTCAGAGGATTTTTTTTTTTCTCAGGGTAGTATGAAAAGGCAAAAGCTACAGGTAGAAAAAAAATGATTTTTGGATTATAGCCCAACAACAATTTTTAAAAAGACTAGCCACCTTCATGTCAACCGTTTGGAATCTACTTTTATAAACAAGTTAAATCCCACTTATATGGTATAGGAATTTCAAAGGGTAGTTTCTCAGTTGGGTCCTGAGTATTTTAATCTCTAAATGACAAACTAGATTAGATATTCTGTAATTAGATGTCTGTTTGCCGATTGTGTCTCTGAGCTTGCCCATGAGCCCCAGTCATTTCAGACGCTGCTGCACGCAGCCTTTCTGCATGGTTACACTAGCTTTAGTGCCCGTTCATTTGCTCTGCTTCTCAGGAGATCCAAGCCACTCAGACAGCAAATGGGACTTGATCTGACAGGCGTAAAAAACCCAGCCACTGAGATTATTGCTATTCACTTAGGGCTATGTGTGCTGTCAAACAGGGTCTGTGCCTCTAACATGCAATAGCGATTCAGGAGAAATCAAAAATGTGACAATGTGACAAATGCGAATAGGAAGACAAAACATCCACCGGTAAAAGCCAGTAGAGCCCAAGGATGTACACCAGGCTGTTAAATAGGACCCCATGAACACCAGCAAGTGACAGGGTCATATAAAGTTCACACTCTTGACTTATTTTGTTTGCTCAATCTGTGGGAAAGAAGGAGAAGAAAATGCTGAGGTCTTGGTCCAAACTTTTCCACAATATTCAGTGTTGGTTTGTTAAGACCTATCTTTGAAGTGTGAGGCTTCAATTATTTGAGGGAAGCAAGAATGTCTGTGACTAGTGGAAACATTTACATGTTTGCATTTGTACTATGTTCCTTTAAAAAAAAATGAACCTCTAAGTAGAACCACACTTGACAAACTAAAACTTGAGATATGGGGTTTGTTCCGGTATTTTTGGATTAGGTTTAGTTGGTGGGAAAATTATGATAAACCATGTTATGAAATAAGGCATCATCTTCTGTTGGGATCTTTACATTTGTTCATTGTGAAGAACTTACCTTATTGGAATACAAATTCCAAATACTCATCGTTTCAATGACGGTTTAGACTAAACCCTAGAGGCAGATCTGCAATGCACTTTTCAGATCGAACCCACTGAAAAAAGTTTCAGTGTGTCTAATCTTAGCTCTCCGTAACTCTGTTCCCATAACATATATATATAACAAAAAACACAGTTAAAGGTTCATTTGTTTTTCCAGGTTCTTTAAATATTCTCAACATTACCCCCAACACCAAAAAAAAAGCAGCTCTCCCGTTGCTTGAAAATAATGAAAATGAAAACATTCTTGGAACTGCCAGTTTAAGTTATTTGTGCCAAGGAGACAGTCTGTCACAATAGATAAGATGCTATTAATAAACGTGACTTTAAAACCAAGGAAACAGACGGAAAAAAAAACAGGTGATGTCTTAAAACAGTAAAGTCGAGGAGTTTGTTGCAGGTCAGCACAGGAAGGAAGACTGTCAGTCCAAATTGTGCAGGGTCCCAAACACAATGTCAGGCATAATAAGAAGCCTGGCTTTCGATTTCAGCGTTCGTGAGCTCTGGCAAAGGTTTACTTGAAGGTCACACTGCTCTAAATACCAAGCATGTCATGCAAGTTAATAACAGCAAGAAAATTTTACACAGACATTATGAAACTATTAGGATTTACTCAAAACATTTGTGTTTTAGTTTAAAACATTTTTTCAAATACATGCTAAACAGTGCTTAGAAATGAAGCAGGCAGATGGCCATCTGTCTCTTTAAGAAACCAGCTAGGTCATTGGCAGGCTAATACTGTCCTAGACACACTGATATGATTGGTGCTGATGAGTTCAATTTCAGATAACTCAGCTCATGTGGGCCATGTGTCAGAAGGCATCATTTCCAAGTGAACAGTTAACAAAAGAACGTCACAAAAGAGCTTGCTTGTTGAACTTGAATATGAATGCTTGCGTTATTGTTTATTCCAAAATAAACTTTTGTTTTCTAAAGATAAAGGAGTCAAGGAACGTTTGCCACAATATTTTGTCATTCTTCAAAATTGGGAAGAATAATTTTATCACGGCAGAGCTACTCTGTTCATGTTCTATGATCTGCCTCTCCATTTTCAAGAAGTTAAGACAGTACTTGCATTTTTTATTTTATCTCTTTTTTTACATTCAGCACCAGGACTGGGCATTCCCTAAGTCTTCATGTGTGTTCAGGGTTCATATTATACACACATGAAATGTGGGACTTTCCACAATACAAAAGCATGGTTACTTGTAGATATTAACACCACTAGCAGGAACCCTCAAATGAGATGGGGTGCACATCAAAGCAACTACCTTATCCAGTGCAGAGGTTTACAGAAAGGACTTCCATGTTCTATCCTGTTGGCATAGAAAACTCTCCGTTTCAGGTTCAGTGCATTTACTGATGAAAATTAGAGACGATGGAGCTTGGGGACCAACTGCCCCGGGCTCAGTTGAACAAAGTCCAGGAATAGACACTATATAATCTTTTAGTGTGGATGGTTTTACTCCAGGGTCATTCCTTGGATGCCTCAGAGAGAATACAATGTGTTTAATAGTGATTTTAGATGAAGTTGCATTCCCGTCGATCCTTACTGACAAAAAGAGTAAGTGAAGGTCAAAAAATGACAGTTACTAACAAAGTTTCTATCAAGATTGTATGAGTCCCCCACCTTGCAATGATGTAGAAAGTTGAGTTTTATAAATATGGTCACAGTACTTTCAAAAAAACTAAACAAAGAGGTAACATGCGAATTCATGCCCCATTTATATGGCTTCTCTTTCTGTGCGTGTACGTGTGTAATTGTGCGGCCTGATCTGCAAAGATGGAATGAAAATTAGATATTACAAGGATAACAAATGAGGATGATTTGTGTTGATACATGTCTGAATCACTTTTCAGTTTCAGAATCCATGGCGTGCCAAGACTTTACGAGAATGCACAGACCTGAAGAGATATATGAATTATGGAAAAGTCTGAATGTCATCTAAATTCTCTGACAGATGTGTTGTTGTGTACTCACAGTGAACTGCATGCTGAAACACAGGGGGTCCCCAGGGGGCCTGCACTCATTAGAAAGGGTTTTAAATTGTATCAGCATACTAATCCTTTCACTTATAAATAAGAAAACACTTCAAGTTTCCTTTCACATTGGTTTTATAAACCTTATACTCAAGCAAAGCACATAGAGTACAATACAAAAAGAGGGTGCACGCAACAGAACTGCAGCTATGATATATCCAGGAAACAATGTATTAATTTAGTTATTAATTTCAATACCTATCATGAAAAAAAAGAGTGGAAAAGCAAAGTAATAATAATCACATGCATTAATTTATTTGCATATTCCTGACATGCCTGGCTATATTATTACCGAATTGTTTTTTTTTTCAATGTTAAGAAAAAAAAACAACACACCCTGGGGATGCCTCTGGGGATCCTTGGGGGGTCTCTGTTCAAGAATCCCAGAGAGATTGCTTTGAAATCCCTCAGGCCAGTCTGAAGCTTGAGAGCAGACAGGAGGTCACTGCACTTTACCAGACCGAACCAGACCAGACCATATATTGTGCTCAACACAGCTAGCGGACAAAAGCTACTCAGGGGCCTTTTTAATGATTTAAATGGTGATGAATCTAAAACCCTCACATAGCAGTGGCAAACACAGAGTTAAAAGTAAATATTTTGATTTTCAGTGCAATGCATGTAAAGCTGCAGCATGTCCAGTAGCTATGTGCATATTTGAAGGTGCCATTGTATTTGCAGCTGCTGATAGAACCAATTGAATAAGTTACTGACAACACAACCCCTACCCACCAGCAATCTAATACACCAGACCTAATATAACTCTAGGCATGTTTATGTAGTGTAGTAGTATTGTACTATTCAGATGTATAAACAAACATGCAACATAATCAGACAGGACAATTTTATGACAATACTGTATGTATTATTAACAAGGCATCAATAAGCATTTCCAAGATGGTATCACATACCGTAGGGTGACATTTGACTGTGCATACCAGATGCTTCAGGGAACTCAAAGACATTCCGTAACTGACACGGCTCAACCAGAGAGGAGTGAAAGGCAGGGAATGTATTTGCTGAAACATCGCTTTGCTTTGCATTCAAGCACTGCAGCTAAATGCAAACCTCAGCATTTTGTAGATATAACTTCTTCACGACCACTAATCAAAACAGCTGGAAAATTGTACCAAAGATTACTTTATACTCCGCGTTTACAAAATCTGTCACACCATCATTATGGTTTCCTGCCACAGTTTTAAAAGCAGGGAATACTTTTATAGTGTATGATAAAAACGCAAGATGCTCTCTTTTTATGAAAGGTGTTGATTTATCAAAAGATCTATTTCTTAGCTGAATAACAGGAGATCATCAGGACGCATTAATGTTCAGACTTTAAAAGTGTATCGTTTTGGTAGTGTCTTCAGGTGTGCTGACTGAAACACCTTCAAGATGGAGTGCTGCAGAGACTTGCTTGTAAATAGTTTCCAAAGCCGCACATGAGACGTGAATAGATCAAACAATACACCCAGGGCATTTTTACCATGCCTCCTACAGACTAGAGTAACATTGAGGGCCTTCCTTGTACTCACTTGCCAGACGCAGATGTGAGATTACAATGTTTCACCTGTACAAATCAAAAGCTGTTCAATCGTCATAACTGGTATAAAACATGAATTATGCTGGAGAGATTTAACTGTAAAATAATTAATAAGGAGCTGACTGCCAACTCTGTAAATAATGCAATTTCAAGTCCAAAAAAAGCCTTTGACTGAGAATCGAAAACATGTAAAATAACCTTGAGAGCGTCGTACTGTTACAGACTCATATCGAACAAATATACAAGTTCCCAATCTGGATAATTACACCCAGTCCTGTAGGATCGGATAGCTTTTATCTAACTACTTAACCAATCTGCTACATACTAATGGGAGTTGGGAGGACTCAGAGATACAGGTAAAGTTGAGGATAGCTGTCCGTTTCTGGCGAAGGACAAAAAAACTTGAATATTTAAACTCATGTATAGTTTGGAAAGCAAAGTGATTCATGCATGATTTAGTCTAAATTAATGAAAGGCTTTACGGAATATGGAGTCTGTTCTGTGGTTCAGTTCTAGAACAAAATTTTCAGGCTTCAGAAAATAAGGTGACTCTAACAGAATGGGTCAAGTCTTGCATGCAGCTGTTTCACTGTTAAGAGGGTCTTTTCAGTTATTATTTATATTTAATTACTATATTCTATGGGTTATTCCAACAGTGGCATGTATTGATGCATTCTAATACAGCCAAATTACTGATTTCAAGTATTATTACTAATGTGGTAACCAGATTAGGAATTGTATGGCACATTAATTAAACATTTACTGTATGTATAACACAGTGGTTGTCCGTTAATACAATCTCAAGAAACATTTTTCCACATAATCCCCACACTTGTTTTCTACACATGTATACAGCACTTGAAAGTCACCATAGAAGAGGTGCCGTGTTTTTGTATTGAATCTCCCCCTCTTTGTTTTGTCCGTGGTTAATGGGCCATGTAATGCTATGCAGACTCAAGATGTAAACCTTGTTTCATACGCCATGCAAGAAAACAGAAACTGAGTGGTAGTACAGTATGTTAAGCCCACATTAAGAAAGAAACAAATAGTTTGCATTACAGCACATGTTCGTCTGAGCAGGATTTTGTATATAGCAAGTCATTTAAATAGAGGACACACTCTGCAGTGCTAATCAGTTCTGCTTGGTGAGCACATTACAGAGGAGAAGGAACCAACAGACAGGGTGTCAAATTAATTTTTAATGGCTTTTATTGCAGTTAAGGCTCCTCGGAGGACTAATTAATCACTTAAATGGCTAATAGCTAATGGTGTTAGCCTCTTGGAGATATCCAAACCTCTAATCTTCCCAACAAGGTGGGAGTTGCACATGCCTGAATTGGGTTTTGAAATGACCTTCTGTGCACCTTCTTAAATTGACTAATTGCTTAATAAGCTAAATGTGATGAAGTGATTAGTTAATGTTATGGCTCTTTTGAGATAAATCCTGTATAATAAATTAATAAATATATCAGCTCAAGTTGCAATGAGTTGAGAATTCCTGTAGCATTTTATTAATATAAATGTTACCTTTGATTTTAACCTTGGAATTTATAAAGAACCATTGTGCTTATGTTTTCCAAAATCATTTTGTAATGAATTGTTAATGTAGTTTGCTCCCAATGCACTGGTGCATCACCACATCTAGTATGGTATCTATTTGATGTATTGCTTTTACAAGCTATTTCAAAAAGACCCTGTTTGCTAGTCAGTGTAATAGTGCATGATCATCCTGTGTTAAAGGCAGTTGTGTGGTATCAACATGTGTTAATTGCACATTATTTGGATAGTGTGGAAGTGTATCGTTTAATCTCACAATAGCAATAGTGGCAAAATGAGAGACAAGGATACTGAAAAAAAAACGTTTTTGTTCTCTGGAAAATCCCTCAAATACAAATGCTTATCCCTTAAGACAGGAGGATAAATATATTGTGTCTGTTATAACTTGTTTTAAAAGTGCCTGAAGATGCATTCTGTATTAAATAAGGGATTGTTGGTGTTATGAGAGAAAATGGAGAAATCCATGTTTCCTAAAAGATAAGTTTGGAGCAACCAAGCAATCCTGTGGAGGGATGATGTCATGCAAGTTCAACCAAGCAATCCTGTGGAGGGATGATGTCATGCAAGTTCAACCAAGCAATCCTGTGGAGGGATGATGTCATGCAAGTTCAACCAAGCAATCCTGTGGATGGATGATGTCAAGCAAGTTCAACCTCTGCAATTATTATTATTATTATTATTATTATTATTATTATTATTATTATTATTATTATTATTATTATTATTATTATTATTATTATTTTCTAATAAAGTTCTACCCTAGAATAAGATGATTGATTTCAGCACATTGGTTTGTGTTTGCTCATTTCATGCAGCGATTGTAGTTCACCCTTTATCATTCCGAGTACAATAAAAAATATCCCAGGATTTGATAATAATAAGGATTTGCAAGCACAGTGCTTTGGTATGCTAGTGTGTTAAAGTGTTAGATGATCTCATGATGGCTAGCTTCTGCAATAAAGGATTTTGTGGTACCTTGCCCTCAGAGTGTGATTGAGCATTGCTGGTAGGCTGTTGGCAATATTACTGTTGCCTTAATTGCAATTTATAACAGAATGCTGTTGACCCCAAAAAAGGTTCTAATAGATAAAGAATACCATTTTGAGATGTGGGAAAATGGGAACTACCTAGTCATGATCTGAAACTCCAAAACAACTTTACATTCAAGACTGTAGGTGATTAAAACTATCATATGTGATTTTCATTGTACCATTAAATAAAAAAGAGCTCAAAAAGAAAACATGCATAAAGTTTCAACAGCACATGAGAAGTACACTTCCAAACTTCTTTTGAAATCTCACTTTTAATTTCCCCATCAAAGTAACCTTTAAACACTCATAACGGCTGACTTAATAATCCAAGGGCATATTCAATACAAGTAATTACCATAGCTTCCTTCCCCTTGTAATGCCGTGCCCTGCTGAACTCAAGGTGTTGCCCAGTGATTTGTAAATGTTCTTCAGGGATTCAGGCAGAAGTAGTCAACCAGAAATTTGTTGGCGAGCTGCCACCTTCTCTCTTCCAAGTGCACTGGAATCTCCACACACTGCTAGGACTTTCATACAACACATTTCTAGTGTAAAAAAACATGTACAACGTGCATGGGAATATAATACAAAGCTACCACATTCTTTTTTTGTTTGTTTTAAGTCCTCTATTGTAAAGGGTTGTGAACTGTTGAATGAACTTTACACGAGGCAGTGCTATAAAGTACACCATGCATATCACAGCTTGTTCAGCAGAATGAGAAGTTGATTCAAAGGACAAAGGCTTTACCTGGTGCTACATGAAGAACCATATAAATTGCGATTGCTTTTCTGGAAAAGCTGGAGCTCGCTATGTAACCTGCATGCACAATTGCCAAAACCCAATTCTCTGGAGTACTACTCACTCGTATTCAAAATATGAAAGAAATGTATGAATTACGCAAGGGGAATACCATATTGACCTATATATCAAAACACTATCAGAATGATCTATAACAAAGTGTCATTTCCTTTTTCAGGTCTGCAGCTCCCCCGATCTGTTTTGTTTTGTTTTGTTTAATGTTCTCACATTTTGAATCTATAGTGTCCTCTTCAGGAATTGAAGACAGTTTGCGTTATTAAATTCTGGAAAGCTGCACCTTGTTAACGGTGTTTAATGCTTTAGTAGTAATCGTATGAAGTCAACTTTGATTGCTGGTTCATTTCACATGAACACACACAGTGCCAATAATAGGAATAAAGTGTTGAGTGTATCATTACTATATATGAATTAAATATGAATTAAAATAAATTGAGTTATAAGTGCTTTGAGTCAAACTTCCTCTTATACCTTACTGTATTCTTTATTTTGCTTTTATTTGAATTTGATCTTATTGTACTTTCATAACTGCTCTTATCTGTATTATAATATTCTGTACTATGATATTTTATAATGTGATAACTTGTAATGTGATATTTTATAATGCGATACTTTGTACTGTGATATTTTGTAACAATTGTAAGTCACGCTGGATAAGGGCATCTGCTAAGAAATAAATTATAATAATAAGTCGGTACAATGTTATTAATGGGACTCACTTAAATTAAAGCTCTTTTTTTTTTTAAATGCTCTTTGTATTTAAAGCGTTTGTATTTCTGGTGCCTTAACTGATTGCTCACCATTTTTTCTTTTCATGTTGACATCATTGCTAATAGCATCTTATCTTGTGATCAGGTGGCTTCTCTGGGTTTATTCAGAACAAAAGAACTAAAGCAAATAGACACCTAGGACTGCGCAATCAAGATCTTGTCCAACTGGTTTAACATCTCATATTGTGCTACTACACTGCGTCTCCCCATGACAAGCATGATTTAAATCTGATGATAAGGGTACACTGGAGGAGATAAAACACAAAGCAGGTGGGAGCAATATATTAGACACTGGACTTTCAATCTGTGACTTTAAGAGGCAGCTTTACTCATGGAACAGAAGTGGTGTCACCTCTTTTAATGCATGTGGGTGCATGTTTCTGAACTGGTGACTGCAGATAACATTTACACTTTTTGGCACTGTTGGTTTTTGTTCCAGTCATTCGGATCTTGTCAAGATAGTGTCTCGCTTGAATAGTTTTATCTTTCAGCAGCTGATAAGATGCAGACACGATTGCCTGGAGGAAGGCCACTCTAGTAGATCTTGTTGGGCCGACGTCTTGCTCTGCGGTGTAATGAAAACCAATGTGTAGAACTATTTTCATCAATATCAGAAGCGCTTTTAGCTATTCACTGTCAGGTCTAATCTAAAACTATAATATAGGAGCAAAGCCTTAATGTGACTAAAACAGGCTCCCCGAGCTGCATGCTAAGCATTCTAATGGTTAAATAGAATGCCATCATCTCTTCAAGCGTATGTTGTGTAAGCACACGGCGATTGTGCATCAGTTAGTCCCATCAATGTTGTTTTTATTCATATATTGTTGTTTCCTTTCGTAACACTGCACATTTCTCTCTGGTTTTCTACTCCTTTGTCGTGCAGCTCCTTCTAGCTTTGACCAAACCTGACCCCATCAGATGGAGTTAACATGTCTCCCCCTGCTGTCTTATTTCCACATCAAGAGGAACTTGTTGGTTTACGAGAGCAAAATAGAAGATAACCAAACAAAAACAAAAAGTTGTCTTAACACCCATAGGTCTGCCCGGTCATCAGGAAATGAATAGCCCTTTACTTACTGTTACAGTCACAGCTGAGCAAGCCATTAGGATCTACATCATTAACAGAGAGCATGAGAACTTGTGTCCCCAGCCTGGGAGATCTAGATTAGCGCAAAGTGCTCATCAAAACTGAGTACAACGGGGAGCTCACTTTGAAGCAAACGCGTTTGTATAACTTTGCTCTGAGCACATAAACATTTGACCATTACAGTACATGTTTTTTTGCGGTCTTTGTTGATTCAATTAGCAGGTGTGTTTAGTTTCTGAACTAACACCACTATGCACAAAATAAGAAAGAAAGCACAGTCAAGCCTGCCTAGTTGCTGGCAATTTGCCATTGCTGTTTAATGAATTCCAGTTGATAAGCTCTATCTTGAGTAGGTGGCTATAACATGCCGCCTTAGTTTGGCTTGGGAATACTGCACATGCAAGTTTACAGAGGGTTATTTAATGAAATACACCTAAGCAGCCTGTGTAATATAATAATAATAATAATAATAATAATAATAATAATAATAATAATACCGTGTTATGTAGATTCATACCATATTTGTATTTTATTTTTAAATTGCAAGACCCCTGCGTGTATGATATCTCAATGCAATTAAGTCTCTCATGGAAACAAGCTGGGAATTCAGTCTTGATTTGGCAGAGTTCCCCCAATTAACCAGCAGTCGCTGGTGGGAATCTCTGGGTTTGATCAATGTCTTGGAGTCAGGAGGAGGCAGACCCACTTACAGCATGCAATTAGTGGGTATTAATGTTGTCTCATGGATGAGATTAATGAAAATGATATCAGAATAAGGAAGAACATCAAAAGAAGAATATGTCACCCGACTTCAATGTGCACTGCTTACACTCCATTACATAGAGTCTGCATACAGTGCCAGTATTGTGAAAAACACAAGCTCATTACTTTGTGCTGCCAAGGCTGCCAGAATACAGTGCAATATGGGCATCCTATGGCAGAGTACAGCATGTCAAGCCAATTAAAAATGCAGCAGCAAGTCTCATAAGATCACTGAAAATGGAGAACGGCAAACGTATTAACAGTCCTATTAATCTAATGTTCGGGAAAAGTAGGGGGATTAATTTGAGTCACAAGAGTAAAAAGCCCTTTGTGGGATAACAGAGGTTCGCCGAGACTGGAGGCTCTGTGTCGGACTAAACTTCTCCACTTTGATCAGGCTTTTGGACAGCAGGATATTTTTGATTATTCCCCTTCGATTTAAACAAAGTCAAAGCCTTCTGATAGATTCCTCAGAAAAGCAAACGTTGTGTATTGTGCACCCCAACCAATTTAGTGTTTATTTGGGACAAACAGAAGAAGAAGAAGAAGAAGAAGAAGAAGAAGAAGGAGAAGAAATAATAGAAATTAAAATAGTCTTTGTTTGTCCCCGAAACTGCTCCTTGTGCCTTGAAAAAAACATGAGCTGTTAGTTTTATTTTTGATTGATAAGTGCATTAATTGTTCACTGACTCGGATGTCTGGAAAGAGTCCTATTACAGTAATTTATGTCAAAGCTCTGTGAATGCAGTGCACTGTTTAAAGATGTAATTGCTTGCACTTTCATAGCAACTGCTACATTTATTCCAATTAGATCGCTGCTCTGCTCCTCCGTGGCTCAAACCCGATACATCCCTCACTACAAATTACGATGACAGGTCCTTTCTGTAGTGCCCAAACAGTTCTGATTTATATCGAATGAAGAGAAATATATTCCAATTATCTTGCAAATGTTCATGTAAAAACAATACCTATCGGAAGACCTCACAACAGGAATGCCTGTTTATAATTTTTTTGTTATTGCATATCTGCAGAACTTGCACACTTTGCACAAACTTGAAAGTTTATACTTACTAATTTATGTCCCGTGATTTGTAAAGCAGTCTTGTCTATAGAGACATGTTATTGCTGCACTGTATGTAAAATCATCACAAGTTGTACAGAGTATATGCAGCAAGGCATTGTCGTGGACAGAATTAGCAAAGCGAGTGATTAACTGTGAATGAGACAGATCACAATTAAACAGCTCTTTATATGGCTCGGTTGCATATCAACAACACTTAAATAATAAGCATGGGTGCTACACAGCCATGTGTATTGCTCCGTGCAAAACAAGGGTTTCAGTCCTGAAATAATAAGACACTAATAATAATAACACACAACACAAACACGGTCACTTCTCCACACAGTGAGTGCTCTTTGTTCAGGTGTGGTGCAAGACAACGATTGTGAAACAGTGGTGCAGTGCAGTCCGGGTTTGGTGCTGGCTTGAAGCGACAGCTCCCGGTTAGTGTTAGCCGTCTAACAATGACAAATAACAACAGTTAGAACAACAAACAAACAAAACACGAAACACTCACGGTACGTTTACACTCTTACACTCCTTTACCGGTCCTTGCAGTAACCATAACAAAGGAACAGATTGCTTCGTCATATCTCCTGAAATACCCTTCACGCCCCCTTTGATAGCGAGTGCAATCATGTATCCGGCAATCCATCGCTTACCATATTAAGGCAATGACTTCTGGTATTGCGACTCTGCCCCCTTCCTGGATGTCCGGCTTCCGATTGACCCTGGAATGAACTGCCAAACCATCCAGTCCGGGGCACACTGTTCCTGTTATACAACAGCCTCGCAGGTCAGGAGGGAGATTGTTGACTAGGATTCATTCGCTCTCTGTCACAGTAACAGACAGAAATTATTTTAGATCTTGTCAAAGACTGAAGCTGTGCACCAGACTGCCAATAATATCCATTTAGATGCCAAAAAAATTAAAAGTTACACTGGAAAAGCACACAAGAGGTAAATTCAGTCTAATAAATGATAGATGAACATGAATTACATGGTTCTGAAAATAACCCTTTATTCCTAGTGAGGCTGGTAATGAGAGGTGAGAGTGGAGAGTCTCTGTTCTTATTTAGTCAAGGACCAAGCTGAAGGTCAAGGTTACAGTTTCTAACGTCATTACATATTTAGAGAGTGTTGACTGGCTTAATGGATGATGAGTAGTGTTGCCCCTGTAACCTGCTTGCTGCAACAGCTTTTCTACGAAGCTCTGCCAATACCTACTTCCATTAAAGCCCTGCCGTACATGTTTCACAAGATTATTTTCCAATAATTTATTAATGGTCTCATAATGATTGTATTATTTTATTACATTATTACATCTTATTACATTGTTCACAATCATACATTTTTTAATCACTTTCTGAGATTTTACTCTTTTTTTTCCCGGCTGAACACATTGAATGTACAGTACAACTACATACAGCACTGCAATCAACATTAATTCAGTATATGTGGAAAATGAAATGTATATTAAATATAAATCAGATCTGTACCATGTCTTGCATCAATGACAATAAGAATATGCTTATGTAAGTTAACAGAAGTTGGGAAACAGCCTATATTGTTGACAATGCGTTAACATAAACCCTAGAAATAACTGCACAATGTCAGCCAAGAACAATAATTACAGGTCGAGATTAGCATTCGCCGATAGTGGAAAATTCAGGAAAATTCTCATTATTGAAATTTAATTTCTCTATACGGAACTAATGATCTGTGACATATGTACAACTATTTATAATAAGTTACAATATTCACTTTGAGAAGCTGTGTACTTCCTTTACTGACAAATATACTGTTTTAAAAACGTTCCCAAGACTTCATTTAAACATGTTAGACAGTATGTCTGCTTCACAAGACAGTATTGAATTTACCGATCAGTGTTTCAGATGAATTTATTGCTGATTTATTTTTTCCCATGCATTCCGAATTCCCATTCTCCTCGTCTAATCCACTCGGCAGCACATCTGAACATGCATGCCCTACACACGGAATAATGCCAGTCTCCTTAGTATTGTGTTCCTTTTCTTGGAAGAAAGGTATGTGTGCATCACTCGTTAATTTCTTCATACTCTAGAATCAGAATCAATCTGAAAGATTAAAAAAAAACATGACTCAAGTGTAAACTTTCCTCTATGCACAGGTTTTCCTTACTTAAAAAAAAAAAAAAAATATATATATATATATATATATATATATATATATATATATATATATATATATATATATACACACACTAAGTTCTATTGTTTTTATCTAAAATAATTAGCTTAAAAGTCAAGTTTATTGTAATGTATTTTTCCCTGAGTAAAACTGGGACTGGGATTGTATCCTCCTTTGAAGCAATGAGTCCTGATGTAAATGCGATCAAGTCAAATTAGAAAATGTGTGTTTCCTGTATAAACTGAATTTTGCTCAATTATTAAGAAAGCCATCGTCCAATTCAACATGGGCCTCTAATTATAGAAATAAATCATGCTGTGTCTTGATTGTGCTTGATCCTGACAAATAGTTCATGCATTTCAACCTCAAAGTCACTGTTATTTCCATTGATTTCTTTCATACGCACATATAACATGACAGACTGTTTGGGATAAGAGCAAAAAGTAATAAAATACAGTTATTTGCAAGCCTATAACACAAATACTGCTGTATATACAAGCAGCCATTAATCTCAAAAGCAAAGATAACTAAACAAAACCAAGTTTTTAATAGTTGTCCAAAAAATAAAAATAAATCAGTGTTATTTGCACCAATTATTAAAAGTGGTTATCAAACAGAAATTAAAACAAAGTATCTATAAGTACTGTGGGTTCAATTAAAAAAGGTTCACGAATGCACTACTCAAAGATTAGTATCTATAGGAGACAATTTCTCTCAGTTACAGATATGTTTAGGAGGTTACACTGAGGTTTAGGAAACAATGCATAACATCATAAAAGAAATAAGAAATAAGTATGAAAAGAACAGATGGTTTCTTTGTCAGTGCCAGCTGCATGCTATGGATAAAGTAGGACTTTATTTTAAACGCATGCTCTTTATCTCAGAGTAACTCAAGGCGTACTGTATTTTGTTTTTCAAACGGAGCACGGAGGGATAGAGGTGGCTTTCTGCTAGGGTTGGCACATAGCTGATCAGTACTTGTCTGAGTAATAAGCCTTGGAAAGGGTCTGCGCAGGGAATATATTATCAGCGGTGCCTCTTCTTTATATAATTCTGTTTCCTGTAAATATGACTACAGTTGGCATCCGTTGAAACCAAAAAGTTGTTTTTCTGAACACATAATGTACTTGTAACAAAGGTAGGATACGTAGAGAGCACATTCCTTCCCTCGTCCTCCAGCTCTTATACAATATAGATTTTTTGTGATTACCCTTTGTCTCCCAGAATGTATAGGAGGAGACGATTTGTAGGTCATGAACGTAATGCAGTGGCAACAAAGCTGCTCTAAGTGCAGTGGGTACATTCCTTCTCTAGACTCATTTGCTGTACCGCATATACTTACTTTAACATTGCCATAACCCTTTCCTCAACGGCCACAGCAATGCAGGAAGACTATTTGAACATGATGAAAGGAAGCCCAGTACAAGCCTTTCCAACGCCGACAGTAGCTTGCACACATTGTATAGCCTCATCATTTCAGCTGCAGTCTTTACTTTGGCTGCTTGTTTCTGATAGAAGAGTTTCACAATTTGTATATGTTACTGCCACCATGTGGTGGCCTTACAAAATCTCTAGACTTAATCTTAACATCTTAATCTTTCAATATTACAAACAAGGTTTTTAGACTGAGGTGCACATCTGAGCTTTTGAATCATAAACTGATTCAAAAATATATCACAAAAAAAAACTAGAAAGTGTATGAATCTCAATTGGTCTTAGGGTTTGGCAGACATATGCTAACCTACAGGATACATCCATTCATTGTTTGTAATTTGTTGTTAATGTTTACATCTGTATTAATTGCAGGAGTCTACTGCCTTATTAGTTACAGTTGTCACACAACCCAGGTCACCATAAGTGAACAGTACAAACCAACTGGCGAAACAGCAGATCAAAATGGTGTCCAATAATTGTGACTGATGAGGAGAATTTTTTTTTTAATTCAAATTCAAGAAAATGTTGCACATTTCATATGAACGTGAGAAGCCTGAGAAACCATTTTCAACTAATTATAACAAATAAAGTCCACTCTACTGCACATTTAAGGCTGTAATTCAATCCCAGGTTTTTTGCTGACATTGATAAATCAGGAACGTTCTCAAAGGAATTGCATCCTTCGTATGTACTGTTGGGTGTACATTTTTCCTTAAGTATCGTGTTTCTTGTAATAAGCAACATTTTCTTCACAATTAAAAAAAAGAAAGAAAAAAACTCCCTAAGACACAATCCCAATTGAAGGGTAAATGGACTTCACCCAATTCAAAGAGAAAAATAAGACTGGAAAACAATCCACAGAAAAATAATGTATAACTTATGTTAATAAAACCTTGGGTATTAACTAACAGCTGCATTTCGATGACTCCAAGGCTGTGCTCGAAACAGCAGGCATGATGGATATGGAATTGCACGTTGATTTCTGTCATTAGAATGTGTTCCGTATATGCAAACTAACAAGCTAGTATTTAGTGATGGCTTGATCCAATATGTGTTTTATATGTGCGAGGATTGCTCCAAAGCTGATTGCAAATCATAGACTTCCAGAATGTATCCCTGTGTGAACACCACTGCTGTCACCAAGGGAACGGATGACATTCCCTCTCTCAGATTTACCACAGTACAACTCCACACACAGCCATCAAAATGGTGACATCTACTGGACAGGCAACACAGTCTTCTCCACCCTTTTTTTTGGTAAAACACTTGCAGTAGAAAATCTGTGCTTGCATACATTCCTGCAAACTCTTAACAGCTGGAGCAGCCTTGCGCCTATTTGAATTCATTATCAATGTAGAGGAGACTTCTTTTGTTTTGTTTATCAAATGTCATTTTAAGTTTTGGAAGACTAAGGCCAAATAATTAAATTTAACCCCTTAGCCATGAAATAAGCATCAATGAGCATCAAAATGAAATGTAAAGCTCCTGTTACTGTTAGTAATTTTCCTTATTTGTTTTCAAACAACTGCCACTGAAATTTAGCAATTGCTGTTTTATTTTTATTTTTTTTGCAGCAACCAGACAGCTAAAATATTTATGGATCAGCCCATGCATACTGCACTTATTGTATGAACATATAATGAAATGATGGTATTTATATTCATGTGTGACATTTTGACATCCTTTTTTATTTTGGTTCTTCTGGAATTTCCTACATGAAAAGAAGATGAGCGATGAACTGCGTGCGTCCCGTCATCGGTGATTCTGCACGCTCACATTCAGGAAAATGCCTGGTCGAAAACTATGCTTGAACTCAAGTGGATTTCCTTTGAACACAATGACTGGTTAGGAAGCCATTTGATTTTTTTAAATTAATATTGTTTCCACAATATTAAAGTTCACACGCTACTCACAAGGTGAGAACAATTGGCAAAAACTGCAGTTTGAACCCAACAGCATGGTTCCTGTGGCTGTTTTCAATTTGTTCTGCTTTATTTTCTCTTTCCTGTAACCAGACGCATGCTGGAGCGATGTGGATATGCAGCTTGAACGTGATTTCCAGGGAATCAGCAGAGCGCTTCTGCAGAACACTGTTCAAATCAAACACAGATGTCGCACTGATTGCGCCTTCATAGACCTGACATTCACTCCAATGAGAGTCGCTTCATGCTTCCAGTTGAAAACATTTGCCTTGGAATACAGTATGTAGCCCAGAGAAAGATTAGGGGTTTAGGGTAAGGCAGAGATCGTCACAGTGATACAACTGTATAAAACAAAATAACCTCAATTAAACAATGCAGCTACATAACAGCACGGAAAGAACGTCTCTATTAGAATGTAATATTCCTTAACCCTTAATGCACAACACTGTCAGAAAGCGCGGACACAGTAGGTGAAACTAATGGAAACAGCGTGTTTCATTCAATACTGCTTGTCTTAAGAATCATTTTCAACGGTCTAACCCAGAAATATTATTAAACTGCCCTTTCCTAAACCCATGGATTTACTAATGGAATTTGACATTTAGAAGTGTTATCAAATTATAGTCCATCATAAGCATCAAAAGTCTCCCTGTCAATACATCCAGTTTCCCGAGTGTCCCTGGAGGATGCAGATTGCATCACACACACATTGCACTAAAGCAGCAGCTTCATGACCATGTGCATTCACAATCATGCTACTGACATGCTGTTTTTTTTTTTTCATAATGTTAGCTAGATTATTGTCTAGTTAAATAGTAACTACATTATTGTCAGGTTAAATAGTTAAAGACAGGGTATCACTTGGTATTAATGGGTTAAAGTACACTATGTTTACAGTTAATTACTGAAATGTAATATTATTATTTATTTATTTATTAGCAGACGCCCTTATCCAGGGCGACTTACTGTTACAAGATACCACATTATTTTTATATACAATTGCATTATTTTTTAAATACAATTACCCATTTATACAGTTGGGTTTTTACTAGAGCAATCTAGGTAAAGTACCTTGCTCAAGGGTACAGCAGCAGTGTCCCCCCCACCTGGGATTGAACCTACAACCCTCCGGTCAAGAGTCCAGAGCCCTAACCACTACTCCACACTGCAGAAAAACAATCACTGTATATTATTAAGATGGCAGTGCTCAGCCACGAAGCATCAGTTGTAATGATTGACTGAGGAGAGGCGTGTGTAATGCAATCATGATGGTAACGTGTTCCTGCCATTATCATCTTCCAAGAGGCAAAGTGCTTTAGAGCTGGCACAGTGAGAATCTGAGTCTGGCTTGGTTTGACCAGCAATGCTGAGCACTGAAAAAGGATGTTCAGGGTCGGAATTGACAAACAACAGCATCCAGACAGTAAAGCACATGTCTGAGTGCCAGAGTTGGTGACATTTAAAGCCAATTGCTGCTGGTGGCAATGGCATTTCTAAGCATTTCTAAACAGTATAACATGCCTGTATAACATTAAAAAAGATGAGAAAAGAAAAAAAGAAATAATTCTGGACCAGGAACAAAGAAATCTGCACATATTTTCCCACTAATAAAAATGTAAAGTATTTTTTTTCTCCCTCATACAATGACTAGGACTATCAACTTACTGGGCGATAAGGTTCATGTCATGCCTAATTCTGAAAAAAAAAGCTATCAGCTACTTCAAACAATTTTAGCTCGGTTTGAAACCTAGCTTGAGCAGAAAGCTGAGTTAATTAGACACCCTTCAAATTCTCTTAGCTGCTCAACCCGAAGCCTGAAAGTAAAGGTTTATGACTCATTTTCTCTTTGGGGCCTCTCAGAGAGGAAATATATTTGAAATGGTTTGCACCGATATACACAGTGAACAAAAAAAAACAACGAATCCACTGCATTAATGTAACTGTAACAAACTAAATCTGTACAGGGTGGAATTGTTTATATCATGTGTATACCAGTTGCATGCCATCTGTATATTATTGCATCATACAAACTGCAATATAATGAATAAACCATTTCTTAAAATCCGAGCACAATCCCCTGCAGTGTGCACAGTCAGACAGTACCACAGGGTGGGATACAGCTGCAGATGTACAGTACAGTAGGTGTTGTGTGTGCTGTATAGCAGAAGTATGTGTTGTACCGTATAGCTGTACTGTATGTGTCGCAACATAGCAAAGGAGGACACAGAGACAATTGAAAGAAAAAGAAAGAAAAATGAAACGTGTTTTACAATGAATAAATCCAGGTCAATCAGCATAGGTTTTCATTTCAACACTTTTGCTGCACTAGAAAGCAATGCAGATTTAAAATAAAGTAAGCAGGACCTGGTTGAATAAGTAGGTCATGTTCAGTTTGCAGTGTAAAGGACTGGAGTTACTCTTCTCGATCCTGGGGCTTTAAAATAAAAAGAGTGTTATTTTTGTTTTGTCTCAACCCTCCAGACAGTAACCTTTTTAAACCATGTTGTAGACCAAGTTTTTCATAACTCTTTCAAGGGTCTGTCTTCAATCCATGAAAGATAGCATTAGCAAAACAATTAATAAAGCAGAAAATGTCTCCAATAACTATATTGTAAAATCTGACAGTGGTAAATTGATTAGCGATCTGGTACATGAGATTTTTTTTTTTTTTTGTAGTCGTAGTTTCTCCTTGTAAAAAGATTTTTATGAGGTGTGACGATGATTGTGCTTTGCTTTGAAAAGTCATTTTAATGGTGAGTATCTTATTGTCAGACAGTACTTACCCTGACCTCTTCCGGCTCGTGTCTGATTATCCTTTGCTCTCTTATCAAGGGGGTTTCATCACCAGCAGGCATTCTATAATTTCAGGTTTTGACAACTACAAAACAACTGGCAATTTGGGAGACTTTTTGGCTGCTCTTAACAAAAAAAAAGCTTCAAATATCCACAGCCCTTCATCCTGGGGTTGGTAGTGATTACCATATTTCTTGGTGTAAGAAAGGTCCATACAAAAAAACAAACTAAAAATTCTGTGTGGAAGTTGAAAGCAAATAAATGGTACGTGGTGTCATTTTTGAATACTCTCTAGAAAAGATTATTTTTGCTGTAAAATGTTTAAAACTCTGTTGCATTGTTAAACAAATATAAGTACAAAATCTGCCAGAACAATAAACAGTGTAGCAAGTGTTTTCCTTTAAGAGACACAATTGCTGCATGATTGCTTCCCTGTGACTAAATAGATTCAAAGCAGATTCACACCATCATACAAGCATTATGCCTCTGCTGTTGTGTAATACAAAAATAATAACAATAATAATAAATAAATAAATAAATAAATAAACACTAAGCTAAAGCAGCCTCCTTTTATTGTTTCTGAGCAGAGCAATAACGCAAACCATTTTTTCAAAATGACAGAAAATCAAGCATCAGTGAACCCACAAATGATTATGTATCGGCTCCATTCTGCAACAAAATATGTATAAATATATTGCTAAGAGTGCAATAACTTAAAAAGAGAGCAACACATCACAATTAAGCTTCAGACCAGAGTAGTGAGACACATCATTGGCCAAGTTCAATAAGGAAAGTCATACAATTGCTTTAGCTGCAGAAGAATACAAATGGAATACTGCTTTTGACCAAAGTGTGTCAGAATGAAACAGATGCATGTGTTGGGGGTAATAAACAGCCTAGGCACGGGGAGAGGGTTAGCTCTCTTGTTGTTTGAACAAGAGGGACTGGACTAGCTGATCATCACACAAGGGGATTGCAGAGTTGTCCGCAATATTTAATATGTTGCTTGAAGGCAGACGCAGCAAAAGAAGGAATGGGATACATACAGCAGCTAGGGATATATATAACACTTCTTCTCTCGGGCAACTAGCTGCTTCCTGTTTTAACTCTAGACTATGAACACAAATTAAGTATAATTATATTAGGTTAATTGTATTTTGACAGCCAATGACAAAAGATGATACCTGGAAAGACAAGAGTTGAATTTAGGGGCCGGATAATGTTGCCGATCACTAGAAAGACTGCTGTCAACTCTGCTGCTCGCACACAAAAGGCAAAGAAAGCCACCGGGCTTGTTTGCATTGTTCACACCTGAAACCTGCACTAACCCCCAGTCCAGTAAAAGATACTGTATGATATTACATGACAAGTGGGATTGTGATTCCTAATAAAACAATAAAGCAGTCTGGATAATAAATCTCTACAAACTGGCCAGTCGCCAAGTGGAATGACTGATTGAAAAAAAGAAAACACGCCCTTAAAACAAGGCAGGACATGATCCCTTTTCACTACACTGTAGCTATAACTTGAGTCTCCCTTGCTTGACTGTCTCCTCGGTGCACCCTGCAGTTTTCCGCTTAGTTAAACTGTATTATAAGCTGGGAGTGGAACCGTCTCCCAGGTACCCATTTCTCTGTGTCTTTTCTATATGGTTCAATTCCATCCAGTGGTGCCTATGACAAGACCATGCTAATGCAGATGGACCCTCTTCTTTCGTGATTTATTTCCACAGTTGGAGCACCAGCCATATATGATTGTTTGATCACGTGACTGTTTTATGTCTGATGTACACATCAGCAGTGAAATCTGTGTGAAGCTTCCTATTCAGGGATATGCAGATAATCTGGATCCTGGCTTCCTCTTTCAGTCCTCACTGCAAATACACTATTTAGTTAAGCTACCTGAGGATGCTATCCGCTAAGTTCATCAAGTGTCTCTAATTACTGTGTATTTACATAGTAGCTACATAGTAAATACATGTGCACTTACACATAATTACAATGCATAGTTACAATGTACTTAACGTGTACATCTTTTTGCATGATGTAAGTACACAATTGTATCAGAAAAGGGTTATGGTTAGGGTTAACAGGATATAGGGTGTTAGGTCAGGATATAAAAATATATACATAGTGGTATCAGGATTATTTGCCACCAGACAATTTATTATACAATTTAAATGTATACTATCTATCAATGCATTTTCTTCTCTTTTATTGTATTTTTAACTTAAGATTTGCAGATAAATGTGTGTCTTACATTACGTACGGAATCACCAAAACTGTCGTCACGTAGAGTTTGCTTAGCAAGCTTCTGTACTGTAACTCAATCTGTATTGCTTTTTTTTATTTCCTACGTGACTTTAGCAACCACAGATGAGGCTGCAATTGGATTGCATTAGCACTTTCCTCTCCATTACAGAAAGCCTCTTTATGTTCTACTAAAAGGGGATCATGTTAACATACAATAGGGAAAACTTTCCATTAAACAGAGAGATATGAGGGCTTGTCTTGATTAAATATTAATAAGTTGTTGCTTGCTTGTTAATGGGTTTATGTTTGCAAAATATCTCTCCTTTAAAGAAAAAGAAAATCCTATAAGGCTTGCTGTGCTTTGCAAGGGTAGTCCAGAAATCCTGGTGCTTCTGTGGGACTTGCCTTCCTGGCATGTTAAATACAAATCCAGTAAAATCAAGGGCTCAAAGGTACAAAATTAAAGGTGGTGGTCAGTTTTTTGGCAATACAATATAAAAATCCATATTGGTTTATGGTCTAATCTATATTATTAAAATGTACGATTGTTAATGATTTAAAATACAAACAACTTAAGCATTTAAGCATACGTAAGATCCCTTGAGGTAATACATATCAAAAAGTAATAAAACACAGGGTTTGAGTAAAATAAGTTGTGACGTCGTGTGTGGGGTCATCTTGTGTTGTTCGGGGTGTGAGGATGGCAAAGCGAAGCAGAGCAAAATTATATCTCATACACAATAAGAAATCCTATAATAATAATAATAATAATAATAATAATAATAATAATAATAATAATAATAATAATAATATGTTCCACACACTGGATGACATTTGTACATAGGATAAGGTGTTCTGAAATGTTGACAAATGCATAACTTTGATCGGTTACTTTGAACAAAAACTATACAATGTATTTTGAAGCTGCTTAATCTTTCAGAAACAATAATCCTTTAACACTGCTTATTCTGTTAACTGAATTGGAATTAATGGAAATAATGGGAAAGTGTGATGCTCTGGTCAGGTAAAACAGCACAAATCAATAAAGTGTTCCTTTACAAATTACATTTTAAAATTGAGGAGTCTGATAATTACTCCCCACATTAGGAAATGTTGTAGCATAAATATGTGTTTTTGTTATGATAATGTGGCTATTTATTTCAATCCCCTAAAGTTTGGGGAGGTAAAATATTATAATAAATTAAACAGAGGTTTGCACCAGCTTTGATTCTGCAGGTGAAGGCAATGTTTTTCTTCAGGTTATGAGTCTTGCAATTTTAAACTCCACTGACAAATATAACTATAATATATGAATAAATTAATACATAAACCTGATTCTAAGTTGTGCCATGCAATGACCAGGATGTGTATTTGTTACTGTCGTTGGAAGTGTTATGGTACTTATAGTTCATAAATGCATTTGCAGTTTCTTTTCTCTTAACATTCAGTAAAAATGTCTCTTAATTTATTGTGAAAAACTCACGCACAGGCAAGAATTAAAGTGGCAAACTTGTTTTGAAACAGCTCTCTGCTCACAAAACTGAAACAAAACCATTTAACTATTTCAAAAGGGTCTCTGTTACCTCCTTTTTAAAAGCATCAAGAAAACAAAACTGACCACAATACCCAGGAGCGCTGAGAAAACAGCCTGTCTGCCATACCAGGAGGACACAACAGCACTTATCACCCTGACCCCAGATCCTCCCGTAATTAATTCCTCGGCTTAGTTAATTTGCATTGTACGGAATGGCAACCTAATTGATTTAGATTGTTCCCATGACCCAAGTCAGGTCAAAGACATAATAAGAAACAACCCCTACTTCTAAGTTATTAACCTTTGTGAAACGTTCTTACAGAGTTAAGACTCTAATAGTCTAATTCCTAGACTATAATTAGACCCTTCATTTCATGTTGTCTACCTCAAACCGGCTTACTGATTCTACAATCTGGGACTTACGCATAGAGCTTATTCCAAGGTTGGTTTCTGCTGATAACAGGCTGGCTGAATACCTTACTGTTGTATGAGTATTTACGAGATAACAGAGCTATCTTAACTGATGTATTCTCCTTGTTGTTTAGAATTCAATTTGTATCATTTTCTGTTTCAGTCATCACATCCTGGGGACTTTATTTTAAACTCAGAAGCTTGAAGTTTCCCAGTGGCCTCAAGAGAACTCAGAATCAAGTCTGTCCTCCAGGTGTATCTGATGTACCCCCCTCAACACTCTGCTTCTAGTGGACGTGTGCAAAACATCAGTGAGAAATACCACATGCAGCAAATGTAGTATTTTCTTGTATTCACTAGGGGCAGGTGGATAGGCTAATGGTTACGTTCTGGAGTTCCAGATGTACTTAGTGATTAGAGCTTGAAAAAAAGTCACCAGGATGGAATAACGGAAAACATGCTGTGAATGTAATGCAATCCTGCATTACAGATCTCTATAAAATGTAATGGCATTAAAGATTGCAACACCTGAAAATAACCCTGCTTCCCTCATGTATAAGAATAGTATATCATCGGCAAGCATCGTAGTTGCTTGGCATCATTGTGGGAAGCTCCTGATGAGATGGCTGATGTTTTGTGGTGGAATTGGCTGCCAATCATGGTTGTTACAAGTGCATTGATGGGTCTTATTGAAGTGTAATAAGATTAAAGTCTGGAGAGGGGGATGGCTAGTCTGTGTGCTCCTTCAGCTGGGAGAATGTGTGTTACCATTCACAAGCATGAAGACAGGACCAGCAGCACTGACCAAAGTAACTTCATAATGAAAGATATCTGCCATATCTTACAGTGGTCAAACTGCCATTGTCATTCACATGGAACTTTGTGAAACCAGTAATACTTATGCCTACCCAAAATAGTGCAGATCTCCAGTCCCCCCCAAACAATACTGCTAATACGAATCGTAATTTAGTGCATATTAAATGCATGGAGATGAAAATGTCAAGACTACTGCAAAAAAGTAAAAGTGCACCTCAATATAAAATGGATTGCCTGCGTTGTATACCAAGTACAACATGTTCTCTGTGTCTGTGAATTTCCTGAAGTTCAGTGTTAAGTGTTATGTTTCTTGTTGATTGCGTTGTAGCTACTGCAGTATGTCGTTGCCATTATGAAATACCAAGAATACAATTGTTTCATTGCTACATTTGTACTGCATAGGGACTTAGGGACCTTTAAGCCCTGTGTAATCCTTGTATAAGCCTTAAAACATAGCAGAAACATTGGACCTTGATTATATCTGAGGAGAACTGGCGAGGGTCTTGCCTGTGTCGCTTTCTTGTGTTCTCTGGCCAGGGTAATGCAATCAGGACCTCTTAATCAATAATTGAAATGTAAAGCCGTGTTCACTGCCACTCGATACCGAGGCAGGAGGGAGCATTACTTTGGTAAAGTCGATCTGAAACCTTGTAATGATCAAGTTTACTGTTAGTCACAGCTGAGTGGTACAGGGTAGCATTTCAAATTAGAAACACGTTGTAATGTTAGAAGCAGGATGGGCTCAGTTGTGCTCTTTTGAACTATTGATTTATTATAAACTTGTGAATACTTTTTGTATCACTTACTGGATTCTGCCGAGTCAATGCCCAGGGGGCGTAAAGTTATTGTTAAGGCAAAAGTGTGGGTGGGGGGCGTTGACTTGGGCAGGGGCGAAATTACAGACATTATTGCAGAGGGAGAATTTCTAACATTAGTTAGATAGATTACGTTTACAATTAGGCTTGCTTAAAATTCAAAAGCAGAACACACAGTCACGAGAAAGAATCAAGACGTGCAGTTAACATATTTAATGACTGGTGAAGTACAACTGTTTTGTCATTTCAAACCGTTTCACAAAACAAACATTACACTTTAAAGCTGCAGTGTCCAGTGCAACGCCACATCATGAAAAACCACATTTGTAAGTGAAAAACGCTAAAATAAAAGTCGCTACATTTAAAAAATATATAGACACGTGAAACTCTCGGTCCACTAAAACAAAAGGCTTTACATAATCTCTGCAAGAAAGAAATTGCAGTGTCCCGTGTGAAAACACAACTTGAAATAATAAATTAACATCCAAAGTAGCACCATAGCATTAAAATGTTCAATACAAAGATAACCCTGAATCATTCAATGCACAGAGCTACTTCTAGGCAGTCTTTTTTCTATTCACATGAACCGCGATATTTCCCCTCAGGGATTATTTGTGCATGATTATTAAAAACCAGAAATTCATAGTGAAAATGTGTCTTTCAGCTAAAAGTTAGGGTGGGGCGATCGTTCAAACCGGGACGTTGACTCGGCAGAATCCAGTATTATTATTATTATTGACAATACCCACTGCATCAGGAGAAACAAAACAAAGCAGTAAATGTTATAACCTATTCAACCCCAAATTGTTAAGCCATTTATAAAAGTGAAAAGAAGATTTAAAGCCTTCTGCACACAAGAATCATTTCCAACAGAATTGATTTTATACTTTAGGTTCTCAGACTGGGAGAAGACATAGTGAAACCCATCCCTAACCTTTTAACTAGACATGTCTTTCTGATCACTGACCTTTTTACTTTTAGGAAACAACAGCCTTTTTATTAAAGTTTTTTTTTTTTTAATTTAAGTGCACAGGCACTTCTTGTATTTCACTGCAAACACAAGCAGACAGGCCGTGCAAAGAAGAGTTTGATGAATTATTCATTGAGCTGAACCCCACTCCGCTGTCACAGAAGATCAGAATGTAGGAACATTCCCCAAGATGTCCTGCCGATCATGAAAGGGAACTCCTGGGAGCACACACAGCTCTCTCCCAAGCTTTGAGACGGGCTTGCAGATGTGAGCTCGGCCCTAGCAATGTGTGAACTGTTCACAGGAGAAAACGAGGAGACAGCTGCCGGAGGCCTACCAAGCTCTGCTCACATTTGTCATCTCCGAGCACAATGGGGTGTATTTGCTATTCATCCAAAAAACACCACTATAATAACAGCTGTATGTAGCAACAAGCAATACTGTTGCAACCATGCTTTTAACACATGCATGTTTGACAATGCATTCAAGTTCAATAAGGAATGCTTGTGGAGTGTCATAAATGACTTCACATGAACTCACTGTGATTATTTATACTGATGCAAACCTTGTGGTTTGCTCAGGTATCAGGAATGATCAGCTAAGAAGTGGCCTGTAGCCTCGTGCCCAACCACCCGAGGCATGATGTTAGCCCAGCACAATACATGCTCTGTCATGCATTATTCCTTCAGTGTATCTTCGAGATGTTCTCATAGAAAAGTTTTTTATCCAAATTTCCAACCAGCAAAGTGGTGTCCTGCGTCTGTTTCTGCTGTGTTTGGTTGCCACAAAAGGGCAAACAGCAGCCATATTAAGAATGTTAATTAAATATTTGTCCTCGAAAAAACATTGCACTATTTTAGCCCCTTATAGCTTTCATCAATTTCTATTAGAAATATGACTGCATATTTTTTATTATTGCTCTAACACAACCTAATGAAAATAAATAATTTGAGATACGACTAGCGTGGCAGCTTCCAGTCTGCTGAAGCCAATGCTCGGCACTAATTGAAAGGAGATTGCATTTTGTTTGCGAGAGTCAATGCGTCTGTGAACGGCACAGCACTGGAGAACTGAGTGGGGTGATGTAGGAGCAGGCATGTCTGAAGTCAGACCAATCTGATTACAGTGAAAATCCTGGAGCGGAAATTAAAAAAAGGACACTCTTTAGCTTCTTTGATTCAAGGGGGAGGGGGGGTGAAGGCAGTATGAAGGACTGAAGATATACCTTGCCAACAAAAGCCCCACTGGAAACCATTATAAAATATTGCTTATTTTAATTGAAAGTGAGCATTTTTTATTTGTAATAAAGTCTAATGCTGCAGTTCTGTTCATAATATTAGACAAAACTACGTGTCTGGAAGATAAGTGCTTTGTGTCATCTTGGCAGTTTGGGTTAGAAATAAATTTACTTTATTTGAAATTATCTCAAATTATAATTTACCACAATGGCTATTTCTAATAAAATGAGGGATAACCTGGCTGTGTTTCAATAATAATCTCATTTTCTAGGTTCCAAGGGGAAATGCCTAAGTGTTTTTATGCTTCATGCTGTTTAATAAAACGTTTTTGTGATTGGTGATAAGCTATCTCTATACCTTTTCAAGAAGTTATCAATTCATATTCAACATATACAGCGTGAATGAATACAGTTTTCGTTAACAAATTTGCTTTTAAACTAATTCGGTGACATTTTTGCTGATCAGATGGGAATTTCCTCTATTATATGTATTGCATTTAGATTGTTTTGTTTAGCACTTAAAACATTATCTCTTACTTACTTTTAGTCAGATACCAGATGCTTTGTTTGCATGATAACACCATCAAACCCAGTAAAACTACAACAATAGAGCCTATCAATGCATAATGTATACTAAAGGTGTTCTTTCATTCACAGAAAATTGAGTAGCAAAACAAAAGTGAATTTGTAGACAGAATACCTCCACTATAGGAATAATTCAGTCATATCCAACTTCTTTATTTCACATTGTTTGTGACTCAGGCCCTGTGGTGTTTAATACAGACAACTAAATAAGACAAGCAGCCTTGAATAAACAATGCAAAATTGCATGCAGCTTTTTCCCATCACGTTCATTGTGTCGTTGATCTAACTGACAGTATCCATTCTTTTCAAAGGCAATTTACATGAGGTAATTAGCCTGTGTTTCTACAGCTAGATTAATCTTCTAAAACGTAAAACAAAACTATTAAAATAATACTAAAGACATCCATTGAAACTGATGAGAAACATAACTGCAGTACACCCTCTTCCTCCAATGCATAAATAAGAAATTCTTTTTTTTTTTTTTCCCAGGCATAATGCCAATTGCTTCTCGAAAATAAGTATTACTTTTTTTTCTTAAAGGCTGGTTCATATTGTATAAAATAACCTGCATAATATGAAACTGTACCCTCCTAGTAGGCAACATTATATCAACAAATGTTTGAAAGACACAAAGCACATGGGCACAGATCGCCATACTATTACCATGTGCACACATCTGAGGTTTATTTAGAGGCGTATGAACCTAATTCTGTTTTGAATCATAACCTGCTTCTATGTAAACATGGCAAAACATAATTTCCCTTTCCAAACTCCCAATTAACATTTCCAAGAGCATCACAGGCCAAGCTTGGTATCATTCCCCACCCCTTTTCAGAAACAGACGGTTTAAGAAATGACCTAACCTCAGCTTCAGAATTCAATCCTCACAGGGGAATAGGGAGTCCTTGCTGCACGGCAGGAAATATGCGCTAATCTCACAAGTCTGAAAATGCTCCATATAGAGCTATGATCAATGGATATTGTCACAGGGAAGGGGAAAGGGGAGAGTAAAGATGTGGTTCTGTGCTTGATGGCAGGCATGACACAGTGAACACACTCCTGCGCTGATCCATTCGCTCACTGTGGCCGAAGGACGCGAGTGAGGAAGAGTCATAGAATCTGGCTGGCCAGGACTCCAACCAGAGCCTTCAGCAGATGTGGCAAGGTTAAGAGAGACAAACCTTTAAGATTGATGATGTGTCTTTTTACTTTTTCTTTTTACACAAGCACGCCATAGAAAAGTTATGAAAAGCAATATTGGCGTGATCCCAAGGCATTTAAGACACTGAGAGGAAGTAGTGGTAATCTGATCCCACAAGCCTCTTGTTGCTAAACTACTTGAAAGGAGTGATCCAGCAGTGCAATACAATACAATGGGAGTTATAAAGTGTCATTCTGTGAAACACCTCAAAGTGCTGAAACACCTCAAAGTGCTGAAACACCTCAAAATATTAAAATCTTGGTATGCCAAAGTATTTAGTAAGCAAGCAGTTTGAGTGGGGTGTGATGAGTAATAAATGTTCCCCCCTTAGCCATGCAATGTTCTTAGAAACGTTTGGGATACCACCAGCCCTGAGAGACAGCTTGCTAAATAAAAAAAATAAAACATGCAAATACAGTTCTGAATAGAGGATGATTATCTATTCATGGATACCAAGATTATACTTGCAATTATACAAAATGTCTCGTCTTCAATCACTCAACAACACCCACAATTCGTGGTCTTTAGGCACTTTTAACAAATCTCTTACAATCATCCTCCACCAACGGGAGCACCAAACAAGCGAGCGAGACAAATAATCTTCGACTCTGACAGCGACTAATAATAAAATTATTGAAACATCTCTTCTTTAGAAATGCGTTATTTTTTGCAGTTTGTTATCTACCAAGTTTAATTCACCATTCCTGAATTATAAAAAGATTATTTAATATTGACTTAATTTACATTATTATTATTCATTAAATTCACTTGCAATTTGAACCTTAACACCCGTTTATTGTCTTTTTTTTTACAGATACTAATCCATGTATTATAAAAAAACAATAGATGAGCTTCAGTGAGTTAAAAGAACTGTTTCTCTGAAAGTTTATTAACTACTCGACCTAACGGTTTCGTAGTTTATGGCATCACATAAACCCTAGATGAGATTATTTTCCTGAAGCCCATCTATTACTCTCTCTCTCTCTCTCTCTCTCTCTCTCTCTCTCTCTCTCTCTCTCTGGGCATTAGTTGATTAATCACTAGATTAATCACTAGATTAATTCGTCCACATTTTTAATAAAGGTAACGATTTTAGAGTGGCTATCCTGCATAGTAATACTTCCTAATCAATAGAATCTATACAAAAAAATGAGCGCAATGGGAATTTAGTTTTTGTAACTGTAACAAATTTTCACAGAACAGCCATTCATTTGGGCCAGTGTCCATCATATCTCTGAAAACACAAGACAGCTACATACTTGGCTTCCTGTACTTCTCTGAGTTTTTGGGATAGAGACAGGAGGAAGGCTTTATTGCTTTTGTGGTGTGGTCCTGACCCAGACACGGACCCTGTTTAATTAATAGTAGTTTTGTTAGCCCCTGAATCCTGCCGCCGTCTCCTGCTTTGTGTTCCAAGACCAGGGGTTGTTACTATATATATATATATATATATATATATATATATATATATATATATATATATATATAGATATATATCGAACACTGTTTGGCACTCACTGTATGTTTTTCTCAAGCCCTCCTGTGGTCTTTAGGTAGTGCTGACTAGCAAAAGCAACACAGTGGTTAAAGAACAGTTAAAGTATATCTAGCAATGTAAGCATATTGGATTCTATTCCCATCATCCATTTTACAGGTCATTAGACCTGGAGATATTTAAAGGAATCTCATTTCGAGATGAATCAACATTTTATCGGTGCACATTACTAAACCACTTAAACTGTCAGTCATTTGGAATTGGAGGACCATGTCCATTAATGCAGAGCAATCCGGAGGGTTGTATATTGTTTGATAATAGCATTGAAACAACGTTTTCAACAACCTATATACATGATAATGCACAGATTTCCATATGCTTTGGTAAAATTACTGCTTATTGCTGTGTCTATGATGGATGTTTATATATCGTAAATGTTTCAACATGGTACTTGAATGCATAAAATCCAATTTTAAGGATATAAGTATTTCCCCCCCCCCCCTTTCCCACAAAAGGGAATTTATTTTATTGCATTTAAGACCGTCAGCAAAATCATCCCAAATGCGTTCAGCTGCATTAGCATCATAGCTGGACTTGTGAAGTGTCTGGTAGGCTATACTGGATAAGAAGGATGAATTGATGAGGTATTTAAATAGAACACTCTGTTGATTTTAAGTTCTTCTTTATTTTTACCACTTTAAAAATGTGTATTGAGCCAAAATATACGGACCACCAAATTCAATGTCAACTACACTGGGGGACAAACAGAGCAAACAAGAACAAACAGAGTGAAGCAGTGATTGTAAATCCTGGCCTGTGATTGGTTAAAATCTCATCATAGGACATCCTTACTCTGCCGGGCTATAGTCTCCGTCTGTCATGTGATTGATTCAGATCACTGTCAATCCCGCCCCTTTTCAAAGAGAAAATGGCTGAACACTGATTCTATGAGTTAACAGAAAATTAATTACAAAACATACTGCAAAAGAAAGATGCTCCAAACACTAAAATTGTGATTAAAACATCACTGCCACTGTTTTCTGAAATTCAAACAAGTTCAACTCAATGAAAACAAATATGATGGGCGGGATATAAACTGGATTATGCAGCAGTCAGGACGAAGAAAAACTTTGCTAACTATATGGTATGAACTTCAAAAACATTTTCTGTAATTTATTTATGTTATTTACTTATGCTGTATCAGCTATATTTAAACAAAATATATAAAGTCGTATATACTATCCAATATACTTGCCTCACTTATTTTCTTGACTGATTCATATATTAAATATGTACTGCTGACTCAGCCATAGTAGAAAATTAAATGCCCCTCAGGAAGACTATTGTTGCCTCGGGCATTATAGCCCCGTCGGTAAATAAAGAAAGACTGAGAAAACCATGTAGTTTTATATAGAACGTTCCAGGAAGAGGTAAAAAAAAAACCACACCAATATTTAATTTAAGAGGTTAACATATATCAGATAATCTCTCATCCAGAAGTGAATCCCTCCATCAGAACATTGCTGGGAAGTGAAGCTGAGCTACGACCCCACCCCTGTAGTGTCTGGAGCTACTTTGAGATCTCCAAGCCATCAACTGTACTCACAAGGTCCAGTTAAGCTCCAGCACCACCCCTGCATCACCTAGAGCTCCATTGAGACCTCCTACCCAAGCACTGTACTCACCAGATCCAGGCAGTGAGAGACTGACTGAGCTGGGGTTCATGTCAAGGATCCCCTGTGTTTCAGCGATGGGACCTCATTACCTCATGCAGCGCAGACGCTTAATAATATTGACACTTGGTTCATCGCCAGGGGTTGGGATTCCACTTCCCTGGGTTCTCATGAGGTCCTGATTTTCAAAAATGAGGACCATGTAATACCTTGGGTTCAGCGGAGGATCACAAACAATAAAAGGAGTTTTGACATTTTAAAGCAAAGTGATGAATGTGGCACATCTGTTATTACCAAGGATTATTCACGGCCATGTGGACCCCGTTTAACTTAAAATATTCCAACCATTTATACATTAAAAAAAAAAAAAATTAAGAAGAAAACAATACTGTAATTCATCACATATAACAAGTACACACACAATGTATAACAGAGCTTTTTCTAAGATGCAATATTTTCCTATTCTGTGTCTGCAGAGTCTCATATATTTATCACATGCATATAACACAAGGGAAGAGACTGGCCCTGTACAGTAATAGCATATAAAAAGGTGCAGGCACCAGAAGTGCCTATTTGCATAAAATAACAGTAATTAGCTTTTTATTTTCAATGATAGTCAAGATCTGAAGATAATGATGATGACGTCTTCAGTCAAAGCTTTTGTCTTGTTAAGGAACTGCTAGCTTTAACCACAAACATTTACTTAACATCATTTTCCTAATCAATACCTAACTGCTGTTCTAAATGCAACATCATTTAAAATCTATCATCAGCAATTAATACATACATATATTAACATCTAACAAGCAGCACTAGGCCTGAGTGGGACAGACGCAAGCAGACAGTTTAGATGTCTTTTTGTTTCATTGACTGTTCCCTCTCAACAAGTTTGGGGGTTTTAATCACAGAGCTGAAGTGCAAATTTTATTAAAGCTGGCGCTGTTCTTTAGTGTTCATTAGGATGAGGGATGACAGCGCTAGAGAGATAAGAACGAACTCGCTCGCAGGGTCAGACACAGTCTAAGCAGAGCATGGCAAACCTCCTCCATCACTGTCCTGCAAACCAACCGCAACCCCGACCTGCAGGGCACACTGGCTGCAGCGGATTTTATCTCCCTCTCCATTTCCTGCTCTTTCTGCCTTTATGTCTGTCTGTCAGTCTGAAACAAGAGTACATAAGTAAAAGGTAATTAGCGTTCAGCTTGGATTTTTTTTCAGTTTACATTTGTATTAATGATTGGGTGATTCGGACAACTTTATGGCTATTGTACATGCATTAGACGAGGTCCTGCCTGCCCCTTGAAAGAAGAGCGGGAATGTGTGTCAAACTTGCAATCAAGTCAGGAATGATCAATAGAAAAGCAATGAGGCTAGTGGGAGTGTTGTTATGCCATTGGGAAGTCAAATAATGTGTTTTTCTTTAAGTGTGGGTTATTAACCCTTTGAGAGAGACCAACAGTGGGGCTCACCATTCATCTTAAGAGATTCTCACCTGATGGACGTGACAGAAAATTCAATTTACCATTCATTGCTGGTGGTGCATTTGCAGGCAGTCTCTCATCAAGGCCCAGGATCCTTCTAGAGACCCAGCAGGGTTGAAGCACATGCTTTAGAGACTCAGTCAGTCACATGCCTTTAATGAGCAATACATTCAACAAAATATTAATAAAAAGATCATTAAAAAGCCTCCCCCACCTATGTAAGTTTAGTTGTACAATTTGTAAACCCCCCACCCCCCTTCCCCCGCCGCTACCTGACAACCTCCACCACCTCTTTTTCTTGTGCTTTCTGGACATAATGAGAAGATAAAAGGTGGCTTGACCTACTGGTGACTTAAACGGATGATTGTTTGCACATCTTTGTGAAAAAAAAAAACACATTTTAAGCGTGCCCCACTCTACCCTCAGCAAAAAATCTGCGTCCTATTAGTTCCATCAAATTTGCTGGCTGGAAAACAAAAACTTATAAAATAGCATTGTATAACAATCTTTCTCTCTTCCCCCTGCCCTTACCATACTCATCCTGTCTGAGTAATGTAATCAAATCATCATGAGAGCGGCACCCTGATTCAATTTCCCAGAGTGCTGGAATATTGCCACAAAGCGCAATAATGAAAACTGTCATCTTTTCAGCAATAAGAAATGATAAATAAGTTATTAAATACCAGGAGCCAGTCAGGACAGTTAAAGGGAGCCTTGCATCTCATGATTGACCGTTTGTAGCGCGCTGCCTTTGCAGAAAACCTTTCAGTCTAAATCTTTGTAGATAACTATATGCTGCTTGGTTAAGGTTAAATATTTATTTTGTCCTCTGCGGGTTCAAATGCATGCATTGAAAGTGTTTCGGCTCGTTATAATTTAAAGGGTCTATTCAGTTCCTTCTAATGTATTATATGACAACAAACCACCTGCATTACTCAAAGAGAAACTGGAAAGGAAAGGGTACAAAAATGATCACTATCGTAGTTTGGGCTATGAGAAAAAAGCCATTGAATTGTAATTCACAGTTATTCAGATTACACAGATATAGTAGCAATAGGAATGATAGCTATCACTCAGCAGTAGCTCTCTAGAATCCAAAGCAAACATTGCAATGATTTGTTGTTCTCTACTTTTTTTTGTAATCTTCATCCCAACCATTCAGCCTCTTATTTGTAGCCTGTGCTTCCACAATCGCAGCCTACTTGAACCATACAATTATTTTCAGGGTGATAAAAAGATATGTTCACACTGCTCAAGCTTCTAGAATCAGTTTGTCATGTATAATTACTAAGCCTGTGGAACTATCAGCACGCTCAGCGTTGCAATGAAAATACCAGCATCTCAAACACTGCAAACAGGACTTCTTATCTCTCAGATGATGTGAAAAGCCAGGGATGCTGTTAATGAGTAAGATTGCAGCAGTAGTAGACTGGCAGTGTTTGTGAGTGGTATCCTTTACATTAAGTGTCTCTAATTACTGAGTATTTACATAGTAGTTACTTGCTAAATACATGTGTACTGACACAATTACAAAGCTATTATGCATAGTTACAATATACTTAATGTACAATTGTTTAAAAACAAGGGCTAGGGTAAGGGATAGGGTTATAACCTGCAAAACATTACACATTCAGTACATTGTAACTATGGATAATATCATTGTAAACATGTGTTAGTACACATGTATTTACTAAGTAACTACTATGTAAATACACAGTACTTGCAGACACTTAATGTAAAGTGTGAATAAGTGCAGTAAAACCCACAGCGCAATGTTAAATCACCTGATTTACCACAACATATAATGGTCCATGGAGTAAAAATAATGAAAGTCTAAGACTTTGTGATGAATGGTTTCTGTTAATGGACACATTGTTTACACTGAGTATACTTAAAACACAATATTACTCATACTGTTCATAAACTTTGATTTCAGTGGTGAAATACTTTTCTCAAAGTCTGACTTTTTTTTTAACTCAAAATCATGAACTGTAATAAACTTGGACTCTTTAATTGTAATTAGTACAACTCTTTAGCTTCCTGGAAAAATTAAAATGACCTTGTACGTTTTACCACTACTAGAAAACTAAATTCACCCACTGAAATCAGACCACAGGTTGCCAATGTAAATATCAGCATCTGTCAAGAGTTCACGATAACCACAAAGGTTATTGCATAACATTAGCAAAACGCCTGATTATATAAAGGCCTTTTCTTTACAAAGTCATCCCAAGCACTGTGCAATAAAGTTAATAAAACACAATTCATAAAAAATAAAGCAGAGTGCGGACAAACTTGGATAATGCTAATGTTTTTGTGCCAGCATCTCCCCGCCCTACAGAACCACTAAATGGAAAAAAAAAAGTTTTTTAAACTGATTTAATGATTTAATGATTTAATGACAAGCATGTCAAAGAGAAAGTACAGAAAATCCTTGCCAATAGACAAAAGATGCCAATAGACAAAAAGAGTCAATTGTTTTGTTTTTTAAATTCTGTATTTTGATATTCCAGTTTTCAGAAAAACAGAATATAACAAAATCTCATTGCAAATATGTGGAGCTTGCTTGTGACTGCAACTGCAACTGTTTGTGCCCAAGCAGATCTCAGATAATATCCATTGTAATCTGAAAGGAACCTTTCAAATTGTAGTATTTAAAAACTCTGCTAAAATAAACATCTACATTACTGTCCATGCGGTGCTTTGACTGGTCTTCAGAGTGTTGTTCCACCCCGATCTCCCCTTGCATGTGTCACAGTGGCGGTTGGAGTGTCTCCTATGTGGAATCGCATTAATTATAGGGCAAAGAGACTCAAAAATGAAAATGAAACATTATATCGTGCAATTTATGTTTTTTCCTCCATCCAAGCTTCATCAGTTTCCAAGTTTCATAAACAACTTGCTCTGACAGCAGTTTTGTGCATGTTTGATATAAACCTACTCCTATAGTTAGCCCTGGATTCCTAGCCATTCAGTTGCAAAGGGGCCCAGCACTCCAAGCTCCTACCAATTCAGGGCTATTCCAGATTTATCACAACCCCAGAAGGCCAGGGGCTGTCAGGGTACAGTAAAGCATATGTGACACTCTAGTGTGCTGGATAATACAGTATGAGACACATAACTTCGAATCTATTCATTAAATAGGTTGTGAATATGAATCAAATAGGTTGCAAATGAATAGAGAACTAAAAACCTTGCAGGGAAGGGACATTCATTAGCAATGCCAGCATTGACCCAGGTCATGATCTACACGTGACTCACCTTCAGTGTTATTTTTGGGAGACCAGGCATGCCTGTGTCTATTAAAACTAACCACTAAAGGAAAGCAATTCAACTTCTTGTAGTCCAAGCCTTATAACAGTTTAGCTTTCTTCAGTGGTCCACTAATGCCATCTAGTGTCCAAAAGGTATTAGCCGATACGCAAGCCTTGTTGAAACAGCACTGAGCTCAGCTGGCTAATGGGGCCCATGCGCCTGTATCTGTAGCTGTAAAACATTAGATAGAAAGCATTAGAGAGTGGTTATGTCAGCTGTCCAGTGTCCAGTAACATCTGTCTCTGAGAGGATACTCGATACTTTTTACTGAAGAGGCTCTGAATGCACTCTGATTGCTGCTGCTGCCCTTACAGTAGTTTACAGGATTTATTCCAGCACTTTCAAGAACCCTGGAATGGTCTGGTTTAGTTATGTTTTTAAATTATTAAAGAGTGGAGCAGCAAACATTTAAGCTTCCCTTGTATGTTTATTTCATTTTAGAGAGTCTTATTTTACAGGGTATAATCCCAGCAGCTGGGCAATTCAAAATCACACACAGAATAACGACAAGATTAAAAACTGCATCTAGCTGCAGCAGGACCGTAATCAGGAGGGTTTACTGGCCAAGAATCACCCTTTTTTTTATAGCATCTACACAATTACAGACTACAACTTACTATCACAGTTTTTTGCAAACAGCCATAAGGAAAAGCTTAATCCATTTTAGTCCCCACTATCTGGGAAGTCACAGGACTGACTTGGTTTTTTGTGACATATTACAGTCAGTAAAGTAGATGTTTTAAAATCTATGGTTGCTAAAGTAAGGATACACTGATATGTGATTTGTTACATATCAGTGTATAAAAAATATATACAGAATAAACCTTCTAAAACCCACATTCTTAAAGTTCTTTAGTTTGTGTTTTTGACGTTGGTATCATAAAGTCTGATGGAAGGAATAAAATAAACAAAATAAGATAAATGGTAGTATAAGTTTGAATCTCAAAATGGCGGTCAAGCATATGTCGTGTTTTTTTTTTTAGACGAACAACGTTGTCGTGTGGGTTGATAAACCACTGCTTTATATTGATCTGATTAATAATGCATCCTTTAATACCACATGTACAACACCAGTGCATGGCTAACAGCCTGTCCACACGACCCACAATTCACCAAGGGCAAGCTGCAGTGCGGCACATTCCCTTGAGATGTTGGTCACATTTCTGTGTAAGTAAAACACACCCACGAAGGTCACAGAACTAGCAAGAAACAACTTGGGCCGACAGTAGTCAGGTTTTTCTCGTTAGTTCTGTTATTTTGTGTAAACTAGACTCTAGAGTAATAAAAAGGGTTATTGAATACAGTCCATGATTTTTTTACAAATCTGTAATAAAACACAACTATTGCCAATAACATTTCTCTGGTGTTAGAAAACAAAAATCGAATTACTTCTTGCAGTTCAGAATTGCACTACCTTTTATAAACCTATGCTATATGTTCACCACTCATATAGCTACTATAACTGGTTTGGATTAAAAATCCTTGCGGCAATATTAGCACATTACATCCCATCAAATAATGTCAGTAAGGAGTGCTTTCTAATGCCCCTTCTGAAACATCTGCTTGCCAAAGTTTAGCAAAAACGACTGCGCCTTTGGACAGTAATGCTTTTTAACTGAAAGAATTCCTGCTGTAGTGAGCCTGTGATTGAGGAGCTAATACCTTGTCTCCTTCCCAGAAGGTCAAAGGATTGGTCTGCTTGCAGTGGCGCACGTGTGATCGATTGCAATCAGTATCTGCAGGGGATCTGTGCAAAATGTAAGACAAACACAGTAAAACTTCTATCGTGTTATTTTATAATGTTTCTAAACATCCAGCCAGACTGGAATCATGAATCATGGAGGTGATCATGAATATCAGGTAATTAGCAGCGTTAAATAAAACAGCGGATCTAAAATTGATTTGTAAAAGACAAAGCCTTTTTGAAAGTATCCATATACATATATATATGTGTTCCTATATCCAACACTGGTTGCCCAGATTCCTAATTTCCAGATTAAATCGAGCCCTGAGGAGTTGGTGTGCCAAAGCCTGTACTTGAGAAAGACTTTGAGAGAGATTGGAAAGGATAAGGATCGAGAATACTTACTATTCCATTTAAAATCTGTCAATGCAGAGCTTTTTTGGAGAAGATCATTATTTATCTACAGTACCTCCATGAAATGAGCATCTCAATTTGCATGGTCCATTTGCACTTTGAAACACAATAATGGAGAGAACAAAAAAAAGAAGAATCTCAGTCTGTATTGTGCTGGAAACTCCCTTTTTATGCCCCTCTTTACACCCGGACTGTTACCAAGTGCAGTACTGCATGGAACGTATGATAGTAATGATTGCAAGCTCATGCTTTTGGACTATCAAGCACAATTCCCATATGCATGTGTGTTTCTAGACCCCAGAATGAAGGTGAATGCAAACAAAATGAATAAATGCCACTTTCCTGTAAACACAGTTAATACAAACCAGAGTAAACAAAATACCAGGCAAATGGTTTACATTTTCTTATTAAATGCATAGCAGAAAGCAATGTCATCTGTCACTACTGGTATAAACTAACCTGCATGGTATTTGTAAACCAGTGAAGTAGTTGGGTACGAGATTTGTTTTTTACTAATAAGAATATTGGTTTGGAGACATAAATAGACACATGCATATTAAAAACATGGTTCTCATGTGTGCTTTGCATGTATGTATTTGATTATTGTCTCTCTTAAACAGAAAATGATGAGAAGGATTTTGCTTGTCTGTAAACAATGTTTTCCAAGAATTATGTTTTGAATTTGATTGGATTCTTTATGTTTTAATATATATATATATATATATATATATATATATATATATATATATATATATATATACTGTATCTCTGAATATTCATTCAAACCAATAACCACACTACATATGCAAGGAACACGCACATTGGATTGTAATAATGAGTCAGCACTATGCTATGAGGATTGCTACACTGAGGCTTGTAGTTCTTTCATATGCTTTCTTATGATCCAGCCGGTAATTAAATACTTCCTTGAGCTTATCAGAATTAGCAATGGGGCAGCACATTCTTTCTCTTGTGTGATGTGCTAGGCAAACAGGTTAAGGTAGAAGAATCAAAAGGAATAAAAAGAAAAGGTAGGCACTATATAGTTTGTAAGCATTGTATTTATTTAGGCATAGTACAAATACACACCCTGCAAATTAGGAGTGCAAAGAAATGTAAATTAAAAGGCACAATCAACGATTGTTCCTGGTCGCACTTTCAACTACTAGAATCCATTCTGAAAGGGCAGTTTTGCAACACTAACTCAGTTGTATTGTGTCTTTTGTTGTGGTAGTATTTTATAGTCTCCATTTAAAAGGGAAATAGTCACCATTTAAGCTCATTTCTGAGTTTGTATGCACGTCACTGAGCACATTATATTGTATTTTGGAATTTATTGTATGGTAACATTTAGAAAAGATGGGGTTTAAAATCAATATTTCAAAAACAAAGATCAACAGTACAGGAGGGGGGGAACTCCATGATCACCATAACAAACCATCAAACCTTAAGTGTTCTTGATGTTAAGTCACTTTCCCATAACCATGAGCAGGTGTAGAATATCAGGTGCAATCCATTTCAATGATTTACAAGGAGCAATGAGAAGGAGGGTGGAACTGTCTGACTTTGAAAGTCTCAGACAGCTCAGGATACAATGATAAAGTGATCTTGCTTAACTGTGGGGCAGGATCCCTGATGAATGATGGAAGTTCCTGTGTTTAGAATGTTATGTTTATAACTCATTTTATTCTGTGCAATTTGTATGCCATTAATCTATATTTTTTGGGAAATCTGTGATTCCAGGGGTATCTACAAATAAACTAAGTAGTTATATTAAAGTTTAAATATAAGTCTTTACAGATAGACACATAGTCAGATAGATAGATAGATAGATAGACAGATAGATAGATAGATAGATAGATAGATAGATAGATAGATAGATAGATACACTGAATAGTGCAGGAGGAAACACATATAGGCTTGTACTTTGTAGAACATCGTACATCTCTGTTAGGAATGCGATGTTTAGTTGTTTTTTGGGGGTAGGGGAGGGTGTTGCTGATTAACATCATCAGGGCTGAAGCAATTCAAATATGATATGTGTATTTGACTTGCATGGAGAGAGCAGTATTAGGTAATGATATGATCATTCAGATTGTTATGTTAAGCAAAGGGAAGACAATCCAAGGTGAAAGATTAAAGGAGAGATAGTCCAGGAGCATCCATGGAAAGAGCTGCTGCGTTATTCAACAGTTTATGAGAAGAGGAGCTTTAGATGTGCCTGTGTGTATGGATGCTCCAGGATAAGGCAGTTTAAATAATGACCTGTTCAGTTTGTGTGTCGATACACTCCTGGTTAATCAATGCAATATTACCCAATCATCCTTGTTCCACGAATTATCCTGGAGCATTTCTCATCGGTCAAATAATAAAGCCCCTGTGTTGCCACTCTTGGAAATAAATCACCCACCTGCTGAAAAAATATGGCGTCGGATGCTTTCTTAGACTGTGCAGATAATAAAATAAAATAAAAAATACTGACATGATAAGGGAGCATTTAAAAAATATATATTATTTTCACTGTATGGTACCCCATTGCTTTACCTATATGTTTGCATGTTTAGTATTTTTAATTGAAAGCTGATGGCTCTGCCAAAGGCGTAATGGGTCTTTGATTGCAGCAGACATTGCTCACAGAGCTTGCATCTTGAATTACAAATTCTGTATCAGCTATATAAACTACTGTGCCAAAAACTAGCATTTCAACATTCAATATTTTGTTTAGCCTAGTCTTTTTGTGCCGCTGTGCATAATTATACCAAGTTCCTCCCAAATTTCAAACATATAGTTTACTTTGCTGTGTCACATATACCTTAATACTAATAGCCTTTACCCTTTGTAGGATGCACACAAATTGTATGACTGTTTTGAATAACTGTATATTTACACCATGCACTTAAAGAATGTTGTGTACAGCAAACTAAGGTTTAGCATAATGATTTCTCCATTGGTAGCTGTACCATTAATCAATGCAATATTACCCAATCATAATAGTTCACTTACACATATAAAGAAAACTCCTTTGAAAATGTAGAAAATAAAGAAACCAGTGTTAACAAAAAAATTTTAAAAAGCGCTTTCCTCAGCAGGAAAATACACAATGTGGTAGGAATTAGGAAGTCACCATCTGTGGCTACATGTGTTAGCTAAGGAAGGTTCATGTGTATTGAGATGTTTAAAATGGCTACCTTATGTGACCTTATTATCTGACCTGTGTTGAGCACCGTTTTGGTACATTAGCACAGTACGTTGTATCATACATTTTTAAAGTGTGCTGCAACATAAGAGCAGCAAACAGCTTGCCCAGACCAGCACTAAACTGGTTAAGTATTCAACAAAGCACTGGGGACCTGGGAAATAAATTGTTTAACTGGAAAGGTCTTTCATTTACTTGGTGGGCTTGTCCTGTGTCTGTGTCTGATCGGAAGGGGCCTCGAACACCCTGAAGGAATTTCGTTACAATGTTACCTACAGGCATTTACACAAGATGTTCAGAGTAGCTCAAGTAGGGGAAATCTTATCTTCTCTTACCAGGAAATAATTGGAGAACTTAAGACACTGAATCTCTCCACTTGCGGGAGAGAATGTTATTGGAAATAGATGAATACTACTTGTGTACAACTGAAAGTTTTTAATAAGCCACCCTGGGTAAATATATATATATAGCTGCTTTTCTCATAAAATACTTAATCTATAGACCACTTCAGAGCCACTGATAAATTTGTTTCATGCATTTGTTTTGGCATCAATTTCTTTTTCTCCGTATCTCGGTGCACTTCAAATAAGCTAGACACTCCCACCATCAGTCAAAAGCTTAAGCAATGAAAACAAATACTGCTTTTTACTGTAGCTTATTTTACAGTAGCTTATATACCGGTGCAGTAAAAAAGCAACATCAACATGCATAATTATAATAAACAGAGACACAAAAAACAGAGGATGGTTTGTTCAACATTTGTCAACACTGCATTCAGTTTTGCTGAATTTGGTAATGCCTGGGTTCTTAGCCTTTAAGCAATTTTGTTTGCAACAATATAATGTGTGTGTATATACAGTATATTTATATGACTTCCATTCACACTACAGCTCTCTTAATAAAAGTAGCTGTCCTTCTGGAGGCCAACAGAATTGTGGTTAATGAAAATCTCAATGGATAGAGGGGCCCAGGAACCTTTCTGATTTTCAGTAGCTTGGTTGCTGTACAGATATTTTATTTATGAAGTCCTTGAGAAACATGAAGGACCTGCAGTGAAATGCTTTGGCTTTTGGGCGATAATGATGCCTTTCACACAGTTCCAGGGATGGCTTTCTTGAGAGCATATTAGAAACATGGTGGGAGTCATGAAAACATACATTTCACCCATAACCTTTCAATTACTGGCAACAGTTACTATACATGTGTGTCCACCGAATTCTGTCTTGAGAAATTGCCAGCATAATACCTTGGCACTTGCTTTACCGAGTGTCTGTTTTTGGGGAAAAGTTTTACTGCAAGTTTTTGAAGACTGTTAAACTAAAAGTAATGCATTGTGTTAACATTATGTAGAATTGCTGTGATTTTGCATGATGTAAAGAGTTTGCATTTCTAATCCCTCCCCGGTGTTTTGATCATAATATCAAGTGCTTTTTTTCCAAAGCCAGGCAATAGTATCTCCTTGACTTTGTCCTTTGCACTTAAATAACACCAGCTGCTGTTTCATTCCTAAAACAGCTCTGGTTACCCAAAGGCTCAGGGCATCAGAAAATATTTATGCAAATAGTGGTTCAAACACTGGTAGACAACATGTTTTTACAAATAGTGGCTCAAACGCTGGTAGACAACATGTTTTTTATTCTGAAACGCGCATCTTTATATAAGAAGATGTATTACAGAATAGTAATAAAGACCACAAAGGGACCGTGACACGAGTTCCTTAAAAAAAAAAGGGCAGTGGAACAGGTTACTTCCCCCTGTATTATTCACAATAAAGAAATTACAGGGGCAGTGATAAGGTAAACACCGACTGTCTATGATTTGTGTGTGCTTCTAACTCAAAAGCAAACTACCAAAGTATAATATTAAGGAATAAATATTTGTATTTGAAAGTAAGTCCTTTATGAGGCACTGCAACATTAAATAACAATAGTAATGCTCCACTTGAATATTTTATACCACGGCCATCTATAGAGAGCATTCCTTTACAAGCATGACAAAGACACTGTGGTGTTCATGAAGTCATGGATCATGTACTGTATGTCATGTGCAGGGAAAGAAGCTATGGATCATTACAGTGGGATCTATCAACACTGTAAGCAACACACACTCATTGTATATTTCCATTTCTGAAGCCCTTGATGCTGGTAATCTAATCAATACAATCCTATAAACTAGTGTTCCATCGCTGAGATGAAACTCCGTGGTTGCAGCAGGGCCATGCTTCATTTTGTTGACAGTTTATTGTTCTGTGTTACTCTCAAGTGAGTCTTGTTATGAGTTTAAGTATTGCAATATTACCCACAGTCTGATAACCAATACATACCACCCTTTTATGGATGGCTGCAATCTTAGTAAGTAAATTCTGTTATTCTGCGTAACGTAACAACTGAAAATGAAATGTGAGGGTTAAAAACAATTCAATAGTGATAAAAACTCCTATTATTAGTATGAATGGTTTGTATTTATTCAAGTTTATTTTTAATATGCAATGCATATTGCAATGCAACTGTATTTCATTTACTTTGTTCAGTTTTGCAACTATTAAAAGCTTGATGTTCTCTTAATCAGTCCCTGATAACGTTTAAAGCACACTGATTCCTAGAATAAGGGTACTAGGATTTCCACTAGGTCGTGAATGTCTGTTACAGTATAAGCACCACGCTTGCCTTGTGCATCAATACAAAGACCATCTCTGGGACAGTATATTTCTTTTGGAAACACTGCAGACCATTAATAATATTTTATTCATTCACAATACTATCCACGATAGTATTGTTCTCTCTGGCAGAAAACCATAAGTAATATCATTCATGATGACATTTTGCAAAGACAGAGAGGTTTTTGTTGGAATCTGTGCTTCCCCTCCATGACTTGACATGCTCTTCATTGACCACATTTCCATACACCTTTCAGAGCACACTGATGCTGCTCATTTCCATGCACCTTTCAGAGCACACTAATGCTGCTCATTTCTTCAAAGTGGTGGTTGAGCAGAAAGAATGTGCTCTCTTCACCGGTAACATGGCTTTCTCTAGAACAGTACTCTTTTGTTTGACACTTTGCGCCTCGCACACCAAAAGAGTAATTCCCTGCCAGGCATTTTTCGATTTCTTTACCTCCCTCGTTTGAGGGTGTGCGCTTCGGAGTCTTGTGGTCAGGATTTAGTCGCACCTGTCAGATCATGTTTTTGAATTTGCAGCTGTTTTTTATTTGCAGGGTTAAGAAATTGCTCAGTTTAGAACAACTGAGAAACCAAAATCATAACCCCCTTGGTTCATACAGTGACTCTAGGGCTCTTTTTGGAAATCAACATGGCTTTGTTCAGTACATGGGCAAGTTTTCAATGCACTGCATAGAGTTTAGAAAAGTGAAGTGACTGAAAGTGGCTACCTTTGTAACCAGAAGCAGGGCTAAACTAATGCAGCATCTGAAGAATGCAGACGATGGTGTGCAAAAACAAAAGCTACATGATGTAGACATATGTGTTTAGTTTTGGTATCTGGAATGGAAGATGCATTAAAGAAAGGACAATGGAACCCGGGCTTTCTACTGTGTAGAGGCACTGTGATGTTTTTGCAATTAAACAACGGAGTCATCCCATATATCATTTGTCACTTTACTGTATGCTGGGTTCCCTTAAACATCTTAAAAGGACGTTTTTTGGGGGTTTTTTTGGCAAACATGTACAGGGTAATAATGACTAATAGATGATTAATTAGACCTTTTTAAATGACATTTGTGGAACTGGTGCAAAGCAGTTGTGTTAGCTGTTGTTCTAGTATGCTCTTGAAAATGAGACCGTGCATAAACACATACATACATACATAAAAGCAGAGTCTAGTTTGATTGTCTGATGGGACCACACAAGCAATATGTGCAGAACGCACATCAGGCAGCCCAGTTGATTACAGCAATCAACGTAGCTGAATAAGGGAATATGCTTTCTATACCAAGCAGCGGGGCCAGCAGTAACCAGCAAACCACACAAGTCCAGCTGTGGAACAAAGACCGATTTCTTCCACTGTGATAGAATCTTAAACCAGCCCCACTCACACTGTGCAGCCCCACCATGGCTGGCACCAGGGATAGGATTGTCCATTCACTCCAATCTCATGTCTCTGATCTGTCAGAAACGCAGGATCGGATATTCTTCCCAAGCTTGTTGCATCACGTATTCCCTCCATACATTTTGTTGTTAGTTCCTATTGAGTGTCTTATCAGGGTTTATTTGTTTTCTGCTTTGAGCCAGGTAGGGATAGCTTGCAATCAATTTCTGTGCAATCTAAAGAAGTAAATATTTCATAAGGACTTCTATTTAAATGTATTTTAAGTCTGTAAAACACACATTTAATATTCTAAAGCAAGCATGTTTAACATGTTATCTAATTGCAAGAAATGTGATTATTATTATTATTATTATTATTATTATTATTATTATTATTATTATTATTATTATTATTATTAGTAGTAGTAGTAGTAGTAGTAGTAGTAGTAGTAGTAGTAGTAGTAGTCGTCGTAGTAGTAATAATAGTAATAGTCCTAGTAGTAGTATTACTGACTGACTGAATTGGGTTGTGTTAGGTTCTGTTGTAACCTAACTAAATATTTTTCATAAATCAATCATGTAACACATCAAATGTACCTTAATGAGGGCATTGGCAAAACAATCATGCTGAGCAAGAGAAAGATCAAAAGGCCACTGCACAGGCAGACTTACCGTAACCTTACCCAGCCCTACTGCAGCTAATGTGTTGCAAAGTGGCACATTCTTTCATTCTGGTCATCGTTCACCATTCAAGAGTTCTAAATCCAACAGAAAATACACAGGGATAAATGGACAGGCCCTTTGCTTTCTTTCTTTTTCTTTCTTTCTTTTTTTTTCATCTGCAGCCTGTCTGGCAGTAACTAACCTCTAAGGTATATCATATTTCCAAAAGCTGCTTTTCAGTAGTGAGTGTAATTGAAGACGTGGCTGTGAGCCTCAGCTGGTCGACACAGCAATTCCACCTGCTGCCAGCCTGACAGAGCTGCCCTTAACAAAGCATCTCATTCTATCTGCAGAAGGTGTGAAATGACAGGTTGTGATGCTCTCAGCTCAAAGAGCAGTGCTGTTTGTGTAACTGGTACAACATTAGCTGACCTCGCAATGCAAGCCACTGTTTCTTATTCTGTGTCTTTTGTTCAGACAGATCTTAACTATAAAACCTCCCTGTTCTCCCTCAAGAGTCATTTATTTCAATATCCGGTTTAAAAAAAAAAAACTTTTCCTTAACTTTAATGTAAGCTTTATTGGATAATTAAATTAGATTTTCTGTATAAAAAATAAATAAATAAATAATTGGCAATTTAGTTAAGGTTTATTGCATCACCTATAAATCATGCTGACAAGCTTTTCTAATCCTGTTTGTGTCTCTAGTCTAATTCTTCAGTAATGGCTCATTAGTGGTGACACCTTTAGCCTTGAGCAGAATGCTTACTAAAAGCTTCCAAGTCTAATTGGGTCTGGAGTAAGGAAGGTGGATACTCTCATCTTACTCCCAGTGGGGAGGTGGATTCTTGGGGAATAGATAATGTTTCTACCATTCTCTTATTACCAAGGGGAATGACCCAGCATTGAGTCTAGGCCTGTAGCATCCTACATAGCTCAGAGACAAGGGGAACAAAAGTTGCATATACTGTATGTTGTTAGAGAAACTGTTGCATATAAGTGTACAAAATAAACACTGACAAATTGTACTCCTGTTTTGTAGGTTGCTGCAATAAACACAAAGCAGTAATTCAGAGAAACAAATGAATGTGCATGCCAGCTTTCTGAGTTTACATTTTGAAAAATAAACATGGACAACAGGCCCTTGGAAGCTGAGATGATTATAGAATGACTGTGCTGCCACTTACTGGCGATTTGCTGCATTTTCACTTGCAATTAAAGCCTGTGCTATTACATGCAGGGATCAGCAGCTCATCCTGGAGAGCCGTTTACACCAGGTTTAGGATGGATAATGAAGCAGTTCTGCTTTGGGACCTGGCTGGAGGTTCAGATGGTTCTATTAAACAATTAAGATAATGGTTGGAACACCTGACCTAACCTGGAAGAGCCTGAGCTCTGGTTCTTTTTTTTAACATAAGTGGTTTTTTAACATATGTGCTATGATCCTCTAAATAAAGACAGCTCTCGTTACTTCATTAGGAACTGTGAAATATACTGTATAATGCCTTTCAGCGATGGGATGACTTTAAATGTAAGATTCTGAAATATATTTATTTCTGTTTTCCTAGGTTATAAGTGATGTTGTTTTTCAATGTTCAAAATTCAATTACCTTTCTTTTTATTAATGCCAGAGCTTTATTAGCAGAGAGGTACCAAGCTTTGATAATAACCCAGAGAGTGTTCTGTACCTGACTATTCATGAGGAGGGTGTAACAGAGTATCTGATGTAATAAACCACAGCTTCCTCTGAACCTGGGTGTCTAATCCCATACTATTTGAAGCACTATTCTGCGCACAAAAACCTCACAACTTTCTTAATACATTAGTTTGAATGTTAAGCCTGTTTTCAAAGCAGCTGAAGCTATCGCTTTCATTGCAGAGTTCACCATTCACAGCCCGACATGGTTGATGACAGCGCGGTGACACAGGCATTGATCCTGCAGTGGGGTGAGATAGAAGACCTATTGTGTTGTGTGATTCTCAGAGGCAGGCTAATGCATTTCGGGATAATGACGCTCAATGAGGACTGACCTCTACGGCCCGACATGAGAGCCAAAGAATGGAGGCCGGCCCATCAGGGAATCAGTGACCCAGTGAAGCACTGACCCCAGTAGCCAGGTCCTCATGTCAGTACCCGGCACATTGAACACGATCTTACCAGGCAGGAAGCCGACTTGGGCTTTGTAAAACTAACCACTTTTTTGTTTTGTTTTGTTTTTTGTTAAAGCTGGGGGGATCAGTTTCTAGAAGAATTGCTTTGCTAGTTCTTTATCGATTCAGCCAGTAGAAGTCAGTGTTTTTTGCCTTGGTCACACTTTCTAAAAAGGGGCTCTAATGGAAATGCATGGATTCTGAAGTTGTTAGCTTTTACCGGTTACTTAGCATTGAAACAAATATTCTAGCCAGCACACACTGTGCAGCAGCAGTCCAAGGTGACAAGCTTACAATTTCCATTGCCTTTTTATTGAGCAGAGGGTGAGAAGGGCGACATACAGGATCTTATGTACATTTCTTCAGGGAAATGGCTTCTGTGGCTCTGCCTGTTCTTTCTAGTGCTCCATTTACTTCTTGAACAAGGTCAGAGGCTTTCAATCTCAGAAGCTAATACACCTCCGTACTGAGGGCTTAAACCCTGTCATGCGGACAATTGGACAATTCCTGTAGGGTTTCATGGGGAGCTCAATCAGTGCCCTATAACAGCAGATATATCTGTATACACGTTTACTGCCCTAGATACCAGGGCAAAAGCACAGCAAAGTGTATTACTGTAGAACCATGGTGGAATCATGGTAAAGCACAGGTAAGCTTCGCAAATCACTGTGGTAAAGCATTGTGAAGACCATGGTTCACCTAACAGCAGCATTTCCGTGAAAGAATAACATTTATAAGGGGTGGTTTTGAAAAGAATTGGTGGGTCTTTCACAAAAGAAAAAATGTCAGACAATCACTTATCCTGTCTCATTTAAATTGATTTCAATATGTAACATTTGGCAATCAAGTCTTTTTTTATAATAATAATAATAATAATAATAATAATAATAATAATAATAATAATAATAATAATAATAATAATAAGAGTTGACAAACTTACCCTTATGCTTTAAGCACAGAGGACACAGTTGGAAGTAAAGTGGAAAGAGACAGCCCTTCACACAGAGTGGTGAGGGTATGAAATGGGTTACCCAGTCATGTTTTTCATCCTGAATCACTGCTAGTCGATCTATCCGCACTGAAATGAGTACTGCACGTGATTCTCTTCTCTGTGCATTATGTTCTCATGCATCCCCTATGCATGTGTCTTCTGGGCTCCCTTCCTGTGTGGTGCACTGTGGCCCCGGATAGTAACTGGATTTGCATTTAGAGTGGAAACGGAACTGTGTACCTTTCATGAAGGCAGATCATTAGAATAGCGATTGCATTTGGGCAAAACTCAAACCCAAATCAGTGATCTGGTACTGTTCCCAGACGATAATGAAAAATTTGGCAACCCAATTTCTAAATGATTTGATTGCTTATATGCAGAGTCTGTCCAAGACAAAAGCCTGGACTGTGAGAGTAAAAAGCTTGCATTTCAAGAACTCTTTATTTTGTGTCAACAGCTAGAAGAAAATCAGTTTGCCTATTTTATGCTGTTGTGGACTTCTTATCTTTTTCATGAGAGAATCCCTATCACATAGGCATATCCGAAGTGCTGTGGGGTCATGTCAGAAACTGCAAAACAAGTGCATTAACCCATTAAGTACCGGATCATTATTTCTTCGAAAATGACATTACATTTAGACTTAACTTTTGCAGTTAACAAAATGAGAGTAAGTTATCATAACCATATAGTTAAAGAGAAGATTTAAATAACAGGTAAATGCCAGTTAAAAATGCTCCAAAAAATTACAAAGTAGCCTGTCCTCAAATGAGGACAATGGCACTTAATGGGTTAAGGATGCATTTTGCATTGAGTTTGGTAAAGAGGGAATCACACTGAGCGCCCCAAAACAGCAGAAATTAAATGACAATAGCGTTGTAATTAAAACAATTTTGCCCTCTGTATACAGTGTGCAAAAATGTTTTTTTTTGTTTGTTTGTTTTAAGCTGTATAAACACTACATTTTCAGGTAACCTTTCCCATTTAGCCATGTCCCCTTAAGTCCGTTTCTAGAACTTGTATTATTGATTTCCCCAATACTGTTGTTAAATTTGATTAAAGTTAATGTCAGTCTCTTCCAAATGCTTTTAAAGAAAACAGCATTCCTAACGAATTGAAAATCTGGCTAATGAATCAACGCAGCCCGACAAATGGTACACAGTGAAATCCAGTAATGTGTTTTTAACACGCTTGAGAAAACAAAGAACTCAATAAGCTGCTGGGTTCCCCAGTTCCGATATTCAAACTGCATATCTTTCATTGGACACAAAGGGGAGTGCCAGCACAGTCTTCAGCTGCTTCTCTACAGATTTCCTAAAGCCTATATTTAACCAAACCAATAGGATAGTCAGATAAAGTGCTATTAATATAGTGCTGTGCATTTGCCAATGTCATCTCACTTGTGATACTTCTTTGCTGGTGGCAAGAGACAGCTGCAATATTAAAGGACTAATGATACCAGGGTCCATTTATACCCAGCCTCCTGTATATTTATATTGATACCAGGGTCCATTTATACCCAGCCTCCTGTATATTTATATTGATACCAGGGTCCATTTATACCCAGCCTCCTGTATATTTATATTGATACCAGGGTCCATTTATACCCAGCCTCCTGTATATTTATATTGATACCAGGGTCCATTTATACCCAGCCTCCTGTATATTTATTTTGATACCAGGGTCCATTTATACCCAGCCTCCTGTATATTTATATTGATACCAGGGTCCATTTATACCCAGCCTCCTGTATATTTATATTGATACCAGGGTCCATTTATACCCAGCCTCCTGTATATTTATATTGTTTTTTAAACACTGAACTTATTTCAGTTTTTCCCTGAGGCATTTGAAAAGATGTAGTTGCATTCTGCTCTAGTACATTTTAGTGGGTGCTTAAAACCAGCAATCTCAGAGACGCTAAGTATTGACTGGGTGAGAGTAACATCATTATTCTCTTCTAGCAGCTTTTCTTTTTTTTTAAAGCCATTTGTTCATCATCTGGGCTTCCATTTCTGCAGGTGCACTGTTTGCATTGTTAAAAAAAAAAAAGCATTAATCATCACAAAGTGTCAGCCTGTCTTTTCTCAGCCAATTTAAGTGGCTTAACAACTCATAATTATAAGGTGAACAAAGCTTCCACACCAATTTAACCCAGTCATTTCAGACCTCTTTCTATCACATTTAATATTTGCAATCAATTTGAAAATAATAAAACAGCATTTGGCGCCACCTGCTGGATATGATTAATTGTATTTAACAGAGAAAGCACCAAAAAAAACCCTAAAACGTGTTTGTTGTAACAGACAGCCACTAGAAAAAGCACTTGGTGGTGGCTGTCAGTTATCGATTGAATGTTCAAGCTTGCTTTTATAAACCTGCTTCACTAAGGCACTGCTGACCAGACTCCCACTCCTAATGGACTAAGTGAAGTAGTGGAGCCACACAGTTTGTCTGCACATTGTTTGCCTATGCATTCTGCAAACAGAAAGCTGTCTGTTGGCAGAGTCCACCCTGTGCATTTAGCAAAGGCTTTTGGAAAAGGTCTGCTGTACCATCTGTTGAATGTGTACAGATATAAGAGATGACCAGCCAGCGCTGTCATATCAGAGGCAGGTTGGGACAGCGAGGGATAGAAAACGAAACTTCTGCGACAGAGATTTGTGCATCCTGATCGGGTTTTGAACTCGCCTCAAGACCACATATAGCACATATTCCATTTGAAATAACCTGGACGTTCCAGAGTGTGGCTTCACAGTAAAGATACATGTGGGAGTACAGGCAAGCCATTACTACTGGGGAGTAACTGGCTTTATGTAATATGCAAGGGATCAGAGAAACCTCTAGAAAGAAATCATTTGTTTGGAAAAGTGCAATGGCAGACAGAACAAGCACCAAGTAAAACAATATTTGGCCCTCTTGCTTTACTAAGTTTCTCATATTCTGCTGACAAAGAAACTGTACAAGCACTTTGACATTTTTAATTAGGTAGACATCTTCTAATTGGATTGTGCCGTCTATAAGGAGAGGCATCTGTACTGATCCCAATGATTTGTTTTTCCAGAACGATAATTCTTTTTAATAAGCATTGCTTGGAACGGCATTTGCAGCCCAGATGATGGGTGCATTGTTATTAGACAGTTTGCTGATTTTTCTGTATTCAGTGCATGAAGACCTCCTCTTTGCCTGATTGTAATATTATAAAAACCCACTTTAGGTCATTTCTTCTTTTTTTTACTGGAATCAGTCATGCCAGTTTTTAATATTTAAAAGTTTTCTGAAAATGTATTTAGTAATATACTAATATAGTTTGTTTAAAAAAAATGTTTAAAATGTACTTGAGGATCTCAGAGAAAGTGAGTCAATATATTATAGAAAGTAATCCTGAATTCCATTAGGACTTGCCTTGCACCATTTAGCAACAAACATAAACGACTTATCTTATAAGATTATTTTATTAAGCGAATGAATCACAGTATACATGCAGATTCCCTGTTAAAATACTCATTACACACATCACAGCCTACATCAATAGATAAATGTTCCCTCTACTTAGTTAAAGAGGTATGACACCCAGAGAGTCATATTCTTGCTATACAGTGTGTGGGTGTAGCTCTGCATGCATTGAGTTCTTATGTTTTTACTGCAGCAGTGTCACCTGTATTTGGTTAAATGTTGTGTTTTTGATTTTATTCCATTACATCTAATGTTTTGAAAAGTAAGTTATACCCTTGATGAAATTCAGGAGGCGTGACAATGGCATTCCATCTTCCTCTGACTAGTCCAACTTTATAAAGCCTGGGGTATGCTTATTGTTTTATTCTGCACGGTTTGTATCCTTACAGCTAAGGCTGGTTTTCTGCCATTTGACTCACCCTAACCCAGGCTCATTCTAAAACCAGTGCTCAGTTCTCCAGCCATGGACAGAGAACATCTCTGGAAAATATATGTAGCGTCTCAGCGGATCCTGTTAAAATATCTTGGGTAAAATTTCACTGGATTTAACAATTTTTTTTCTACTGTCATTATTCTTCTTTGATTGTTTTCATAAAGTCAAGCAATGAAATCACATGTAACATCTGTGTGGGAGGTACAGCATCCTGCAGGCTAGTGTTTCATTATTCCATAATTACACTGAACTTCAAAGCCAGACAATCACCTTGCATGAGTCGCCTACATTATAGCATTTTAGTGCAAAACAAAGGGCGATGTTCTCCACCGGGGATGTGGTGTGGATGCTGAGGCTCTGTTAAACCACCCAATCCTTGCTGATGAAATGTTCTGTCCCTTGATGAAATGATCAAAGTTTAATTAGATATCAATTCTGTGCACACATTTCATATCTGCTGCCAGCTCAGTGGCTCATTAGCTCTGACAGAAGAAGTTGTATAAAGTAATTATAGACATGGCCTGCTCTGCATAATCAACCTCAACAACTTCACTTTCAAAATCTCCAAGCAAAATGCTCCAAAACATTGTTGCAAATAAACTCATTGCACTGTGCTGTTGGAATGATCACACTGGTATGTTATTGTAATGGGCAGTCCCTTTACTTTCCCAACATTTTATGTTACAGTATTCAAGAAAAAGTGAATGCAATGCTTATCTTACAAATGTGGCTGGATCCAACAGCTGTTATGTTTCCAATTTTCTTAATTTGATTAGAATTAGTGTGCAAGCAAATCTGTCAATGTCCAATGTCTATATATATATATATATATATATATATATATATATATATATATATATCAAATATTTTGCACTTCTCCAGTGACGTAAATTATATTTAGGTCAAAAACGTTATATACTTGTTAATCTCAAAACTGTAGTACTTATAATTCATATAAAAAACAATAGGCAAGTTCTGGGATCCAGCACAATTCTGAATGTAATAAAGTTAAAGCAACATTGATTCATAAATAAACCCTTGCTTTTCATTTCACTTGTTCAATAATTCATAATACAATTCATGATTCGGTTAAGCCATATTGGCAGTAAATTGTGTAAGGTGCCTCCAACTGATTTCAATATTTCATGATTTGTTTAGTATTTGTAAGTCAGATGCCAAAACACTGCGTACGGCCAGTTAGACAAGACAGAAACATTCGTAAAGAACTTATTATGGCATAAGAAAATGAAATGAATAAATAAACATGACTGTAATTATTTAGTAATTAATTTCGAAGTGCACAATGGAGACTTGCCCATAAGCCGTTCCCGTCTTACATTGGCTCTTTCTTTGATTCAAAGTAGTTTTGCTCTCCTTTTTAAAATCCCTAAGCCTTTCTTCCATTCTCTCTAAAAGCACAGCCACTGCTCCACTTGCCTATATTAACATACTAATGTTATGTGTGGAAAGGGCTGTTTTGCTCTGCGCTAATGATGTTCACGGTTCCATCTACAGCATGCCCTTCAATAAGCCTGTAACTTTGACAGACAGCTTAGTTTTCAGAGTTTTACATAATCCTGTTTGCATAATCCTGTGTTTTGTTTGATATCATGCATAGTTACAATGTACTTGAGGTATTTATTTTGCATGCTATAACCCTAACTCTAACCCTAACCCTAATTCTAACCCTAACCATTTTCTGATACAATTGTGTAATTACATATATTGTGCAAAAGTACATTGTACAGAAGTAAGGGAGAGTCACGATATTGACTGAGTTATTTAAGTCAGCCTAGTTACTGTAACACAATAAAGCCATGAGTCAATGCACCCTCTGCAAGCCAACTGTGCGCAAGGACCGTGGCATTAAAAAGAAAGCAAGTGGATTCAGTTACTGTTGCTCAAAGTCATCTTCTCATTATTTGGTTGAAGTCTGCTACCTACCATAATAGGTAGTTTGAACACCAGTGTTTTCTGGCTCTATTCAATCAGACTTCCAGACAATGGAGGACATGTCCAGTAACACGCCAGTGCATTAGCAAAAGAGTCAAAAACTTATGTTAACAGTTTCCATGAATTCCCTAAACGTGTTTACACTGCACTTCTGGAAAGTCAGCCACTGCATAATAAGCAGCCAGCTTTCCCTAAGGATTCACCTTGACAGAGCAACAATAGCACCACCCTTATCCATTTTGTCAGACTCATTAGTGTTAAATGTTTTACTTGTAAAGGACTAGTATGTTTGATTCAAATTGCTGTACCCTGCCCCCTCCCCCCCATTCACAAAAAATAAATGAGAGTCAAGTTCTTCAATTGCCAAGTTGAAGATGTGCTGCATTTCATTAACGTCAGCGAGGTAGTATTTCATAAATGGAATGACTTTCTGCATGTTCCATTTTCCTAATAATGGTTATCCAATCTTTTTCAGTAATGCCAGAAAACGTGCCTAGATTTGATATTGTCTTGCAGTATTTTTGTCTGTGAGAAATACCTGTGTGGTGGGTAAAATAGCTTATATCTAGATGTATTTTTAATAAACAGCTATCTGTCACTGGGTCCTATTTAGAAAGATCATGAGTAATTTAAAGAACGCTTTAGCAAAGTCTTTTTTTATCAATGAAAACCAGTACATTCATCACTACGCTGTTATCATTTTAAAAATGAAGGGTGTCTGTTATTTTTCTGCCTTTCTACTGCACCCCATTTGCAAACACATGAATCTTTCCCAGCCTTGCAATTTATTGCTGAAGACATTTATTCTGAATAACATCATTTGTTTTACCTCGGGCTGGCTTAAAGCTGCATGTGTGCTAAGCATGATTAAGCACTTCCTTAAAACTGATAGGGTGGAAAAGAAAATGGCAAATGAGGGACTTAAACGTGATGCGCTCCAATGATGACTACTTATCATTCAACATATTATATTATTATTATTTCCATACTGTCTCCTGAGAAGAAAACCATAGAAACGGTCTATGAAGTCACTTTGTCACTTCACACGGCTGCTGTGAAAAAAAACTAAAAAGACAGGAAGTTCTTTTTGGGATTCTCTGTTGACTCATGTCTGTTGCAATTGCAGTTTGTCACATAAATGCACCAACTTGCCAGGAATCCTTTAAACTTTGAGATATATCTTTTTTCTTTTCCCCAGTTTAATGTCTACTTATTTACGACTAATTGATCTGAACCTTATAGAATGCACTGTGGTTAACTTGAAACTTATCATGGTTCAGTGTCCTTGCAGAACGGTGTCCCTGCCTTTATTAATTTAATTTGAAGTCAATTAAATAATAGTGTGTGTGTGTGTGAGTGTGTGTGAGTGTGTGTGTGTGTGTGTGTGTGTGTGTGTGTGTGTGTGCGAGTGTGTGTGTGTGTGTGTGTGTGTGTGTGTGCGCGACAAAAGTGAAACTCTTTTAAAAGACTTTTCACGCCTCATATTTGAATGATGTATTTTCTATTTAATGTCTTTAGAAGGATGACCTTTTGTGTGAGCTGTCTAGTATCAAAAAAGATAAATGAAGAGGCCAGCAGAGCATTATGAAAAAATAAAAAATGGAAAGACTGATTTATGAAGAACATCATTGAGTGGCTTTGGGTTTGCTGCATTGCACTTGTAACTTTTCTTAGGACCTCTTTGCAAGGAGCTATGTTTCATTTGAGTGTCTCTAGGATGCTTTAAGTTATAACTAAAGAATACAATGTAAATATTACTCCTTTGGTCTGGGATGCCAGAGGACATTAAATGAAATGTGTAGATACTGGAAGTAATTTAGTAAGTAGAGAGTTTCCTGACCACTGCCTGTGATCTGCAAATGGGGTGCTCCTTTGTGTATACTCTATGAAGAACAAACGTTCTGAAATGTTATAAATGTTTTCAGTTTGGGTTCAGGGTTACGCTCCAGACTTCATTGTACACATTCTTTTGTTTTTCTCCACAAACCTATTCTGTGAAGTAGAGGCGTTTGAACTCAGTTGGAATGAGGTCACCATATTCATTTGTGTATATTGTATGAAAAATAATTCCGATATTGAAAAAGTAATTCAAAACACTCATGTTATATTGCTGTTGAATCCTGATAATAACAACACACTGTATGGTGCATGACATGAACGTTAAATGAAAATGAGAATGCCATGCAGATATATCTTGTTATGTTCATTGATGTTCTTTGTATTTGGCTTCTCTCTGCTTTTGACTTCATTTTGGACTTTGACCGGGCAATTGTGGGCACTCCTAGATCTGGAAAAACCTGGAATGAAAGATCTATGTGATTCATTTCAGACTTTGGGGTTTGCCCGTAACATATGCATGTTAAATAAATAATTAAAGCTGGCCCAAAAGACCATAGCAATTAAAAAGACGAAAAGCTCCACTAAGTACTTGCTATAATCCTGACGAACTTCTACCAAGGGCATTCATTTATATTCTGGGCAATTTTAATTGTAACCTTTTCCTTGGTCCACTGAGAATTATGAATTTCTTATAGGCAACCCTCTGGATTCCTATAGATGTGTTTGAGTTTTGAAAACTACTGCATTTCTAATGTAGAGCACTTTAAATTCATGAGGTGGTATAGAAACAACACATTCAGTACGTCTGCAGTCAAAACAACGCAGTGCATAAACTATTCAAAGTGCAGATGAAAGTAAGCTTAGTCAGACAGAAGCTGTAACAGGGGGTTTGCTAGGTGTGTGGGTCATCACTGAACAATACTGAGGCAGACACAGAGCATTGGGTGTTGACACACTGCACAGGTGCACAGATTAAATATCAACACAAGTGCTGATGCTAGGGTACCAGCAATGGTAGACCTAGTGTCACATTTAATAAACAAAACTAAACAAAACAAAGCTAAAAATAAAGGTTTGCCACACAAATGGTGAGCGCTAGTCCCACTACAAGGAACGTCCTGCTCCAGGAACCTACTACTCTATGCAAACCCTCTCTACACTGATTGGGATCAACATCCCTTAAACTGACCTACTCCTGGGTTCCCGGAGTCCCGGCATTATCATGGCGACTCCTGCCTCTTCAAAAAACATCTAATAAATTAAACCATAAATAAAAAAACTTTGACTTTTAATGAAGGGGCTTGTAGGTAGTTGTGTATTGTCTCTTACTCCTTGTATAATTGTAATTTTGCTGTTGTTTGATTGAAAAAAAAAAATCTGTTGTTTATAGCTGTTGAGCTATTGAAAAGAAAAGAAAGTGGCTGGTGTCTCTAAAGTCTTATTTAATGCAGGTCTTGGCGTCTTTCACTGGTTAATAGTATGCTACTGTATGCTTGCTTTCATCCTGGTGTGTTTGAGGAAGGCCAGCATCCATTTGTGTGTACATGAGCATTATTAGCAAACAGATACAGCCAACAAGAAAAGCTGTCACATCCCAGATGGTAAGCAGAGGCACAAAGTATGTGGTGACACAGTACATCAACCCTGATTAGCTCTAATCAGACCCCAATTAGCTCTAATCAGACCCTTACGCCTTATCTAGGTGGTCCAAGATTAGGGCCAACCAGGGTGTGTGAAACTCCTGTAACTGTCTCCAACAACACTGTGATCGCACTGTAATAACAGTAATCACACGTATTGACTCCTGGTCTACAATATCCTAGTGTGTCTTATATCTCTGTTTGCCGTTATATCTATCTGTTAACACTGGCATTCATTTCCAAGTGAAATGTATGATTGTGTTTTTGTTTCATGCCTAAATAAATAAATGATTTTTTTCATCATTGTCATTTCACAGCAGAAAACTGCAGTCAACCTTCTATTGAGGAGTGAGGAGGGTGGGTGGTTGGGGGGGGGGGGGGGGGGGGGGGGGGTTCTATCCATTGCCCTAGAAGATGAATGACCCAATTAAATTCTCTTTTAAGTGTAATATGTCAAATTCACACGATAAAGGGGGATGACGCTGAGTTATTATCGTCTGGAATGGATTAACACATCATTGTTAATGAATAATCTTTCATTTATCTCTGCAGTCCCGTTTATTTTCCTAAAACACGTTTCCCAGATAAATTCATTTTTCTCCCAAAGTAAAAACATACCTATGAGCAAAACAGCAGCCTCTTGAAATTGCTTCCCAAGGGTAGTGTACCAAAGAACATTAGCCTTCCTGGTGTCAAATGTAAATGGATTTTAAAGTATCTTCTGTACAGTAGGCAAAACTCTTTGTATTAAAATAAACTGGATACTGAGAAATGTGAAATTAATGAACAGGTGTCCAGAACTAAAGAAAATTGTAACTGTCCTGGTTAAGTAATTGGCTAGTTGATATACAGCTAAGTCTTATATGATAGTCTGTAAGGTATTCTTGTCATACTTATGTTAAAAAGTAAAATCCTTTAGAGATTGTTCTTTGTAATACACCCAAAGCAACTAGAGAGACTGGGGAGCAGGGGTCAACTCATTTGACAAAAAAGAAAAGTCTTTCTGTAGAGGAATCCAAAAAAAGAATTACATTAAAAGTGGTACTTAATATCACATCCATTGTCCTAATATTTCATTTATTACCTGTGTAATATCCTATTTGTGTATTTGTATATTTCTCAATTGTTCAAAAAGACTCTTCAATAATGATAGTGTGGAGATGAGGTGGGGAAGCATATCAGTGTTCCACAGGCTCAGGAAACAATACTTCCTGTATGGGCTTCAATGCACAGCCCTACACTAATATGCTTCCTTACCTTGCTAATCGATCAGAAATAAAGAATATTCCGCAGTGATCCCAGAACATCTGTGCCTCACAATTTAACCCCAAAACCCTAAAGTCACTATCACATTGCAAAACTGCTATTCAGTCCTTGAGCCATGTGTTTTTATTGTATAAAAGACTAGCTTTCCGATTGGTGGTTCTATTGGCACATCCCATCCACTGTGTCCCCGGATTCTCTTGTTATGATTCCTGTCTACACCTCAAGTCATCTCTTCAGGTCTCTACTGTGTAATTAACCTTGTTGATCTGTTGTTTGTTCTTTTCACAAGTTATGTGGCCTGTTTCCATTTGATTCCCTTTTTCCATTTCCAAATCCTCTGCTTCTAAACCTAACAGGGGGGCTTCAGTCCCTACCATGTCAATCAACCAGTCAGACATTAGTGATCCAATTAGTGTGAGATAGAGATTGCATTTAGAAAGGTACAGAAAAGCAATGGGATCCGTTTTCGGCTGATGCGCTTTGATATTAAACTCTTGTGTCCTCATGGTGATTGATAGCCTGGGGTTTCAGCTCTGTCTGAAGGCAGGAGTCCCTTTGAAGGAAGCGCTCTGGTTATTCTGCACAGACCAGGGTCAAAGCCTCGGAAGAGGTGATTTTCCACAATGCCACCATACCTAGTCATTTTGTCTTCTGCATTCATAGCGAGATAAAGTGTCCAAATAAATACACAATTAACAGAATTCAGTATTTGTTGAGAAGCAGGGTTAAATACCTATATGTCTTGCATTCATAAAATGCCAACTAATGTAGTCAGTGTTAAAGGAAAAGCCGGTAATGCAAAGGGATTTGATTCTGCTATGTGACACGGGACCTGCTAACACTTCCTGTAATGGGCAGGGAAGAGCGGTGGGGACATCCTGTTATAATGGCTGCAAAACAGGAAAGACTCGTCAGTCTAGTAAACTGTCAGTGTAATGTCAGTTTAATACAAAAATAAAAACAGGGAAAATACTATTTATTTTATACTAACTGTTTTTCAGGAAATGAATGAACAGTACTGGGTAACACCTGACATCTGAGTGTCATAGTAGTTACTTTGTAATTATGAGTAAGCACACATATATTTACTATGTTGCAATGTACTTAACTACACAATTTTATCTGAAAAGGGTTAGAGTTAAGGATATGGTTAGGGTTAGGGTTATATCATGCAATCAAGCACATTTTAACTATGCATAATAGCATTGTAATTATGTGTAAGTGCAATGTATTTACTAATTAACTACTATGTAAATGTACAGCAATTAGAGACATTTCATGTGCACCAACATCAAATCTAAATGGGCAAAGCAAACATCAACTATCCAAACAGAATGCTATTTGTTTAATTAAAACAAGCAGGAAGAGGGTTATCTGGGTTACAGAACAACTCCTGCCAACTCAAAAGCATGATGGTTGACAATCCTTATAAAGCAGTCATGAAACAACTAGTTGACTCTGTGACACAGTTGATCTACACTGGCTCTGCAAATTATTATTATATTTTTTTTACTTATAGGGAGTCAGGTATTGGGGCTTTAGTTTTTCTGTTTCCAGGAATGATGGCATTATTTATAAGAACACTTCAAGTTACTTTGATCTTTGTCTAGAGCTTTAATGTGTTTGTGTGTTATTGCAAAGCTGCACCTGTTTGTGGCAGTTCTCCACCCAATTAAATAAATTAAACAAATAATACATTTCTAATGAGCATATGGGGTAAAATAAATTAAAGTTGCAATAAGATTTCTAAAAAAAAAATGTATTACTGTTATTTATTATGAATGACCATTTTAATAGTTAATGAGGTTTATATGAGAAAACAAACAAAGTATTTGTCAAAACAGATTATGAAATACTGGTCTGAAAAATAAAGGCAGTCATCAACAATACCACTTGCTTTGATTCTTACCCTTTAGTTTACCTGTGGGGACCCAGAGCCTGGTCAGTAAGAAATGAAATTCAGCATACTAGGGACTTGAATACAACGTTTCTGTTTGATGTGTGATCAATTCAATCATCAGTCAGGATGGCTCTACTCAAATAACTCTCCAGCATTAATTCAGGATATCTATTTGTACCATTGGTAACTCTTTGATATATTATCTGATACTCTTCAGAGCCTATGTGACAGCCTTGTTCGTAGAATACACCAGGGGCCAGAGGGATCGATACCAAAGTAATGCATTTTCTATTTTTAAAACCTTATTTCAGTCTTGAGGTATTCCAATTTTCAACTCATGAAGCAATGCCATTCTTCCCTATTGGTTTGTCCCTAATTGCAGCATCTGTGCCACTCGTTCGTCACTGTCGGAAGGGTGTCTCAGCTGCTCCAGGGTGTGTTTTGAAGGAGATGGAAACAATCCAAGTTGAGAGGAGAGAATCGGAACAGAAGAAAGGCTTTGCATCAGCACAAAAACAAACAAACAAACAAAAACTCATGGGCGTCAATGATGACTGGATTTTGATAAATGGTAGGAATTAATTAATGTGAACGTGTAAAAGATATTGAAAGATATTTTAGGGCGCTAATATTGTTAACTCTGTACTAAGATTGTAATATCATTTATTTTAGGTGCATTATCGTATTTTCATTAATGATTTTCCATTAGGGCAGGAACTGAAAGGCACATAGCGAACGTATTACAGAATATAATTGTTAAGACAGAACAGAGGAACTGACAATGCATTAATTAGATGACCCCGTTCATTTACACTCATTTTGTTTATTCCTTTTAGATTTTTTTTTTCCTGTTGCACTTTTTCTTTCTTCAAAATAGGGCTATCTGAATTATTTAAAGGAACAGCAGATCAAATGATTATACCTCATCTGTATACACAGCTTCACAACGAAAGCCCTGGTATTTAGGACACCCCTACCATTAGTCAATAGTTGTCAGTTAGCAGCTGCAGCAGTGCCAACGTCGTTCTAATTTCATCGACAGGTACCAGGCGAGATCAAACTTTGCTCCATATGCTCAAGCGTCCACTTTGTTTAATCTGCTGCCCAATTAGGGCTTCTTTGCTCTGTCCTGGGGGATGCCTGAGCCACGTGACCCTTCAGATTGGGTACAGTGTGGAGCAGCTGAACAGAGATTAAACAAAGTATAGTCTGACCTTAGTATCCTACGTGATACAAGAGTATGAAGTGCTCCCTCTCTCCGTTTTACGGCACATTTGGAATATGGGCTAAATTTTCACTTCAATATTTCAGTAAAATGTTACTTCGCCATTGTGTTGTTTTATTTATTATAAACCTTAGAGATCAAAGGCTTGTCTCTGGATTTACCATCATACTATATCAGAACCAAGCATTAAATACGTAGCAAAGTAGACAGCAATGATTCTTGTGTGAAACCAAAGACTTGGTGTTGATGAAGGTTTTGTTTATGGGTGTACCTCTCCCAGCAATGCTGTGCACTCCAATACACAGAAAACACATGTTGCGCTAAACTACTGCTATTATTCAACTGCAGTGTAGCCAACATGTTTCAATAACACATGGCTTTAATAGGATATTTATCAAGTCCAGCAAGTTACAATTCTGTCATGTTCTTTTTCCAAGCTGACACTATGCAGCATTCACTAAAGGGAGTAGAGTATTACCATATAACCTTCAAAGCATGTTGTGTGCAATGGCAAAGCTTTGTGGGCATAAAGTCTTATAGTTTAGGCCTCTATAATGATAGCTTTAAGCCTTCGGCTTATTTGCTCTTGCATGGTACATTACACCTGGCCTACAAAGAAATAACAACCTGACTTTGTGCGTCTCAGGCGGCCCCAACACTTTGGAAGACCAAAAATGTAGTTTGTTGTCTGTGGGGATGTGTGCCTCAGTTACAGAAGCAATTGCACAGCCCCCCCGTGCAAACACATGTACAAGTACAGTGTATTTACTGTGTAATTTAGAGACTGTTTTACTCACCCAAGCAGTTGCTAGATGCATAGTGTTTTTTTTTTTAGCAATTAGTAATTATATGTTTGAGGCATTTGGAAATACAGGAAAACTTTAATGCCAGTAAAGTGGAACAGGCAGCTGGCATTTTCCATCTCATAACTACAAAATGTTAAGGTCACTCGCAGTTTGGTTCCTGTAGATTTTCCTCTGTCCCCAGTGGCTTGGGGAGAATGATATAACACCTTTCTCAAAGCGTTATGAAGTAATTTAGCAAGCCCACTCTTCATACTCTTTGTTGCTTTTATTGATTGCTAAGATTTTTCCCATTTAAAAAAAGCACTTAGCAAGTGCTGTAGCAAATAACTCAGGGTCAGTGTGTAAGTCACATAATGTGTCAATTGAAGAGAGCAACCTTTACATCTTTCCCACTCTGCAGTATGTAAAGTGATAAAAAAAAAAAAAAGTATTTATATGCATAGCCATGGGAAGTTTAATGACCCCTGGCTTGCCTTTCTTTGTAGTCAAGCCACGAATAATAGATTTTTTTTTCTTAATGAATTATGTGAACAATCGGCAGGCATTCAGAATCAGATTTTTCATATAGGTTACTGCAGGGTTCCCAATCCTGGTCCTGGGGGACCCCTGTGCCTGCTGGCTTTTATTCCAACTGAGTTCTCAATCACTTAATTGAACCCATACTTGAACTATTCATTAGCTTAATTATACCTTTTTAATTGTTTTCAGCTTTTAAACAGTTGGAGATTTCAATTTAACTATACAATTTTATAAGTAAATTGAAATCGGCAACTTTTGTCTGGATTTGCTTTTTTATGTACATCCCTTTGCCAAGACACCACAGGAAAGCCAAGAGAAAGCTGTAAAGAGGATAGGTGTGCCCGCTGGTCATGCAATTGAAATAGTGGCTTTACATCTTTGATTGCAGCTGAGAAATTACATTTGACATTACATGCAGCAAGTCCCACTTGATGGGATTAGGATTTTGAATTTGTCCCAAATTCAATTAGGGAGGAAGGGAATTGTGTTTTGGGCACTGCTGTGACTTGCTTCAGGACTGAAGACAGCCTAAACTAAAAGCATGCACTCTTCTGTGCTACAGAGAGGATGAGGAGCACCGATCCATTTAGAAAACTACAGTGAGTCTCTTTAGCATTCCTGTCAACATCTGATGCATCAACGCAAATTCAATTGCATGACTTAGTCTATGGTCTATATTGAGTCCAGCTGCGGAGGATTCTGTAATTTCATGACACAAGGTGTCCCATTCTAGTTCCAGAGTGTCTCAAAGATTTTCAACAATGCATTCTCTTCATCCTCAGATGAAACATGGCCCTTCTTCAATCACTTTGCTTTATCTTCCACATCCCAGGTAAATTAGCAGTAAAAACATAATGGAAGAAGTCGATTCAATGTGAATTGAAAGCTTAAAGCCTATTCAATGTAAAGCTTGGAAGCCAACTACAACGATACACACAAAGTGTGCAGGTCCATAACACACTCCAGCTGAACATTTCAATTAAACTGGATTTCAAAGAGAGCGATTTCAGGGGAGAAAATGACCACTTGTATCATTCTTTTTTTTTTTTTTTGAAAACCCCTAAATCATGAAGTTTTAAATGTACAGTATGAAATGACTTGCAGTCATTGGAATTGATATCTGCTTCTGTATTTGATAGATGTACATGCCCTGGTACAGTTAAACACACCACATTGACTCAGTGGCATTTGCCACAGGAATGAATAATGTGTTCCAACTGGAAACAGCAAAAAAAAAGGATATTGAAAATCAATTATGCCAGGAATGAATTCAGCAGAGAAGCAGCACAGGCACAAGAAAATACTGTTCCACACTATATACACTTACACTTGAGATCAGTTCTGCTGAAGCAAGTTGTTGACTGTGGCATTTAAGTAAATTTGAAATTAACATTTTAGATCAAGGATTTGTTTAAAGATTAAAATCTTTATTTCAGTAATAAACAAATTGCTTTCTGACAGTATAAATCGTCTAAGATGAGTCCTGCCAGATTTCTATCAGGACTTCAGAACTTTCATAAATCTTTAAAAAAAAAAAACAATACAAGTGCAAACTTTAAAAATAGACAGGCTTAATCATAGTTGACGAATAAAACAATATTTGATTGATTACTACTGTAATTATACCAGCAATCAATGGCGGCGCATACACAGAGGTAAGTGGTCATTAGCTGAAGTTCGCACTTGTATTCTGTCTGATTACATTCACTAATGCGAGAGCATTTTGTAATTTGAGAAAACTCCACATTAGCAATAGAAGTTTGGAGCCAGTTGTATCCGATCTCTTTATATTTTAAACTGAATCGTTTAACAAAATGACAAAAATTAGGAAGAGATTGCAATGAACAACTGCCAGGCAATGCAGATACATGGTACTGTAAAATGCATATTTCATCCAAGCTTACACTTTGGAAAACTGAAATACATAAAAGCACACCTGAATAATAAAAAAATGATTTGATCAACGTCAATAAAATCCCCTCTTTACTGTATCTTTTCCAGATTCTTTTCAGTCACGTTGCCCTTCTCAAATGCAATCTCAAGTGCACATATGTATTTCTTTATTTATGTTGACCAAGGTGACGGGCCTTCTGCACCCAGTGCTGCAAAGCTTAATTTCCTCTTGTCAGTTTGATGAGCTTCAGTAAAATAGTGCTGTATAATACTTAGCTTCTTGGATTCTGGGAAATGTTAATGCTTGGAATTAAAAAAAAGCTTGCAATACAATGCCACAGATACAAATGCTGCACAAGATTCTGGGACCACCGATTGCACTGTAGTGTGGCCAATATCTGTGTGTTTTTGCATTAAAAAAAAAAATCATTAAAAAACAGTGTGGTGATATAAAAAGTTGATGCATTTTCACAGGGACACACATTTATTGATAGATGGCGTCTTGCAAACCAGTAGGAATGCTTTTGTTCTTTTAAAGGAGTAGTGTGTCCAAATGACTTTCCATCATCATCCTGTACATGGGAACATGTCATGAAGATGATGTATGGTGGTGTTGCTGTGAGAACGACGGGGGCATTGCAACTGGATATTCAAACACATAGCAGTAATGCAGAATTGACATGTTTTACCATCTTATGCCTCAATCCAATAACACCTCCTTCCAGCTCAACCCCAGTACTTACAGTATAACATCATGTTTCTATTACAAAACTGATTCATACCAAATAAAATACTTTACCTAGATTTTGCACTAAAACACAGATATTGAAATGTGTTTGTTTATTATGGTTAAATTGTGAAAAAGTAAAAAAAAAAATCATTTAAAAAATAAAAAGGATATATTAGAAAGGATATACTGCAGTAACTGCAAAAAACACTTTTCACTTCAGGCTGTAGCTCTAAAAGCCATATTTATGGGAAAACGAGTTTTCAGTTTTGGAAAGCTGTAATCTAAGATGTGATACAAAAGACAATCATTTTTGAGAATAAAATTGGATCTGTACTCCAGCCTTTGGTCTACAACACATCAGAAGTGTACATCTTCAGGATCATTGAACTGTTGAAATGCTAAGCATGGAACACCAGAGAAATTGGTTCCATCCAACTCAACTAACCCCCCCTCCCCCCCAAGTTGAGATACCTGTCTCATACAAGTAAAACAGAAGACATCAGAAAATGACATTGACCTTTCTACTAAAACCTAAAGACATGGGGGCAGAAGCATCTTTCTTTTCTTGTTTTCAGCCATCGATGCATGTAAAAGAGAAGGTGGCCTTTTAAAATACAACGCGAGTAAGCAGACTAGACTTCAGCACTGCATGGATGCATTAAGAGATGCATGAACACACTTGTATGACTTGGTAGACAAAGATTGCAATCCAATTTATCGCTGCAGCATGCCTAAAGAGGAAAAGGTGCAACTCTGCAGATAGGCACTCGCCTATCTGTGCTTGATATAATTCTGATTTACATCTAAATTGCCAGTATTTTAATTATATCACGGGGATCTAAAATAAACTTTTATCATGGGCATGAATGGCAAAAATACAATCCATATCTAGAATTGCAGGCTTTGGCAAATAAGCTCTTGTCCAAATGCTCATTACTAAACAAACGCTGTCTAATATTTGGTAATTATAGGAAGGTGGAATTGTTATATATGTGCATGTATTGGATAAAGTATCTAACAGCAGGTAAAATATGAGACAATATCCATATTGATTTCTCTAGGCAATCTAGAAACTTCAATTGGAAATGTAATTTAATCATCATTACTGCAAGTGCACCAAGTTTATGCCTGGTGCACTTGCAGTAATGCTTGTGATTTTGTTGGGAGTTAACTGGCATTGGTCTGTTATCTCTGCTACAGTATATTCGAGGTAGTGCAGTTGCCAACAGTTTCATACATGTATAAAATAAATGGGAGTAACATTCATTTAGCTTTACAAAAAACAGTTATGTTGCAGCTGCACAATTACTTATTTTAAAACCATACTTTTATGATATATTACTAATAATAATACTGATAATAACAAAGATGGTAGGTAGCAGCTTGTAAGTTTTGTTTGGTTCATCTTCCTGCTAATATACAAAATTAAATTACTTTATTTTTTCATATCCCACCAATCACCTCAAATAGCAGTGCATGCAATTACTTATTTTTAAAATTAAGAAACTTTAGTGTTGTTACATAAGGTAAAAAAAAATTAAAAAGTCATGTTATTGTTCTAATATTAGTCTATTGTCTTATTTAACAGAACAGAAACTATATCTGATTATCCCTAATTTATTATTAATAAATAAGAACTCTAGTTTGTCTCTGCTTTTATTCTTGTATAACTGTCATGTGGCACAGCACAGAATTTCTCCCTGCATATTCCTCTAGGACTTGTGCTAGCTGATGTTTCGCACAGTACGGTGTCAAGGTGCTTGGCAAACAAAATATAAAAATGAAACAGTATAAAAATGAAACAGAGTATGACAATGGAACTAGTGTAAGAAGAGAGCGTGTACAGGGATTTTTTTCAGTACATGCCTTCTCCATTTTAACGATTCAGAGATATTGGTCCTCAAAACCTCACTGAGGAAGTATTGAGATTCACCCTTTCCTCAACTTCAGCAAAGCAGGATGGCTCAGCATGTGTTAAACACAGTTCTGACTGATAAGACTCTGCAAAGCAAAGAAAGCCTGGGGGAGTATAATGGAAGCAGAGCTACATGGATAAGGGAGAATATGCACACCTTTAAAAAGGACCAGGAAAGCAGTGAAGCATGTTATGCACCACTAAGAATAGAGACAGTATTACTGGTACTTTTTGAAGCAACACAAGTGTAATTAATTCAAGGAAATACCAATTATCCATTACAATAATACTGTGAGGCAGACTAGGAGGATTTTTGTTGTATTTGTAAACAATTATACTAAAATACAGGCTGTTAAGTTCATGTAAATATTACTCCCAAGATCACATTACTCTCAGCCTTGGGAAAACCATTTAATAACATTTTAGTTTTATTTTGAAAGTATTCTAAAACATTTACAACTTTTACAAAAATTTGATCCGAGACAGATTTAACAAAATAGAAAAGTACTTTCTGATGAACTACTGCACACACTATCGGATTCTTCCTCAGCACTAATAAAACGTATTAGTTCAAACTATTTATTATGATGCAGTTCCTGCCACTGGACCCGTTCTGTTCCTCCAAAACAATTACAGCTACAGCTTGCGTTTTGTGACTTCCACTGTTAAACTCTCTAATCTATTTTGACAGATCATTAGGTAGGTCTGGACTGTATTTACAGGAGCAGCATTGCACTTGCATTATTCATATTATTTCTAATACCAAAGTGTGTCTGTTTATATTCTTGTATTTGCTGTCAAGTGCTACAATGCAGAACTGTGCCCAGATAGTCCTCTCGGACTTGTGGTAGCTGAGGTTTTAGAGACTACTGAGGAAACAGTTCAACACAGTGCAACAATGCAGTATAAATAAAACAATAAAAGGTTGTTTTGGTCTGAAGATGAATGAATTTGGAGGAAGTCTTTAACAGTTGAATGCATTGCTCATCTACGTAATGTCAGGCAAACACAGCTAGAGGTGAGGTTTCATTTTGCAGTCATCTTGAATGCATCGATTTATTTGAACTGATTGTCAATCAATGTGCCCTTCATCTTCGCCTTCTTTGCTTCCAATTCAGCCTGATGGGGGAGGAAATAACAGAAGGTTGTGAGAAAGCATAATAATTACATCAAACAAATAAATAATGGTAATTAATAAAACAGCAACTAACCATTACCAAAAAAAAAAAAAAAAAAAACACAACATAACAGATTCATGTCTGGCAGCTACAACTTTATTGTTTTGTTTTCAAAATGTCTATAAATGACTGCACATAAATACTGCTGCAGCTTTATGTTGCTGTTTGAAGAGATAAGAGTATAATTAAAATTAGAAAGTCATGCAAATGAACTGCTACTGCACTGTCCTCCTATTCAAGGTACTGCCACAAAACTGGCTGGCGTATTTAACACTATCTTGGGAACCACACACACATACAAATTAAGCAGAACCAAACAGTACTGTCCCTGGAAGAAAAACATTAGCTACTTGGAACCAGTTACAGACAAAAAAAAAAAAGAAACAGTTGAGACAAAACAGGTTTCAGAGACCAGTTCAAGACAAGCTCTGTTAAATGACTGCAGTCTCGAGGTGAAAGATGGCTTTGCAAAAACTATGTATAGTTTAGATAACATCAAAGTGCAGATCTGAAAGGCAGAAAAGCTTTCACAAGAATATAAAGTAGCTGTCCTCCTCCTGACAAAAAACAAAACAATGAATGCTACTGCAGTAATTTGTAAAGCATAGCTGGAAAGGTGTTTGTAAAAGTGTTAGTGAATGGGATAACAGCGTGTGTTAATGGGATTAAGAAACAAAACCAATATAGGATTATGAGATGAAAGAGAACAAATCTTCCCAAGGCAGACTGCAAGCTTGTTTATGGATAGCACATGTGTTGATCATCTTCAATAAGGGTATGATGCTGAAGCTATTTGGGTTGAAAATCAGGGGACCACATTTGACAAGACTGGATCTTTTGAGCCTTAAATACAATTATTTTTTAACATGTGTAGAAATGTTGCGTAGAGATGGGGGTAGATCGTGGGACAATCGCATTAAAAAGAAGACTGTCAGATGTTCAGACATAGTCTAGAGACTTAACACGATATCGACATCTACAGGTTGGGAAATCAGGGTGTCTTTAATAAGAACACAATGTGCTGGAAATTTGCATATTACCATTACTCAGCATGTCATCCGACACTCTTTTGTGTTAATATGACTGTCGGGGTTATATGGGGATTTATAATGCTTAAAATACACATTTCCGAACAAACAACAAGGGTTAAAAGACGGAGCACTGATTACACTACAGCGTGCATCTAATTTTGGAATCTGTCTTGTCAAATCTATCAGAATGTTTGAATGAATCTCTTGGAAAGGAACGCTGTAGTCCAGTTTAATTTAAGTTGAAAGAAACTTTCCTTAAAATACAAGTTGTGCAAACAGAATGCTTCCTGAACGTGCACAGAGTGATCGCAGGACTCTGTACACATTCACAGAGTATCACTCTCGTCATGGTTTGCAGACATGTACACAGAGTACAGAGGATAGAAATGGGAAGTTACCAGCTCCTGCAGTCTCCTCTTGCTCATGCCCTTCCGTTCCAGCTGCTTCTCAATGACTTTGGCATTCTGTGCATATGAATCTGCAACTTCCCTCTGTTTGAATAAGAACACAACGTTTAATCCTGCAAATTTCAGAACTCCTTCAATTGAACTTTTTACCTTCCGCAGAGCTAATGTGGATCGTTCCTGCATACAGGTCCCTCTGAATGAGCTGGTCAGGTGTATAATTATATGCAACAGCAAGAATATTTCATTAAACAATCACTTTGGGTGTGCTTCAACTAATGTGCAACTGCAGTCTTTACCTTTAAAAAATACAATGTAAATCTCAAGGACTTTTCTGAATAATGTATGACTATAGATCAATGAATTTGTCAAAGCTCTGTGGAAGAGGTATACCTTTTTATTTCAATTCAAATCCTTTTATATAAAAGAGAAAAGGCTCTCCATGTAATCTAACAAAGTGGACAGTCTACACATCAAGGTTACACTTCCTTTTTTGTTAAGGTTAACACTCAACCTATTGTCCAACTGTAGCTCTTAGAGTGCTGATCTAATGCAAGTAATTAATAGACACATAAAATAGAAATATTTCCTGAACCAATGTCAGTCCTGCTGTTTTTGAAATATTGTGCTTGAGCATGATAAGCTGTATACAATTTTAAGTAAATGCATAAAGATATGATCTGATCCCACAAGACGAGGCACTGTTAATACAAAATCTTTCAGAAATGAATGGTACAAATCATGTATTTTGTTCCCTGTACTGTTCTGTTTGAAGATGCAAGGACTTGCTTTATATTGTAACAGCACTGCCTTTTATCTGAGATTTTGACATGAAGCAAATGCTTACGGGTAGGAAAAGAAGAAAACAAGAGAGAATTCCTTGGTAATCGTATTTATTTTTTGGTGTTTAGAATACACGTCATTGCACCTGCATTACTGAATCAGAGCCTTAGGGAATTATTCAGAAATAACGATATTGTTGAATAAAGGAAAAATTCAACCAGATCTGTAGCAAAACAAATTGCAGTGTAAATACAACACTGTTTTTGAGTGGTGTGTGGAATGGACTGTGTATTGATTTATTGTTGGAATGCATACTGTGAACCCAGAGTAATATGAAAGAATGTAAAATAACAGCACACTATTTATTGTACAATGTAAAAGATGTGTTGACCATTTTAAATGTACTCTTGTGATGAGTGCAGACAAGGCTAAACTGTGGAAGCATTGGCTTTCAATAATCTAATTTATCTGTTGGAATTTAAGATAATCTGCGGAGAACTCACTGCTTCAATCTCCTCCTCCTCTTCATCAATGGTCGACACAGTGACAGAGCTGAACTTCCCCATATCCTTTGTCCGCTTGGTCATCATTACCTTCAGGAGTGAAAAGAAAAGGTCGTGAGTGATGGCCCTAGTAAGATTTCTTTGAAATTATTGTTGTTGTGCATCAAGCGAGGCTGCCATTAGTTTGCTTGGATCTTTGTCCAATCCCTTTGGGTTTGCAAGACAAGAAAAAAAAAAAAAAAAAAGGAAAAAAGGGTCTACTTGCCCCAGAGGTGTAGGGATAATGTAACAGAGAGCTAAGAATGGAGCATTTGAAAAGGTCATGTGTAGCCCAGGCAGCAACAGTGCTGGGATATCTTCCCACTGCTTTGTATAAAATGACAGTATATATATATATATATATATTAAAAAAGACTAAGCCTGTTCTTCCAGGAATCCAAAACCAAGAGGTATGCAAGCAACTGCACACTGTATGCTTCTAGCTAAACATTCGTGTGGCATGCTATCTGTATAGGGAAATGGCACAAGGCAAAATCAACTGAATCTGTATCTCACAAATTGACTGAAATGGGCAAGTTTCAGTACTTTGGGAAAGCTTAACAAAAAGTAACATTTAATGTGCCCCTACCGACCAATCATACATCTTCCTTGGTTAGAGCTTTGTTAGTTAGAGCCTCGCTGTTGTCTACAGACTGCAACACAAGGTTTTCGACTGCTTAAATCTCTCATGAACAAAGCAGAAGTATTGCCTTCAGTGATGGGGGACAAGCAGGCTTAACAAGCTTTTCTTTCTAGCCCATTGTCTCATAATTCTTGACCAGAACACAATCAATATCATTGCTTACTCAGGTAAGGTAGCATGATAATTAAACTGACACCACTTATCAAGTACAACACCTGATTTAAGTCCACAGGTGCTTCACAGCACAGCTCTGCTCTTTGTTTTTATTTCGTTTTTTAATGCTACTCCCCCAACACAATACATTTCACATCTCCCGAAGAGAAAGGAGATATCTGGGATAAAGAAAATGCCCTCAATTTCAGAGCCCGAATTTATCAGTAATCCTCAACAGACCTGTTCTCTTCACGGGTGCGTTTAGTTAACCACGAAAACAATGATGGCATTAACTTTTGCCGATTAAAATCTATCAGTTACCAGACACAAGCAACCAAGGAAATTGAATTGAGGAGAACATCTCTGGAGATAATTTGTGTCCTCGGGCACAAGTACAATAACAATAAAAAAAATAAAAAAAAAGAAAGAAAGATGAAATCGATGCAACTAAAAGGTCTCAAAACACATTTACAGGAAGTGCTAGTTTAAAAGTTTGTGAGGGAAAAAATGCACACACACAACATATTGTATGCATCTTTCTAAAGAAAAGGATTTTAAAATTGAATTTGGTTCATCACTATTGAATAAAGATATGTGCTAACCCCGGTCCTTTGCAAATATATTATACCCTGCATTTTCACTGAGGCCCTTTGTATGTGCATAGAAAGATTAAAAACCACAATAAGACCAAAAGCATTTTGTGACATGCATTCAAAATAATAAATATAAAAAATAAGCAAACTACCTAAAATTTGCTTATTAAAATAAAAATTCTCCTCTAAACCCTCTACAATTCCCATAAATGGGAACAGGGTTAGAAGTGAGCTGTTGACTGGAAGAGAATCTATTCAAATAGATACAATCTGACAGATTCTAAATGTGCAAAGAATTACAGCTCATGACCACCTACTCATTCCAGGTCTAGCGGTGCTACTGAGCTATCAGATACTATCTTACATTTACAGAATGTTACACTACACTGCTTCAATTACCTAATGACAGCCCACAGCAAACAAAACACCTGCTGAGACCGTGCCTCTGAACATGACAGTTTAATGGACCGATGATTGATTTAAAAAAAAATAAAATACACACTACCGAAATGTAACTGCATTTCTGTGTAGAGCTACTAACACAGGATATTTTGCTCACTTGGCTTTTAACATCTAATAACAGGTTTCTTATTTATGGTGACGGATGCTTTTCAATGGATGGTGTTCGGCTGCCAGGGGACCACAACAGTGTACTGCCATACTATTTATAAAAAATAAATTAACAAAAGGCACTCCATCGCCCATACAGGAAGCCATCCAGGCGCTTCATTCGAAAGACTAAATATAGATTCTCAGCAGGTTACTATCAGTAAGTGGGAGAACATGCCCTGTAAAGCAGCGCTGTACAGACAGTAAAGCAGTTCCAACAAAGGGAATGCTGAATAAAACACATTACACTTTTCATATTAGAAGCTGCAATTTTCAAAAAGAGTTCAAAACCAACCCGGGCAATACTGTCATGGTCTGGATTTCAACGGCTACTGCCTGAAACATTCAAGTAAAAAGACCTGGTTTACATACTCTGACTTTCTTGGGAGCCTCCTGTTTCTGACTGTATACACTTGTAGTCCCAAATCCTTGGCCAAATTTAACTACTGCTCCGTCCACAATGAATGTTACTGGGGTGTTTTTCATTTGGTGTTGGTAAAACAGCAACAGCCCACATCTGCAAACAAAAAAAAAATACATATATTGTGTCTAAAGAGCTGTTTTTCAAACAGATAATGAAAAAAAAGTAAACTAAAGCATGCTTAAGGTCAGTAATGTGCCACCTCACAGCTATTTGGTATAATCAATAAATCACTGGGGGGGTGGGTCAGTTACAATTGAATCTTGCTGTGAACCTCAGGGCAGCACATTTTATTTCCCTTTGTTGTAATCTTTCAAATCAAATTAAAAACATAACAACTTGTAATGCTTGAATAATACAAGTTGTAAGAAATTAGTCATGACAGAGAGTGGAAAAGTGGAAATACGAAAGCTCTACCAGGCTGAATATATTTATTATCCAAGTATGCAATCAAAGGTTACCTTTATGTATGGTTTTAGTTCTACAGTATGTGTACAACTTTGACATGAACAGTGCCAGTATGTAAACATCAAAACCACACTTAACATCCCACCGATAAAGGGTTTTTTCCAAAGACAGAACTGATATTTGGTAAATGGCAATCTATCACTGACTGCAATTTTGTTGGTAGGGCTATAAATCTGCTATATTTATAGTGCAGCCAAAATTAAATTCAATCCAGGTCTCTGTCAAAAGCATGGAGCTTACTTGATGAACAGTAATTCAGAAGAAAATAATTGAACAGCAGCTTTTTACAAAAGACAAGAAAAAAAATACATAAATAAAAGTAAAATTTTGTTCCAAAAAGTCTACTGTAATTTGTCCAGCTTTAAATGCCAAATAGATCACACTGTACATATGCATATTTTAAAATTCACAAAGGTGGGAGAGAGAGAGAGAGAGAAGATTTAGACAACCATGACATTCTGTTAAATGCATAACCACATCTAAAGCGAAGTGTTGTTTTAATACATCCATTTTAAAAAGTGCAGGATTGTTCCTATTTTTCACAAAATGAATAGCTGTGGTTATGCATTTCACAGAATACTAACTGGCAGCCCCTTTTTCATGAACACTTTCCCAGGATACCAAGACTGAACTTGTGATAGACACTAGTATAGATATTTATTAGGCTAGGTCAACAGCACCACTATTCAATTCTGCAAGGAAATTAGAGTAGACATTCCCTGGTATAATATACGTTGGAAGTGTAATATAAATAAGACTACCGGTTTTTGGCAAGCTCTTTATTGCATTAATTAAAAATAAAAATTGGAAACACATTCTCAGAGTCTGCAGAGTCACACACTGCAGTACATAATCTGTTGTTTCATTATTACTGGGCTTAAGCTGCCTTTGTGGCATTACCTCCCAGGTGCAAAAAATCACATCTGTCAGTTATTCAGAATGACAGTTCCCAAATATTACCAATGGCACAAAAAAAAAAAAGGTCTTATCAAATGACTGACAGGCCTGTCTTATCTTAACTACTATCAAAGAGCTAGCATCACCAGAAACAGCATGTGCGATTGTGGCACAGCATTATACATACTGTCACAGTTGTTTACAAGTTTCATCAGATAGAAGTAAACACAAAATAGATATGAAATAAATCCTGTTTTTACTCAGCAGAAACAATCACCTGACAGCACTTTGCTTTTCTAGATTAGACTTATCAGTACCAAAAAAAAAAAAAAAAAACACGAATGGTTTGTGTATCTAGAAATGTTTTAGGATTTAAATGCAATACTTACTTCCCACACTTCTTTCGAAACTGTCTTTCGATACCCTCAGGGCTGAAAAAAATTAGATATTTAAAAATGTAAAATCACATTTATAAACCTTGAAAAGTATTATTACCATGATTATCATCCTTGAGGATATTATGAAAGATTACACACCATCTTGGTATTTCCAACAGGTATATTGAAATGAGTGAGCATATATCTCTACCCAAATCAGAACATCAATATCAATCTATATACAGCAGTGTGCAAATGTATTAGAACACCCCTTTGCTTCGGTTTTGATTTGGCGGGCATATGAAATCAAGCCACTGTAACTGAATCTTGGAAAACTGCTAAAAATAGGCAAATTAGTGATTGTCCAATTATGTAATCGATTACTTTAACAGGCCACACATGCAATTCATTTAAAATAGTAAAAGAAAAGGAACACATAGCCACACAAGGCTTTTTAGAAGTGGTTTAAGGTTGCATTCACACTGGGTCAGTTTCAGACTCAGTCTGGTTTGTTTAGTTTGAATCAATGTGCTTGCTGTTCACACTTACCTGCGAGCAAAGGGACCGAGTTCATTTGGATGCGAGCTAAAGCTGCTTTTTTTTTTAAAGTTTCGTTTTAGTTTATGTTCACAATGCAGTGTGCAAGTGCACTCGGTTAGTTTACATGGTGTGTGAACCGGGTGTTTACAATATCCTGCAAGGTATATTGAAAGAGGACAGCTATTGATGTATTGCTCCGGTTTTTAATATAGCAGGTTTTAGATTCTTACAAATCGCTGTGGAAGACAGCACTGGGGGAGCACTTCCCTAATTTCATGAATACATTTCTTGAATGGTGCAGTATGCAGTTTATGCAATTCTGCACTGTTCTCTTACTGTCGGCATTAAACAAAGTCATTTTAGAACCCACTGAATATATTTTACTATTTGTGAGTTTCGTCCAGTTCAGCTTGGATTTTGGTGTCTGACCATATTTATCAGTTTTTCACACTGTCCATGTAGTTTAAGATTACCACAGTGAAAAACTGGGGTGTTTATTTTTATTCTTAAATTGACGCCATAGCAACTCTGAAACCGTTACAGCATTATATAAAATAACACAATAATAAGTTTCAAAATTAAACATTGGGTGCATTTATTGTAGATGATAACGCAATATTTTCTTTATATTGTCATCTAATCAAAACATATTAAATGTACAAAGAGGCAGATTATAAAAAATAAAAAATAAGATCACCTACCGTTTAAAGATAATCAGAATGATTAAACAATAATCCATACAATTATATTTTTGAATGGCGCCAACAACCTAATAAATAAGGTCTGAACATCACACGAGTCGTACCAAACCGCACCAAGTGCGGACCAAACCCTCTAAACAGACCCAGTGTGAACACAGCCTAAGATGCCTGATTAAAGCACAAAGTGGCCTAACATTTACACCAGAGAGCCTATTGCTTTTGTATCACCAATTACTGACTGAAAATTGAAATGCTCACACACAGAGGTTTTCATGCAGGCAGATATATGCTGCACTGCGCTGCACTGCACTGCTCAACTGTAAATCCTCTCTACAGCTCCATGTAATGGTTCCTTAAAGAGCAGGTAGTAATTTAAGGCTTGGCTACCTGTATGCAGTTTTCAACTTGTTTTTGGAGCTCCTCTTTTATTTGATATCATTTTGATTCATAATCGTATTTTACTTATTGCATTTCTCTTTCCAGAAAATGATACATCCAAATGATACTCCCTGATAAACATTAATTCCCAAGAAGCAACCTTTTTGACTCATTTCAAGATGTGAGCCGTACCGACGGAGGTAAACGCTCTCATCTTCTTCAATGTTACAGAATTTATGAGCGTGTTTGGCTGCATCTATCACCCTCGCTCGGTCCCGTGGCCTCATGGGCAGTTTCTCCACCAGACAGTCTGTAGAATCAAGGAGATCAGGATTACTGTTCAGTAATGAAACACTTCACTAACTTGAGATCAAATAAAGCCAAGCTTCCTGGTGTAAAATTATATCGACACATCTGGTATTATATGGCCTGAAGGCAGAAAAGTAAGTCTGAATTTAGTGTCTGAATCTCTTTAAAATAACTTTTTAAAAAAGGACAGTAGTTATAGATACAAGGCACAGGAAATATATATAGCAGCCACTTCTTACTTTAAGCTTCTCTTAATGGTGCATAAAACAATCTGCAAGGTACAAGGTTTAATGAGATGCAATGCAAAATCCCAGTGTATTCAGGGCAGAATCGCCTGGCGGCAAGTTATAAGCCATAACCGCTGAGATCTGATGAGAAAAAGACTAAATTATAGACCTTTTAGGTCCTGGGATAATGGGGATTTCTGTCAACCTCCAGGCCAGACACTGATTGACAGAACATATATAGTAGCAGCTGCTTTTTTCTCTGCAGGTCTCTCCTGATGGATTCACTGCCGTTTTGAACTAATAAAAAGACTATTCCAACCCCAAAAGGTCCTAAAATAATGGGCACACCTGGTAACCCGTGGTTGCAGTTTATTTATTAGAACATGTGTAAAGACGCTTATTAAACCAATTAAGATTCTGAAGGTCTACATCTATAGTCAGCAAGTAGATTAACACTGTCATCGCTTTTAGGAGTATAACGTTGTATAACCAGGGTTTGCCAAATGAGGAGGAAAACCTCCATTCTGGTTTTACTGAAATAAAACATGTGGATATGTTGATAAGTACCAGAGTACCTTAAAAAATGCATTACGTCAGCTATTAATGGAGACTAGCCACATTAAAAGTATTGTGTAAACCTGTGCCCCCAAGCACAGGAACATAAGCAATTACTGTATACATGAAAGGCCACAATATACTGCAATACTATAGTAATAATAAATAACCTTTAGGGCATTATCAAATTTCCTGTGGAAGACTGGGAAATAATTCACAATTCAGTGCTGTGCTGGTTTGAATGCAGAGATTCCTGCTTTCTTGCTCAGCCACTGCAGCTGAGGTTGAAATCGATTATTTATTTACCATGTCACCAGCGAATTGATGATAACTGAAGCCACAGAAAATCTAAAGTAAAAGAACCCTTTGATTTTAATTGTAAAAAAAATTAAACATTTTTTTTTTTCCTGCTTCCGTAGTTCAACTGAACCCCAAAATGTTTGAAGCTTGCAGAATCTCAGAAAACAGACAGATTAAACTGTTCACCATTAACACCTAAATGATTTATTTCTGTCCTATGATCAAATAAATCATGAAATCAAAACCTGCTTTCTCTTTTCTTTAACATGGCTGCATGCTAGAACATTCTTTGAACTGATCAAATCTACAAACTACAAAGGTGGCTTTCTTTCATGTTTTAATTGCCAGGTAACCTATAAAGAAAATAAAATGTGCAAAACAAGAATAACCTTAATCTGTCATCCATCTCCAACAATATCAGATGACTGAGATCGAAGAGCTATTCGCTTCTTAACAACCAGCCACACAGAAGATTCCTATTTGAGAAGAACCAAGTCAAAACACTACTGGCTCATACTAAATTTACTGTAGAACTGCAGGAGTTTCCAAACCCTTTTGGATCGCAGGCCTCTACAACATGCTGATGAATTTATAGAAATGTATGATATATATTCTTCCAGCCTTTTAAATTGAAGATGTAAAAGGAAATATGTTCTTTTAAAGCACATAATCCAGTTAAACATGATTCCATTTTTTCTTTTACCTACAAAAAATGCATTTATTTTTCAACAAACTTCACCCCTTTCACCTCCTTCTACAAAAGCATCCTTCAACACAATTACCGGCTTCCCGAGACAGAACGAATTCTAATTAGACCTTCATAATGCTTGTGAAAAAAAAAAAAGTATCAGTTTCAATGCCAATTTGCATTTCAAAAAACTGATTGTATGAGTAATTGATACCAAACAGAAGAAACACATATTCCATTTTCTTAAACAGGCTCTATGAAATCATGACTGGGTACCTTGTTAGTGTAAAACGTGTCTTCATATCCAAAAAACATTTGCATAGCAAGAATAAGTCATGAATATGTAGGCGATGTTAAGGACTTACTTCACTTGCAGGTCGACACAGCAGAGTGCACCACAAATAAATCAACTTGATTCGAGTTACACACCTAACACAAATATATGGTCTGTTTTTTTTATTAATATTTTTTATTAGTTTAAAGTTATTTAAGAAAATTTAGATGAACAGTAGGCTAAACACTGCAACTCGTTATTGACTGACTTTTGGATAAAAAATCTGCAGTTAGGTTGAATTGGCTGTTGAGGATTTGTCTGATGCTTGTGTTTTGTTTTTTTTGACAAATCCAGTTAACTGGAAGGATCACAGGACTGCAGTGACATTGTACTGGTTAAAGCTGAAGTGCCCAACACCATGACCAGTTTAATACATTCTGTGTACTCTAGTCACCAGAAATCAGCCCTTTTCCCAAATTACAGCCAAACAAAGTATACATACTTGTGTGTCTCCATTCAGCAGCCAGAGGTTTCATGAATTTAATCAGGGAACCAAAACAAAAATGTAAAACAAAAAAAGGAAGTTATAGATCTCTTTAAATAGATTTGTTTTGTGTGTGATTAAACAGAAATGCATGATATTTTCAAGAAATAAGTTTTCAAAATGTATTTTTAAACCTTATGTTGTAATGGTGTCTTAGTACATATGTTTTGTCTTAGATATAAAGCCAAATATGCTGTTTGCAACATTAAAATTAGTAACATGTAATTAGTTATCCTGGCCAAGAGCAACTCTGAATGTCATCTTTATTTTAAGAAAAAGACAGCCAAGCTGCATCCTTGGCAGATTTTAAAAGTAAAGACTGGGGAGTAGTCTTGCCCTTGGAGAGTTCTTCTTCATTTTCCTTAGGCCCAGTTTCCCTATCATCGTCCATATAAAGGGCTGAATGAACATACTGTACAGGACATTTTCCACTGAAAACATATTCAAAACATTAGTTCGGGAAGCTGGTGGTGAAATCAGCACAAATGTCAATGTCTGCTTGTTGTGTGGGATACATATGACATCACAAGCGATCTGAATCAAGTCTGTATGGATATGTAACAGCAACACAGGTAGTACAAGAACAGTGCTAATCAGGGTCTGTGAAACCACCAGTAAGCGCATTTACCTACTCAGGCAGATTAAACGAATCTTGCAGGACTGAACTTCAGGAGATTTTAATCAAGCGCTGGCAGACCTAGTAGCAGAAGATATAGTAGCAAACTGCATTGTATTTTATAACCCTCTACAACAAGTAGGCATTAAAGTTATGTTGATTTTGGAAAATGTATCGGCTAAACTATTATCCTGTGTTTTTAATCTAGTGGAAGATGACAGGGCACCAAGGTGTACACTTGCTTTGTTAGAAACATCACTTACAGTTACATGAAAACTAAACCACACTGTGCGACTAGTACCAGTAGCTGGCCCAACTTTGTAAAATGTGCAGAAATCACTGGATGCATTGCAGGAAGCTATGTTTTCATAAGTGTATGTACTGCTCCTTCAGTATAAAAAATGAATACATACATACAAATTAAGTGTTTGATAATGTTATCAGGTTGTTCACTGGAAACGAATCTACCGGTAAGCAGTTACTGCAACAAGTTCTGTACAGCACGCTCAGAAACAAGTAAATAACTAACGTAGCAGTGCTCTGTATGTTAACCGATCGTACGCTGGGAGGGTATACAATACTAATAGAACCAAGATTTTCTTACTGGAACCCGGACCCCTTAAATCCCTTTTCCATACTAAAGTACACCTACACACTCCCCCCTACTCTTTTCTGTTCTTTAAATGCTAATGATATATTGTTTCTCTTTCTTCAAACCCGCTTCCTTAATGCCTTATTCGTAATCGTAATAATCCAGAATTTAACTAATGATGAGAAGGAAAAATAAATAAAAACTACACACGCACACATTTTAACGTAAAAAGTGCAGTGTCTCTTACGTTGTGTAATTTAGGAAGAACTCTGAAAACACTGTTAAACTTAACTGACACAATTATACACGCCATCATATGTGGCTCTCGCAGTACAGCTAGTGCATCCTGACGCAACTGGAATCGATATATATATATATCTATGTGCAAATAACCCTCCCTTGCAAAGCAAGTTACCGCCGTTGTATTTTAAAGGTGGCATGGCCCTAGCATTCAGGGAAGCTGTCTACCCGAGGCCCAGGCTGTGTAGGCCTTCCATCGTACAGCAGCATATATAAATAAACTTACCGAGCACCAGAACCATTTGCCCGCAGAGGCAGTAATACACCTGCAGCGGCTTCTCTCCGTCATCGTACTCCTCCCGATCCCGAGTATCAGAACACACTACACTGCGAGACACAACCTTCGGCATCCTGAAGACACAAACATACAACCTTCACAAGACCACAACATAAACACACACGGGTCGTCGTGCATTGATGACGTCAGGAGTCGGGCCTGTCACGTGACAGCAAAGCCGGCACGCGTCTTCTTAAACTTATTCACAATCCCTTCCCATCGTCCAATAAACAAATAAATCGGGTCAACTCCTTTGGGCTTCAGGGCTATTATCTAAACCAGACAGCTTTTTTAAAAGTTATTTTAATTATTTTTTTATTGAGGTTTTCATGCCATATATAATACAATTAATTTTGACATACAAGGACACACTTTCACAGAGATAAGTTGTTAAATAAAATACATTCTACTATTGTACTAGTCGCCTACTAATTTGCTCAGTGAATGTGATCTATTTAATATACACTTTCATAATAAGCACTATTACAGATTTAGCAGCGTTTATTGGGATTTAGAAATAAATAATAATTTAGCAATTTTCTTTGGTATAACCCATTAATTACCAAATATCCTTTTCTTTGAAAAAATCGTAAAACAAGATGCATTTGTGTAATTTGATACATTACGTTAAGACTAAACTTTTGCAGTCAACAAAATTAGAGTAAGTTATAACAATATAGTTGGAGAAAATGTAAATAACAGGGAGATGCCAGTTAATAATGCTCCAAATAATTACAAAGTAGCCTGTCCTCAAATGAGGACAATGGCACTTAATGGGTTAGTAACATAAATAGCGTGCGGTTGTCTGGGGAAAGCCTTCCTGTTTATTTTAGAATTTGAAATGTACAGGTGCAATTATTATTATTATTATTATTATTATTATTATTATTATTATTATTATTATTATTATTATTGTATGGTAAATTAAGTACCATTATTGAAGAAGAGAGTTCTCCGCCCCCTAAATAACAGTTCACTTTATATTATAATAAGTCAATCTAGGCATATTTCTTATAAAGGGATAAGATGCTGGAACCCATCCCAAAAAAGGGCTGTCGTTATCTTTTCATCGGAGAATCCCCCTTGGGGTTTAGTGCTGAATAAAATGTACACTTTGATGTCTTGCTATGCCTAATCATATGCTCTGTGTGTGTGTGTGTGTGTGTGTGTGTGTGTGTGTGTGTATATATATATATATATATATATATATATATATATATATATATATATATATATATATATAAAGGACTACAGGTGACAATGCTTCAAGGCATTTTGGTTGAATGGTTGAGTGCCCTTGCAGACGACTATGTCAGAGTTTTTATTAGAAATTAAAATGTATTGAAGTGATAAATATTTCTTCATTTTTTTTGATAATGCTAGTAAAGTAGAGGCAATCCACTCTTCACTTTTGTTTAACTTTTAAGATTTGGTTTCCAGTACTATGTTCTGATACTGCAGTAAAAGAAAAATGAACTGTACGTGTTAGGTGACACTTTTCAGTCACAGAACCGGTGTAATGAATACCTTTTAAGTGATTTGCTCTCAGCTCTGGGAATGACTCAGTAAGGTGAGTGTGAAAGGAGAACTAAAATGAGTCATCAGGTCGACAGACAGACCTGTCAGAGCTTAGGAAAACACCGGGGGCATTGAATAGAAACACTGTGTTTAGCACACAGCTTAAATAAATGACATACTTGCTGTAATGCCTTGCTGCTTTAGTCCCCAGGAATGAGATTTGAAAACGATAAAGGGCTAATAGGCAGGTGCTTCTGTAGAAGACTGCACAAATGAACACTGTGGAGGAACAGACTCCTAAGAGCTGCTTGTAGAACATACAAAACTGACAACACCCAGTGATATGTACAGTAGGTACAGGAGTCAAGTATCTTAGTTGCATATTTCAAAAATAAAATAAAAAACAGTAATCTTTCAGCTGATTGTGTAAATACAAGTTATGAAATTGGAATTGTTTCTTCCTGGAAAACCAAAGAGCTCTCTAAAACAAAACTAAATTCCTGTGTGTATGTAACCGCACTGAGTAAATGACACAAAGCACCAAGAAATATGCCAGTTCTTATTATTAACTGTCCCTCCTGGGATTCATCAGCATGACCCACATTACAGTTAATTATGAATTGTAATTATTATTATCTTAATAAATGCTTTGTAAAATCATGAGCAGCGAATAGGGTTTTCATTCCCTACGAGAAAATAATCTGTTCACATAATTATGTTGCACTGAATGAAAGGTCCATCATTTCCAATGCATAGGCCTACTGCTAAATCCTGTTTATCTCCTGTAGTATTTGTTATGTAAAATGATTTTATTGTTCTTGGAAATTCACCTTGGTTTTAATATCCCTTTAATACACACATATTCATAGACATGTGTGATAGAGAGCGAATGAATCCGAGTCAACAATCTCCCTCCCGACCTGTGAGGGCACGGTATAACAGGAACAGTGTGCCCCGGACTGGATGGTTTGACAGTTCATTCCAGGGTCAGTCGGAAGTCAGCCATCCAAAAAGGGGGCAAAGCCACAGTACTAGAAGGCAGCACCTTACTGCGGTAGGCGATGTGTCAGTCATGGATTGGAAGAGAAGTGATTGCACTCGATACCGAAGGAGGCATGACTGAGGGTATATCAGGGGATGTGGCCGAGCGATCTGTTCCTTTGTTATGGTTATGAAAGGATCAGTGAAGGACTACTGTGTTATAAAGAAACCGTGAGTTTTTGTGTGTTGTTTTGTTTCTCTATTAAACTGTTACGTTTGTCGTTTATAGAAGGCTAATATCCGGGAGCTGTAGCTAAACAGCCAGCAACTAAACCCGTACTACACGTCACCATTGTGCACGTATAAACCTGCAAATCACCACTTTCAATAAGTGCACTCACTCATTATTATTTCAAGACTAAACCCTGTGGTTTACCTGCGTGATACACATTGTTGTGTAGAGCCAGGTATTATTATTTCTGGTTGCAAAACAAACAACCCAGCCAAATAAAGAGCTGTTTAACTGTGAACTGTGTTGTTTCAAATCATTCCTGAGCACTGCATCACCTCTACACCTGCGCCCTGCAAACCACATTGCCACAACATGTTAATTATTTGCCTTAATGTATTCCACAATCTAATAAATAAATTGATACAAGGATCCCCCTGTATATACTGCATGTCTTTGACAGAACGAGACACTATTTTTTAAGAACAATTGTTTAAGAACAATTACAATGTTTAAGAAATGAAACAGCAACTGACCCACCTATTCCTAACTTAAATGGCTCATCCTATCAAATACCTTGCTCTGTAATTTACTGTAGATTGATTCTTCTCAGGCAGGGTGTTTGCACAGGTTTCAATATGTAATCTTTCTGCACTGCAATTTATTATCTAACAGCAGTCATCATGGGCTGATGACAGCTTACCACATCAGCAAATAAAGTGCAGTAGCTTAGGTCGTTGTCATCATTTCCAGGTAGCCCGTGACCCCAGATGGAGAAGCACCTTCTTAGAGAAAAACAAATATAAAGGTAGGACTTGCACCATGAAGCAATGTACTGTTACTCAATTCCTTGGGACTATTAATATCAGTTACCAGGCGAACCAAAGATGGAATTATGCCATTCTTTATACAGCTTCCATTTTTTTATTATAATCATCTTGCAGCTCGAGAGCATGGATCTCAATGGGATTGTTGTTGTATTATCAGAATGTGTGTTTATTTTTTTTTTTATGAGATCTATCAGCGTACAATCTATCTCTACACTTAATATGTGCAACGTAAAGTATTCTGCAAACATTTTGTACATGCATTGTTGTTTCTGATAATGTAAATAAATTAAATGCTATTTTGTTTTATGTATTTATAATTGCAATAGCATGTTCTGATCTATATAGGACATCAGCCCTAAAATGACTAACCTATTCTTGTTTTTTCTCCTCTTGATGTTCAAGTCATGGTTACATAATGTACTAGTTACACTTGCTATCTTGTAAGGCCAATTCTTTATGACAAATCGCTATGAATTATAAAATGATTGATGTCTGGATTCTAACAGCTGCATTTCTCCAGAACAGATGACAACTTAGCTTCCTTTTTACACTTGAAATGTGTGAGCTGCAAATAAACAAACTCAAGGTGGGTGAAGTGATAAATCCTCTGCTGCTGGCATCTTACAGTATAGTTTCCCTTTCCCTCCCTGTTGAATCAGATGCTGATCTCGGTCAGAAATGATAATACAGGTGCACCCCGAATCTCTGCAGCCTCCGCTAGCTTATAATTTAGCTCAGGCTGATGGCAATGAAACTATTTCTTATTTAAATATATACTATTACATTGAGGACAGCACTCCTGGGAGTGTTAATAGCAGCCCCTGTGTTATACCATGTGTACTCCAAAACATGTGTAATTATGTGTTTCTTTAGGTATAATATCCCTTATAACAGTTACCCATAGCAAAAGCATCACAAAAGGTAAGAAATTATAGTGAAAGCAGCATGGTAAAGCCTAAGCAAGCACTGTAAAGCCCAGATAGTTATGGGAAAACATATTTTAAAAATATAGCAAAATAGGGTAAACTATGGCAAATGCATGCACATTTACTATCTAAAGATAGACAACACATTTACAAATGATAAAAATAAAGTGTGTGTCACGTCAGTAGCCTATTTATCAGGGTTCCGATAACACTTGCGTTTGCTTGTGTGGCCATGTGCATGTATGTGTGCGGTTGTATGTGTACAGTATGGCTGAATCTCAGCATGTTTTAGGCCTCAAGACTCTATTTCAGGTATATGGTTCCACTGAGGCTGAGCAAACCTTAGACATCAATGTTTCCTTTGTATTCAGCCGATCAGCATCTTCACCTAAGTTCTGTACATTCTGAATGGCTGCTCACAATCAAACCCCATATGTTTAAAAGAGCGCAACCAATGACTCGGACCTCATGTGATTCCAGTTCAGAAAATCACAGTTCCATATCCATGCACCATGCACCATTTGATGAGCGCAAATACACAAGTGTCATTGCATACGAGTGTTAGTTAGGGATGATGTGGGTTTAAATAGAGAACTCAGTGAAGGGACGGTGCCCCAGGAGGACTAGAATTCTCAAAGTATTAAAATGACATTGGCTGCCATTGGGATAAATTTACAAAACTGGATTTATAGCAGTGTTAATGTGTTCAAATGAAGATAAGAAACTACAAATAATTTGCATCATATGTGCTGAGTCGCATGCAGAGATACTGAAGAGAGCCCAGCTGATAAAAGCTTTTAAGTGACTGCAGGGATCTGCAAAGTAGGAAGTGTTGCCTCCTGAGGGGCCAATTACACCATATTCTGTCATCTTGATTCATGAGGAATATATTCTGGGAAGCCTGGGTGTTTCTCCTCCACTGTAAAATCTGTAACCTCATTATCATATGCGATATCCATAGAGGTTAGGCTATTCATTTAATTGTTGTGTGTTCATTATAATTATCACTTTATTTCTTTTATTACAACTGACCCCAGGGGGTGGATAAAACATGCACAAGCCTGTCTGCTCTGCAGGCCTGTGTTTAAATTCTCCAAACAGCAATTCATAACAATGTTGTCTCTCATTACTGTGTATTTACATAGTAGTTGCGTAGTAATTACATGTGTACTTACACATAAATATAATGTTATTATGCACAGTTACAATGTAGTTAATCTTTTTGCATGATATATGTAAGTAAACAATTGTATCAGAAAAGGGTTAGGCTTAGGGTTAGGTTTAGAGTTAGAGTTATATCCTGCCAAAAAAGCACATTAATTACATTGTAACTATACATAATAATTATTATTGTTATTATTTGTTTATTTAGCAGACGCTTTTATCCAAGGCGACTTACAGAGACTCGGGTGTGTGAACTATGCATCAGCTGCAGAGTCACTTACAATTACGTCTCAACCGAAAGACGGAGCACAAAGAGGTTAAGTGACTTGCTCAGGGTCACACAATGAGTCAGTGGCTGAGGTGGGATTTGAACCGGGGACCTCCTGGTTGCAAGCCCTTTTCGTTAACCACTGGACCACACAGCCTCCTGTATAAGTACACAAGTATTTACTAAGTAACTACTATGTAAATATATAGTAATTAGAGACATCATGTAAAGTGTAACCACAACTATATATATTTGTTATAAGAAGAGTTCATTATAGTGAAGTTAGCCTATATATATATATACTGAAACCTTACCACTGTAAAAATGTTACATAAATGCATCTCTCTATTTAACACCATATTGCTCTCTCTTCAAAGAGTTTTTGAAATACACAGCATCAAAAGTGTAAATGATAAACAGTATATACTATAAAGATGAATGAGTGTGTTTGACAATGTAATGGATCTCCTCCTAGGGCTGATGAGTTAATAACATTGACATCAGCATAAGAGCCATACTTACCCCTTGACTTGATAACTTGCTTTATAGTTGAATGGTAAGACGTTTGTCTTTGAACAGTGAGATTAGTATTTCCAGTCCAGCCCGCGCCTCTTCATTTCATTCAGTGTGCTGAGATACCAATTCATTACAACAGCATCATTCTACCAGGATTCATATAACCACGTGATCTCTGCTCTTGTTTGTTTGTTTCTCCATCAGATCACATTGATCACACTCACCACCATCTATTGTTATGTGTGTAATTACTGTATCACAACATGGTTATTACTATGTAATAACACATCGTCCTGTGTAACTATGTACTTGTTACAAAGTGATAACATAAAGTATGTAACTATTATTAATGATGCATTACACATGTATCCATTCCAAACCCCAAAGCCACCATGAATTTATCAGTATTATCATGGACGCAGGGTCAATAGTAGGAATACATATTGATTACTTCATCAATACTGTTTAAAATCCTGGTTACTTGTATTTACATTGTTATTAATGAAATGTCAAATAAAGCATACCTGAAATCTATACGGTATCACCCAGTTTAGCTTAAGCGATCAGATAGGAACAGAGGCCTATTTTCTGATTTGAGAACCCTGTAAAGAATAAATAAAAAATGTATAGTGTTATTTTCACAACATGCTGGAATCTAGTCAGTCAAAGGTTACGAGGGAGATCTAAGTAGAGTAAATGTCATGATTTTTGAAAAATTATACAACCATGAGCTCACTAAGTGTAATGGTTCTGTAAATGAGGACTGTAGCAATGTGACAGTGCCGTGTGTGTGTGTGTGTGTGAGAGAGAGAGAGAGAGAGAGAGAGAGAGAGAGAGATAGAGAAAGAGAGAGAGAGTGTATATTGAGAGAGGCACAATCTTGGAGACTCAGTTACACCAGTAGCACCGCTTCACGCAGAAATCTCTCACTTCTTGGATTAACACACAGCCACTGTGATGCTTCTCTTCTTGGTTATTCCTTATCTGTCTCTTATCATTGCAGTCAGAGGTAAGTCATTCTCTATATCATAATAACAATGCACAGTCCTTGCGTTCAATACTTTCTAAATTGAAGCTGCATTTCTCTAACTAATCAAGAGTGAAATTGTTGACCTGCAGCTATTTTGCAGCTGCAAACTGTCCAAGGCATTTTTTTATTGAATTATTCTGCATGAATACAAATAGAAGTATGTTGTAAAAAGTGAGTATAGATTAGTTTCTAAAGTAAGATTGATGAGTTTAAATGATACAGAGACAGTGGAATTTCACTGCATTTAATAATAATGATGATGGTAATAATAATCTTGATAATCATGCATTACTAGAAAGGACTCTAAATAATGTATGCAGGCTATTTTATGCCTTACCTGTGCTAGGCATGGGTGTTTTAGGTATTGCCATTTGCGTGCTTGTTAAGTGTGTATTATCTGTAGTTAAAGATTACTGGAATGCTTAGTATCTGTACATTTCCTAAAGCTTTATTAAGGACACATTATCAAGTGTTTATTCAGTGCAATTGTGCTTCACCTGCATTTGTACACCCAATGAGATTTAATATGGATTGACATTCTTATCACCTGAACGGAATACAGCGGTATGGTCCTTAAAATGTTATGTTACTGATATTATAATATAAATTTGAGCCTTTAAGTCAATTGAGAAGCAGACACGTTACCATGAATATATATATATATATATATATATATATATATATATATATATATATATATATAATATACCATATATATAAATATATATAATATATATTATATACCATATATATTAACAGCTTAGTGTTAATGGAACTTATCAGTGTCATATGATGGTGGACATATTGCATATACTTTATTAATAATATTATTTAATCTAATGAATGGTAATAACAAAACACATTATTAAAACATGTTGCTAAGATATCTATTTCAATGTAATTTTAGCCTTGATATTTTGGCCTTTCAGAGAATTTTGTTTGAACATGTATTGGTCAGTGTCATTTTCTGCACTGTAATGATCTTAATTACACACACACACACACACACACGCATATATATATATATATATATATATATATATATATATATATATATATATATATATATATATATATATGTTTTTGCTCAAAAGTGCCAACCTCCCAACGTTTCGTTATGTTTAACATACATTTGGCAAGGGAATGTGTGTTTGAAAACAAACAGTGGATGTACTTATAGTCGTTTGATGCCATGGCAACTGCACTCACATATTTCTATTTAAATCTATTAAAGTGTTTGTGATGTATATAAACAGATTCCTTACAATAACCAGTATGTTTTAGTTTTATGAAATATAATTTTCTTTAAACACATTTCTTCTATTGATAATAATCTTCTGTTGCCCTAATACCATTCAGAGAGGGGGCTGTTGAATGAATATTGAATGTTGAATGTTAATCTGACTCAATTAATTAGCAAAAGCAAAAAACAGGTTCATCTTCATGGGCTTCTTTTGAAAAAAAAATATAGTGAAATATGTCTGTTGTGTAAGTGTAATTATACTGCCCTTAGAAAGGTTAATACACTGACCAAGCAGTGTTAGGAAGATATTCAATGGACAAAGCAATCATTTCTATGGAATGCTTTCTTTTCCCAACTTTAAAAGGCTAAGCTACAAAAAAAGACTGTTTAGTTCAAAATCCCTTCTTTGAAAAACCATTACGATTTAACCCTGCCATACAGTACACGTATCAGTTATATCCCATGCAAATAAACGCCTATGCGATTTCAATCCAAGTGCGGTTGTATATGCTTGCATGGAAAAGCGTTATTAGATTTATTATTGCAAACACTACCTTTATTACTAATTTTTCTCAATATCAGTATTGGAGAAAGTGTATAATATAGCACATGTAATTATTATTATTATTCATTTCTTAGCAGACGCCCTTATCCAGGGCGACTTACAATTGTTACAAGATATCACATTATACATTATTTCACATTATACAGTTATCACATTATTTTTTTACATACAATTGCCCATTTATACAGTTGGGTTTTTACTGGAGCAATCTAGGTAAAGTACCTTGCTCAAGGGTACAACAGCAGTGTCCCCCACTGGGGATTGAACCCACAACCCTCCGGTCAAGAGTCCAGTGCCCTAACCACTACTCCACACTGCTGCCCCCAGTGATACTACTGCTGATCTTCAGCAGTAGTATCACTGTGACATCAATCATATAAACATTTTGTTGCCTAAAATGATATTAAAAACAGAAGCATTATGACAGTGTGTTTGGTGTATTAACAGATTAGGTATAGAGGGTCCTTGAAGATACACTTTGATTTGTCTTCCACATCAAACATTCATTAGATTGAATTTGTTTGTACTGAGCCGAGCAAAAGAAAGATAAGACCAGGCAGAGAGCCTAGCGGTACGTTTAATATATTTATTGCATTCACTCAATGATATGCAATTTTAAGTGTCATTGGATCACACTGGGAATGACCTTGCCAATCTAGAAGACTACATTAGTACATTGAGTGTAACTGTAAGGAGAAGCATTCAGCAGTGGTCTCCTCCTCCTTCTTCATGGCAGATCTTTTGTGTAAATCAGTTTCAGAGTGTAAATGCAACCAGAGGCAGTCCCTTGGTGGTATTGGAATGAGATGAGATTGGTTACAGATTGGTTTCTTGGTAGCTATAGTGACCTGGGGTGAGGTGGAGATAGGAAGTGATTTGAGGGAAGATTATGTTCTTTTGGGTCTGGTTGAGAGCAGCTCAAGTTCTGGCTATTAGGTTGCCATGAATAGGTTTAACTTTGTTTTAGTAGAGTTTCACAAGCCATCAAACTGGTCTTGCTGTTGATGAATGAACTGAATTGACAGCTTGGATGCAGGAATTAGATGAGTTTGTACTATGTAGATGTGCATTATGGCTATTAAGTATAAACATGGACTGGCACCTGAAACACTGCCTTAGGGAAATAGCAAATGATAACTCTAATTACTTGTGGTTGGACAGGGGGATGAGGGATAAATACAGATTTTTTAACATGTTCCCAAAGCTTGAAGAGAGGTAGAGTGCTTTCTCTTCAATCACACTTTTCAAGTCTTTCAGCTTAAACTAGAATCGTTTTAATGAATATGTATGTTTCACACTTTGACTGGCATAATCCTTTTAAATACGCACTCTCAAAAAGAAATATTCTCCAGAATCATTTTGTTTTCCCAATTCAGTATTTACACTGCACATATAGAAATGTACTCATAAATAGTTCATGATAACCCTAAGATAAGTTTTTGTGCTACACATTTACATGTAGCTGGTAGACCAATTCTTAGTAGGATACCAAAATATTAACACATATAATATTTGTAGGCAGAGGGGAAATCACTCATTACTGAGTGATTACATTCTCTTTTATCAAAAAGCCACTTCAAAGCACATCCTATTGGTCATTGCCTACGCATTGTGTTTCATAATGCTATTTGTCACATATACTCGTAAGTCACCTACAATAAAGTAATATATTGCAGTTCCACACAGTGCAATTCTTCTCTTTGTGCCAATCACTTTACACTTTATACAGTTTAGTTACCGCTCTTTATACACATGGATTCCACGTCTTGTTGCATACGCAAACCGATAAAGATTTAGAAATTCCTTAGTCCTTTTTATTGGTTCAATGTAAAGCAGTTGTGGATGAATGCTGGGACATCACCAATGAGACGGTTCTGTTTTATGAGCCCAAGCGATACCCTTCTTGGTTAACTTTAAAACTCTGAAAATGACTACACCAGCCTCCTATGTTAAGGGATTAACAGAATATAACATCCCAAATCACTCACAAATCCTGACAACAGCACTGCCTTTGTTACTGAATAATGATTCTGACCTACCAGAGTTACATTTTCAATTACACTTTTCCATGATTCGGAGCCAACAACAAAAATGTTCTTTGAACTTGCAAAAGCAATTCAGCTTTATCTGGCAGCAGAAAGTGCAGCATGCTGTGGTTTTGACTGTGCTCGCTAGTTGTTTTTTTTTTTTTTTTTATAAATGTTCATGTCTACAAATGAGCAAAGATCCTCTACAATACATTTGTAACCAGTTTTACTGAAATAATAATGTTTAGGATATCAGCGAAGCAGGTAGGTGTTAAAATGTTATCAGCTTGACAAAAACATAGGTAGGAAAAATATGTTCACGCCTTCCCAAGCTTTACTAGGTCTACATAATATAAAGTAGAACTACTGTGTAAGTGATACTCTACTTGTTTAAAGTGAAGGAGGTCACTTTCTTTCTTGATGACACTCTTCAGACCACTTGTATGGGATCTTGTCGTAGGTTATTTTCTCTCACAATATATAACCAATTTGCACGGTCCATATAATGTAAACTGCACCCAGCACATCTATGATGGGTAATACAGTATGCCACACTTTCCTCAACCTCAGAGCTGCAGATTTATTAATCCAGATAGAAAGCGACAGCAGTCTTTAGTGACTGGGTTTGGTTTATAAAGTACAGGTATCAGGGTCACTAAAAAGCATTTGATAAGGTCATGCTAAATGGACAAATGGTACAGAAACAATAAAGACATAGCGTGCTGTAAATGGCTTATCATGGAAAATACTGGGGGTTAAAAGTTAACAGTACAAAATGTAAACCTGTCTTTAAAAAAAAAAAACACAAACACACACACTTTTCATCCTCTCAGGAGGTTAATTAGTTCACTTCATTTTCAATCATTGTAAAACCATATTGGGAATTCTCAAATGATTTGTGAAGACCTGAAAGTATACATTCTAGCTCAACAGTTTTGACAAGAAGTCTTTATCGATGTACCTGCAAGCAAGACCTGATATTGGAAGGGAAGCCTGTTCTGTTGGAATACTCATGAATGATGAGAATACTGGGAAAATGAGAGTCGCTTTGCAATATCCAAATCTTTACCCCAGTACTGTGCACGCCCATGTGACCTGGAGGCTGGGTCTTGAGGCTGTGAGGTCACACGAGTGGTGGCAGAAATGGAGCTCTAGTCTGGGATTACTTCCATCAGTCATGTGACCTGACAGCATCATGAACTGAGGCACCTTGGGATGGAGCCCAGCAGATGTCTTCAAGAATACCATGAAGCTGGGTCTGAATCATGTTATTAGAATGTTGTTCCAGGACTTTTGTTTATGTGTATTGTGTGAATAACTCAAGCTTTGGAATAACTCAATCTCAACCAAAAACAAATGACTGTAGACATGTAGTCACTAACAGGATTATAGTCTTTGTTCTACAGTGTAATTCAGGGTTAGTAACAGGAAAGCACTCAAAGTGTTGTGTAAAACAATTCATTTGACATCCCCCTTCAAAAGTAATGCTCACAAAACTTCTCAAAGTATTTTGTTTATAAGAACCCGTTCACTTTGTAGAGCAAAGGCATTTGTTTTCTGATCTGACTGGCTGGCTTTATTTATTTTTTTTGGTACACAAAAGGTTTAAATGACACCTGTGATGAAAATAACATCCCAGTTTCAAGAAAATAACCCAATTTAAAAATAACAAGTTTACTGCACGATGTTTACTTTTCTTTTTACACAGCTGAAGAAGGGCGTTTGTCCAAAACGTCCTGAAATAAATGACTTTTTTAATCATTTATACCTTTTCTGTACACATACATTGCATGTATATTGTCTCCTGAAATGCTGTACAACAATAGATTTGCAGAATGCACTAGTATATTTTATTTTGGAACTAATGTAATAAGACAGTTAAAGATGTAAGAAACATGTTCTTCAATTTTGTTTCAGAAATCAGTTCATTTGCAGTTATGAAATAGAATGTGATGATAATGATGTTTCTCAGCACCAGTATCGGCCATTGTCACAAAAATGAGTTGTGTCCTCTTAAAAGGCATGACATAAGAACTGTGGATGAATCTCTATTATATTAATAGCATTATTTTATAAGCAGATTGCCAGGAATGTTCACACTGGGCAGTGTTGCTAAATGTGCATTTCAAATACTTTTCAACCACCATTTCATTCCTGTGTGGCAGAATGGGGAAATAAGATTAGGAGGCAACTAAAGCTGCTTTGATATGTGAAGATGATTCAGATTGAAACGGTGGTTTCAAATATTACAATGAAGACTTTCAAGTATACTGGACAGCAGCACATACGTTTCCTAAGCCGTGGGGAATTAAAGAGCCATTGTTACCCTAATTCATAAAGAAGCATATTATTACACAGGAATGTCCTTTCATTAGGAAACAGCTGTCTCCTTCGTTACCTTTTAAGCTCCTGTCTCCAGTTGCCAGTCTGTGGTTTTATTAGTTGAATTTAAATTGAAAATACATATTTTTGAATATGGGGAAATATAAATCTTTGTTTTGTAATGATCACGTTTATTTGTTTTACAGAAACAATGCTGTAATTCTCTCTGGTTTCTTGATATTAAATTTGCAGGTGACACATAGGCTTAGTATTTCAATCTTTCTTTGTTCTTTTTTTAAATGTTTGGCGACACCAACAGCAGCATCCTCTTCAGTGTCAGTACAGTGATAGCAGAGGGTCAAAGCCATGTGAAGTGGATGGAAATTCAGAAATTGGGTCCCTGACACACAGCCTTACCCTCAGTTCAAGAGGCTGTGTAAGAATAGGCTGGAGGTAGAGAGATCAATAATGCACATTTAAGATGACAAAAAAATTGAAATACTGGCCAAACGCTTGATTTTTTAACAAAATTGGCACAGCGAGACACATTTGTTATGTATACAGAGCATTTAGAGAGCCTTGTTATTTTGAGTACAGTTCCCATTTAAATGATGAATGCTAAGGTTAATGATATGTGTGTTTTTTATTTTTCCTGGTCTCATTCTAATCTCACTAACCCCTTCCTTCACCTTCCTTATTAAGAGTCATGATATACAGTGCCAGTTCTTCAAAATAAGCAACATGTACCAAATTAATTGCATAAGGTTTGTGAAGGAGGCTTTGTAGACTGAACTGCACATGCAGTACTTTCACTTTCTTTAACAAAAGAGTTTTCTAAATGTTATGTTTCAGGGTCAGAATAGAATTCCCTTTTGATGTTTCAGTCTTTCAAAACTGTCTCAGCTTTTAACAGTGGCAGATTGCATCTTATTTATTTCCACATGGAACACAATCCTACATTACTGTGGTACAAAACGTTTATTTTCATCTTTCTGGCTATACAGAACATCTACAGGGAAACTTCAAACATGTATCTATACTATAAGTTAATTCACCCCATGTGTCATGCCTTCGCTAATGGTGTCACAATTAAAGACTTCTCAATTATTCTATTGTGACAGATTGAAATGTCAAAATCCATTTGAAAAAAAAATCCCTGTCTGCAGGCTTAATTGGTTATGTTTTATCCATTGAAATTCGTGCATTCATGCATTTTTTAAGAAGACGAAAGTCCATTTAGTTTGATTGATTATACACTCAACTCATCCGTTTATAAGAGACATGCTGTTGGATTCACAAAAAAGAATAAAGCTCCTCTGAGGAAATTGGATAATTGTCTTGGCAGTTTAATAGCCACAGAAACACTTAGAACAAATGGAATGATGTTTCTAATTTATCATTTCGGTGTCAACGTGTCCATTTCAATGGCACATGCCACCAATTTACAATGTCATTCTTTCCCCTTATCTATCAGTGATCTTGTATCCCCTTTTCTATTTATATGTCAATTATCTTTTTGCCTCCTTTTTCTTGCTTGCAGGATTGTGTCTTCTCTCTGCTTTCCGCTGCTTTCTAATCATGGAGCTTTTAGAAATCCATGGAGATACATGGAAACATACCCCACCTTACTATACAGCTAGCTAAACTGCTCTTCTTGTCCAGATTCCCTGTGTGTGGATTGACACTAACCTTGTTCTTCTTCCATCTCCTCTTTTCCCTTTCCTTGCCATTTCCATGTTTTGTTCAGCTCTTCTTTTGGTACCTCCAGTGACCACTCTTCTACCCAGCAGTCTCTCTTCTACCCTGCAGGCAGCCCGTTCTTGTCTTGTACTCACTCCAACAGCGTGCCATGCAGTCAGGCATTCAGCACCACGGCTAGCTGCTGCCTGAGGCAACAGAGCAGCCAGCCGCACAGGTTTTGTCTGGACATACCTAGAATTCTTCTTCTTTTTTCTGTGCTCTTTTGATCAAATATGGGTTCAATATGTGTAAAAAAAAAGATTTTGTTAAGTTGATGTAAATATCAACACTTTATGTATTTACTATGTGTGTGTCCCATTCTTTTATTCCTCATTGCTTTCATCTCCATAGCAATCGTACTTTTCCTTCCACTTCCTTCCACACACACATCGCAGGTCGTGTGGTAGAATAGTTATGGTTCATTCAAGAATGAAATGAAATATAAGTCATTCATGCTCAATCTTAAATTACACAGTGCATTCTCTCAGTTTATGCATTATATATATATATGAGAGAATGCATTGTGTAATTATATTATATATGAGCACCTGAATCTATTACTGTAGACCATAGACTAATGTCACTCAGAGACAAATAAAGATTAGATTTGTTAATAAACCCGAAACCATTATTTAGAGATCATTATTTAAAGAGTTCCATTAATGCTTTCAGTCTCACTATTATATTGTGACAGTAAGCTTCCCAAGAGCAGGGCTCGAAATGATGGTTTTAAACAGGTGTTATTAATTAGGGTCATCTCAGCTGAGTTTAATTTGTCATTACATTATGAGTAACCTCCATAGAAAACAGTTATATATATATATATATATAATCTAAGATAAAGCTTGCACAGTAGTTTGGATTTAATGATAAATAATTGTTGTATGGGACCGAAGGATTTGCTGGGAGTAGCATGTACCATGTTTACCATACACCTATTAGTTCTTTGCAGTTTGTTTAAGTGGATGCTCATGTTGTCCTATATCAGCTGCTCATCACTTATCACTAACTGTCATTTACATTACAGTACTTCAGCTATAGTAAGGACTATAGTGACAGCTTTAATCTATCATTATGAATCTGAATGACTGCTTTTAAAAACAGAAATGTCATATAGATGCTGTCACAATAATGTTACTGTAAGCCTAACAATAGCAATGCTCTTATAAAGGATGTTATACATTATATATATATATATATATATATATATATATATATATATATATATATATATATATATATATATATATATATATATATATATATATATATAATCATGTGTGCTTTATTAAAAAAAAAAAACTAAGGGAAGTCTTTCTAATGATAATGAGAACTGAAGGCTGATTAATTCCTCAAATTGAATGAGTACAGTGGCTCTTTCACTTAGAAGACAGAGGCTTTTCAAAAAAATCTTATCAGTCTCTTGTGGGTTTGCTCTATTCCACATTGTCTGGAAAGACAATAGTTTTTTTATTTCAGTAAGTGCATCTCATGGGTTATATGAATTGGGTCATTTAATCCATTCATCATGTATTAATATTTAACTGTGTACAACTGAACTAATTATGAATGATGGATGAGGGGTATTTTTATCCAATGAAGGGCTATTAACATTGGAGTCTTGCTCCCACCAAGCGCTCACAGCATTTTTCCTTTCTTTTTTTTTAAAGGATTTCTAGCTGATATTTGTACAATGATACCGCTCTGGTTTTGTCTTTCTATTACATACATAATGCAGTGCTATCTCTATCTGAATTAGAAACGCCTTAGTATTTCTTTATAGTGTCAGCTGTTATTCAGCCCAGTCCTGACACTGGTGTTTGCCCCCTGGGTCACTTCCCCTGCGGTAACCTCACGGAGTGCCTGCCCCAGCCGCTGCACTGCAATGGGGTCGCGGACTGCGTCAATGGAGCCGATGAGGAGAACTGCGGTAAGTTAGCATATCTCAGAAACGGTGCAGCCTTCTGGACAAAAAGAGCCATACCGATTACCAGCTATTCTAGAGCCACACACACACAACACACCCACAACACACACGACACACACACAACACACGACACACACACAACACACACAACACACACACAACAGACACACATGATGCACACACAGACGCGCACACACACACATATATATATATATATATGGTAACACTTTACATTAAATATCTCTAATTACTGTGTATTTACATAGTTGTTATGCATAGTTATATATATATATATATATATATATATATATATATATATATATATAAGATGTAGCAGGTTTAAATCAATTCAGTTTCTCTTGTCTGACATTCATGAACCATGTTTTCTTTCGTTTCACCTTTTGCAGTTGATAACAGTGGATGGCCTCATCTTTTTGATGCCTTTTTAAAGAAAAATGTTGAAGAGACAAAGGATTGTTGTAAGTAAGAGTCCCTGAGCTGTACAGTTTGGATACAAATGCAGGATTTTACTTGTCAAATCCAATCTGTTGATCTTCACTGATCCAACTCTAACGCGTTAGAGCATAAAGAAGTCACACAGATTCTGGTCTCAGAGCTCACAGTAGGCGCATCAATAAGGGCATGTTCTGGAAATTGTAGAATATTAAGTTCTATGCTTCAGTATAGTGAGTACAATCTATGGCTTGTTTTTAGTTAAATCCTTGTGTGAAAAATATGTTGTTCCACGTTCACTATATTATTTTCATCACCTTTTAATTTCTATAAAAATTTCTGATAAGTTAAAAAGTTGATTGGGTTTGGTGTGGACTGTACAGTAAGTGCCAGTATTGAGCCATGCTTTGGATTGGTATTAAGTGTGCTTGTGTCTGCTGTAGTGCTGGATTTCTATTCTGAGGACTGCCAGTGCGAGGGCAGAAGAGTGGACTGCAGTAACAAGGACCTGCATGCTGTGCCAGCGGTCTCCTCCAACGTGACTGCTCTGTGAGTAAACTCTGAATAATGAAGTGTGAAAACCAGCTGCAGAGCTCCTGTCCCGAGGCTACAGCGACAAACTCTCCTCTTTCTAGTTTGATGTTTTATCATTTCTATGGACTCCAGAGACATAGTTTAATAGCTTTTGTTTTATTACTGCTGCTCCAACAGATTTGTAATGTGCTGTCTTGGAATAAAACAGCAGTCAAACATGCAATAGGTAGAAAAATCTTAAACCTAACATTATCACATGTTTGTGGTCTTATCCACTCTCTGTTATTTGTACTTACATTTACTTTTATGACACTTATATAGATATCACCCATCTTCTGTCTTTAAAATTAAAAACGTCTTTGTGGTCTCAGTCACATATTTGATGTAACCCTGCATTCATTCTCCCAAAAGCATGAACTGCGGATTTAAGAAATCCATTAGACACACCCAAACCATTGTATTTTTAGAATTAAAGACTTTTCATTCTGTATATACTTATGAATATCAAGCCTCAAATGAAATCCAAGGCAATTAACATAACGAAGCCACTAAGCATGCAGAACTGCTGTGAGAGAAAATTACTGATGGCAATTTACCTTCAGATAATAATAGTGTATAATGATAGCTTTAAGAGTCACCCTGATAAAAACAGAACTAGTTGACTTGTCATGATGTATCCAACACTATAGTCTGAACCTTTATAAAAGATGACCATAGTTACGTTTAAAAATATGGTAAAGCATAGGGATGCAAAGATGACTGGTAATCAGAGTATTAAAAAATGGCAAACAAGGGTAAACTTGTAAAAAGCATAGAGAACTGTGAAAATATGGTAAAAATTTACTGCAGTATTTACGGTATAATACTGGTATAGTTATATATTAAATAGAAAAAAGGGACGATTGGAATACATTCTGGGAGTTTTTGATTGGAATAATATTTTAACAATTGTATCGTGACATTTGGAAAATCCAGATAAATAGATTTGTACTGATTTTATTTTCAATCCAATTGACATGTGCAAACAGTGTGCAGTGTTCAGAATGAAGTTATGATTTAGCGACATTCATGCATTTGAAATATCTAAAAAGCAATATCTTAAATTACATGTGCTTCATAGACATGGAAAGCATATCATTTTGTGTTATATTTTAATGATTAATGTTCAGGGACTAGGCTTGGTTCACATCCTGTTGAACATGCATAAACATCCATTGTTACATGTAATTACACTGTAATTATTGCACACAGTGATTGTGCTTCATGTAATTACACTGTAATAATTGCACACATTGATTGTGCTTCAACTGGCCTTTCTGTTTTGCTTCATACAGCCCTTCATGTACATTACTGCTGAAGTAGACTGCTTCCAGGTATTTCAAAGCTGCACCCAATCCCTGCCTTTTTGTTCAAGGCCACATGAAAGAACTCAGAAGCACATGCATCATAGTAGACTAAGAGACAAAGCATGAGGCTTCTGCAGGGTTGAGTTCTTGTAAAATCTGAGAAGCAAATTGACTCCTTAGTAACCAACTGCTGCTTTTCAAATGACTTGCGTGTTTTTGCATTATTTCGGGACTCTGTGTCTCTATGTTCTTTCCTCTGATCACTTGCAGGGATATGGCTTAAGTGCAGCATTGAAATATCAGTAGATTGTATTCACTGGTGGCTTTGAAAAAAGCCTTAATGTGTGCATCTGTAGGATAATGTGAGAGGTGATACATTATAGCAGTTTGTGCTTGGCAGGATTTATGAGAAATACTGTGCTGCCTCTGTTTACTTTGCAATACTCTCTGGTGTGCTTTCAGCTATTCAGTATAAAGGTTGTTTGTTGTTTGTATGTTTCAAGGTTATTTTCACTACTGCTACTGTGCATATTCCTATCAAGACTTTGTAACAAACCCCAGTGTTATACGGTATGTGGTTTAAAGCTGCCTTGAATACTAGCGCACACCTTAGCATTCACATGCTACTGTCTTTCTCTCCCTAGAGATTTGAAGAACAATCACATTAGATCTTTATCAGCTGACCTTTTCATCAGATACAAAAACCTGGAGAGGCTGTGAGTCCATTTGTTATTTTTTTAAATAGTAAATGCAGCTGCCCATGCTGTTTATTAATTTACTATAATGTTGAGTCCGATGATAGAAATAAGGCAAGGACCAATGTTAATAATGCTGCCTTTGCTTGAGCCCTTGATTAGTGTCCTGGTAAGTGCTTTTAAACCATATTTAAAACATTTGCACATAAGTCTCCTCTCCATACAGTTGGGATAATTACTCTGTGAGGGTACCATTCATTCACAAACAAAAGCCATATCCCTCTGGCTGTGAACAATAGGTAGCCCTTCACTCATCTGCAAATAAAGGACCTTCTGGAATCAGAAGCTACTAAGATACACTTACAGGGAGAAGCATACATTATGAAAAAATCACTGCAACAAAACTGAAATGCATTTTCAAAATGAACGGTTATATTCAAAATGTTTTCAGCGTGTCTGAAAATGTTTTATTATCTCACCGGCAACACATTTAAGTTCAGAACCCTGACTTTCCATTTCAGCTAGCTACAGTAGATCTTCCCCGTCATGACTACTCTGTGTGTTTGAATAGTTTGATAATGGTCTGTAAATAACTTGCCTTACTGCTGCACAGTGTATTTAAATAAACAACTGTCTTCCATGCAGATAGAATACAGAATCTTTAACCATTCCAAATACTAGTTTGGATCTTATTGACTCCCTGTGTTCCACATATGCAGTTTATCATGTATCATGCTCATGATAATCCAAAATATAAATCTATATTATTGTCTTTTTGTTTTTTTAGACACTTGCAGAATAACAGCATTGAAACCATATCTAACAAGGCTTTTTCAGGACTTTTCAAACTTCAAAAACTGTGAGTACTGTACACATGCAATACCCAGATGAAGTGATAATACCTAACCATTCTAAAATATACGAAAATGGAATGCTACAGTAAAGACAATTTAAAAGTTTTTGACTAAAAGTCTTTCTCATTAAAGACACAGAGAAAGACTTGCAGAGCTGTGATTATGTATCTTTAGTTTTATCTGTATTATTGTCATGTATATCTCCTTTATATTGTGTTTCGAGTGATACATTGTAATACTGTCCATTTCCTTTTTCTGTTCAAAATTGTTTTCTTTCGTTTCTCATTTGAAAATCCATTAAAGCATGTTTACTCACATCAATTCTTGAGACATGAAAATATTTCTCATTAATTCTCATTAGATTCCTCAACCAAAATCACATTACCACACTGAAGGCAGGGGTCTTCCAGGATCTTCATCATCTCGAATGGCTGTAAGTAGTGTGAACGTGAATATCAATATCGTCTTTGCATTGCAAGAACTCACAAATGCCACGGCAATGCCAGTAGTGGTGGGGAGTCAATCAAAATATTTCTCATTTGCAGCAATATCTTGGGGTGTAGACGCTTCCCATCCCCACTTTCAGGGAGTTTGACCTCAGTGAGTTCATTTGAAGAGTGAGATCCTGGTTGTAAATCATTCAAGAAATCTGCTAGCCTTTCAATGAACTGAGTGAATTCCTCCAGCAGTGGGATCTTTCGCATGTGTTTCACTTTAATTTACTGCTGTTTACTGCCTTTGAAAGGTCTCTTAAACACTGTAGCTGGAATGTTCTCTTGGGAAATTATCTTGTGCTGGGGAGATCGCAAGGGCAAGTTAGCAAGCTGTGGCTTGAGTTTTCAATACTCCTTCACTAGTTTGCAGTCAATATTCCCATTAGATGTAGCTACAGCAAAAAGGAGATAAACAGCTAGGCTAACAATACGTAGATCTAGCTGGGTTTACAGAAAATAATTTGGATATACAGGACTTTTTTCTTGTAATTATACTGTAGTTACAACATACTTATATTTACAGATATGTTAGTAGTGCATGAATCAGATCATGTAACAAAAGAGTAATTGCGGTGTAACTGCGGTGAGTCGTTGACGTGTAAGTGTGTACAGTAATTGCTTATGCAACTTTGTAGTCCTGTTTGAAGTAGATGCTTCTGCTGTGTTCTGTGGCAAAGTAATTGACCTTGTGTATATGCAGTTATATTTTGATATGCCTTGGTAGTTTAATCTGTGCTTGATTGCAATCTTAGCTATTAGAACAATTGCATTATGTCATTATTTTTCTCCACTTGGTTTAACATGATATTTTCATTTTCAATCCTCTGATCATTCACATCGTTCAGAGTTGTCCTTTTCCATGCAATACATATAGCTTAGTTCCCTACACCATACCATACAATGGATATTAAGTGTTTAATAGCCTGACCTTCATGCTTGTGGTTCCTTCTGCATCATTTCAGGTAGCCTCACCTTAACTAATTTGGTTTAATACATCATGTTCTGTTGCTGTCTTCTCTGTATTTTCTCATAATTACACATCACAATTACTTAACCTTCATGGTGTCTCAAATGACTGCAAGGGAATGATAAGTGTGTTTGTGTGGCAGTTAAATAACTGTTGACACTGCCCTCCGACATTTATTGCAATGATACTGAAATAATTAAAATCCCAATCAATGGAAACTGGTACAACTATCTGTTTATTATTATTATTATTATTATTATTATTATTATTATTATTATTATTATTATTATACGATTGCAATTAAAGTTATTTGTTTTTCGAACGTGCCTAATCTATTTTCATGACGTTCTTTTAATTTACTTCTTTTTAGAATTCTGGATGACAACAAAGTAAGCACGATCACTCAGAAGTCATTTGTAGGACTCCATTCCCTCTTCTTTCTGTAAGTATTTCCAGGTCAGCATACTCCTTTAAGGACCTACTAGACAAAGATCAATTAGCTTCCAGTGTAAGGTTGTGTTTTGTTTTGTACAGCGCCATGGGACACCTGAAAGGCACTATAATAAATTAAAGTTATTATTATTATTATTATTATTATTATTATTATTATTATTAGTAGTAGTAGTAGTAGTAGTAGTAGTAGTAGTAGTAGTAGTAGTATTAAAATGAAAGTAAACATCGACTACTACTTTGTTATGCTATAACCATGTTTCAAATTTTAACAATGTTTACCATTTAATAGTTCAAAATATTAAACATAACATTCTATGTTGAACATTATTGTTTAGATACAATACACACCACTAGCATTAACAGAGATAGGCAATTGATAAGACTACCTGCCCTGGAGAGAGCCCTTAGACGCTACACTGATGGTCCCAATGATCTGGAGGTATTGGAAGCGTCTCTGTCTGTCTATGCCTCTATCCCTGGTATTTATACTCTAGTAGGCTCAGGGCATATGTTATTACAGTTTGTTATCTTACTAATTATAATAGAAAATAGTCATTCATCTGTTAGTCCACTCGGGTGCAGAGACAGAGATTCATAGGTTGCTGGTCTATTTGAGCTGCTGGCAGACAGATAACCAGTGTCAAAAGGTGTGCAGATAGACAGTGAGCACAGAAATACTATGCAGTGAAATTTCCATTATAAAATCAGGACAAGCATCATAAATTGAGGGCAGCAAAGGGTATGTCCTCTTGAGAAAGTGGGGCAGGTGGCAACACTGCTTGATATCAACGTGGCTAACAAGGCACACACTTCCACAGCGCCTCTCGGAAATGGTTGTCAGTAGCTTATTATCAATGGCAGAGATGGTTACCTGAATGCCCCATTGGAGACAGCTCAGTGCCGGCAGTGTTTCAGCCCCAACGCTCAATGTCGTGAGAGGGTTCTGGAGAGCTCTCTAATAGTAATGACAAATTATTACATTTAACAAAGAAGCTGAAAGTGAACCAGCCTGTGTAATATAAAGTGCTGAGAGTTAAGAGGAGGTCATTCGCTTACTATGTACGACAATGTAAAGGTAATGGGAAGGTCAATTCTTTAAAAAATAATTTATCAACATGCCAGACGATACTGTATTTACTGTTCTGACCCTGACCTGAAAAAAAGGGGACAGAAAGTCAACATAGTATTTTGGCAGCTTTAACAGTTTTGCTATATTGGACAGACATACTGAATATGACAAATATTTTTAAAAGAGAGCGCCTGTCAAAATGTTTTTTTTTTTTTTTGCGCTTTTAGATCTCTGCTGAACAATTCACTGCAGCAAATCCCCAGGAGCTCCATCTGTGTGGAAATTCAAAGATTAAACTGGCTGTAAGTAAAGCAGAGTGAAACTGAAAAAGCATAGCACCGATATCTAGGAGCAAACCAGTGCTGTGTGAGAGGGCCAGCTGCACCTGGGACACTGTCCACTGCTCACATTAAATATTTAGCTTGAATGTGGTTTTTTATTGTTATTATTAGTGCATATACATTTTATAAATCATAGCTGTCCAGTTGATTCAACTGGGCACGGACATGTTTTATCTGGTATTTAATGTCGGATGCAATTACCTTGTGGAAGACTTTGCTCCCTGACCTGGCTTCACCTTTCCAATGCCCACAGGATTATGGTCAAAGCACACAAATTGGGGATATGTTTATTGAGCAGCAGGTTGGAAAAAAAAAAAAAAAAAAAAACTAAAGTGAGTCAGCCAGGCATGCAGTATAATGAATTGAGTTTTGACTATGCAATCTGGGGGCTGATTAAGAAGATTGCCCCACTTGCCAGCAGCAGAAAAATGCTTAGAAAGCTCGCTCGCTATTAAAATAAATACAGTAAAATGTGTTTAGCTACGAGCTGCTAAATAAAGAAATTTACACTTTTCTTTTGTTTGTTTTTTTAACAGAGAAATGGAAGGAAATCTGATTCGATCCCTGCACTATTCAGCTTTCAGGGAATGTGCTGCCTTGACAGTGCTGTAAGTAAAAAAAAGCATCTTCATTTATGTTACAGGTGATCCTATCATTCCATGGACCTGCTGTGGAATTAGGTGCATCTCTTCCCAGTCAACTGTTAGCTTGTATTGGTTCGTAACTTAACAATCGCAGTTAGCTTCACTGTCCCACCGTTGGCTGTTTTCTTCCATTTTTAAACCAACACTGTGCTGGTCCCCCAGCATTCGAGTTCCCCAAGTGCTGTTTTTTCAAGATGGAATATCCCATTCAATAGCACATTTCAATTCCTTACATGTAATGAGCAGTTCTTACTGGAAAGAGACTGACCAGCAAAATCAGCAGGGACTAAGAGGGAAGTTGAGCAAAAAAAAGACGTCTTGGGGGGAAAAATAGTCTTTTACAGGATTTATAATTATTAACCAAAGGATGTCACTATATTGTATGAGTATCTTAGGGATCTTAGGTAAGTGACCTATCCATTGGGCTACTGACATTGGTTGTACAGTATCTTCAAAAGTCTTTCATAGAGATGGAACCATTGGGGCAATAAGATGCTTGAATGTGAACACCTGGCATGTCGGCTATGCAACCTTTTTTCCCACTGAACGTCTCGTATTTTATTTGAAGGTTAACATATTTTGCATTGTAGTAATAGCTCTGCATTAACTATCCGGCACAAAAATAATTACATTGACCTTGCCTTGCGTGTTCCAGAAGATTCTGCACAATAGGGTTCCATACACACATGGAATCGAAACTTAGTTGTCAAGTGCATTCTAAGCTTGTTTCATAATTAATTTGTTCAATCCTGTATTATCATATTTTACTCATATACCATAGAAATCATAGAATTAGCTAACACAGTGCTATATCAGAAAACAAGCAAAGATCTTGCCTTGGAATTTTAACAACAGCGAAAATTATAATAGCGTATTACATTATCTATATTCAGTGCAGTGATATCTTAGCTGAGTCAGTAAATCACTCTTGACAAATTGTTTAAGCTGAAGAGGGGCATTAGCAGCAGAGACAAAAATAAATGTCCCTGTTACTACAGAGTTTGTTTCGTTTGTCAGACACCTGTCAGCTTAGATTTATAACTGGATTTCAGGATTTAAAATACCAGGATTGCAAAGGGTTCGAAGGTAAATATCTGGTTAATCAGGGAACGGCTGCACATTCTTATGCACTGATCTGGGAGGCAGAGAAACTGAAACTCAGTCCTTGTAAACCTAAGGGAGTGGTAGCAAAGGCTTTGAAACATTTAAACATTTATAAATGGTATACCTTTTTTTTCACACTCTTATTAGCATTAACAATGCCATTGGCACCTTGTTGTGCTGAAGATTGTCCTGCGCTTTTTTTCATTTTCTGATTCTTGGGAATCAAATTCTGATTGCCAGTTTCCCATAGTTTTCACACTCCTATGGGGATAGAAAAGTGCAGACCTGCAAATATAGTAAAAAGAACCTTGCTGCTTTACCTAACGAAACCCTGCTACTAACTGCATTCTTCAGCCCGGAGGCTTTCGTAGATCTTGCCCTAATTGTAACACATTTGACTCTGCTCTTCTGTCAAGAAGATTTTCTTGATCTGAAAATAACTTATAATGAGGAAGCCAACTGCTATCACAGACCATTACCTCCAGGACATTGCCTGCTGGTGTTAATAATGAGGAAAATCAGGAAAGGAACATTCCAATCTCACAGCTGCAGTCTAACTATTATAGAATTATGACTTGCTTGATACAGAACAAATAGGAAATGGTTTATTTTCAGTTCAGCCCCAGCTGTGAAGAATGGTTTTTGACAAACCACAATATTTATTGCATTATCAACAAACACAAACTCTTCCATAATATACAGGCAGTTAAATGGGGGATATACAAAACATATTCTCCATTCTTTAATTACCTTCTTTTAATTGTAAGGAGAAAAAAAAAACATGTTAATGTTATAGAATGATAAGCAAATACCTTGAAAGTGCTTTAGAGAACTTGGATTATATTACACGGTGGCTTGGTTCTAGTTTCATCAACTAAACCAGTGTTTTGCCCTTTTTTTTAATTGGGAGTTAATTAAAGACTGGAGTAAACACTTTAGAAATACGTTCCTATGTAGCTATTAAATGTAATTGAATTGAATAAATGTGTAATTAAATACTTCTCATTTATGCAACCCAAAATATAGCATTACCCTTTGAAATACACAGCCTAACCACTTTTATGACTAGAGCTAACGGTGTTCGGCATTAAAAAAAAAAAAAAAAAAAAAAAATCGTCAGTTACTTATCGGCACTTATTTTCAGGACCATGAAACAGGTAAAAACCAGTTAAAACAACCCTCCTACCCATGTTCCACAATATAAACTAGTATAAATCAGTATACATAAACAACTTAAACAGTAATGTATGGTAATATTAACAGCAATAAAACACAACACGTTATATTCGCTGCTTGTGACACTAGCATTAACTCGCCTGAAACTAAAGCCAGCGCCAAATGAAAGAATCGTGGAAAACAAATGCTGCACTGCACAGTCAGGTTGTCAGCTCAGTTGAAATTAACTTTGTACATCCAACCTGAAAACATCAAAACTCCCTTTTCACCAACACAGGAGCAGACATTGAGGATCGCTCTGGACGTTGCAGAACATGTAAGGAGTCTGTGTAATGTAGCCTTCTTGCAAGCATGCTTTCTTAGCAGGGGATGTTGGAAAATGGAGTTCAAAGTAAAAACAACGGGAGATTCTGCTTTTACCGGTTTTATAAAATAAATTCTGGTAACTTGAACATTAAATTCGGCAGGTATTTATTAGCTAAAATAGTTTTTTTTTTTTTTTTTTTTTTTTTTTTTTTACCAAAAACCGGAACACCTATTACACATAACTAATTTCCATCTCCAATTTAGGGTGATGCTAAATCCTAATAAAGTGCCCAGGCAGTGTATAAGGTACATTTCTGCCTCTGGTTTATATCAGGGAAAGGGACAGTCGCTTTTTCTTTTTAATAAACCAGCTCCACATTTCAGAAGGGAATGTATTTGCCATTCCTTGTTTTCATGACTTTATTCCCAGCAGAAGAATTAATGGTGATTCTGGGAAAGAAAAAAAAACACCCATTTTGGTGCTGTTCAGTCTCTTGTCTTGCAGTGAATATGACACACCACTTAAAGCAGCTGCCCTTTGAAATTCGAATCCCTCTTACTGTTTAAACAAAAGAAGATACAGAGAATTAAATATGTTATACAACTGCTACAAAGACCTTCAGCAAAACTATACTGCAGGGAGCTTGTGTTTATATAGACATTCAAAGGACTGTCTTGCTTTGATGATGTGTCTGGTTTTTGTTTATGCAACATCTGTGAAAGAGAACTATTTTGTTGCTGAATGCTGGTGACCTTTTTTCGATGGAGTTCCTTCAGGTTAAGGACTGGGGGAAGGCTTTCTCCGTCACTTATTGTCGTAAATGACAGTAACATAACGGAGAATTCTTTTTTTCAGTGTCCTGTGCACATTTAATACAGCATTCAGTGGCAGAAAAAAATGATTGACGCTATTACAATGTATTCAGAAAAGTAGAACATAAATTGTTTATGACTGTTGGTGCTGATGTATTTACCCCAGGTCTTCATTAATTTATTGTTGTTACAAAATAAAAAAAACACGATTCTGATTACCTGTTTACAAGATGGCCCTGGTTCTTACTTCTACAGTATCAGACCCTTTCTAGTCTGGGTTACACATGTCTATGACATGCAACTAGAGCAGAAGATCAAAAACAAACCACGCAGAATGATTGCAAAACACGTCATAAAAAAGTTAGAATGGACTGTGAAAGCAACTTGCTCTTTAAAACATATTCTTAGTGGGGGGCTCTAATACTGGACATGCAGACCAATGTGTAGGAGAGAGCTGCACCTTGGTGTTTTCAGAGACTTTTCATAGAGATGGCAATTTGATTTTCACTCATAATTATAATCCTTTTAGTTATTGCTTGGCAGGACAATAGAGATGGAGTTTCAAGAGTCATTGAGAAGTCCCTAGCTTTAGCTCTCCAGCACTCCTGCCCTTTGCTTCAAAGAGCTTGGCATATAAAGGCCTCCTCATCAAGGGTGACATCTAACAAGGGCTAATCCTCAATCCTGTCTTGAAAAACTGCATTTTTTTTTCAGAGTGCTGCGTAGGAACCGAATAAGAACGCTTGAAGAAGACACATTTTCTGCCATGCACAAGCTCATAGAATTGTAAGTCTTGGAGACAGTTTTTCAATTTTGGTAACCTTATCAGTCCATTAAATAAAACATTAAAAAATAATTATAAATAATAAAAATAGGTTAGAGGCTTCTTTGCAGTGCATTCTGGATAATTCTCTCGCTGTGTTCTCTTTTATTGGACGAAGACAGCTTCTTCTTTCCACTTGAGTGCATGCCAGGGATATTATGCAGAGGACAGTTTAATTGTCTAAACACGCCTCTAATTTTAGTACTTTGTGCTAAGTTAATTGTTTTTGCCTGGCAGCTCCTTTCAGGCCAAAAGATGACATCCTATCCAATCCTATCATTCCCTGAAATAAATATTCAAACGCTTTATCAAGTGTCACCCCGATTATTCAATTGTGATTTTGTTAAGTTTTTTTAAAAAGCTTTTACAGAGGATTTTACATGTTCCTTTAAAAACTAATTAAAACGTGAAGTAATTGAGTCTAGTAGTGAATTCGATCCTATACCTATTACTTTTTTGTACTGTTAATTTATTTTATTCAGAGACTTGTCCGTCAATAGAATTCAAGAGCTTCCGTCTTCTTTATTCCGAAACCTACAAAGTCTGAGGCAGCTGTAAGTATCTGTACCTGTATATCATTTAAATAAAACAACAAAAAGCTCCAAATCCTCTCTACGTGTGGCAGAAAGCAGACAATGCCACAGGGTGTTTTGATCAGACATCTGTAACCTGTATATAATGTGTATAGTATGTGCTGATTTTACTAGACAAAAGCTTTAGAGTTACAAGCTTGCATCAGATGAATGGGGATTACTGTTTTTCCAAGGATTAGACCCTTTATAAACCTGGATGTTTTGCTTTTAAATAAATGTATAGTCTTGGCGGTGTGTCATTATCCAGGTTAATACTCTATTGAATGAAGGGTAGGCTTTCTGGTACATATCGTTTCTGTTGATTTTTAATCAGTTTGAGATAACCTGTTCTTAATAGCACATGTTTTTATTTGTTTGTTTGTTTATTGTGGTGTACCATTAGCTATTACAAGCAATACCACTGTCTGCAAAACAAAATTGAACTACAGAAGCAGTCAGTACTAGAGAAGTTCAATGATACCATCAAAGAGATACATTGAGAAATACTGTCAATGTGAATTTCCCTTCCTCTTGCATATCCTTAACATGGTATTTTTCAGGAATATTTCACACAACCCTCTGTCTCAAATCCACGACGATCAGTTTGACAGCCTCTTTCATTTGCAGTCACTGTAAGTACTTTGGAGTTGAATTTTAATTATAGCCATGCAAGGACTGAGAGCACAGAGAAAGGAATAGCTAGGAGGTGGAGCTTTGAAGAAACATCACATTTTATCCCTGATTTTGACTGAGTGGGCTTTTCATTTTTAAAAGGAAAAAAATAAAGAAAACAGGAAGTATTTTTCATTAGCTGCCAGTAAAAATCTGTCTTGGTTTTAGCATCTGTAGTTAAGTCATGAAGAGACTCTTTCAATCTAGCTTCCTTGTCTTGTTCTTAAATGTAGAGCTTTTAATGTGTACAGGTGCAGCTACATGTAGTTGCATTGCATTTACAGGTTACTAATATTTAGTGTATTCTGAAATGTATCACTTGACTTTCCATTAAAGTTAAACTTTAGACTAGACAATGCATATAATACAGCCGAAAAGAGCTGTGTGCATGTGATTTGTTTTCAGTGTGTAACACTACGTGCTTATACAGGGGATGATTAATGACTTGCTGTGTTTTTTTCTCTTTATTTCCTTTCCAGAAGTATAGAGGGAATAGAAATTCAAAACATGCACCATCGAATGTTTAAAAATCTGGGAAACCTTTCACACATGTAAGTATAATAATTCTCCTCGACCTCTCTGCTGCCTTTGACACTGTCAATCACTCTATTCTACTATCCTCTCTCGCTGACCTGGGAATCTCTGGCACTGCTCTGGCCTGGTTCTCCTCCTACCTCTCCAACCGCACTTACCAAGTAACCTGGCGTGGAACAACCTCCACACCTCGCCCTCTCTCAACAGGAGTCCCCCAAGGTTCAGTCTTGGGTCCTCTCCTGTTCTCTCTCTACACCCACTCCCTGGGCCCCCTCATCGCATCCTATGGTTTCTCATACCATTTCTATGCTGATGATGCTCAGATTTTCCTCTCCTTCCCCACATCTGACTCCACCGTCCCCTCCCGTATACCTACCTGTCTGTCTGCTATCTCCTCCTGGATGCACTTGCATCACCTCAAACTCAACCTCTCTAAATCTGACCTCCTGTTCATTCCCTCCTCCCCCTCCTCTGATCTCTCTATCTCCATTCCTCTGGAATCTACCACACTCTCTCCCTCCTCCTCAGCTAAGACCCTCGGAGTCACCCTGGACCCCTGCCTCTCTTATTCCCAGCACATTTCCACTCTGGCACGCACTTGCTGATTCTTCCTGAGCAACATACGAAGAATCCGACCCTTCCTCACCAACTACGCCACCCAGCTCCTGGTCCAGGCACTGGTACTCTCCAGCCTAGACTACTCCAACTCCCTCCTGGCTGGCCTCCCTGCGTCCGCCACCCATCCGCTCCAGCTCATCCAGAACTCTGCTGCTCGCCTGGTGTTCTCTCTGCCTCGCTTCTCCCATGCAACTCCACTGCTCCGCTCACTCCACTGGCTCCCGATCACCGCTCGCATCCAGTTCAAGACTCTTGTACTAACCTACAGATGCCTTGACCAGACTGCACCCAGCTACCTTCAGACCCTCATCTCTCCCTACACCCCCACTCGAGCTCTCTGATGCTCCTGCACTAGAAGACTGGCTCTACCTCCTTTACGCTCCCCTGCCTCCAGAGCCCGCTCCTTCTCCACCCTCGCCCCGCAGTGGTGGAATGACCTTCCTACAGATGTCAGGACTGCCCAGTCTCTGACCACATCCTGGCGCCTCCTCAAGACTCACCTCTTCAGACAGCACCTGTAATCTTCAGACAGCACCTGACAATTCCTCTTTTTTTCCCCTCTGGACACTTATCACTCTTCCTTAAATGCGCTTTACTTGCTCTTATCTGCCCCCTATTTTACTGCATTTAATCCTGTACTTTAGAGTACTGTAATCTGTCAAGTGTTATTTAATCTGTAGTATTTTGTATTGAATTATATCCTAATGTAACTATCACTGACACTGTTATCTGCTCCGTTATTGAATCGTATTTTGTCATACTTGTACTTGCTAGAACCAAAGTCATTGTATTTATCTTGCTCTTAATTGTATTATTACTTGTACTGTGATTCTTGAAATGTTTTTTTGTTTACGACTGTAAGTCGCCCTGGATAAGGGTGTCTGCTAATAAATAAATAATAATAATAATAACAATAATAATAATAATAATAATATAAAACGGTGACAAATTTGATTCTTGTTACAATACAGTAAAGCAGATTTGATAACACTTTACATGAAGTGCCTATAATTACCTGGTATACAGGACTTACATTTAATACAGAAGCATCATTTTAAAAGAAGTAGTTGTCCAATGTTGTTTGTTTTTTACGATTCGTCACCTCCAGCTGTAAATCACTCTCAATTATGCATGCAGCTTCGTAGCCAATTTTAAAACGCGGGATACAACAGATTTTGAGATGCCAAACTTCTCTGCAGTGCTACCCGTACTTGCTTAGCACCGGGTTCACGTAGTGCCTCCAGAATCCGAACTGTATCGGCTATAAAAAGCTCTACATGTTTTTAAGTCATTGTAATATACTCACAGGACAAGAGTAATTGAAAACTGAATTTTTATTGTTTAACACTCAGACCAACATGTCTGTTCACTCATTGATGACTGTCGTTAAACCTTGCTGTCTGTTTACGATAACTATTGCGACAGTTCTCAAAGTGATAGCAGTTCGGAACCACCGCTGTAATGCGACACTAAACATAACAGCCATGATGACAGATGTCAATCAGAGGGTTAGGGTTAGGAATTAGGATTAAGGTTAAAGATTTGGGGTATGTCATGCAAAACTATGCATAATAACATTGTAATTATGTGTCAATAAAGATGTATTCACTAAGTGACTACTATGTAAAGACACTGTAATTGTTTTTACCCAAACAAAACGAACTGTCTTTTTTTCCTCCTGATCCTGTTCAGATATTTTAAGAAGTTTGAGTACTGTCGCTATTCTCCGAACGTGCGCAGCTGCAAGCCCAACACAGATGGCATCTCCTCTTTCGAGAACCTGCTGGCTAATATCATCCTGCGAGTGTTTGTCTGGGTGGTGGCCTGCATCACCTGCTTTGGGAATGTGTTCGTGATCAGCCTGAGGTCCTGCATCACTACAGAGAACAGGCACCACACCATGTCTATCAAGTCTTTGTGCTGTGAGTATACACAACACATTCTGCACTATTGCGGATGTCAGGAAAGCAAGAAGGGCAGTGAGATGAGATTGCAGATCATTGCACAGGATCAGAGTTGAGTTTAGGAGAGTGTGCAGCTTCCATATATATATATATATATATATATATATATATATATATACACACAGTATGTTATGTGAAAATTGCAGAAGCAGGGTTACTTGAATGAACACAGCATCCCTAATAAAAGTCAACCCTGGTAAATTTGGATGGTATTTTTGCAGTTTTCCCATAGTTTACCATGGTTTGCCATGTTTGTTTTTAATATGCTTTACAATCCTTACCTGTACTTTACCATGCTTTCACAATGCTTTTACTGCAGTAAACTTTTATAAGGAGTGTACAGCATTTCGTATACTGACGCAAGACTGGTGCAAGCTGCAGCAAAGAGCAAGCCACCTCGTGTGTTCTGTTTGAATCCCAGGCGCAGACTGCTTGATGGGGGTCTACCTCTTCTTCATTGGCGCGTTTGACATCAAGTACTATGGGGAGTACAACCGTCACGCCCAGAACTGGATGGAAAGCACACAGTGCCAGCTCATCGGTTCCCTGGCCATGCTGTCCACTGAAGTATCAGTCATGCTGCTGACGTACATGACCCTGGAGAAGTACCTCTGTATAGTCTTCCCCTTCAGTAACTACCGCGCCGGGAAGAAGCAGACCCTCTCCACCCTCATCGCTATCTGGCTGCTGGGCTTCATCATTGCGGTGATCCCTTTCTGGGACAAGGACTCCTTCGGGAACTACTACGGGAGGAACGGAGTCTGCTTCCCCCTCCACTCCGACCGGACTGAGAAACCTGGAGCCAGGAGCTATTCCACTGGGATATTTCTTGGTAAGAAAGATGCAAATCAAGGTATATTGCATAGCAGTTTGAGCCATTCCAGATTTTCCTGCAAGCCTTACATCTACAAAAGCCCTGTGGTGAGTCTTATTAAGCACCCACTAAAATCTGCAAATACCCTGCTTGCTTTGCAGTTATTCTCTGCATGGAAAGGCAACGGCTTAACTGGGCAGTAAACTAAACAGGTGCTTTAATTTGTAGAAGTATGTTGTACAAAGCATGTTGTGCAAAACAACAAGAGAAATCGGATCTTGGAACCACATTCATTTTGGTGGTTGGGGTCTCTCTGAGTTTAGCCTTTCGCATCGTAGGGAATGGTTGCAGTAATAAAGGAAACAAACCTATCTGTTTAAACTGGTGCTGCTCGTTTATTGCAAGCTAAAGCTCCCTCTGTCTATGGATTTGTCCGTCATCTCTTCTTGATTGACTCTGAGACACAGGGTCAGAATAGCGCAGCTTTATCAACCAATAGTTTAAATGAAATGCAGTAACAATGGGCTTTACTGCTTTTATCTCTCCCTGAAGGTATGGATTTACAGTGACTCGGGGATAAAGCCTGGAAGGAAACACTACCTTCATATTTATTGCATGGTTTTCAAGTGTTTTGTGACATTTTATGCATGTATTTTGTGCACATAAAGATTGCTGCTCCATAATGGGTCACTGTCATCTTTTACCAAGTAAATGACAACAAATGCTCTATTTTTAAAGAAATAAATAATCCCTATGTGTTTTTTTGTTGTTGTTGTTGTTTAGAATCCAGCATTTTGAAATCCCCAGAAGGCTTAATGTATAAAGACATTCTGAAGATTTGAAAATCTTCTGAAATGTTGCTGTTTTGTTTTTTTGTTTTTTTAAAGGGAAGTTTGGCCCCATTTGTTTTATAGATAGGAGAACTGCAAACATTAAATTCAATTTAAATTGCAGTCTCTCTACCTTCTTAAATACACATGATGTTGTTCTCTGTGCACATTGACATCCCAAAGATTAATCAGATCAGGTACAACCCTGTTCATTTTTGAGTCATTCTCTCTGCCTTTCAATCCACCCAAGGTTGTAGAGAATTGCCACACAAACACAAACCTCAACGGTACAAAGTAAAAAGATCCTTAAAAGGAGCTTGTTAGACAGACTTGTGGCTACAACACAAAGAGCCTGTAGTAGCCTCCCAGGTTTTAAACATGGGGGACAGACACCAGAGACCACTCTCTTGGAAATCTTCTTAAGAAACAAATTTGAGAAAACAAAAGTGTTGATGGGATGATGGGAATATTGAAAATTCTTCTACAGCATTTTACTCTGATGTGACCTTTGTGAGAAAATCTTAGACGAAAGGGCAGGGGGCAGGGGCAGCATTCTGTCCACTTCTATCCCATAATAGTCATTGGGAGCAATGGGTAGATTCAGTAACAGTGTGTTAGACCTCTGCATTAGTTGGGTCTCTGCTCTGGCTCCAGTCTTGAGGGCTGCTGCAGAAACAGTTCCTAAGGCTGTAGGAAAAGTTAGAGATGATAAAAGACCATTCAGCCCATCAAGACTTGTCCTGTTTAAGCACTGTGCTTCACCTCTGGCAGAGTGGCTTCTATACACTGGCTGGAAGTCTGCGAGGACTTCGCAGGGGTTTGAAACATCGCCCCGGTAATACTAATTCCTGACTCAATACCAGAATGCAGTCTGGTGCTAGAGAGTTTCAATAGTAAGATATAGTGTATTCTTTATTCTGAAAGGAGAGAGTGAAAAAACTAACAAGCAAGAAACATCCCTGCTCGTGAGGCAGTTGAATTAACATTCAAAGAAAAGCCTACTGAAATTCAGAGTGCTACTGAGCTCAAAGGGTAGAAAAAAACAAGCAAATTCCTTTTGCTTTTCTGTGTGTGGTGTGTGTCCTTGCAACAAGTCTTAAAGGTGATATGGGCTCAAGGTTTATAAAAAAATAAAAACCCTGCACTTGTTTTTTGTTGCCGTTGAATACTGAAGGTATGTGTGATCCTCCAGGTCAATGATGCCCATAAAGTGATGCTAGCATTAAAAGAAGACTGGCGTGCCTCTCTCAGCAGTTAACCCAAGCCTTTCCGTTTTTCAGGCTTGAACCTGTTTGCCTTCATCACCATAGTCTTCTCCTACACCAGCATGTTTTATTCAATTCGGAAAACTGGAGCCCAGACGGCTGAGCGGAGCGTCTTCCACCGAGAGGTGGCCATCGCCAAGCGCTTCTTCTTCATCGTGTTCACCGACGCCCTCTGCTGGATTCCTATATTTCTGCTCAAAATCCTCTCGCTGTTGCAGGTGGAAATACCAGGTAGGTGTGCTGTTTAATTCACTGTGCTGGTTTAGCCTGCAGCTCTCATTAGACAATGGAATTAAGGGGAGGTCACTTAACAAAATACAAGACCAATTATCTTGCATGAAATCTGTATAACGTATGTATTTCTACAGGGTCAAAATGCACAATGGGACACATTTTAAAGCTAGCAGCCCCACTCGTTCAGCAAAGCAGTATTTGACATCTCCTGTGTACTTAACATGACTAATATCAGCAGTCCCTTTACAAACAAGAAAAAAAGAAACTTGCTGCTACTCATCAACTTTACAAGCAGTGCCCTATTTCTCATCTTGAATTTTGCCGATAAGTTAAACTAATGACAGCTATAGTGTTAAATAAAATATTGCAAATAATGCCATTCTGTAAGTGTTGATAAAAGTGTACCATGGATTCTTACCCTGGATTTCTGCTTGTCGTGCACAGTGCAATATGAATCTCGTCTCTATTTTTTGACCAGGTACCATAACCTCCTGGGTGGTGATCTTCATCCTGCCAATCAACAGTGCGCTGAACCCCATCCTGTACAGCATCACCACCACTTCCTTTCAGGAGAGACTCAAGCACTGCCTGCAGACGAAATGGCAGCAGCTGGGAGTCAAAGATCATCGGCAAAGCATTGCTATGTCAACCATAAAGACAGCAACGTCGTGACGCATCTCACAGCATCGGGGCGGGGCTACACACCGCTCCTGTAAACTCACCGTGGATCCCAAGATGTAACTGAATTGAGTTTGGCCTTTTGCCTCCCCCAATTCTCGATCGCTGCCATTGTCGTCAGCTCATTTTCAACAGTGTTGACAGTGTACAGCACACTGCTGGAGCACCTTGAACTCATTCCAAGATTTTGCGTTGCAGACAGCTTTGCTTATTTGCGTGGAACCAGAATTGGGAGGTGGCTGTAAAGCTAGCCAGGCTTTTAATTGCTACAGCATTTAAATAGAGTTGTTCTCTGTGTTCATGAGTTACTCCCCTCCATGGCCTCTCAATTCACAATCACAAATTGTAGAAATACATTTATATTCCTGATTCTTGTGGCAAAAAAAACAAAACAAAAACAACACCACTCTTTCACTGCACTTGTGTTTCTATATTGTGAACACAACACTCTTCCGGTATCTATAATATGAATACATTTTCTTTGCTTTTTCACTGCCTCTTTGGGGTTTGTAAACTAGATTCTTTATTTACAGTAGATTAATTACAAATGAAATGAAAAGGTCGACAGAAGGGCAAGAGTATTTGCACATCATTTTCGAAATCTATGGCAGTGTGTTTTTTATAGGGAGAACTCAACTTCTCAGTTACTCTCGTCACTGCCTAGCCAAGTTGGAGCTGTTCAAATGCTACCTCCTAGTGGCAATCAAAGGGAACTGCAACACATGATCACAGAAAGTTAAAGTCATCAGCTGAGATTCCAAAGTGTGCCATTTCAGCAAAACCAGTGAGAAAAAACAACACAGAATGACCGGGCTGGCGATGAACTAGGAAGGAAGCTGCAATTTTGGTTCCTCTATTTCAAATACGAGAGGTCGGCAGGAAACATTTGCTTCTCTTCACAAACGAACCCTGCTGTGTCATCTAGCTTCTGTCTTACAAACCTCTACCTCATCAAAAAGCTATTCAAACAAGAACTACTGCGTGCTGTCCTTCCACATGATTGTGAATGGTGAGGACAACATAGCAATGCCAAGGCAAGTAAGAGACACTTTGAGTTTTATAGATCTGTGGACAGGCTCCCCACGAGAAGTGGCATCTTGATGTATATATAGGAGGTCCTGGGGTTTCAGGAATAAATACACTTTCACATTGTGAGGAACTTCTCTTTGCCTGGGACGAGTCGAACCCAGGGTCAGGGCTTCGAAGCACTACTGATAGAGCTGGGCTCCCTCACGTCTTATACACAGAACCACATCATCACACAGTGCAAATATACAGTACGCTGGGAACAATCAACATGCTAAACCATACCAAAATCTATATATTCAATGTAAAGCTACATGTAATGATAAAACTATCCAACTTCACAATACATATATATACACACACACCACAGTCAACCATGGAGAATGCCAGTTTACTCTTGTTGTAACAGAAGGAATCTTGTATTTGGAATTTCAGCCAGAAGCAATAGAGGTATCTATTTGTGTTGATAATCCATCAGTTAACAAATCAGACAATGATTTGTACTATGGGTACAGTAGCAATCAGGGAGTATTTGCTTACAGTGCACGGTATCCTGCCCTGTGACATACCGATGCAGACTGTAAGCAGAAATGTACCCGGTGACAAGGTGTAGGAGGGTTTTGCTAAAACTAAACGACAGTGGGGAGTAGTACAGGCAGGGGCTGAATACCACAGGGTCGATGCTGAGGAATTGAAATTCCAGATACAGGATTGTATATATGCTGCTGAATGCCGAAAATGTCATTGTTTTGCACAATGTCTGTACAGATGACAATTATACAAACAATGCTACTGCAGATGCCAGTGTTCTCTACTGTAATTATTTTAAAAATAACTAATCAACTACATTTCACAGCCATACTCTGGGCAATATATACCATACATTGTGGATTGTGGTTGTATACATGGCACATACCGTTATGGACGGATGCTACAGCTTTATGTCATTTACATTAATTTTGTTTCTTTCTTTTAATTGTTTTTAGCACACAAATACTGTACAACATATGGCACCCGTTTGGCTATTTTATTTTATTTTTAACAAAAGGAACTTATCAGTGTGTGTCATTATTGTATTAAATGTTAAAAAAAGAAAGGTTATTAAAACTGTTCACAGCACAGCAAAAGCAAACACAATGAAGATATTTTCAATAAAATGTTACATTCAATAAAATGTTTTCTAGGCAGACCTGTTTTTTTTTTTGTTTGCTTGTTTCCAATATGCTTGACGCAGCAACAGAATGGAATTAAAAAGTCTGGTAACCATTGCATAAATCTTCACATAGAGACACTGATACACTCCGATACAAGAGACGTCTTTCCTCATCTTTTAATGTGAACAATACTGCTAAATACCTGCATGTATAATGGACGAGGCAATGCAAGGAGTATCCCTTTTGTAAACATTAGGTTTATTGTTAAGCTGCGTACATTCAAGGCCACAGAATATATACAGGTAGCAGGAAAGCTCGTTCAAAAAGTGAAATGTCTGAAACATAAATAAAATACTTAATTATTTATTATTTAAAATAAAAATAACCTGTGTCATGACTAGCCTATTATTGGCAGTTTTATGTAATTATAGAATACAAAATCATATATTATCTGTTTGATAAGCAGTAGCAAAAAAAGGTTACAAAGAGCTATTAGACATGAATACATGTATTAGTTTTATACAGGGAATGTAATACTTGTCAGTCACAGGCACTGTTGTTTTAAAGATTCACACACGTTTAAAAACACGTTGAAACCACTGTTGTAGGTCCCTTTTGGGATTTTCTTCATAAACTTTCTAAAATGAAAATTTGGAAACATTAGCTGCCGTACAAGGTAGAGCACAGAAATAAGAGTTATCCCATAAAAAAAAAAAAAAATTCAAGGCATCAAGCCCTGAAATATAACAATGTAACTTTACACACACACACACACACACACACACACACACACACACACACACCATAATGCAGAGCAGAAACATCCTTGCGTTTTCTTCTCAAAAACGTTGAAATCTGACTTTGTCGTCAACATAAGATGGGGAGGAAAAGAAACCGGGCATTCTATAAGACCAAGACAAGAAGTTTTCCTTTTCCAGTGTTAAAAAAATTAAATTGAGTATGGTGCAATAACCTTACAAAGACTGACAGTTTTGGCGTTTCTAGCTAAAATCTCTCTGCTTTAAAATTAAAATGAATTCTGAACCCCTTCCCAACCAGGTTTCAGCTTCTACTGTGTGGTACAGTTTCACATTATGCAGATATTTTACAAGAATCATAAGATAGCAGTGTTACATATTACACATAATGCCCAACACACTAAAACAAATAAAACTGCACTGTTTGCAAATTACGGCAGGAGGGTTCTACAGCAGTAACATAAATATGCACATACATCTTATATGGAATACTCAAAGCGCATCAAGGCATTTTTTTTAATTATAATTATTTTATTTACACTAACAGTATTCCATCTTGAACCAGACCGGCACATGGTGGGAGAGTTTTAGCGATTTCATGACAATATTACCTGGCATGAAATAAAAAATAGCCCAAAGGTATTGGAATTACATTGAGTAACAGCACAGAACACCTGCTACCCACTGGGAGAAAGACAGCTTTAAAAGACGACATGAGAGATCACATTCGTTTTTGTTCCTTAGAAGGGCTGCCTCGGATAACCTTTGTCAAAAGAACAAGTCAATTCCTAATTTAAAAAAAAAAGAAAAAAGCAAAGCAACAGCCATTAAAGCTACAGTAACACTTAAAACAATAATAATAATAATAATAATAATAATAATAATAATAATAATAATAATAATAATAATCAAGAAACCATGGTGACGAACATAAACGTTTTTTTTTTTTTCAATTCCCGGTATCCACAGTAATATTAATGTTACCATGTGTTAAGCTAATACTTTAGTAAAAGACCTTGCAGCTATAGTAAATGCAAAAAAATGAAATACAATACTCTGTTGTGTAATGGTGCTTTCCTTTAATTTGTCGTGGATAGTGGTGTTCTCAGTGATATGATAAATGGCCAAGTTACTGTAACTTTAAATCTGTAGCCCCCAACATTTTTTTTTAAATAACAATATGTTTACATTTTACAGTCAGTCAGTCATACCGTCAACCAGCGCCTTTGAACAAATCAATTTCTAGGCAGTTTAACAAAATGACCAACATATATAAATATATTAAAACTACACATACATTGTATTATGGTCTAGTGAAGATGAAATGCAATTAATGCATTTTTTTGTGATAATAAAATAAAATCTAACCTCCCTGGTACATTGTGCAGTCAGAAAACCCTTTCCCTCTCATGTGTCCCTTTCATTATTATTATTATTATTATTATTATTATTATTATTATTATTACTATTATTAATGACCTGCATGTAAGCGTATGGTGCACAAGCAGAACAGAATTATTTTCAGAGGCTCATTCTAAGATTTTTGCTATGACTGTGAAATGTGCAACAGCACTGGCTAAACCTGTACTAAATAGTTCATTATGCAGACATTTGTACACAAACGCATGCCTGAAAACGAACAGCGTTAAAAAAGGGTCATTTTGACTCCCTGCCTAGTCCACTAGGTAATGTGACACATCAATAACAATGGACAATATTCTATCTTCTTTTTGCCAAAATGATGGCAGTCCCATTAAACATTACTGATTAAAGCACTCCTACTGGTGTTTAGTTCAACAAAAAGGTGCTTTAACAAAATAGTATAGCATCTTATTTACAATTAAGAAATCTAAACAATGTTTCACGTTTGTACAGTGCAGTCATATATGAAAAAGGGGATTAGCCTCATTAGTTTCCGCAGCCATGCGGCAATGAGTTACAATGTGCATTGCAGCAAGTTAATAACCCCTCCTGAGTTTAGAAAACTAGCCTGCAAAAACAAACAACATTATTCAATTTGGTACGAGTAAATGTATGTACACGTGTTTAATGCCTGGTGATAATCCGACAAGCAGGCATAGCAGCAAAAAGAAAAAAAAAAACATTCCATTAGATAAATGTTGCCATTTTTTTTTTCCTTTTTCAAATTACCCATCTTATAGGCCTTTTGTGAAATACCTTGAGTGATATCCACAAGCGTTCCCTGAAAATGGATCCTCATCTAAAACACATTTCCCTCCCTTTTCAGTATTTCTTTCAATACCCCTGTTCTCTTTCTGATTGCCATCCAACAATGGCGCAGCACTGGCTGCCTAATGTGTGCCGACACAGACATGGTATAGAATTTCCTTGCAACGCACTGTGCGTGTTCTACTGCCCTTCCTGTAGTCCTGGGACTTCGCTTTATCCCCACTGCTCTCGTCACATGATGCAGCTGTTACTCTGCATTGCTTACGTCACAAAAAGAATACTACAGCTTATTTAAAAGTGGAAATCCCAAACCACATCCAAACCCATTCTGCGTCCCAAGGCCCCAACACAAAACCATCTCATGTTTGTCTTGCTGCTGTAATGCCTGACCTCTTTGACTGTGTCACGGTCCTGTACAGACATCAGTTATTAACCATCTATTTTGTTTTTGTGCAGGCCGCTAGACATTTCAAGCGTGTTAATTTGCCTCACTTGTAACTTTTCTCTGATACCCAGGTAACTCTTTTCCTTTCATGAAACACAATTTTAAAAACTCAAATTGGATCATGCCTCCAACTAGCCTTCAACCATGCATTTTTCTATTATACAGTGGCTGCATTTCCTCTGTCAGACAGAACTTAAATGAGTCCCTGTGTATTGTGAAGGTGATCCGGGCTGTGTAGACCTTTACTGATCCTCAGAAGCAGGAATCCTGGAGACGCTCTACAGCTTCGTTTCAGGCCCCCGCGCTGTTAACACAGGGAAAGAGTCTCGTATCCTAGCAACCTCCACTGCGCAGAGATGTCCAAACACCTTGTTATACCATTCAGGAGAGCGGCCCCTGAAAACAGAACAAAACAATGTAAATGACATATGAGGCTAGGTAAGCAACCACAAGGCAATCGATACAATAGGGAGGGATGAATAAAAAAAAATCTAGGAGTACTCAATTTGTTGTAGCAGAAATGTGTCATCAAAAATAATTCTGAAGCTAGCTAACAACTTTAGATACTCAAAATGTGACACCACGCAAGCGGGAGCACAGGTCTTGTATTTGTTTTCTGCTCACCTGAGGTCGGCACGGCAGACGTGCGTCAGTCTGGAGCGGCCCATCCCGCAGGGTTCGATGAGGTACCTGGAGCTCAGGAGCAGCGCGCGCACGCCGCCTTCCAGCTGCACCTTGTCGTGTTCCACCGAGGCGCACACGAGCACACACGCCCCCTTCGGAAGATCACTGTGCCACTTTCTGAACCAGATAACAAAACCCAGTCAGAACGCAGCAGAGCACAGGAGAGGTTGCAGGACATGACACAGGTTATATATCTCCTTCATTCAGTGCACACAATTGTATCATCTTAACCCTAAACCTCTGTGTATCTATTGTATAATGCATATATGGCAGGGCTACTTCCCGAACTCCATAGAGCTCACACAAACTGTTTTAATGTTTCTAAAAATGTAATTCAACATGTGTGACCAAAGAGGATATTGTAGACCAGCACTGTGGTATTTACTATTGGGTATATACAGACCCATAACCAGCTACTCCAGTGTTTAATATAAATTCAACAGATTTTTTTTATTCTATTTATTATGATTAATTGCAGCCACGTGCAGTACTCCACCTTAACACGATGAAATCCCTTCTCGGATGAGGTGCCATGCTGTCTGTGACGTAGTGATAGATTTCAGTGTTCTTGTCCAGGGCCTCAATCACCCTTCCGTGCAGTAAATCGTCATCCCATAGGTGGCGCTCTCTCAGCACTCTGTGCAGCACTGTGAGTGGTGGAGCCTCGATTTCCGTGGAGACCTTCCACAGACGAATGGGGTGCCCGTCCCCAACCTGTGAAGGTGAGCAACGCAGGTGAGGCACTTCACATCTTATGAATGTCTTAAGAATAACCTTTACCAAAGCCACAAACATTCACAGGATTAGTTATTTCATTCACAGTCTAAAGCAACCATTGAAGGCCCTTTTGGGTTGTCTTTAGAGACTTATCACAGGTCAGACAAGGTCACAACTGCAAAGTCATCATGCAGATAATCCAGTAGCCTGGAAAGATTGTTGAAACCTATAGTACAAAACACATATGACCGCTGTTGCACTAATCCCCAAACCATCCTTTTGCAGGTGGATTTAGCAGCACAATAGACTTGTCTGTCAAGTCTGAATCGCTGGAAACAGGATAACTCGCTGTCAAAAGCCCATTTTAGCGTGGTACTGGAGGCAGCAAACAGCCAAGGTTTACCGTGGCACTACATCAAAAACAATGATGCGAAGCTAGGAGACGACAGTTAACATCATTAGTTACAAATTCCTTCTTGAAAGTGCCTGCGGGACAATAGTTAATTCAATTAATTTAAATTCAATTAAATTAAATGTGACAGATAAAAGCTTTACAGTATTCTGACAGGTAAAAAAAAAAAAAAAAAACACTTAGCAGAGCAGTTCATATCCACAAACCTTTTTGTATGATAATTCGGTGCTCTCAGGTCCTGGTGTGGTAATCCAGCCTTTAAACTTCTCCATCGATTCTCGTAACAGACCCTGGACACTGTCCTCCAGGAAGGCCCGATAATCCCTGGGCTCACCTAGCAGACTCCTGCTGAACCCCTCCAGGGGAAGTGGGTGGGCGTCTGCGGCTACATAGGAGTTTCGGGACTGCAACATCATGTCATGGGGGATCTATGCAAGAGAAACCAAACACAAATGCACACAGTGAGTCTGCTTTAAAGACAAAGAGGAAACTACCAATGAATCCCCTGGTAGTATGATGTAAGGGGAGTGTGTCACATCAGAGCAAACGATTCGTAACAATGAAATTAACTGAAATTGCAAAAAAAAGAGCCAAACCGTAGATATGGTCCAGAGGTTAAAATCAATGTGGCAGTGGAAGGTTTTTTTTTTTTTTTTTTTAATCATAGAATACAGATTGCAAAGTTTCACGAAAGGAAAAGAGGTAACTGGGTATCACAAAAAAAAGTTACAAGTAGGGCGAATTAACACACTTGAAATGTCTAATAGCTTGCACAAGAAAAAACTAAATCAATGGTTAATAAGTGATGTCTATAGGAGGACTGAGACACGGTCAAAGAGGCTGTTTTACCTGGAACAGCTTTTTGCACTCGATGATCATGTGAGTGAGTCCCTGGGTGGCTGCCATGTTCTCATTCAGGTCCTTCTGATCAGGCTTCCCTGCAGCCCCCCTCCTGTGTATCAATCTGATAGAATAAGACATCAGACTTTAGTGATCAAGTCTCCCACACACACACACTCACAGTCTACAATACAGGCATTCAGCACAAACATATCACAACACAGAGTGTCTTCTAGGTATCTATCAGACTTCACTCTTTTAAAACACTGGGTGGGAAGGTATTATTTTGAACTAAATACAGCACTCTAAAATGGCAGAAGGCCCTTCACAAGGCTTGATCACAAGGTTTACTTGTCAAGTACCAGACTTCAGACAGTGTGAAAGACAGAGGGAATACAGACACGCCGATTATTCCCCTCTGTTCGATGCTTAACTGAGATTATGGTGCGAGAAAGAACATTGCAGCTTTTTCCTCCTAAAGGACAGGAGTCTGCTTAACAAGATAACACGACAATTGTCCCCAGCAGCAGTGGAGTTACAAACCTTCATCTGACAGCAAGGGCTTTCAGCAATAACACACTAACTGTATATCCTACCCACCCCGGGTACACCCTAGTGCTGCTCCCCAGAGAAAATAAGTGTACACTGACGCACGCACACACACACGCGCACGCACACACGCACACGCACGCACGCACGCACACATGCATGGTACCAGAAGAGAGTACAGGATAAGCAGCTCTGCACAGTCCTCGTTAACAGTCCAGTTTTAATACAGATACATTCAAATTGAAGCAGTGTTTTCAGTTCCTAAAATCCAGCCTATGGAACTTCCTACCAAGAGAAACATATGATTCTGACTTCATTCAGTTCCCTTAAGTTTTCTTTTTATTTTATCCTTCTTTCAGCAATCCCTAATACCTCTTACAATGGGATTCGTGTCATGAAAGGAGCAGCCGAAATACAATGGTCCCATTTCATTTTATAGCCTCACAAGCAGAAGATAAAATGACAAAGAATAGAAAGAACGATTCTCGTAGGCCGAGAGATATGGCGGTCCATGTAGATTTCTAATTAATACTAAGCACTTCAGATCAAAAACCCCTGGTCTGAGACAGCATTCACTCACATAATAACATGAAGAGTCTTATAAAAATAAGTCATTCTTCATTTAAACCCAATTCACCTCTGGTCCAGGGGTCCTTACCTGGGGGAGGTGCTCTCTTTCTTGGACACGTTGAGGTGGAAGATGGAGGGGGCCAGGCACACGGCCAGGTTTCCGGGGGTCATCTGGTTGTCCTGGGCGGAGGCGATGTCGCTCAGGAAGTACAGCAGGGTCTGCAGCACCTCCCGGTTCTCGTCTGGCAGGAGGATGACGGCCGCCTGCACAGCCTGCAAACGCTGCTCCTTCGGGACACCTGAGAGGCAGAGGGAACCGAAGATTTGCATACGGTGCTGCTTGGCCGGCGGTAAGCACAAAAAGGGGGACCAGGGGGTGAGTGAACGAAGGCATGTCAACAGGGTCTGATAACATCATAGAATCTTATATAAGGAAGCAGTTCAAGTCCAGGTCTCTGTTCTTGAATGGTGCACATGAAAGGCAATGCCTGCTGCTGATACTACTACTACTACAGAGACTATAGATAGTGTGTTATAATTATTCTGTGCATATGACCAAGCGTTTATTTAAACGTGCCCCTCTCTCTTGTACTCACACTGATAGATCTGGAGGAAGGTGTCAGTCAGCTTGCTGGTGAACACAGGCTCTGGAAGGTCCCTGAAATACTGCTTCAGCATGTCCGCCACGTCATAGGCAGACTGCCCCTCGTAACTCACATGGTCAGGCGAGGTCTCGTTCATCTTCCTCAGCATCTGGATCCGAGACTTCACACCTGACTTCCGGAAGATACCAACCTGGACAGCAGGACAGGAGAGGCTCAATACTGTGTGAGCAACCTGAACTGGTAACCCACTGAGACTGGCTCAACAGCAGGAACTGAAATACACCTTTCATTGCTGGACCACTATCTCTTGGTCAATACTTTAAACCTACATTTAGTTGGTATAACACAGTAACCTCAAGTATATTGTGACATTCATATAAAATACAATACAGTTAACAAACTTCTGCATGTTACAACACAGAGCAGTTGAAAGTTTCTTTCGAAAGGATTTATATCTTTATATCTCTGAACCAAAAAGAAAACCCATTCTGTGTGTTTGTTTGCTATCCCAGATAACATCATTTAGTGTTAAAATACAGAATGTATGGGTAGTGAAAGCGGGTGCCCTGCCCTTCTATTGCACAGCACAAAAGCACAAAAGAACACTACCTGACAATGATAAGGCACTAGGCAAAAATTATTTTTTTGTATTGATTTTCTTCTAAAGAATTTGGCTTTCACAACATAGTAACTTTATAGCTGTTCCCAGCAGAGATTCCTAATTAAGTTAAAGTGACATCTGGGGAATGTATGCTTGGGGGGGACTGAGAGTATGGTGGCGCAGAGCTTAATTAAACATCAGGCTACTTTTGGTAAGTGTCGACATGCAGCAGCAAACTGACCAAATGTCCTGTTTGCCCTGTGGTACAGCACATAGCTCGTAATGGGAACACTGCTAGCGGCCCTCAACCAACAGTGTTAAATGAAGTAGTCCCGGCTGGACCTACCTGGTCCAGGCACTGGCTGCGGATGTATCGCATGGCTTGCTGGATGCTCTGAGGCAGGGGCTGCCCGCTCCGCTGCACGTTGATGATCGGGGGAACCCCAAACACTTTCTTGTCCCGGTAGTCAGGAACTTTACTTCTCTTCATGAACTTTGGCACCGTCCTGTAAAGCAGGAGAATTCAGAGATTAAACCAGATCAGATTAACAAATGGAAAGCGGCCCAGGCATGCGCAGGATGGTACTGTGAGAGGAAGGGTGCTACTAACCAGCTCCAGCCCTGCTTATTGGGCACAGAGTACTTCTCCATGATGGCAGTGAGTCGCAGCAGTGAGAATTTCTGCAGCAGGTTGAGCTGAGCGGCTGACTGGCGGTTGATCTCCAGAGATGCAGAGGTCAGGCTGGGACGATGCGAGTTCTGGAAACTGTGCCACCTCAGCTTCCTGAAGCAGCAATGCACAGCATGAGAAACCATTTAAAAACAGAGACAACTGCACATTCCCTTTGATTCTTATGAGGGTTAACTTTACTTTTACTTGCTTTTAAAGCATAGCGTTATCTTGTGTATGAATATTGAGATGGTGGAATTGTGAACTGCAAATACAATTTCTATAAGGTAAAGTGGAACGATTGTTATCAGATTGCAGTTTATTGTCCTAGTATTTGTTACACTGACAGCGATTTGCTATTTCCACCTGTTACAAGACACCAGCCATTATACAAGGTTGTTACTGAAGCAACAATCTAATATCCACAGATGAAAGATCAGTTTATTTATTCTGAAAGCTCTCACCTACTAGGCCTGGTCAACGAGGCCCCCACTCCCGAATCCCTCCGTTCCCTCATTTCCATCTCTTCTGCTTCATTTAAAGAATTCCCTGTACTGTCAAAGTCACTAGCTGCGGTTCCCACGTCCGATATGGACTGCTCTTCAAAATGGACACTGGATGGGAAGATGGGGTCAATGGGCAGTTCAGACTCCAAGTCATCCAGCTCGGGACAAACTCTTTTGGACCAGAGATCGATCGTGTGCTGGAGCCCGTGAACATGCTGCAGGATATCATCCAGGTCGCAAGTGCCTCCCGCTCCTAAATTGAAAAGGTCCTCTGAGCTGCGGTACTCTTCGGGTACGTTGTCATAGATGCTTCCCATGGAGCTGCACGAGTTCCTGCGTGGACGAAACCTGCCAAAGCCTTGCGATTCACTGCTGCTGCACATCGAGATCTCTAATGACGTGTTGCCCGATCTCCAGTTCCCAAGATTGTCGTTGGCTGCGGGACATAAACTCTCAATGGAGAGGGACTTGGGGAAGGTACCTGGCTTGTGGTCACTGGGGAGGTAAACAACACAGTCCTTCTGCAGATCCAGTGGCCCGTGAAGCTGTTGTGTCCAGTTGGGAACCTTTAAGCTCATCTCATAATCCTCTAAGTAAATCCCTCCACTTTTGGTTTTCTGTTTCTGTTTCCCACTGCCTTCAGAAGCAGGCTGGCCGGCGGTAGCTCTACAGATGGTCTTCGTCCTTCTTTTAAACTGAGAGCTTTCAGGTATGTTCTGTTTCAAGCCTGGAAGGCTCTCGTTGGTTGTGCAGCTCATCGAAGACTGTAGTGGCCCTTCCTGGAGGTCACAGCCTTGGGTGTCGGAGTCTTTTGCTCTGGCTGCTTCTCTGTCCTTATCCTTTCTTCTGAAAGATCCGATTTTCCTCAGGAAGCTTTGAGATCTGTGCTTCTTTGGCATGTCCTTGAGAGTCAGCAGGTCTTTGGAGGAGCGGTTCTCTGTGAGACTGCGGCTGGACACAGCGGTGGTGTCCAAGTGACGGGAGGAGAAGCTGGAGTAGGGTTCTGCCATGGTGAGCTGACTCCTCGAGGTTCCTCCAGAGCTCCCGGCGCTGCTGCTGCTGCTGCTGAGAACAGACACTCCCTCCAGGTCGCTGAAGTCGCTGAGGACGCTCTCCCGGCTGGCTGAGGCTTTCATGTCAGAGTGGAGGACCTCAGGGCTGTGAGAGCTGGGAGGAGGGAAGGACCCCAGTCTGGACCATCGCTTACTGTCCCGCTGGAAGGCCCAGCGGTCACTGATGGCACACAGGTCCTCCTCTTCCGAGTCTTCGCTCTAAACGGCAAAAAGAAATGGCAACATATTAATCTAAAGCCTCAGTACAGTAACAGACATATATGCCGAAAATAATTCATTACAGATTCATGCATGGATACAGTATTGCCTACTTTTTACTGCTGAGCTTTGATAATCAGAAGAGATGCATTTCCCAGCTGAGCCACTGACTCGCAGGGGGACTCTTTGCCTAAAGTCTTGTGCAAGGAGGCCTAAAAACATCACATCACAAAGAACACCAACCTGTTTGCGCTGGAAATGGACTTCCAGCTTCATAGAGGCACACTTGTTCAGAATTGTCAGTCTCCTAATAGGAAAAGAGCAAATGTCATTAATTGTTTAGAAAATCTGATACAGAACTGTAGTCAATCCCAGAGGAACAGTGATTAATTGTCAGCAAGTGTCTGTCAATAAGAAAATACTTCCCCTTAGTCTTGAAACCTGGAATTGCAAATAAATCTTATTTTATTTGCAGGAAACCTAGGCCTATATTGTGTTGTGCATTCCTGATTATACTAGGTGCTCTGCGTTGTTTAATAAGCCAGGCCTATTGCAAGATCTTTTCTGTCTATATATTAAGGTCACATTTCAAGGAGTTTTGTTCTTTGCATTTCAAGGAAAGTGAATGGCTTGACAGGGAATGGAGACCCTTTCCAACTGTCAGCAGGTTGACAGTGATGAGTGGAAACTCAAGAGGTTCCCACACACACTGCAGAACAAAACAGGACGGGTATCTCTGCAGCAAGAATGGAAAAATGTACAGACATCTGTTCACTGCCAACACTTCAGCCTGTGGCTTCACCTGGCAGTCACATGACTACAGTGCTCTGGGAGAAAATGCATGGTCTCATTAATAAGCTTATTTCATTAACCCCTGTAGTCTGCCTGAAACAAAGACACATTTGCCATTACTCTGCAAAGATTCCTGCTGGTTGTTTTGTACAGACTAACGATGGTATGTAAAACGCATACAAATATTTTGTATAATGCCTTCCTCTATATTTTTAAAGGAGCCAGTGTAATATTTTTGGTAGTAGAAAAAAAACTAATAAAATATTTTTGGACGCAGAAAGTATCAGAAATATGATTCCGGACAAACACGATCTGTATTAGGAAGCTCAATGGAAATTTCAACTGAAGCCCAAGCATGTTTGTGCAATACTCAGACCCACCTATAGTATTTCTCAATAGCGATTTATCAATGTGCTTCATCAGGTAACTTTTCAACGCTGCTACCTGTAGTTTGCTCTCGGTAAAAGGTCAGTATCTTAATCCAGGGTCCCTCCTCACCCCACAAAGAACATCCAGTCTGGCTCAAATCTGTCTCAAAGTTCACACTGACATTAAACCAATACATTGCACACCTACACTGTTACAAACACGGGTAAAATGACCTGCCGAACATGCAATACTCCACCTCAATTAAAGCTTGGTTCTCATTCAAATAACACCAGCACACAAAAACGCACTCTGCATCTTTTCCTACCAGTCTTGACTTCAAACTGATTTTAGCCTAAGCTTGGATACATACCTTTACGTGTAAAGTACAGTGCGTCTCTACCCCCCGCCCCCCGCAAAAGGTATGCAAGGGCAACATCTAACACCTTTTAAAGCAAATATTTCACAGCCACTCCACAGGGAGCTATACCACACTGTATTATTTGCTTACATGATAACAGGTCTGTTTACAGTCACATTGCAAGGAATATGCTTGGAATAAAAACCTGCAGAAGCAATTGATAGGTCACTCAATGCAATGAATGGTGTTACCGAGGAGGCGGAAACGCAACACAAAGAGCAACAGCGGTGAAAGAAAGATGGAAATCCCTGCCTGACAGCCCTGACACTCTGGATGCAAGGAGGACTGTTCAAATCCCAGCACTGTGATGCTTTGCAATAATTACAACCAAGCCCCAAAATGAATGTTATAGCACTGCTATACTTACAGCAGCTTTCAAAACAAGTACTATATAAATAAAAACTATGTAAACGATGTGCAAATATGCAACTCTTTATTCCTGCTAACGCATAAAACACACTAAGCAAAATCATTGATCTTTACCACAGTTTGTTGTTGTTAGGTGTTTTTTAAAAGCCGCTGTACTGCAGGGGTCGTATTTTGACTCGAATCTAGGGGAAGGTAAGAGTTATGGTATTTCACACTGCATCCTTGTTTTTTTAAACCATGTAAAAAAGATCTGGACACTGGAAGCTTGTTTGTAGTGTGTCCTTCATATTGCTCAATGTAGAAGATTCTAGTTACCTGCAAAGGGATTTCAGCGAGTCCCGGTCCAGAAAATCATGGTCCTTTTTCACAGAGGCGATGTCGATGGGAAACAGAGAGTCTGCAAAACAAACCACAGCTACAGCCTCGGAACTCACACACTTCCTACTTTTGTTTGCAAACAGGTCAGGGGAAATTAAAAGGATCTCCTAACTTCTGCTATGTGCTGAACCAATGCATTTTCACAGGCCTCCCTTGCCAAACTGCTAACTGTATGCGAGAAACGCATTATTATTACGTTTCATAATTCATAATTAGAGTTTAGAAATTTACAGCAGTGTACGTTTTGCATGAAATTATTCTAAAAAGGGATACAAATAACTCTACTGAACATGCACATAACCTTTCTTACAGGATTCATTTGTAACAATATCTACCGGGAACTGCAGAAAGTTTCATGACGTGGGGTTGGAGTTGATGAGGCCAGTGAGTTTCTCATTTCTCACGTCTGTTATTTTAATGTCCTGAAGTGCCTCAGCACAAACCGACCACAAACTGGACATTTACAGTCACAAGCTGCTTAGATTCTCTTACGTCTAGAGAATGCAAATCATTGTGTCTGTGTTTTTTATTAAGTGCATTTCAGTCTCAGCCAGCAACTGTCTTGAGTCATCTAATTAAAATCCAGACTTGCGTGCAAATTCATTCGAGACACATTCTGAAATTGCAAGAAACATTTTGCTCAGGTTTCAGAATCACATACAATAAATTGTGTCAAACAATGATTTTAGGAGGAATTGAACTGTTATAGCAGTGACCAAGGGTCCAAAGAAAGAGGGCCTCTGTCTGGCACAAGCAACACGAAGCCACATTACTGTGCTGCCGTGCTATTTTCAATCAATTTTTCTGTGCGCTTGAAAAAAAAAAATCATGATATATATATATGTGGAAAAACATGTGTCCCACAACATCCTTACAATGCATCATTTCCAGCTATTGTTTCCCTATTCTCCCTCCTCCCAAGGCCATTCAGAGTTGAAATTTGTGATTTTTGACAAGCTGCCACATGTTGAATAGGACAGTAAGCAGGGGAAAGGTACCACTCTGCAGAGAGCAGCCCACGAGCCACAGCGGTTTGCACAGCGACAGCTGCAAGTTCACAAGCTCACACTGGAATTGCATTCTTGTTCTGGAAGCCAGAACCTAAATGGAGCATCGAAATCCAGAAACGCATTCCTGCTGCTCTTTAAAAGAACACATTTTCAAACCAAGGAACAAATATATTGGGAACAGGAGGAAGGAAAGTGTGTGTGGGGGCGGCAAAATCAATCTAAATGTTTATATTATTTGAAAAGGAGGCATTTAAAGCCGAATCTGCATCTATTATAATTATGCATATTACTTTATGTAAAAGTACAGTACTTGGCTAATCACATAAAGTTCATTGGCGAGGAGCCAAATGAGCATATCTGGCAGATTTAGTTTTTCTTCCTGTAATTAAATCTTAACTGAGGTTTGAAGAGAAGCCTTTTTATTTAATGGCAGCAGCAGTTTAATGTGGTGCCTGTTGAAAATGTAAATGGCTTGGTTGATTACACTTATGCCAGAGGCTTTGATTAATGTGTTGCCTCACTAATCCAGGTATTACTACCTTGGCCTATGTAAATTTATTCAGCAGTTGCCTGCATGGGGCCTCTATTGCATCAGTTTTGTTATTCAAAAGTGTCAGTTACTCTATTTTTTTTTCCAAAAGTTATAACCTAACTTACTGAAACTGGCTTGCATTAAATATCTTCTGATTACAAAAAGAAGCAGCAATACTCTTGGAGTAAAGGACATTGAAAATCAGCCTTCCACGACAGTGACTGTCGAAGGGAATTATTTTGGTAAATGTGCAAACTGTGAAATGAAATTAACCTCAAGCTATACATTGCACAGCAGCAGATAGACTGCAGTACTGCACATGTGCACGGTCCATATTTACCTTCATAAAGCTGTGCATATTGCGGAAATCCAGCTGCTTGAAGCCAATCACAAGCTTCTGTAGCCTCAAGTTCTGGAAGAAAACAAAAACAATAATAATTTTCATACAGGAGCAAGATTTTTTTTTTTTACATTCCTTTCATTATTATTATTATTATTATTATTATTTATTTCAGGACTTTAGACATGCTTTTGGCATACGAGAACCATTTATCATGATTTCATGATTTCTGATAGCATGTGGCTGGTAAACTGTATACATGGGCATGGTAATTGCAGGCTAACAATTCCCAGAAAAAGATCTGGAGAATACCCATCATTTACCTGACACCAAACGATTACATGAAGGGCTCTGGAAAAACAGACGGATAAGAAAACTGGCTGCACTCCAGATACAGCTGGATAGCAAACAGGCTCTACTCCACACATGCCCCAAATCAAATTTGCTCATGGACGGTTGCGCATCTGCCAGACGGCAGCCTGCTTTACAGCAGAAATGAATGGGCTGTTAACGACCCTTTAGGTTAAAAGCAGCTTAACTAGTTTATAACACAGCGAGGCTTGCAGGAGAAAGCCCCATCTCTGCCAGCAGCTCTCGCCATCAGAGACAGTTGTGTTTAGAAAGTCATATCTTACTGAACAAAAAAGACAGTAGAACAAAACCAAGAACAGATCTTCATGAAAATCCATACATTATGAAAAGGAAATCAGGAACAGCACACAACTGACATTTCACCCAGTTCACCCAATTCAACCCCACAGCGGTGTACTAGATCTCTATCCAGAGAGCCAGTGAGGTGCTTGCTAGAATACAGCAGTGCTGGGGTGGAAAAATAAAATGTAAATGTTCACGTCAACACATATTGTACTGCAATGAATGCATGTACTGTATTTAAATGAGTTTGAATGACATGGTCTGCTGCACCTACTTCAGATATGAAGCTGTCATTTGTAATGCTGTCATTTCAGGAGCCTGTATTATTGTACATTTTCTTTTTATATACTTAAATGTAACACTTATGTGGCTTGATAATGCTGCTTCAGCTTACAATTCAGCATCATTTCTTGACCTTTTAATAAACTACGTCTTTGCCATTTCTTAAAACTTTTAAAATTCCTTAAATCCCCAAATCTCTAAGCACAGACACAGGATGAATCCGCTGGTGATTAACCCGCGTTCCCAAGCTTGTCTCTACAATGTGTGCTTCAAAAGCAGTGGGCAGCAGACTTGCAATGGCATGCACAGCCTTACACTGCCTAGGTCCCAAGCCAGCTCAGCTGACACGCAAGTCCAGCGTACTGGGAGGTTGCGTGAAAAGTCAGTTAAATGAACAATTCAGGAAAGCAGCAAATTAATCCTCGCCAGACCCATTATTGAATAAAACATGTAAGGATGAATGCTGGGGAGATATATATTATAAAAACTGGAAAGCACAGTGCATTAGAAAGCTCATGAGTACAACCGTCCAGACCTATTCATGTGCCCAGGAGGCTGCAACAAAATCAGCTGCTCAGCAAGGCTTGTGAATATATAAAAAAAATAAAAAAAATCTGCAGTAATACTATTCTCTCTGGACGAAAAGTTTGTCTGTCATCTGTTCATTTTTTATTATCATCTAAGACTAAGAGTCGAACCAGATGCTACCCTTTTATCAGGGTACCTTATACTGTACAACTGACCTTATACCAGGACCCATGGTAACAGGACCCACCCTGAAATCCCATGCTTTTTCATTCAGGTTTCAAGTATATACATTGAATCAAGCCAGACTGAACTGAAATGATTAAAAAACACTAAGTAAAAGAGAAAGAGTTTCCATACCTGCAGCACAAAGCAATCTGAAATCCACAAGCCTGCAACCAACAAACTGCACACTGCCACAAGGAAATCAACACCATCACCATCACAGGAAGCTGTTATTTTTAGATGTGATCCCTCAGTCCAGTTTTCTTTGGTGCCGCATTAACAGTCACACATTGTTCAAGGCCAGAAAGAATTCAAATAGAATATATTTTCTTTCCGCAGCAAGCTGCGATCAGTTACTGCTTCTATTTGTTGTTGGATTGTCAAACCTGAACTCCAATCTATCCCATACAGCAGGTTTCTCCCGCTTCTCTGAGGTTATCAGCAAAACTGTCTGGAAGCCCGTGTGCTCTCTATTTCTGTCCTGTGCCTGACACGTACATTTCAGCAAAGTGACACCATGAGGAATGACATTTCCAGAGGAAGTGGTGCTTCCATTTCGTGCGGCTCTCTTTTCCTTTTTGCCTGACTTGGCGACAGCCTGGCTCCAGGGCGGAGCTTCAATACAATCCATCCACCTGCATCCAGGTTCGACATAGACAGACAAGAGGATATGGACGCAGGTGGGTGGAGACTCGCCCCATTGCTTTAAATACATAGACATGGCACAGTACATAAATTCTTCTAAAGCAAAAGGCATCATTTCCACAATCAAGACTTTTCAAAGTAGGTGAAAAAAAAACACAACACTGTCCGTGCTGACCTGTAACATGGATACCCTCCCTGTTTAAAATGCATTAAGCTTGAAGCAGGGAGACAGATAACACATGTGATCTGACACCTTGGAATTCTGACTCTATGTTTTAAAGATAGGGCGGACAAAAAGGCTCAGCAGAGGACAGCGGTTGGGTTTGCCCAATTAAAGTCACACTGACACAAGGTCAGCTCTCCGAGCGCTGGCGTAGTGGGCTGTGTTTCCAATGAATCAGGAAGAGGAACGACAGACTGTCCTCTCCTTTTCCTCTTTCAACCATTTCAATGGAGCCATGCTGATGGCTCAGTGGGAGACTCTGACTGGAAGCGAGTGCTGTGACTGCCAAGGAATACATCTGCCAAAGGTTTTCTCAGAAGCTGGGCTAAGGAGCTCCAGAGGAATTACCCTTCACTACCATCTAAATGATTGGTAACAATGAGCTTTTCAAAGGCAAACTTCTATTCTCAAAAACACAGAGCTGAATATGATGTTTCACAGAAGACAGATATGTTGAGACACATATTAATATTAGTGAATGCAGATTTTTGTAATGATGGACATCCAGTAATACATGTATTTTGTCATAGACTGTAACGGAAGTGCTTAAAATAAATTTCTTGGGAACATTTATGTATATATTAAAAATCTCCATTTCAACAGACACTGATGTCACAGTAAACCACTAGTTTACCAAACAATCCATTTTCTCCTCTTATACTGTAATCGGAGACGTTTGCAACCATGCACTGCCTAATTATAAACAATTGACCTAAATGACTCAGAAGAATAAAACCAAGGTAACCGACTTCCACACAGTCACTGAATGAGTTGGGATTCAATTCATTAAGCTATCACGATCAGCCAGTTGTTTTTAAACTGTATTTAAGAAAGACAGAATGAATGTGTTCAACACCGATTGTACCTAATACAGTACATGCAACATAGGCTAGAAATACCCATACAAGTGCATCTAATCTGACTACATATACTTGCAGTACGTAATCTGCCAACACTGTTTAGTGAGGTGCAGAAATGTCTTGGCGCACACTTTCACAGAAAGCAGAGCACTCTCGCTCACTCTCTCTCCAAGGAGTTTGCACTCACTGAAAAGCCTCTGAGTAATGGCACAGCATACAAGGAAGGCCTGCCTGCAGTCCAAACCCCCCCTCAAGATTGGGGAGGGGGGCAGTGCTTGTGCCAATTAAAAATCAAGATTTTTGTTATCTGGCTTTTTTTTTTTTTATTCGGTAGCTTGAAGGCATTCAAACTGGAGCCTAATGCAACAATGAGGCTATTTAGGACCATCATAAAAACATTCAAACTTGATTCTTGCTTGTTTTCAATTTGCATGCCCGTATTTTAATCCCATGCTTTACTGTATGCATTAAAAGATGTACAATAAAATTCATATATTTTGCATATGCAGTGAAGAACATATTCCTCCTACAGTATGCTACAAGTTAAAACTTTACACGAAAATGATGTGTGATGCTTTAATAAAAACAGCCTCCAGGGACAGCGACTGAATGAAATACTGGAGAGGATTTAGAGATGCATAAAATGTAAAGACAAAGAACTCCTGGAAGCTTTAAAAGACCGGGCTCTTTGGTTTCCTAAAGAATAGTAGTAGTGCCTTGGGATAAACAGAGAACAATTGCCCAGTTCATTGATACAGTTTAGCTCTGCGTATGGGGTGGGTATCTTTTTGAGTACACCCTTGTATGTGGTTTACTCAGGTTTGACTACCTTAGCTTCAAACAATCCCCCTGCCTTGCTCCCAGTTTAAGCGCAGGGGTCCAGCACAGGCCACCATCTGGTTTTGCTAGCCGTGGGCTTCACGCCCACAGCTCACTCTGCCGATAGGGGCCTCCGAGTTGACTTCAGAATCTTAAAAAAAGAGAGGTCATGACACTGTGGCACAGCAGAGCAGCACTTCCTGGGTCACTGACAGGACGCATCACTCACTGGAGCCTGGAACTTGTGATAGCTACTGATTCAACAAGGAAGCACAGATCATTGCTTTTGAGTCACACACAGCTTCTGACTTACAGCATTGTAAGATACTGATGCTAAATTGTACAGTAGCAAGGAGGGGGTGGTATGGGTGGCAGGGGATCCGTGGAATGATACAGAGAAGGGTTTACGTTATTCTAGTGTCACAAAAACAGCTTCTGAGTTTCCCTGCTGGTGATGCAATCTACTGACCATCCAACTTAGTGCATGCATGTTGAATATCTTGCTAGCTAGTACAAAATAAAAAAAATCCCAATTTGAAGAGGGATCCCTAGAAAAAACAAGCGGTAGCACAACATTCATTACCGATCATCTTTATGGCTGTACAGGGGACTGTAGGAGCTATTTCAAGTACAACAAACACACTGCCGCATAACCTGATAATCAGTCTCATGAATCCTTCTTTTTGCCAAGTTATATAAACTGTACTGGGTTTTTTTTTTTTTTTTTAATCATTTTTGCCCAAGAGTCAAAACCGGCAATGAAAAAAAAAAAACAGCTGTTTTAAATCACATAACCAATCAAACAACCAGGAATGTACGTTACACAAGGGCTTAAAACTACTGTCAGTGCACATGCTGGCAAAATAAAGATTCTTAAAAACAATGCATACATAATTCAGTGACTTGACAGGCAGTGGAGAGCTCATTCATGAGACCTTTAAGCTGTCATGGTGAGATGGTTTACTGCCTATTAAAAGTGACACTTGTTTATCAGTAAGGAGAGTTTCTGTATTATTCAGCATGTCTCAAATTCTATTGATTGTTTTGTTTTTTTCTTGGGTGTGTATGTATGTGTATATATATGTGTGTGTATGTATGTATGTATGTATGTATGTGTGTGTGTGTGTGTTTGTGTGTATGTATGTATGTGTGTGGAGAGGGGTTGGGAGGGTTGAATTCCACAGCTGAGAAACAGATGGCTAGCCACAACAAGGAAGTTTGGAGTGTGCTAAGAGGCAACAACTAGGAAGAGCCACATACCCCTCTGCATTGTGTGTCAAGCTTTTACTTACTTTGTAAAAATCGGTGCCACGTTTCCACATTTATTATAAATAAATACATTTTTTCCCTGGTCGCTTTGCTTTCTTCACCCTCATCAATGCTATTTCTTGCTTTATTATTTCATTGCTGTCGGTATAAGGGGCAAGAAATGAGTTCTGTACCAAAAGCTGAGAATCTTCTTTTCATTTAGCATCTAGACGTCAGACAGACAGCCTTTAATTACTGGGCAAGAGGGCATGCAGCCCACTGAAGAGACAGCCAGTGGAAACTACAGAGGGCCAGCATCTCTACTGGGATTCTTCATAGGGTTTATAGACAAGACAGTTCATTGTGGTTACCTCACGATCCCAAACAAACCTGCATTTCGGTGCAACCCACCAAGCTTTGTGTTTAGAAACCCTGAAATGGCTTCCAGCTGCTGTGACACAGGCATGGGGCATTACTTGCATCCCACCACAGTCCATTATGATATCTAGTTTTCTATTTATAACCTGCCAAAAGCTTCTTGTAATATTTTTTTGGAGAGAGAGACATTCAATTTAATTTAATAAAAGGACAGCACAACCCTTTTATATTTTATCCATCTGCACAACACAATACTGTATTAATGAGCTACAATTCTGCAAATTTCCAATTAAGAAGGAAGGGGGGGGGGGGGGGGTTCTGCAACAGCAAATCTCCGGTCAACAGCAACCCTTTCCTCGCGATGAATAATGGCTATTGTGTCCATGGAATGTTTGGGAACTATTGTGTCACATCACTTTCCCAACGGGAGTCCACAATGTAAACCATTGATGTCCACAAGTTCAAAGCCTGTACTACTTAAGGCTTACTGTACATTATTATTTAATTAAAATTCTTTCAAGATTATACATGTATGACAATAGAGACAGCTAGGCAGGCGGTCAAAGATCACTGTTCTCTTGGTAGCGCTAGCTACCAAAACTTTTGTCAGGCAGCTATTCATAGTCGATTATATTGTACGTATACCACTGTTAGCTTACAGTAATACTCCTGTATAAAATATAGTACTTTCCCATTGGTCATTTTGGCTTTGTTAAGATAAGCTTTCATGGTTTAATTTTTCACTTCTAATTTTGACCAACAAAATACCCATTCTAACCTAACAAGCTAGAACAATAAAGCTTACCAATGCAATTGCTCTCCTCGTATCTAACACTGGACACAAAGCGAGTGATGAAACTAAGAAACTTATTGGAATTGTATTAAAATATCACTTAAATCCATATACTTTACTGCACAAAATTACAGTTCATAAAATCACAGCCATGCAGCTACCACCAACTGGAGGTTTTTGCCTCACTGAAAGCTGAAATTAAAGCTTCAAAAACAGTATTAATAGGTGTTGAAAGATCTACTATTTCCCCCTGATATAATCACCACTGGAGTCAGTGCAGTAGCCCTTCATCAGCCAGGAGTAAGTAATAAGATAAGACGTTAATCAGGCGAATGTATTAAGAAATCAATTAAGCACAGTATCAACTTCAGGGCAAAACCGGCGAAGCGCAACAAACGTCTCAAATGTCTGCTAATCAAAATTGTCATGAAATGTCAGTGTCCGGCTAAAGCAGAATTACAATCATAGTGCTGGACCATAAACAGAAAACATTTATGAAAGCGTCCTGGTTCATTATACACACGTACTGTACACTTACAACAATGCACACAAACCACCGACTTACCATCATCATCAAGCGTTCTAAGCTTATCTCTGCTGCTCATTGAAAAGAAGTCATTGATGTACAACACAGTTCGAAGGATGCTTTGACAAAGTTCAGAGTTCCGTGCAGAAAACAAATAAAAAGCACACAGAATGCAGTCTAACAACAAGCACAGTCTCAAACTAGTGGGACAGGTCCGGGTTTGCGCTACTGTACGAGGATAATAAACCCTGCCCTTCCTGACCTCATTCAAACTAAAAGCCATCTGGTTCCTCGAGAGCAAATGTCCCAAGAGCAGCAATCTCCTCCAGCGCTGGGCTGTACCATTCCCACAGGCTGGCATGGGGGAACATTTCAGTCACAATAGTACAGTGGCTCAGCTGGGGCTACAGTCACTTTAGACGCACTGCAGTGGGACAGTAACATTTCTATGGGCGTTTCATTACAACCTACATGACTATCGTGAAATAAAATATCCATTGATAATCATTTAAACACACACACACACACAGACACACACACACACCTGTATGAAGTCCAGCACATGTCTTTTAAAAGTAGATTTACCATTAAAACACATTTTTTTGATTATCAGTTTAGGCAAAAGTGCAGAGGAACTGCTGCCTATTTAACTACAATCAGTGCCAAGGTCTTTAGAAAACAAAAAAACAGTTTACTGGTACTGAGATGGACAGACCCTTGGGAATTGTTTAAAACAGATCCTGTAATGGGGACAGAAACCTTAGGAAACAGACTGTCATGATAAAAAAAAGGATGAAATAAACCAAACGAACAGAAACTTCCGATCAAAACGACTGTGGATTGAACTGCAGTCTGCTTTCCTACTTGATAGTGTCTGTGCTACCCACCTTTTCACCTTGAACCCGTTGCCAACGTTATCACAGGTAATGTTAGCATTTGCAACATTAGCACTGCTTGTGTTTTTCTTGTGCAGACGATCTTTTGGTGTTTGCTTCACTTGTCAAGTACAATGCTGTAGCCGTCACAAAAAAACAGTTTCTTCCTCCTCCCTTGTCCGGCTTGTCTGCATTCATGGGTTTAGAGCTTTTAACCTCATCTCATTGACAGGGGACAGGACAGACTAATGCCAGTGTATCACACAGCACTGCCCGTTACATGTGCTACGCTACCCAGATCTGATTTCAGCAAAACATTTCATTGCAACCTACATGTCCTTATGTCATCCTTTTTGCATAGGAAGTGATTCCTTACCAGGAAGTAGGAACCATTTTTATTTTTATAGCGTTGTCATTCGAAATACCTGCATATTTTAAAATCAAAGAATAAAATGCAAGCAAATCACCTCAACAAAGCGGGCCAGTGTTAACAGGGCTTGTGCTAATAACAGCTATGAAAACAGATATTCAAATCTTGGTTGGCACTCCTTTAAGTGGGTGCTTTTCCACTCAGCCAGGAGGATTCAACAGAATTCAGTCCATTCTGGTGAATTAGTAACCATGAGGAGTCTTTTCCCCTTGCTGCAGAAGTCCTTAACTGTGACCTTGTGTTGCTGAGATTAGTGTACAGTATGGTGTAGTCCAACTGTGATGTGTGGTCTTGAACAAGAACAAAATCAATACGGCACAGCCAGACGGCTCCAGCAGCCTTCTGTTGTTTCCTGCTTATTTTGGTCTTGTACTGTTTGCAGGGAGTGGACCAACATTCAGCTCCCACTAACAAGGTAATGCAACCACTTAGGCGGAGGTCAGGTCGTATTTAAAGCTCGTGAAGAGGAAAAGGGCTACAAAGCAATCACTCATACACTATTACACTGCCTCACCGCATTGCACTGGTGCTGGCGTCAGATCGTTTCTTGCCAGAGTCTGCATGCATCCAGCATGTTCCTGTAAGCAGCACTGGGAAGTGTGTTTTGATCACTGCTTGTAGTCATGCAACCTGCTCCATGAACAACCCTTCCCATCTCAGTTGCAAGAAGTTGTTTTCTGTATCATTTAAAAGGCATTAAACAAGCTTTAACCGACACAAGTAACTGCAGCTGCACAGTACAATCCTTACAATCAAAACCAGTTCGTATATCCTATTCCTGATACGAACTGTATTCTTAGTCAATCAAGCTGTTCAATATTTGGAGATCTCCAGTGTTCTCGAGGCTGCACGCCTCAATGAGCAGACAGTGTACACAGTACACAGAGCGTGTGACAGGTCCACCGAGTCTGCACATGTTTTACATTCTCTCGCCCAGCAGAGTGGGACTGCACCATGTCAAGTGGAGTTCTTCAGTGTGACAGGTGTGATATTCTGCAGACACTGCCTGGATTCAGAAACAGGCCTGTTGAGTTATACAGTCTTTTATTTGCTTCACAAAGGAGGAGAGAAACAGCAGCTCAGACACTTCTGGAATGTGGCTCCAGAGCTGTGAAAGGAGACAACTGGCCGTGCAGGGAAATCTCACACCCGACGACTGTGCACTTGAACCTGACAGCTGTCCCTTTTCCTTAGGTTTGACTGTGTGTGTGTGTGTGTGTGTGTGTGTGTGTGTGTGTGTGTATGTGTGTATGTGTGTGTAGCGAGGGGGGGGGGGGGGGGGGGTATCAGTGTCACTGCGCTCCTTGTATGTGACAGGGGTACAGTACTGTAATCCTCCTTAGGGTTATCTTTCCTGAAATTAGCACTGTACTAGGACATCCACGAAATTGGAGTTACAATAAAGTTTTTACCAAGAGGTGGTCTATTCAGCTGACCTATACAGTGGAAGACCAAAATACAGCACTGCCAGCATTAAGTATTCAAGATTTTCACCTTCTTTGTTTAAATAGACAAACATACTCTGTTATAGCTGTTGGAATTCACTAAGTTTTGAATGGGATAAATGGTGGCAGTACCTTGATCTGTCCCTGTTTTGATCAGCTAAATAGACCCCAAGCACCTCATCTGAACTCCTGTACAGCACATTTCTGAGTGTGATTGTAAATCACGTGAGAAAAGCAAATGTTTGCAGATGTGTAGCTGATTAACTTGGCCACGCTTTCATGTCAGTGTTCCCCCTGTAAAACAGAGAACTCAACCGGCTTGCGTGTCCCTGTTAGCTGTAACCTTCAGCCACGTGCTGAGCGAGAAAAGGTCACTTCCGATAGTAATCATGTAAACAAGCAGCTGGTTAATGATAACGTAGTGCTCTATGGCGAATGTGGCAATAAACGTAATTAAACCTGATAAACATGGTGTGTGCTTATCTGCAAGTGTTTATTAGGCTGACTGATATCTCAAACTCACAGGACCATTCTATTTTAGATGCAGTTAAGTGTAGATATTAACTCCGAGAAAGAGGACATCACGTTACGACTGGACATGAACTGCACAGTACAGAGCTCTATCCAGTAGGCTGACATGAATCCATTTTTGAAATGCTCACGCTTCTTGTACACTGGTTATAACTTTATTAATAAGATTTCCACAGCTGGCCACTGTGACTTAGGAAACAAAACAAGCAGTTTTCTGTTTATAAAGAAAAGGGCCAGGCAGCATTGATCAGCACAGTTTAATTTGAGGACTTCCCGACCAAGTAAAAACAATACTTCAAAGAAATGGACAAGAAGTTGACAAAGGGTGTGGAACAGTTTAAAAATCCTAAATTGCTGTCAGTGTCAGCTCTCTGCAGCCCAGACACAAACATTAACTGTACACATAGTTTGGAAACATGGAGGGACTTGTGTCGCTGTATTTTTCTTTTTATGTCAAATATTTTTGACATGGTTTTGGTTTTGTGGAAACTCCGGTGCAAATACAACTTGCTTACTTTGTCAACAGGAATCTGTGTGCAATAACTTTGCTATGTTATCCCACACATGAGAAGTAAATGAAATGAAATGTGTAAAAAACACACAGTGAAGATTAACTGGAACTACAGTACATGACTGTATTTGTAGGGCTCAGCAAAGCAGTTTTTCACAATAAGGTTCAATTAAGCAAGCTAAATTTGGATAAGCTTATATTGCTGTATTATATACAGCACTTCTAAACAGGTTAAACAGAGAAACCACAGACACTACAGAAAGCCTTTGTGCTTCATGTCATCTATATAAAGCACCAGATGTGTGTCTAACAGGAAATCTAATTGGCTCTTGATTAGTGTTGGGTCTGGACTGTTTTTGTCTTGGACACATAGTGTGTATGTGGTTTTGCTTTGATAAATTTCCAGCTCATGCAATTATTATTATTATATTGCATGCTGCAAACGAGTTATTCCTTTATGAAGCGCTAGCAAAGATTTTGGTTTCTTTGGGTTCAAACCAGCTTTGCAGACAGCTCTCACTGTTCTTCATGGAGTAGCTCTTCTGGAAGAATGAGACAAATAAAGCTTTTTTTTTATTATTTTAAATTAGGTACTTGTCCCAAAGTTGAGAAACACCCAATTGTCTCATGGCTTTAACCACATTTCCATATCTATTCCTATAACTCAATTAAAGTAAAATAGTGATTTATTTTATGACATCCTTTGTTGTTCCTTCGTTTTCCAGTAAGTTGTATGGGAATTTCCACTTGGGAACCAACCAGTTCAGGAGGTCTGTTACTGAATCATCTGTCATCGAAATTGCCATACAGTATTTATTTTACGCTCCTGTTGAAATTCCAGTAGAGGATGGGTCTGGGTTCCTCCGAGGTCACAACCTCAACCTCCATTTTACTTCTGAACAGCATGCTCAGGAAATTGCTTCACTGAATACTTCCCCTTGTTGTTGTGCAGAAATGTCATTCGTTAATATCTTCACTGGCAGCCCATCACTCTTACGAACGTACAGAGTAAACAAACCAGTCTTGTCGGGGGGGGGGGGGTGGGTTGGGGATACGACTGAAATAAGAGCACCCCCCCCCCCCCCCCCTCCCTCCCCCCCCCCCCCCCAAACATATTCCCAATTGTTCTGGTATTTTTATTCGCACATCACAGGTGAATCAAATAGAGATTCACTTATTTACTTTTAATTCGGGAACGTTTGCCAGGAGAAAGAGATTTTGTCTTCTAATCTCCGACTGAAAGGAGTGCCGTATTGCGGGAACTGAAAACCAGCTTTGTTGCAGTAGGGAGTGTGATCTTGGATGCACTGCTAACATACAGTCCAGCTGCTTTATGACCCACGAAGAGCGATGAAGAGTTTCAAGATATTCTGCAATATGTCTGAGAATAGAACAACAGGAGGCACAGGGTGTTCTGTAACACTTCAATAAAGGAACACAATTAATACAGGAGTTAGCCTGAAGAAATCCACAAGGACTCCTCTTGCCATGCTGTACAGTACTAGGGGGGAAAGAATAACTTGTACATATTATCAGTGTCAAGTTCTAAACAATGTACTAACTGGATATGTGTATTTCAATTCAGCGGAAGACGCCATCCAATATATGTGTGTGTGTGTGTGAAATCACACCAAGTCAAAAAATGCAAAACATGCAGATCAAAAGTAAATTAAACCAATGTGGTTTGACACAGCATTACCATAGCACTGGTGTAGAGGGGTGTTCAAAACCCCTGCAGTTATACATAAGCTCTTTCTGAATAAAAGACGCACAGTATTGAAAACACACTTTTACATTTTCACACAATCTTTCTCACTAAAAGGCGTACACTATTGAAAACACGTTTTACAGCTTGGTTGAAAAAAAAGAGAATAAAAACAGGATGAAGGCTGAACAGTACAGCGTGTACAGTACAGCACTGTGGCTGTGGGTCACATCTCTTAGATATTTGACATGTTTAATGCATTCTGTTTCTTGAGTACTCAGTCTGTTCAACATCAACATGTGGGCAGGCTGAATTAAACTAAAGGCTGCTGAAAAATTCATTTCTCCAAATGTATTCATAGTTTTATTATGGACCCCAGAAAAACAGTTCAGATTGTAATGGGTAATTCATGATATGGGTAAATACACTATTTAAATGCATAGTTCTTTCCATAAGCTTGTGGTGTGGACTTTTCCTTCATAAACCAACGTAATTAGCCTGCTTGCCATGGTGCTTCTCTGTTAGATATTGAGGTTTTTAAACCGTGTTGAACACAGAAGAGACTGACATTAATGAACGTGACTCTCTGAATGCTGTGTGCAGCTATTCACAGCAGAGATCCACTGCTGAGCTAGCTGAAGCGTGTAGCTTTGGAACTAAACACATTGAAGGGACAGATTAGGATGTGCTACTAGGAGAATCCTGGACCGCCGGTCAATCCAGCTCATTATTGTTCTTAAGCAAGAATTAAACAAAGTGGGGGGGGATAGAAGCATGACATAGCAAGGGTGCAAGCTGAAGCAGCGGCATGGACAGCAGCGTGCAACGAGCTCTTCAAGAGGTTAACAGCGTTCAGTTCAGGAATGCAATGTTCTGTACAGCGGAAAGGAAATCTATCCCTCCAAACCCTATTTTTAACTGGGTGTACACACAATACAAGCAGTATTTCAGATCCATTTCCTTACCAGTAACCCTTTAACTTCCTCGGAGAAGACCTCCCATATCTCACAATGTGGAGAGCTGCCGGGGTCAGTACTGTGGTTCTGCTGTATATAAATTGTGCAGAGCTGGTCAGACTGCTAGGAATCTGAATTATCTCCAACCATATTTTTAAAAGGGGTTTAAGAGAAGGTCTGTTTAGCTGGGAGATCTCAATACTAAATAAAGCCGATAACAGCCACAAACAAATACCGCAACAGCAAGGTGGGCACCTGAGCCCAGACAGGAACCCTAACAACATCCCAGCGTCTCCTCTGAGCTTGCTTTTGAATGCTTCAGTCTGTTTACAGTACATATCACATGTAGTACCAGCTGGCATAAGGTACTGCCTACGGGGACCACGTAGGCTGCAAGCAAGGAAACGGGGTACCTGCAGGCTTTAACATTTCAACACAATGAGGAAGAATTCCAGAGCAGCAAGGGATAATCCTCCAAACCCTGACACGTATTCACCCTGAGAGGAGGCCGAACAAATCCTTTCAAGTGACTTTTTAATTGAGCGCTAAACCAGCCGCTCTGTGTTTAATCCCCGGGTCACAGCACCTGAGTACATGGCCTGACCACAGGGATTTTTACACAGTTTAACTGAAGTTCTGAAAGCAGGTTCCGAAACAGCCAGGCAAACACGAACAGGAAACAAGGGGCTGATCTGCAGAACTGTAGAGGAGCACGTTTCTGTACACTTTGCAAGGGAACCCTGTGAAACATTCATCAAAAACAACACAGAATTATTCACACTGAAGAAGGTGTCTGCCGAAACGTCAGTCTACTGGGCTCTTATAGTTTGACCTTATGTAATTGCATTCAATTTGTTGTCACTTCTTATAAATAACTGAATCACGTCGAATGTACAGTAGGGTACTTCCAAATATCTGATTATATAAAAAAAAAAGTGTTTTGTTAGTGGCAAAGTGCCAAGTTAGCAAGGTTATATTGTTCCAGTTTTTGCAGGATCCTGAACACGTGGAATGTGGTGAAGCGAGAGCGAGGACCCTGACTTGTGTAAAAATGGAACACCAAGGGTCATTTAGCAAATACGTTACCCATTAAAACCTAGCACATTTACTGGAATTTCAGGTTAACTGTCCGGGGAGTTCACAGCAGGTAGCTGGAGGAGCAGTTCAAAATGGCATTGACAGTAAGAATGAGGCAGGCACTTACATTACTAATGCTGTGTTGCATCAGACCCCAAAATATAGAGCTTTTTAAAAATCTAAAAGTGGTCAACTGGACATGACCTCACAAGGGCATGGCCATTTCAAAAAGGACCTTCCACGTTCAAGACACACAGCTGATTTGATCATGAGTGTTAGCAGCATCTACTGGGCTGACAACCCTCCTCCAGTAAGCACAACATTCAGAACTGAGCTTTACTGATGGGATGATGGGCATACTCCAGCTACAACAGACTCAGAATGCTGTGTATGCGCCATGCTAACAATAACATATCTACAGCCCTCACATGCAAATTACAGTGTTCTTCAATGCCCCCGTATGGCATATTATAAAACTCCTACTGCATATCTGAAAGATCAAATACAAACCCGCAGAAGGCGGGACAGCAGGCTAGCTGCGAGTACCGAGCCCCAGCAATGAGTTTAGAACACCAACGATCTAGTTAATGAAAAACCTGGAGACACCAGCCCCTTTCTGTGCAAAACACAATGAAGGCGATTGTGATGAATCATTAACCACGTCCCCCGTCCCTGCTGGAATCCAACCCATTCCCTCGGCAGGGAGTAGTAGTGGAGATGGTAAAAGTATTCAAGACGAGTGCAAAGGTTAGTGCGAACAGAAAGAGAAATTAACTTGTCAGTCTGTAATGCCCTCCATCCAGCAACAGCATGGGCATTGAAATTTAAAAAAAAATAGTTTGTTTAAAAAGAATAAATAAATAATAATTTGTAGTTTAATACGTTGTATATGTTTTAACAATAAAGGAAAATATATAAAACAATTGAAATCGGAAATGTAATCATAGCTCCTCGGTGCTCTAAAGCTTAGTCATATATAGTGGTGCAGTACATTGCAGGACAAACGTTTCGAGGAGATAAACGTCTCTTTGTCACAGAATACATAAGAACTTTTCAGTGAAACATTTGTCTACATGTATTGTATTGATGCTTTATTTTGACTTCTATAAAGCATAGAAACAAGCAAACCACTAACCCTAACTCATAAAAAAACAGCTTTAACTCAAAAAAAAAAGAGCACAAAACACAATTCTCAGGAATGCAGGGAAGACCGTGGTCCATTCGATAATTAACCCAGTTCCGCAATTTATTGCATTGACGATGGCTAAAACAAAGTTCATTTTTGACCCTTTCTGTCCTGGCGGGACCTCAAGGTCCCTTTGTGCTGCATGTGAACATATGCCATCGGAAATCACATTGGAACCTCACTGTACTCCTAGATTCTGACAAATTTAGTAAAAAATTCCCACATTCATTAAAGACTCAAGAGTTACTACCTACTGTATATAAATAGAGAAGCATGCATATTTTACCTTGAGACAAGGTCATTGGTCTTTGTATTTTCTTCATGTACACTTCTTTGTCTTTAATATATGTTCCATAAAGTTTTTTAAATAATGTTTAAAAAAACAAACAAAAAAAGGCTCTGAAATGTTCTCTTGATAATATCTTTTTTCCCCTTGAGGCTTCTACTGCCAGCTAAGCTTGTCTATACTCTTAGCTGTTGTCACACACTCTTGTCAATGGTCCTGCTGAACTAAGAGGCAGGTAACCTGCATGGTGCTTGAAACACTGGCTCTACTCCGCCCCCTTCCAGTCAACAGGACAGCCAATCAGATCGGCCTCCAAACCAGATGTCGCTCCCTGTGGAATGTTTGAAGCACAGAACACAGGTTCACCTTCCTGTGAGCTCTGATCCCCCCAGACACCCCACAGCACGGGATTGTATGGCACTGAGGTAGTAATTATCTTTTACGACAGCCATTACACCGAGTTCATGAGGTACGGGTCATCCGTTTAGTGGAACAGGGAGACAATTCTTTCATGACTGTTTTCCTTGGCTGTCATATTGTTTATCAGGCAGAAGTCATCGTGTATTGAAATATGCACAATCCAGGGCTTGCGTGTATCTTCAGAAAGATTCCATGTGATTTTCAGCCCTCAAAACTAGCAATGTCAACGGGGGACATCTTTCATTTGCTGCAGAAGCAACTCACAGTTTCCCTTATTTCCCTGTTAAACTGGGACATCCATCAAGGCATCTCAATAGTCCTAGTTGCAGGAGATTACATTCGCCTTTACATAGTGGTTTCTCTGCTTGATCGACTCATTAGGAAACACCAGGAGCTGTGTGGAAGAACATCCGAGTTGGTCTTTCCTTGGTACATCTTCCGTAAGCTAATAAAATAAATAAAGGTCGCTTGGCCTCCTTTTGTCTACCTCCAACCAGCTGTAAAACAGACACTAGATAGGAATGATAAAGCAGCACAGTTGGGCTATCCTGAGTCAACACGGCGAGTAAAGACAGCAGGACCCCAGCTATATTTGAGTATCACACAGTACATCAGAGCCCATGCACTGCACTGGGGGAGCTGTAGGTGATGTCAAGCTGTCACAGCAAGCCTTCAGGGGAAGACTTTCATTCCTCTTCAGTGTTTGATGGAAATACTGATGCATCTACTTTAGTATAGCTACCAAAGGTTTTGAAACCAGTACACCCATAATCACGTATTGACCCAAAATGTTTGGAAAGTGAAAACTCAAGGCAGTTATGGTGTTCACCATGTAGTGTGACAGACAGGATCAATGCATAAGGATCGATCAACAAGTACCAGTATTGTGCATTAGTGCCGGTATTCAAAAAGTCATGTGTATCGTACTTGATTGCATGGAATACGATTATAATTCTTTGGTTTGAATCACTACTGTATCTTACTTTATTTTTTGCATCATAACGTGTAAAGGTTTACAGGGGTAAATCATACAGTACAACACCTGCAAGATTCAACTTGTGCAGGGTTGCATGTGGCTCATTGGAGACACTCTGTAATAAAGTACAGCACACATGCCCAGGTTCTATAGGTGGGCATGGAAACGAAAGGGAAATTACATGTTATTAAATCGTAAAAGCGTACACTGTCAATAACAAATTCTTAATTTAGATGGGGGAAAAAGAAACACTGTCTCATTAAATGTTTGTCATGCCTGGAATGCGGGCGGGCAGGCAGGAGGTAACGAGATGTTGTCGGGGGTACAGGGACCCGTGAGGGGTCAATAGAGGTCTCAGCTGGGATTCAGAGTAGCTCTCAGCTCACAGCTATCGCTCCCAGGGCTTTGTAAATGCATACGAAATGTAGATCAGTGCTGTTTAAGATGCCAAACCCACAAAGAAGAAGCACAGTCCACACAGACCAACTTGTGCAATAAAAAAGTCAAACGAATAGCGAGAGATTGGGTGATTAAACCCTACAGAGCAAAGACAAGGGCTCTGTATTTAATGAGCAATGCTCGGTGTGCTGAAATGAACTATTCAAGTAACAACAAAGCAATTCCTAACAACAAAGCAATTCCTAAGGTAATCTGACGGCACATATCATAGTTTAGGTTAACCGTTTAGTTACTAAACTAAACTAAATTGAATATAAACCTGGCACACCACTAATTCCAGACCATGCAAAAGGAGACCGAGACAAAAAAGATGTAGCGTCTATTAAATCACGAAAATCTCAGGGATTGAAAGCAACACTGGTGTCACAGTTCATTGTGGCTTTTTGAGAAACTGCACGTACAAAAAAAAAACAATGAATTGACAAACCATTGCCATGTCACTGTCACACGTACTGAAAGACACACGAGTCAGTTTGAAGAGACCCCTGACTGAAAAAGAAAGTGAAAGCATTCTGCACTTCTAATCAATGGACAACAGTTACTCTGTTCCTTTTAAATGACTCGGTGATGAGAAAGAACTGTATTTACACAACGCCGCTCAGCAACAGGGAACTTCCTTAGTAACAGGACCTGCGAGAGCTGTGGAAATAGGTTCAGGCGCTGTGCACAGGGCAAGTGATGGCCAGCCGCCTTGTTGACGCAAGGCAATATAAAGTTGTTGTCTCCGAGGCCTTACATATTCCATCAAAACACACAAGGTTTTAGCATCTAAATTCCTAGGCCTTCTCGCAAGGGTCAACTCTCTGCAATCCAAGAAATCTGCAATCCCACCCTGGGCAGAGCTCAAGGTGCCCTTTTGAATAGCCCAGTAACTGGAATGTACTGGTCTGCACTGGTTTTAATGGTTTCTGTAATTAAATACCCTACAACACACTGGCTAAGACAGTGAAGCTGGGTTTCAACAAAACACAAGAATGCCAGTCCACGTTCCTGATGCTGACTGTACTCTACATTGCTCCACTACTGGTTTTGTTTGATGCGCTTGCTATCTTTTTTCTCTAAGAAGCTCTAAGAAGATACCGTGGGACAAGGTTTAAATTAAATTAAATAACAAAATAAAAAGAACCTGAAATGACTGAATAAAAATAGTCGCATCACCAGTAAGATGAGAAAGACCTGTCAGTTGATACAGGAAATTGGTCTTGCTGGAAGAGCCCTGAGGGGAGGAGAATAACCATCTGTTTACTCTCACAGCGTTTATTAAAAATATGACTCGGGTTGCAGCCACGAGCTCTTCAGAGAGACTGTTGCCAATCACTTAAAACATTTATGTGGCAAAGGTTGCTTTCCAGACAACTTGAGGGCTTGACTCTGAATCTGCTTCCCTTTCCACTGATTCTGACTGAAGCAGTTTTAGGCTCCCTGAAGAATTCTATAGCTCTGTATATACAGCGAGTACAGTACACCTTCATGGAAAATGTGAGTCTCAATCTGATACATAAAATAAAAAAAACTTGAATGGAAAACGTGCCTAAAGGCTAGCTCTGTAATCCTGAACCACAGCGAAGAGGCTGTGAAAAGCACTCACTCCATCCTTCACCCATATGTTGGGTTTTATTCACGGCTCCCTCATGTACATGCATCACGTCTCACTCCTCACAAAACACTCACTCACACAGAGCTGCTGCTGACAATAGGCAAAACTGATCAAATTTGTCTAAAAACACACAAACAAGTTGACCACTATTTATCAAATCGGTTTATTGAATTTGCCAAAAGAAAACACATCGGTAGTTGTTACAGAACTAGTTAAGAAAAATAAACCTTCTCTTATTAGTCTTGTGGCATTGCCAGTTTTTACGAACCTTGCACAAAAACGAGGCAAATTGTGCAGAGGAGGACAACTATGATAAATCCAGACCATCATGTTGCCCCACTGCCATTATACCTGAGAATGTTAACATATGTTTCCGTACATAACTGAGTGTGTGCAGCCAGAATAGGCTGTGGCCACTATTTATTTTAGGACGCATACACCCCCAGCCAGTGACTCGCATTGCAAAACCGTTAGCCCAGCTGCCCCTGGTTACATCATCTCTTTCACAGCCTGAACAGAATGCCTTTTACACTGTGCCCTGTACGGCATTTACAAATTTGAAAAATGCCCCAAGCATAACAGCTCAGGACTGCAGGCAGTCTTCTGCGTTAGAATCAGCAAAATGAACAGTGCTCCATGTCATGGAAGAATGAATCTTTCCTTCGTCTCGTTGGAAAAATAATAAAGGAAAAAGACTGTCACCCAACAGGAGCAATGATTTTGAGTGATTTTTTTTTATTCCCGGGTGGGACGTCTGTTGTGTAATTAGGCTGGCTACAGGGCAGCTCTGTCATGAAAGTGCATGAATCACTGGGGTTCAGCTGCCTATCATCAATAGGGCCCATTGAGCCGGGCCACACATCACTGGGTATTAATAGTTCATAACAAATTACTGGGGAATGGCTGCCAGCTTGTGAATGTGAAACTGACACTGCCAAAAAACAAGGGCAGTGTGGGGAGCGGAGCCTGGCCACTGCCAACTCCCAACTCCCAACTCCCTACTGCCTACTGCCAACTCCCAACTGCCTACTCCCAACTCCCTACTGCCAACTCCCAACTCCCTACTGCCTACTGCCAACTCCCAACTGCCTACTCCCAACTCCCTACTGCCTACTGCCAACTCCCAACTGCCTACTCCCAACTCCCTACTGCCAACTCCCAACTCCCTACTGCCTACTGCCAACTCCCTACTGCCAACTCCCAACTCCCTACTGCCTACTGCCAACTCCCTACTGCCAACTCCCAACTCCCAACTGCCTACTCCCAACTCCCTACTGCCTACTGCCAACTCCCAACTGCCTACTCCCAACTCCCAACTGCCTACTCCCAACTCCCTACTGCCAACTCCCAACTCCCTACTGCCTACTCCCAACTGCCTACTGCCTACTCCCCCCAACTCCCTACTGCCAACTCCCTACTGCCAACTCCCAACTCCCTACTGCCAACTCCCTACTCCCTACTGCCAACTCCCTACTCCCTACTGCCAACTCCCTACTGCCTACTCCCAACTCCCTACTGCCTACTCCCAACTCCCTACTGCCTACTCCCAACTCCCTACTGCCTACTGCCTACTCCCAACTCCCTACTGCCTACTCCCTACTTCCTTTTAGGGCAGACGAGAAAGCGCTCAAATTCCTCGCCCTCCTCCACCCCACTTCCTCCCTCCCTTTCAATGACTTAAGGACTTTTGTGGGACACATGAGGAAACTGTTGCAGACACAGAGGCATCTACCACTCTAAAACAGCGAACCCCAACACAGGCTTGAGTGACCCATGGAACAGACTACACACTGCACTGCATAACTAGTTTAAACCTGTGCACGGTAGTTTTTGTTTTTTTGTTTATAGGTGCACATCGGAGTCGACTTTAATGATCTAAACAGTCACTGATTTAAATAGCACCCTATTCAATTCTCTATTAACTCAGCTGGTGTTTTTACATGTATTACTGCACCAATTACAAATCGTTGGATTGCAAGTCATTAGCCAATGAAAAATGTCCATCTCCATTCTGCATTAACAAGGCATAAAGCATTAACAACTTCTAATTTGGGAATTAAAGATCACTTTTTAAATATACAAGATTATTATTATTATTATTATTATTATTATTATTATAGCTGTGGGTGCTTACTAATACTGCCCTCTTGTGGTATCAACCAGTAATTAATATTTGTAAAAACTCAATCATACAACGTGTCAGTAAGTTTTTTTTTTGTTTGTTTTGGGTTTTTTTTTAATACCAAGCACTACATGTTTCACAAGGTAACTTTATAAAAATCTACTTTAAAGATGTGCCGTATATTTAAACAGTTTATACATTAGGAGTTACAGCGTCGTATTTAAAAGTGATAGCGCGTCACTGTGTCCGTATCCCTGCATACTGGATGCTGCTCAGTAATTTCAATCGTTACTTTCTTTGTCGAGAGCAACTTTGTTGAAGCATGAGAGTACAGCAGTCTAGTTTAAAGTGTACAGCCTGGCTTAACCATCCCAATAGGACGCTCAAAGGTTCCCCGATCACATAAGTAAACCGTTTTACTTACGCGTTATCTGAGCTTAATCGTCCTTAAGGAGGGTGTATCATTATATTATGGACAGCGGACATCCGTGGGAGAGCCATGATTTCATTTACGTCTTTAGAAACTTTTATTATAGGAAACTATAACCACGAGCAAAGCCACACTGCGTGACTGGTATATTCCTTTGAGCGCATCTCCCATTCTGACCTCAACATACTCATAAATAACCCTGCCCAGCGTAGCCCTAACGTTCAGATAATAATACAGGGTTCCCGTATACGACATGACAACCGAAGTAATAAATAGAGAAATCACCAGTTATCTGAATTTAAATTGGAAATTGCATTTTCATGTAGTTTTAATAAAGGTTTGTCAAAAAAAAAAAACACGGTGTCAAATATTAATACTGTACAATTTTAATAATGGCATTTAATGACTTTATTGTCAACAGATTAACTACATATTTTGATTACATATACAGTACATCTAACAAAGTATTATAATGCACCAAGTACATATTAAGCCAATGCAAATCGTACTTAAAAATATATTGTTAAATGCCAAGTATTGCTACAACCACATTATAAACACTCCACTTTTCACGATTTGAGCAGCACCCGTTTTCTGCACAAGTCCATTGAAGCAGTGCAGTACAGTACAGTATGTATAAAGCGAAATTACTAGCTTTTTCTCACACGCAGGCAGTCACGACTGTGTAGCGGATCTCAAGATAAAACACACGCGAATTTTCCACTAGTTTCCTTACCTGCAATCTGCCGGTGGTTTAATTTTCTCCTTAATATCCCAAGTGCTTTGTAAGTTGAATCTCTGAAATGCACAGTCAATGATCTTGGCCGAAGCGTTTTCCAGTTCCTGCGATCCATGATTAAAAAGTTCTACCAAACTTTCGTTCCTTGCTGTTCTGTCTCCGCGCAGCGCTCTCCATACACAGGGCTAGTGTCAGTCACGACACTCATGATCGCTTGTAATCTCAGAAGTAAAATTGAAAAACTCACTTGAACATTCCTCACTCGTTCCAATGATAAGACGTAAATTAATTTAACAGTATTAGTATTGTTTGTTCCCCGAGTTTAGTGTGAAACCTAAACTCGACTTCTAACGCGCTTCCTTTGCGGATTTACCACGGTTTGAATCCAGCAGCTTTTCTTTCACGCTGATCGCAGTGGCTTGTGGGATTTTGAGTTGTTTCACACGTCCTTGATTCCATCATCGGAACACAGTACCGTTCTTTATTGAGTCTTTTTTTAAGTGTTCGTAGTCCCTGTTAGCCTATAACAGCCTTTCATTTATAGGATAGCATTGGTTTGTATTGATTCTACTGTTATTTATATTGTTTGTTGAAATAAAAAATAAATTTATTTATTTATATATTTATTTAGTTGTTTATTTATTCATTCATTTGAGTTAAATATTGTATTGTTTTTAAACTGATTTTTTTATACAGAAAATAAATGAATGAGTTCATTACTATGATACATTTTTACAGTTGGTTTTGAGTGTATATAACACAGCTGCCATCTTATTAGTTTATTTTCTTGCTAATGATCATTTTATATATTTTTCCTTCATAATTTTCAATATGTTTAACATAATAATAATAATAATAATAATAATAATAATAATAATAATAATAATAATAATAATAATCTGTAATAAAACTATTCTTGTAAAAAATGTTTTTAAAAGGTATTACAATAAGATCTGGGGTCTTGAAGAGCATAAGGTCGTAACATTGATTTACTGTAGTCTAGTTTAGTCATGTTGTGCCAGGGCCAGCACAGCTACATCTCAGCAGTGCAGAACTAATACAAAGAGGAACCGAGGAATCAATAAGCAAGAGATTTCTCCAGTGCAGAGGGCGTCAGGGACCTGCCCACAACAGTTCCGCTATATGTCATGAGTAGACATGACTAACCACAGTGCCGTGTCACATGCCCCCCACCACATGATATCTATGACGCCCAAGCAGTCTATCCTACCAGGGGACTTTTGACAAGCTGTGTGTATATAGAGTTACCAGCACTGCAGGTGGGGGGGCTACAGAGTCACCTGTCCACCTACTAGTGCTGCTGTGGAAAAACAACACATATTCACAGCAGAACCACGAGTGCTGACAGGTGGGACACAAGCTGATTTCAATAATACCCTAATGGGACACCCAAGAGCACTGGAGTCAACTCCTAGCATGTGTTGGCAGTCAGTTACACTGTGTTGTGATTCTATAAATATGCATTAGAGGAGTCTTTACAGAACGCTGCACACAGACACAACGGAGTATTGTTTTAAAACAATTACTACTTGTTTTCTACAACCAGATGCTTGAAAAGTTGCCAGAAAGTTTCTGTGTGTTTCTGCCCCCATGGTGTGATATTGTGAAGCCCGTGCTGTGAAACCCTCACTAGACTCTATGTGTGTGTGTGACAGTTTTGAGTGACACATACAGAGAAAGCTCCATGTTTCACAACAGTCTAAGTGAAAGTCAGGCCTGAGAAGGGCAGCTTGCAGTTCAGCTCCATTGAGACTCCCCACAGTGCTGCCAGGGTCAGGGCTGTGTGCTCAGAAAGGCACATATCTCTCAGCAGACTTCCAAGAAAATATTGCAAAAGCAGGATGTCTGTTGAGCTTGTGAGCTCTCACTCACTGGGCTAAGGAAATGGGGACACAGTGGGTTCTCTTGTTCCTTTAGGTGTGGTTGCATATCATTCGTATGTATGATTTTTATAGGGGCCACTTTAATTAGGAAGTATTAGGAAAGGGGCATGCATGTGGGTGCTCGGACCATCTGCACCCCAGAGTGCAAATGCAACTGAGAAATCAAGGGCTTGTGCATCAGGTGGCTGTACTGAATGGCAACCACCCTTAGAGATTTGTGATTGACTGTGTGTGGTCAGAAACCAGTGCAGATTGACAGGGGAAGGCAATAGCTGCAAAGGAATGTGGCATGTAAAGAGCATCAATCAATCCACCCATAACACCCAATCACTGAATGCAGGTAAGAAGCAAGCAGCATGGACTGGAGGGAGTCAGGACACTGAGGGTGTGGCCATAAATGCCTCTAGTGGAAAATAAAATGATATTGTGACTTTGGAAAGTTAATCTACCCCATAGGTACGGTTCTATTTTATGAAATGCTCCCTCGTTATTACAATATTTGGTTTGGTTCATTCGCAGTTAGGTCATGTATACGGTTGAACTTCTCTTATTCACTGTTTTTAATAATTCACTTTTTTTTGATACGCAAGTCAATTTGAAAAAATAAACTGTAACATAATCATAATAAATACAAAAAAGAAAAATCAGCAATTACACATCGAAAACACACATGCAAAATATTCATATAGAATAAATTCAAACTGCTCCTTTTTCAGCAGCTGTCCAGAGCTCCACTATGAGTTACAGTTTAGCCTGGTGGTGATGCTATCTCTCCTGGGCTTAGGCCAGTGTCAGGTTATTTTTCACAGGTACTCTTACTTAGTTCACCAGGCAGCTGCATGAGTTCTAATCAAACACTAGGGCTAAGCGCTCTGCGAGCGGATTCCCAAGAGAGTGTGTCAGTGCTCTGTTTCCTGGCAGTCCCATTCTAGTCATTAAGGGTTTATCCCTCAGGGTCTCAGTCTGGACAATACAAACATAGAGCTGTGGATTCCCCCTCACCAGTGCAGGAAGTTATTGCAAGGTTAACTGCAGTCTCGAAATGCCCTATGCCACATGTCTGGGATTTCCGATTGCAGACAAAGAGCTGGGAATTCTCGGTAGTCGGACAGGAGCAATGGCTGAGTGGAAATGGATTACTGGAGTGCCCCTCTTTCTTCGAGAGAATAAAAAGGGATTGGAGGGGTTGTGACAGGGTTAGAAATATTCACCAGGGATCTCCCCTGGCTCTCTGACTGTTATTATAATAAAAGGGGATTGTAGGGGCTTGTGACTGGGTTAGAATTATTCACCAGGGATCTCCCCTGGCTCTCTGACTGTTATTATAATTCCAAGGTATAATTGAATTAAGTATCGCTGAATATTACTTGGGGAATGGTTATTGTATTTACAGAAATGTGACCACACTGAACTGATGTTAAACTCACAGGGATATCTCTCAGTACAATTGCCTACTATACTAAGTAAGCAATACACATGGTAATTTAGTGATGAGCTCAATGTTCACCACCGTTCACCACAGCCTACAGCAGCTTGCGAGCTTTGCCTGCGTAACGCAGGTCTGACACAATCCAGAGGGGTCACTGTGGACCACCCTTGGAACAGGAAGATCCAGGGATCTGCCGGGATCTCCAGTCACATCCTGATTAACATGATCCCAATCACTGACCGGGCTCCCAAATGAATATCATGCCAAAGCTCTTCTTCTGATTCATTTAGAATAAGATTTAATTTCCCAGTAAGAACAAAGGCTTCTTATTTTCTCATAACTGAAATTCAAGACAGTATGAGAACCTGACTAGTCTGCCAGTCCTGTTCCTCATATCTGGGCTTCCTTTTTGCTTTGCATGAAGTCTCTTCTGAAATAGCACTGTTTGCAGAAAGACAATCTCAGGGTAAATGAAGACACAGCCCTTGATCTAATCTCTTCCCTCCTTTGCAATGAAAACATGAGCAGCTTCCTCAATGAAAGCTCCCTTCCTCTTGAGCAGCCACACTGCCTCTGCATCATCATATCAGCAGTTTGTGTTTACCCAGACTTCTCAGCCACAGGGGAATCACATGATTTCACAAAAATACAAAATCCGTACGGTACATATACCACTGAATAATTAAAAAAGAATCACCAAGAACAATTCGGTCTTTGCTGTGTACAGACGCATTGATAACACTTTTTATGTTTACATTTCTGAGTATAATGTTTGTTCTTGTAATTTATATGTTATTATGTTTTTCTGGTATAAGAAATGCTTAGCTTCATTTTACAAAATTTAAACCATAGCCAGGCTGACCTCAGCACAGGAAGTGATTAAGTATCAGGAAGCAGCAGTTTAATTTCACTAATTGAAAAATGTAATTAAGCTGTAGTAGCAGAAAGAAATGGAAATAAAGATTGAACAAATATCCATAGTAGTAAAAAAAAGAATAATACTTAAACGGTACGACTATATAACAAGTGTAAGCAATGTCGTGTGAATTAACAGATGATATTCTACGGTTATTTATAGATCAAACACAGAAGAAGACGTTCATTCACCATCTATAGTATTTGTTTTTCTTCTCAATCTGCTTAGAATCATTTTGTCAAGCTGTATGATGGGTAGAGATTAATTCCATACATAAAGTTCTATTTGGATAAGCGTTAGCCTTTTGATTTCTTCCATCAAACTTTCCTACTGAATCGCCTCAGAGCTGGAACGAGTGTGTCACTCATCAGGGGAGATCTCATTGGCTAAGGTATTACATGAGCTGTACCTGGCTAAGAGGGCCCACATCCTTCCCACAGGCTTCTGACCACACAGTGCTCTGTTTGTTTTTCTCTCTTTCAAAGCAGACTAGTCTTTTAAATTCTGACGAACACAAAAAAGGTCAATCCCATTAGCTCTCCTCCAGCCCTGTACAGCTAAAAGCAACACATTTCCTGCTCATGTTGTTCAAACTCAGAGCATTGTTCAGTCATTCGCCCCAGGCAGCCGGTTCAAAAGCTGTGTGAAGGTACTCAGTTCTTGACATTTGATGTCAAAGGAGAAATTCTTCAGGGTGCCATCTATATGTACTCGATTTACCGTATTAAAATGACAGATTCAAAATTCTAAAAGGTATCGACAATGTCGACCCAGGGGACTTTTTCGACCTGAAAAAGAAACAAGGACCAGGGGTCACAAAGGGAGATTAGATAAAGGGGCATTCAGAACAGAAAATAGGAGGCACTTTTTTACACAGAGAATTGTGAGGGTCTGAAACCAACTCCCCAGTAATGTTGTTGAAGCTGACACCCTGGGATCCTTCAAGAAGCTGCTTGATGAGATTCTGGGATCAATAAGCTACTAACAACCAAATGAGCAAGATGGGCCGAATGGCCTCCTCTCTTTTGTAAACTTTCTTATGTTCTTCTTATGTTCTTAAATATGTTTACTGAATACTGGTATATTATACCTATAAAATATATTTCCAATATATATATTAAGCATTGTTATGTCATTAAGAATATACTAACGTCACCAAAGGTAGTGACAGCATCCAGTAGCCAAGCTGAATGACTGATCCATTTGAAGACACACTCAGAGTGGAAGCAACACAAAACTGACTTTTTAGTCAAATCCAGTACCTTAAAACAATAAATACCCCAAAACCTTGTTATATATTAGCTTAAGCTTCAGGGAGCAATCAGTATAGTGCACTTGGAGTCTTCACACCAGTAAAATTTCAAAATTGCATTAGTAGTGAAGTGAGTAACATCCTGTTGCTGCCCATCACCCTTTCAAGCCCCCTTGCTCTGCAGCCGGGAATGGGATTTTCCACAGCAACATTGCCAAGTGACCTAGCTAGCCCCATTGATACTTGCCAAGAAAGAATCTGGGGGTTATTTTGCTTCCTGTTTTTTGTTTCATGCATGACCCCTGGTTTTCCCCAGAGGAAACGGAACCAGTCACAGGTTTTTTTTTTCCAGCACTCAGATCTACATGGGGTCCAGCGGGACAAATGCCTGGAGGCCAGAGTTCGGACCATGGCACCAATTCCTGTTTTCAAAAATAAACACAATTCTATTTAAATAACGTGTCTTGTTGACTGGTACCATTTAAGAGGCCATGGGCTCCCTGACCCCAATCTATCCGCCCATCAGATAAACGGTGCTGAAGGAAGCAGGGTTAGGAGGTGGATTCAGTCACGAAACACAGAGGCTTTTATGAGCTGCAATATCCCTGTTCTGTGGCACTTCCAGATGTAGAATGATAAGCCCCAATACACCACTTTAAAAGACAGTAGCAGCATACAATAAGCTCATGGAAAACAAATATATCTACCCACACCCCTGGAAATACTGAAGGGATGTCGATGTCGAGCAGGGAAATAATTCTGATTTTAAAACCGCCCCACAAAAGCCTCAGTATGTGCAAAGTCCTTTTTATAAAAAGAACCAACAAATGCAAAAACAAAAAAACAAGCATTTAAAAATGCCCCCTCTCTCTCTCCTTCTTATTCTCAATCTCTTCTTCTCTCTCTATTTCCTCTCTCTCAATCTCTTCTCTCTCCCTCCCTCCCACTCTCTCTCTTTCTTTTTCTCCCTCTCTCTCTCACTAACTCTCTCTTTGACAGGGTGTTGGTGTTATTTAGGAAAACAAAATCCCCCCTCAAAGTCTTCTCTGAACATTTCCGGACACATGGCTGCTAATTAGTAAGTGCCACTATATAATCACAGCAACACAGTAAATTCCAATTTAAACATACAGCATGCATTTTGTGAAACCCATTTTCAAAAGTGCAGGTCATTCTGTCCATTTTAAACACATACTTGACTCTTCACGTGATGTGAGAGGGAAAGCCAGAGCAGATTCCTCAAACACAGTTACGCTGCTGTTGGACTGTCGCATGTTTCCATTGACCACAATGTTTCCATTACCCAAGTCAGAAGTCAAGAAGCAGCAACACCCTTTTTGATCCCCAGCCAGGAACATGAACACAGTATCGCCCTTCTTTAAGGATTTCACCACAGCTCGTTCCAATGTTTGGTGACAGTAAATGTTCATTAAAGCAAAACCAACAAGCGTCTGACCTCCAACTACACAACAGCTGTCTGCAAACCTCTAATTCCATCCTAACAAACAGTGGCAATACACTGTTAATGTCAAGTGAAGTGTGCTTACTCCGTACCTGTCTTTTAAACATATCAAAATGCCATCTATATATCTGTCCGACACAACCAGCATTTTCAGAATCACTTTCAGAATACACCGTATGCAGGGTGCCAGCATTGATGAGCAGAATGGACTCCTCTTGCTGAGGATCTTAGTATTCTGCATAGTATACAGTGTTGTTCTGATAGGGTAGTACGCAAGGTTATTAGGTGTGCTCCAATACAGCTCGTTCATGTGCAGCATAAGCAGGGATGTGCTTTAGATTCCAATGTCCATACAACAGCACAAAGAACAAACACATGTATCCCACAAACTTTATGTTCTATGCCAATTATATCAATTCCCATGTTGTCATTTAAAAACTAAATAGCTGATATCTATATTTTTAACCATTTAAGAATCAGGCCAGGATCAGGATTTACCCCCAAACCCCCTCTAATATAAAAAAATAGTTTCTATAGCAACTCTATGGCAGCCTAGCAGCACCATAAACACCTTGAAGGGGTCTCCCGTCCCCACCCCCACCAGCCCCGTCAACACCCCCACCAGCCCCGTCCCCACCCCTACCCTCCACCCTCCACCCCCGTCCCCAGCGCCTACCCTCCACCCCCGCCCCCTACCCTCCACCCCCGCCCCCTACCCTCCACCCCCGTCCCCAGCCCCTACCCTCCACCCCATGTGGATTAAGACAATTACTCACCAGCATCTTTTCTATCCCACAGAGAAGGAAGCCCCTGAAAAACAAGCACAAAGATTGTTATAAGACACCCTGGTTTTATTTTTATTGATACGCTTGTAAAAATGACAATTTGGTGTGCATATCAGTAATCTCTTCCCCCTTGAAATGGTGAGTTTGTCAAAAAAGAGTTTTGTGGAAAAATATCTCACTCCTTCACTGTTTCACGAGTGGTCATTCTTATACTAGCCTCATTACTAAGAAAAATGCTGGTAACTTTATGAAATCTATCAACTGGAGAAACCAATTAAAAGCATGTATCATGAGTTAATAAAACAGAGAAATTCAGAGGGTACCCCTTGTTTGTACTGTATCCCTGTGGTTTAGCTGATACCTTCCTGCTCACACTGATACGATCAGTATCCTATCCAGCAGCTCGCTGCTCTCTTACTCTAACCATTGTGTCTATTTTTAGCACTTTCACTGGGTGTCTCAGTACCACCCATACCACATCTTTAATTACAGTGCTTGGAAATAAAAAAAAAAAAAATAATTAAAGAGTTTTTTTTTTTCTTCTAATGTGGTCAGACATACTGTATAACAGTATTTATAAATAGCTCCCAAATTGATTTTACTTGCATTAGCTGTCTACAGAAACATTGTGTGTAAGACTGGATTGTGAACAGGACCTGTAGCCTGTTAGCTTCAAGATGGAACACAAAAGGAGCTGATATATAGTTCCATAGACAGTGTCTAGAAACATCTTCATTGTAGTAGTCTTTTAAATCGTGTGTTCCGGTTACTTTCAGGGACCACGTTGCTTATTAACTCTATGTCCGGTCAGCTTATTTTTTTCTGGCTGTAAATCCTGTACTGATTAGTGCACTATATTCTGCTACATTGAGCTGTTTCAGAATTCCACATCCCCCCCCCCTTCCCCCACCCATAACAAGAGAACCAGGACTGCGTTAAATAAAGTGATATTTAACATTGTTCTGTTTGTAATATTGTATTATATTACTGTTTCATTTCTTTACAGTGTATCTTTCTGATCTCCTCCTATAGATGGTTTTGTGACCCATCAATTATAAACAGATGTCTTCTTGGATGACATCCACAGATTCCAGGGTTAATTTTACACCCTGTTTTATAGAAGACCAGTTTTCCCATGTATTCTAGCTTGTGTCTGACGTCAAAGGCAGGTCTTTCCAACCCAAAGCAATTAACCTTTGCTATAAATTCCCAGAAATAAAAAAATAAAGGAATCTGTCAGACTTAGTCTTACATGACATTGTGACTGGTCAGGTCAGGAATGTCATAGATGCAGCACCCTCTTCTTCTCACAAACTATCATTCTGTCATTGTGTAATATACAGGTCCGTGGTTGCTGCGTTGCTGCCTGTGCCAGAGAAGTAGTTTACTTTTAGAGAATGATGCAATGTTATTCAAGCAATTCACTTTTACAAAGAAGCATCTGTTTTTTAAAGAATCCAGCTAGAGGATTGCAACATTTTCCGCGTGCAAGTCTAAGTCATGAAGGTTTTTTTTTTTTTTTTTAATTAGTTTTGTTTTTTCTTTAAAACCAAGGTATGACTTGTCTTTTCAAATTGAATTTAAACCAACATCTGCTTTGGAATCTGAGACCTGTTAATAGTAAGCATTGCCAGGTCTTTACAAGCATGCTCCCTTGGAACAATTCATCATTCACCCCATTCCAGCACCCACAGCACAGGGCCTGGAATGTCCGTTACTTCATGGAGTCATGTGATTCACAGTCTCCATATATGAAACGCTGTGCAGTTTGAAAAAAAACACAGTGCTACTGTGTCTCAGGATTTCAACAAGCCAGTTTCACGCAGCTGGAAAAGACCACACTAAGACCAAAGCTTAAATATTTATAATAAAAATTACTGTACAGGCCCTACTGCAGATTGCATTCAAATTCAACAAGCAGCAATATTGCAAAACTACACATTTATAGAAAAAAAATGCATTGTAGTTGTCATAGTTTTTCAAGCTTTAATTTAACAGCTGACAAATAAAATAATTTAAACAGCATGTTTTTAATTCATGCATTCCTCAAAGCAAAATGCCTGTCTGTAAACTGCAAACTATAACCTGTGATAAAGCAGATGAAGCACAGGTTCATGGCAGCAGCAGTAAACACAAGCCTCTACTTACTCTTGCCCTCCTAAACAGTGAGCACAAACAGCTGAGGAACGGCATGGTGGAGGAAGTCCAAAGGGGTGTCCTGGACTCCAGGGACTAGCTCACTGTTCCATTCCCCCTGGGGGGACGGGGGACAGGGGGGACCTGTGATTCGATACAGTGTCCTGAGCCTGCTGCTGCTGCTGCTACTGCTGCTGCTGCTGCTCCTGTCTGCTCGGGATGGACGCAGGACAGATGTGGGAAGGAGGCGGGGCAGGGGACTAGCATGCCTTTCTCTGCTATTCACAATGGAAGGCAGCAGGCAGAGATGCTCCTTGCATACTAATGCTGGACTGAACTTTTTGGTGACATTGCATGCATCATAACCTCCTTATGTACTGTTCAATGCTAAGCATGCTAGGCTATTCTCAAAGCTATGTTAACCTTTGTTATATTGTAACGAAGCATAAACCTAACATTGTTACTGCTGAAGCTTAACCCAGGACCTTGTTTTGTCCTGGTGTACTATTCCATATGTTCAAATGCAGGTCCCAAGCACTGTTTGCTAGGGTGCTACAGTGTTTGTGGAAAAGGGGTTCTTTCTTCAAAACTGTGATATTCTGAGAACTTTAAGTATCAGAGCCCACAAACCTATGAAGGAATACAATTTGTGTTTCTAGGTTACCAGAGGAGGCATTATGAACCACGCTCCCTAAAAAAATCACTTCTATCACTTTTTTGCACTTGACATTTTTGCACTGCCTTTATTAACTTGTAGTCACACTTTCCTTGCATTCCCAATGCAGTTGAAATATGGAGCAGCACCCACACAGTGCGTTCTGTTGTCCATTTGAACAAAGGCTAAAACTGTTTGGCTCAAGGCTCTGGACGCAGTTTTAAAAGAATGTTGTGCTTCAGCTATGCGAGAGAGAGAATGCTGAATATCAACAGGAGGACAGGATCAGAAATAAATTAAAAAAAACATAGACTCAGAGAACAAGAGGCTTTGATGAGAAATGAATCTTAATTTCACTTAATGACAGGATTTGCATAACTGTTAATTCAATAACATTATTCTGATATGATAGCTTGGCAGAGACACTTAACTTACAATCCTCACATCTCTGCAAACTCAACAAGCAAGCCGCACAGAGAGAATTACAATACATGGGGAATTAAATCAGCTGTCAGAAGAAGGAAAGGGCAAACCACAAGTCACATCATGGCATCTAGTCAGGTTTCCAGCAGGGATGATAAGAAAATAATTTAACAACTGACGTGCACTTTTATCGAAAGCAGCATAACACGTATGCCATGAATCTTCTCGCCTGACTCCCAGGGTCAGGCGACAATAATGCCATTGATTTGAGCAGGCTGTACAAAGGAAGGGCATTGTGTGGAGGAGTGCATGGGTTTGGAGGAGGTCAGAGAGCAGAGAGCTTAGCTAATGACAGAGAATGTTCTCTATCAAGGCAGAATGATCACAACTGAAAATGACTGTCTCCTTCTCTATTGGGACTCCTGGAATCTATTCATGGGAAAGGACTCTGAGGTTAACCCATGAGATGGAAAACACTGACCCCACACGTGTCATCAGCAAGGAGCAGCTACAAGGGGGCTGTGGGGGGGTATTTAACCCTTTAGTGTCTGTTGCACACAATCGACACTATCACTCCCCTCTACTCTCCTCTACTACCTGACATGGTGGTACAAAGTGAGCTTACCAAGGAGAGTACAAGTTTGTGTCCTTCGTTACCTTACAATAGGTTTTTACCTTACAGGTTTTTCTTTGAGCATGTGGTATAATCTCTGAATACTATTACTACTACCACTATGACTAATAATAATAGTTGACAAACAGGAATCAGTTCCCTGATGTTTTAAAAACACCAAACGCCTTTCTCTGCTGTATAGGTATGTGATTGCCCTTTCTAAAAGGCAGCATGTTTATTCAATGGCTTGTTGTTTTCATCACGTGTGCTCTTTCATTACAATGGGATTGGCACAGTGCCCGCTGCTCTGATCAACAGCAACCTGCGTGCTGGTTCTATTCCATCACATTTCTTTTCCTTTCACGTTTGGTCGTAGGAAAAAACGAAACAAACAAAAAAAAAACAACAAAGGTAAATACACAACAACAGAAGCTGAGTGTATTTGTACAGGAGCCATTAAGCACACATTCCAAAGTCCATTGTCAATCTTCTCCTAGGCACTGACACACACAAACACTGTCAGATACACTCATAAACTGGGTGCACACAGACACCTCCTGGGGCTGTATCTGTTAATAACCTATTGAAAGGCTTGAAAGAGCTTTCACTTTTTTTCAGGGCATATCTGGAACAGGTGTTGACACTGACGTTAAGGAAATGAAGCAAATCTAGTACTCTTTACCTCTTTTTTATTTTTAGAATTGGCGAGTAACTTCTAGCTCCCTCTTGTGGATACATTAAGTATTAAACACTCTATTGTAAACTGGACACTTCCATCAGACGCAGCCTCCTATAGAACACACATGGGAAAAGCAAAACCCCTTTAGATCGCCAGTTCCACTCCAGCAGCCCAGGGTAGCGGTGATAAAAGCCAGATTGTGGTCAGGTGGCTGTCAAGCCCTTCAACGCAACAACTCCTGGTGGTCCCACCCAGTCCCATGACTGTGGAGACTGAACTACCCTCACAATCCCTTTTTACATGCTTATAGATTTAGTTCACTTTACCGTGGGTTTAGTATGGGTCTTTACTGTGGCTGTAGAGTGTGTTCATCCACCTCTAGGGGACTTTGCCATGCTTTTAACAAGGTATCTGGAGGTAAAGGGGAGGCCCCTCCAGAGCATGGTTGAGACCGTGCAGCTGAGTACACTTTGTCACTGCCTGTGCTGTACCAGGGTTCTGTGGATAAACAGAGGAGTTTGGTATCCCAGACTTATGGTACACAATAAAGAGTTAATTTATCCTCCATTACTTGTTTGCTCCTTTGCCATGAAGCAACAACAACAACAAAAACAACCTGTTACTTTACAAGAAATAATAATAACCCTACTTCTAAAACAGCTCCCCTGGGAAGCCCAACAGCTGATTTGACAAAAAGAAACATAAAAAACATGTGAGGGAGCAGCTGAACCAATCAGAATAGCAGCTGTAAAGTAACGCTGCAGGCAGGGTCACAACTTCTTTAGGGATTCAAAGCTTTTGATAATGTTTTGCTAGGGGGAAAAGCTAGAAGGAAATTCACTTTGTGTTTTTGCTTGCACCCTTACAAACTTATTGCAGAAAATCCAGCCGACCTCCATCCAAGACTGTGTAAGACCCTGCTGTGACTGTCTATCACAAACTTATCTAAAAGGAGCAGGTAGCTTTGAAGCATGCAAACTGCAGGAACTACAGTGAACAAACTGCTGGTTCATCAACGCACTTGTGACATCCACCCCCTCATAGGTAAGGGCCAAACAGAAGGGATACCTTTTAGATCTGTTTAATGTCATTTTGCCTGTGTTCTGCATCATTCTCTAACTATCATTAAACAGAGAGGGGGTTCACATTTATTATCTATTTACAGTTTTCACAGTTGGGAATGGGAGCAGAAACTTAAAGACCTTTCTGAAACCACCTCGCTTCAGAATATCAGCTTATAGGAGTCTTTTTCAGAAGGCCTGTGGCTAAAGAAAATGTGTTTTGGACTGGGAAACAGGATACCGCTGTAACAAGTAAAAGCAAAGAAAATCGTTCAGAATGAATTCAATGCAAAGTCTTTTTGGCACACACCTCGTGCACTTGGCTACAATTCCCAGACTCCAGGCAATGATCCCCCCAACCCAAGTGGCATGTCTTTGTGCAGTTCTGATTTATATTCTGATAATGTTCATAGTCTACTTCCTTTCAGTTTACCAACAGCGCTTCCCTCCCCCAGAAGAACTCCTTATAGAACTGATGTCTGCATTTCTCAGAATCTCCTCACAACAACAGGACTCACGCCAAGACTTGCAATTGGAACATTTCTTATAAAAGACTGTATTGTCTCCCCTTCTCGGAGACACATATAAATCTGGTATTTAAAAAAAAAAATCCAGTTTGGGTTTTAAAACATAACTCTAAACAAATTAACATATTCTTTAATACTTTTATGTGACAAGATAAAGGTATGATTGATTACTCAAGGGAAAATCCTTACAAGTGTTCTGTTTGTTAAGTTTTATCACTCACACAATTATTAAATTGTGAGATATGTACACCATTTAACGAGACAGTCCAGCAGACGGACGTACTACACAGACTGATAGGCAGGCAGGTATCAGAAGATGATTTAAACAAAGGTTTAAACCTCAGCGGTATCATGTAAGTACAATATTGTGCAGGTTTGTTGTGCAACGTAAGTATTATTTGAGTGGTCAACAAAGTGTTCTTCATCATACTATCTGGAATTCTAACTGCATTCTCTGTCTGATTTATTTATTTATTTATTTATGTTGGTTAAATAACAGTTGTTTTCCACTTATGCACAAACCGCTCAAGATAACTTATCAAAAATTTATATGTCGCAGTTTAAGGGATATGCGACATGGAAATAAATGAGGCGCAGAAAGAACGTGTGAAACGGGCGGAATTACTGAAGGGGTGATTGTGGCATCGCTTGACGTTACGAAATGAATACAGTAATAGAGCATCTGACAATGAGGAGTAATGTGTAAGAGGCTGGTTTCATTTGCTGGTTTCATTGGGCTGGATGTAAGTTAAATGGGTGCGGTTTAAGACTCTAGCAAAGTCGAGTACACTAGCCCGTGACAACAAAGCACAAACAAACAGCTTCAAAATGAAACACATATACCTAACGTACCGGTAATAATTCTGGAAACTCCTTTCATATATCTGATAGCGTTCACAGCTGGCTGGATAAACATACAGTAGAAGATGTACACCACACCCGTCATGTTAATGCATGAATAAATGTTTAGAGCAGATAGTGACACAGCAGATACAGAGTGGACAGAATCCACAGCTGCATGTATATAGTAGTCAATAGCCACTCATATAGACTAAAGAATAATACAAGAACAAGGGTGGTTTTCTTTCCCAGCTACTGTTTCCAGTCTGTAATCTGTTTTAGACACCACTAAAAAAAAAAACTGTGTTAATTTAGTGTTGTGGTTTGGAACAGAAAGGAGAAAAGCCACAAATACCCGGCTCACAGCATCAAGTCTGCAGGGAGATTTAGCTGGGGTTTCTATCTGAGAAGATGAGTCATTCATTGCATCCGTGTCATTTCTGTACCTGGGTACACAGACAAAGTCTGCCACTTCTATATTGACAAGAAATGAAACGTAATGAGCCTTGCGAAGTATCAACTGGATATTCAGGAAAATAAGTCATGCACACAAGGTGAAGACATTGCACATTCTAGGTAAAAAGAAAAAACCCTGTGAAGGAAAACCAGACTGTCGCTATAACTCACTGTCATTTCCAAAAAAAAAAAGGGCTATCGATTCCAAAAACTGGGCTAATTAAAAAAAATAAAGTGGTCATGGATTCCTATCCAAGACCTTGCTCGAGGTCTTTAAGTGCCTAGTTTCTGTACACTACAATGCACTTTCACAATACCTGTTACAGTTCCCTCGAGGTGTCTAACCACAGACCCAGCAGCAGAGTACGAGTCAGTGGAGCATTGCTTTGTGTTGAGCGGCAGACATGGCTTCTAGACTCAAAGCTGCGCTGTCATTAGATTGAACCTTGGTGTCTTGTTATACCACAGAAAGAATACAATTGTTCCAAATAAGACAAAGAATGAGCCAGATGTATGGCAGGTTGTGGTAGGGACCAGGCGGTTAAGTGAGTAGTAATTACACAAATAATTGGGCAGAACTTTCAACGCTCAGACAGTAAAGAATGACATCATCTCAACAGGAAAACCCACAGCAAAAGAAAATAAACTGTAATTTAATATTATGTGATTTGAATGACTTGTGGAACTGTTACATTGATATATGTTTTTCTTTCGCTTGCAACAATGCTTGTTTGTGTAAATCCGTGTTTACACAGACATGCAATCGGCACTTGCAAAGTTTTAAGTATTCTGTAACCCTAAACCTTACCCTAAGCCTAACCCTAACCCTAACCCTACCTTAACCCCTACCCTAACCCCAACCCTCACACTAGCCCAGATGATTATATTAACAATAGAATGGCAGTTTTGATATTGCTAAATCCAGCAATATACCTTGAAGAGCATTTCCTTTCCAGATCTCTTATCGCCTCACAGCGAGCAGGTTTTAAGTTTTCTTGGCATTTCATAACATGTAATTTTTCAGTCAGCGAGAACAATCAAACGCCTGAAAGTGTGCTGGAGAAACATGGCTTTACAGGATAAACGTAAACCCCCTCAGTTTACTCCAGTTTTTGGCAGAGAATTTAGTTTTCCCAGACATCAATGTTTATTGCTGAATGGGCAGGTGTGTTGCTTAGCAGGTCTAAGCTCCAGGTAGATTTACAGTAACACAGCATTAGAAGTATAATCATATTAACTCATTTTTTGTCCCTAATGGAATTATTGCAATAGAGGAAATCTTTTTTGACAAAACTAAATTGCATTTTCCATTTTCAAAGCATGTCACATATGATTGAAAACTTACCAGGCAGCACTGACAAGTGGCTGTTTCATAGTTTTCTTCAAGACACTCCCTCAACATGCACAATTCATCTCTGGGTCCAGAAATGTTCACTCCTTGCTTGGCATGTTCCCTGGACTTTACAGAAGACTCTGTATTAATCGGTTCACAGGTCCTCTGAACCAGACGCCCAGGGAAACCTGCTTCACTCGAAATCTTGGCAGCGGTTTCTTCCACCATTGCCCAAGTACAGTCTTCGGAGAATGCTATGGCGCTGGGCTTGTGCTTTATAACCCGGACGCTTTTGGGTTGAAAGGGCCTAGCTCCATGGGTCGGATCCTCCAAAATGATGGGATAGTCTTCTGGAATGGAGGCGTAATCAGGGTCTCCATCATCACTGCTGCTTCCAGATGTAAAGAGGACTCCATACTCCCATCCCTCATGATCCCCCATGTTTGAAGCAGTTTAACAGAGAAAGAGCGGCTTAGCATTTGCAGACAGAGTGTGTATTTCCCATTGGCTTGGTTTGGCTACATTGTTGCGCCCTTTAGCTGCAGAGGCTTTCCTCTTGGTTATCTTCTGAAAGTTTAATCCCATTTATCCCATTAATCCCATTTACTTGATCTGATTGTACCACAGCATCTTGTGTTGCTGAGTGGTTGTTTCTGTAAAACAGAAGAAAAAAAAACATGGATGTACTCTAAACAGACTCAAAATGCACCCCAATCACCTTTATTTTTAGCGGGTTACAATAATATACAGGACAGTATATTCACATACAGACATGTACAAACATACAGTAATAAAGAAGTGAAACCCAAGGCAATGATCTTTTTAAATACAGTCTGTTTTGTTATTTTTTAAAATGAACATATACCATACATAATACAAGTGAAAACATTCAACTTAGCAATAGTAATGTTGCCAATGCTTACGAGAAGAAGAAAAGCTATAGCTGTCAGTCACTCCGACTCATGCATAATGTTTATTTGCTGCTTGAAGATTTTTACATCTACCTGTGCTATTGAACACTGGATTCAAATTTATTACAGTAATTTGCTTTCATCTTTTTTTATAGTGGTCTTGTGTATATCAATACATTATTTATATTGCCAAACCGTAGATTATTTTGAAAGAGCTAGGGAAGTATGATTGGTATTCCTGGGCGCCAGTTAGCTATGGTGCCTGCTTGGGCATGCTTATCAAGCCCCTATCAGTAATATTTACCCATACCACAGACAGACAGACTGCTTTGAAGATACCATCGCAATCCACACTGAGGGTCTTTTCAGAATCGCTCTTCTGAAAACTCAGAAAATAGAAAACGCTACAAGTAGCTACAAAGCTTTGGAGGAAGTGACATAAACCTTTTAGATACCTTTGAGTTATGGCATTGTTTTGAATTTAATTGCCAGGCACGTCTAATCGTCTTTTCAGCAATAGCACGTAAAGAACTAGAATGGGTTTGCCTTAAACAAGTCACGTAAAGCTCTTCATTGAGGTGTTTGCATTGGCCTAGATATACTACAGCCCTGTTTCAGCTAAATGTTCATCAATATAAAATAATGGCTTTCATTCAAAAACTTTTAATTCATTTTGTATGCAAATATTGTGGGCAAATTCCAAATGATGTTTCTGGTAACACTGTAGATTAAGTGTCTCTATTTACTGTGTACAGTATTTACATAGTCGTTACTTGCTAAATACACATGAACTTACACATACTTACAATGTTATTATGCATAGTTACAATTTACTTCATGTGTAAATCTTTTTGCACAATCCTAACCTTAACCCTTTTCTGATACAATTGTGTACTTGTAAAAAGTTCATTGTAACTATGCATAATAACATTGTAATTATGTGTCAGTGCACATGTATTTACAAAGTAACTACTATGTAAATGCATAGTAATTAGAGACATTTAAGTTTTTAAAAATAATGGGCACGGAATCATAATGAAATAAAGCGTACTGGACAATCCCATATAGTTTCACTGTAGCTAGGAAGTTGCACTTCAATCTGTGTATAAAGTGACCCCGTGCAGGGGCTGTGGACCACACATTCCTTACATCAAAGGCATATTCTCATGCTGCGCTGGCAGCAACAAGGCACCCACATATCACTTCAAAAGGCAGAGAGAAGTTATCACAGCTGAGATCTCAGTGCCCGCAAAAGCAAAAACTAAAAGTGATTCGCAATCTGACCATCTTCATCTGCCGAGCCCGACAGGTTACAAAGTATTAGAGGAATTCCATGGCAGCTGTACAGGGAGAGGAAGAGCTCAGCCATGCTGAAAGTGTGTCAGGGTAGACACACACATACACGCAGGGACGATAATCATGAGGGTAATGTATGAGGGTAATTAGAAAAATTGGTGAAAACGTCAAAACTATGGGCTGCTGCGCTGGGGTGGGGGGGGGGGGGGGGGGGTCAAGTCAGCTTAGTTGGAGGTAAAGGTTTGGGAATTCAATTCAAATTAGATCAAACAGCTCCCTCACCTAACTCTTTTTATTTGTGTTTGAATCTACCTCTTCAATCTGATACTCTCCCTGAGTTAGGACCAGCAATACAAAATATTACTCCTTTCCTTCAGCAGTCTTAATAGAGGGATACAAATGCACAATTAATTATCTGTATTAACTGCACAGGTTGGGTGGCAAAGCTTACTTAAGCTACAGTGGTGTTTTGAAGGTCATTTTGAATGATCTTTGCCGACATTGTGAATTAAACCTGTCTGGGACTACACCATTCAATGCCTGCTGACATTGTGAAAGAAACCTGTCTGAGACTACACCATTCAATGCCTGCCAGCATGGTTCAGTTTGCTCTCATCAGGCAGGCGTGGAGATGAGGAGATGCCAGGATCACTGTGTTAATCTCCCACACGCTCACGAGTATGGAGACACAACACACTAAAAATCACTGAACTAAGGTGCTTGTCGTACCGGTAAAGCATGTCTGAACCAATAAAATCAGTTACAGGTTAGTATGTGTCTGATTCACTCATAAAACACACACACAGAATTAAAACGGAGTTAAACTTGTGAACCTGTATCCAGAAATTCCATCCAAACTAGTATTGAGCCATACATGAGGTCCAGGACTCAAATTTATGATATTTTTTTTAAATCTCTATAAACTTTCTGAAACCTCGATAGATAGTTTTCAGTCCCCTTCTGATTTCAAAACTTAAAACCAATGTTAAATGCCCCGCGCTGGCTCAAATCAGTATAGCACACCAAAGTAAACATCTGTTCACAACCCTTCATATGAAAGCCCTGACTCATCGTGTAGAAGCAGCAATTGTACATTGTTAGTCCTCTTTCTATAGAAAGACCTCTTTAGCTGGCAGCAGCAGTAAAGGGTTAAAGGACGCCAGTTACACGTTGCAAGTGTTTTCCATGAGCAATGAGCAGCACCTCATATACTCACTCTTCCTGGAGAACTGTTGAGTCTTGCAGAGCACAGGAAAGCTTTACTGACAGGCTAAGAGCAGAAAAGTTGAAACTGAGCTCTACGTACAGTACCTGTAAAAAGAAGAAGAACAAAACATACCTTGCTTCTGTTGAGTACAGAGTACACCAAGTTACTTCATTGAAGACGGCTGGTGTGGCTAAACATGGCTTAAACAGCAGAGGAGTAACTGAATTCCCCTGGTGTGTGCGCAAGTCAAGACACACAGGCTCAAAGGCCAGGTTTCCCATTGGCTATGTTCCAAGGTTCTCTCTCTCTCTCTCTCTCTCTCTCTCTCTCTCTCTCTCTCTCTCTCTCTCTCTCTCTCTCTCTCTCTCAGAGTCGAATCACATCTGGAACATCTCAGACACTCACAGAGATTCTATTCAACAAACACTGATGACATCACCTCTCTCAGACAGAGTGCTGCTAAGGTGAGAAGAGAACCATCAACTCAATTCAGATCAAAGCTAAAACAAAACAAAATAAAAATGTTAGCGGTATCATTTTAGCTCTGTCCCGTCTGGCCTTTCCTAATGGTTTGGTTTTTGTTTGCTTCATTTCTAATCTCTAGCCGTATTGTATTTATGGTCTTCCCTTATTAAAGTTCCCTCATATTAAAAGCATACCAAAGTGTAATAAAGAACAGTGATAGCATGGAAAAGCACAGTTAAGCATTGGAAAGACCAGTGAGGTCATGGTATGTACATACCGTACTGCAGATTTGTTTTTTTTTAGGAGGATTTTAGAGGGTCGTTATGGCTCAAGGAAAGCATCATGCAAGTCTTGGGATGTTTATAAAAGCAAAAGTCATTTAGATAAAATACTCTTAAAACATTATTATTATTAACAACAACAATAATAATAACAATAATAATAATAATAATAATAATAATAATAATAATAATAATAATAATAATAATAAATAGAAAGTTGCCTCAAGGCTACAGATTTTTAACATTCAGTCTCTAAGCTACATATGTTTTTTTAAATATAGTTTAAACTTGTTTTGAAGCTAAATCGCATTCCTTTGAGGACAGCTGGGAGAATCTCATTTCCTGCACGGGAAGCTGCAGGCCTGTGGAGTCTCCCACACACTGGCTCCCTTTTCCTGCCTAGTGCATTTTGCTTCAGCAAGAACACACTTCTTAAATCAGTTTCTAATAAAGACTTAGTGGAGCAGCATACAGGGAAGCAGCCTATGTCTCCGGCTTGTATGCAGCTGCAAAATCAAATTCCAAATGTAAATCTATTCAAGTATTTATTCAAGATTACTAACATAAAAAAGGTTGCTAATAAAAAAATGCTTTAAAGAGTTTGAGGCCATTTAAGCTTCAATCAGTACAAAGTATAATCAAACATATAAGACAGGACCTTAGTCTTTGAAAGCAATGTGCCATGCAGTGGCTCTTCTACATACAATGCTTGAAAAGCATTCACAGAATGTTAAACATATGTCTGGCATTGCATAGGTGTGCTTAATCTTTCCATCAGAATTGCAGTGATAAAAGCAATGCAGTATAAAGATCTGTTACAACAGAACTAAAAGTTTTTTTGTTTTTTTTTTATCAAGATTTCTCCAGGCACCATTTTAGATGGATGATCTGCTGTACACTGCGTTCCAATAACTCAAGGGTGATGACGATATAAAGGTAATCCAAACAGATAACCTTGTTCCTGTTTTATTTTTAACTCAATGTTTTAACCTTTAGGTTCCACATACCTAAGAGTTCTGCTTTGCAATAGAAATAACATATCTGCTAGCTAGATATTCCCAGGGCAGTTTGCAGCCTGCTGCAACTCCAGTCCTCAAAGCTGCCTTGAAAAATAGATGCTGCAGCTCAACAAGACAGCTGGTGAAACATTTTAAAATAATTACATACACTTGCTATAGTTGCACTATGCTGTGATCACGATCATTCCTACAAAATGATTTAAAAAAAAAAAAAAGGCTGCCCCCTCATTTGTGGTTTTTCGGAGATCCCTAAACAACATTGAAGTATAAAATAAAATACTTCTGGTTTAAGAGTTTTAGAGCAGCAGTATTTAGGTCCACCGAAGTTTAAACCATTAAAATAAAATTGTGGACAGCATACTGTACACCCCTGAGACAGGTGTTTGCCAGAAAAAGGGAAATGCTTTCCAAATACTGTGCATTGATCGCAAGGCTGAGAAACTGCAGCCTGGCAGATACACTGGAAAACAATGTGACAATTATTCCATACGCTGGTCCAATTTGTTCTTGAACCAACATCTTCTCATATAATTACTATTGCTTTAAAAAAACAAAAAGCCAAACTATCATGCGCAATATTCAACCTGTCAAACTTTAATGATCAGTTTTTAAATGTGCAATTAATTTACATTTCTTCTGAGCAACCCAGTATACATATGCACAATAGAAAGAAAACATTTATTTTCTGATGACATTTACAGCAGACATTAAGAAACAGTAGTAATGTGTAAAGTACACTGCTTTAGAAAAAGATGTGTCACTTTCACTGAAAAATATAAATATCCAGTCGCAAAGAAATTCTCATTATAAAAATGTTGTATCTTACTTTTAGATTAGAAATGTACTGTTAAGCGTGGCCATTTTAAATGTTATATACAGTATTTGTATTGACATTTTTTCAATGTATTCATTGTAGATGACAAAGCTCTTTCAAGTGTGGAGTAACAAACACATAAGGGTTTATTTACATGCACAACACATTAAGGCATGTCTTTACAATTCCCTGCTTTAAAAAAACAAAAGGTACGTTGAAGCTCATCTGCAATAAACATTTCCCATGTAAAGATCTGACCCAAAACACAACCATATTAGGGAAATCGCCCCCAGCATGCTAATGTTTTGTGCCATCTATTAACACAAGTTCAGTAAACCTTTTCAGCACGTAAGCTAGGAATCGCTAAGTGTTGTAACTTTCTTCAGCTAAGTCACTCACTCATATCTCTAACACAGAGATTTCCTTAATGAATATTAGTCATTTAGAGTATGAACGTTTACAAGGATTTTTGTAATTAATAATTTAGCTGTGAATGCCATGAGCAAGAGATGCATAGTCAGAGCTGCAGGTACAACTGTGTAGAACTGAAAAGAAAAAAAAAAACATGGTTTATAAGAATGGTCCAGATTTATACATCTAATATTTTAACTCAACTTGCGGAAACTGTTTATCTGCATGGATTCTTCAGAACCCAGTTGAGATTCATGAATCAGACTTTGAGTCCATTTATGTCATTGAAAAAAAAAAAAAAAAAACAGTAGTTTGTTACAATGTCATAGAATCTTTGTTAATTTCAACCCCCTTCAATCACCACAACTTCTAACACCTGTATTCATAAAATAAATTAATCAGAAAACAAACCCAAATACAACCTTTACAATAAAAAAAAACATAAAGTCTTAAAAGAACAAGTTAAACATAAAATAGTGTTTACATTGAACATACACGGTACACCCATTTATACACAGCCAGAATCATCCTGACAAGTAGCAAGGTTATATAATGTTTAGTGAAACAAACAGAACAGTATTAGAATTGCTAACACTTTGTAATATTCCAGTACAGTTCACTAGTAGACAAAAGAGTAGCATAGAATAACCCAACCACAATTCTCAAGCTGCGGAGCAGATTTAGCAAACAGAAGGATCAAAGGTGGTTTGCACTTCTTCCTGAAGAAGGGTTGCTCACTGTTATACAAACATTCTGTTTGATTCAGTTGTGTTGGGGGTGCAGTTGTGTTAGACTGTACTACTACTATGCCAGTTTGCTTCTGAAACAAATTCTACCAAGAATCCAAAACCTGAAGTATTCATCAGGATAACCCTGCTGTCTTTCACAGTCAGGGAATGCTTTCTATCCAGCAGTACACTGGAGCGCCAGTAATTTAAATGCTGAAATACTTGGCGTTTCAAACAGCACTGTATTGCTGGCTCTTGTGTTATTTGGTTGATTTTTAACCTACCATAAGGCAAACAACTATTTTAATCCACCCGTAAAACCTGCATATGACGGGCATTTTTTAATCCAGAGACAATTATATACCATTCATATTATTGCACTCCATGCATATTCTCTTATTCTTCACTTCCTTGCAAATTCTAAATTGTTACAGATTAATAAGAGACTTCAATAAAAATAACAATGGTATTTTAAAAGATAACATAGGGTCCAGTTCCATGTTTAATGCATTTATTCCCAAGGGTTACTTCAAATAGTTTAAAACACATGCAGGTCATTTTGGGCTGTTGACGCTTATTTGAGTCACCCTGAACCTTCCAGCTTCCAATTCCTTTCCTTCCCAAATGGGAGTGAAGAACAGTCTCTTAATCTTCAGGAGAAATGCTGTCAGTTCAGGGTCCTGTGCCTGTCGCTCCATCGCTGTGTGATGGGGAGAAGGTAAGAATCATCCAGCTGATGACAAAGTAGAACAGGAATACTGGATACACAACCAAGGCTTTGCGATTCGGAGGCTGGCTGTCTGCCAAGAAGGCTGTGGATGCTGCAGGGAGAGAGCAAAGGGGATGTAAAGTAAAGAGGTATCAACTACCAACGCCAGACCATTGGATCCGAAACAAACCCCCAATCCCACCACCCTCAACGTGTTATAAAAATGATTTAAACTCCAGGCCAGCGCATTTCGGTTATAAAACTAAGAACATTAATTTTGGATTGTTTTAAACAGCAGCATTGATCAAACAATTATGAATCATACTATTGCTATTGTCCTCATTGTAATCTAAAGTGGCCATTTAAGCTTCTGAAAAGAACAAAGAACTAAAACCATACATTCTTCTTAATATTGTATAATAACTCCACCTGCTGGACTAACATCACATTACACCCTTAGAACCATGTGAACAGTACTGTTAGACTACAAGTTCAACAGATGCATTGCTTTGCTTACTAGTACTACTGTACAATACTTGTCCATGTTTAAAAAATAATAATTATAATAATAAAAAAACATAAAAAACCCACTACTTACCAAACGTTGACCATCCAAACGACGCAACGACTACTATAAATCGAACAATAAAACTAGCTGTCCCTGTGCCCCCTAGAAGCACCAGCCTGCAGACAATCATTGCAACAGTCAGAGGCAGGATACAGTATCCCAGTACACACAGGCTCTGGAAGAACGAGCTGCGAAAAGAACACATCGGAAAAATTATGCCAGCGGAAAACACACTAGATTTGCATGCACTCAGATATTTCATTTGTGTTACATTTGTACCCAACAGGCTCTGCTTTAATTATTTAAACCGTGGCAGTTTAACAGAACAGACCCACTGTCTCAAAAAACAACTGTAGTTGAAAACATAGGAACTAGTTACTAATTACTGTGAAATGACAAAGCGATGGGTTATTTGCACACTAATACAATAGAGACGTTGGTAGGAATGTGCTAGGAGTAGCTAAGGTACACACTGGATCCACCTAGCAGTCATTTAGCAGCCTGAATAGCCAACTTGTGCTGTGTTCCGCTCTGTGCTTCAGTCTCAATAAAAATAAATAAAGAACAATGGACGTGTTTTTGTTCAAGTACAAAAAAAGCGGTACTCACATAGTGCCTCCCAGCAGCTTGGAATTCAATGTAATAATGACCGATCCAAACCATATAATAACAAACACTTCAGCAAACTGGGGCCCTCCGTCTTCTTTGCTGTCTGCAGACCCCCCCTGCAGCATGCTGGAGACAGGAGGACAGGGAGGGTATCAAACACTGGCACTCACAAACACACACACACATTCAGTAATATATTCATTCTTGACACACAAGCCGAAAACATCAAGTCCCCTCAAGAAATCAATAACATTACCTTTGATATGCAACAATATAGATTTATAAAAAACAAAAAGGATCATTTGATTTTTTTCCTAATATACCCATAGTAAACCTTACTAACCCATTCATATTAATATATAGTTTTATAAAATGCCTTTAACTTACAGAGCTAATGTGACACAGAGCAGCAAAGGACCCCATAAATCCCCTGTAAAAACATAAAAAAGATGTTACAGTACTGTAGTTTATGTAAACCCCACAAACACACATTAACGTCAATGACACTGATTATAGTTGGTTTGCAATGCTGACAACAACTTAAGATCCAACAAACAGCATCATTACAGCCAGTGTAATGTTACGGTGTAACTAAAAAAAATATGTTTTAAAGCTTATGCTTACAGTCTCTAAGTAGTGTTGTGCTTTTCTTAGGATACATCACATGGCCAAACTTTTTTCCTACAGCCTTCAAATCTCTCAGCTGAAAAAAAAAGACACAGAACTCAATATTTAAACTTTTAAAATTACAATTTGTGAAAAACAGAGTATACAATTTATTCCATAAAGGTATTCAGTAATTCTACCAGTATTCATGGATTACAGGACTTACCAATTAATTCTTGACACACTACTCGTAATAAATGTTATAAATGAAGCCCCTAAGCAGTTCTGTTGTTGTACTGTTAGCAGACAGATTCCCATTACTTTCTCCCTTTTAGATACAAGTTGACTCTTTCCTGGCAGTAAGACACTGAATGCAGCTTTTTTTCTGAGGGCTGGTTTCAGTTTTGTTCAGTTCTCAAAATTCCAAGACGCTCAGTTCAGCATTTTCTATTAAATGGAACTTAAACCTAAAAAGCTCTCTTTGTGTCTAAATAGCAGGATTTCTAAAGAGAGATGGGGCAGCCAAAACATTTTCACTGACTCAACAACAAGACTTTGTAAGCAGAAGAAATAACGAATTCAACTAGTGCTTCTTTTCTCAACAGTCTTTTAGATGTCTAGCAGCCAAGTTCTGACCTGTTTTTTTTTTTTCTTTTCTTAACCCTCTCCATAACACATATGGGCTTTGTGAAAAAATTTTACCCAAACCAATTATAAATCAGGCTTTCTTTAACCGACTGACTGATCTTGATTACTACAAAAAGTGTCTTGAATCTCTTTTGAGTCCGTTATTTCTTCAACGTATGAACATTGTGTAATTGGTGGGTGGACTTCAGCTGCAGTAGGGAACTCACATTGTCTGGTCATGTTTTTTCCTAGCTTGATGCCGCAGAAGTGATGATCCAGCGTATACAGACACATGTAATAAATTGTTTTATATTTGGTTTAAAGTGAAAATGTGTCACAAAAGGTTTTGAAAACAAAGATTTAAAACTAATTTACTGTGACTCTCAGAAACAGATGTCCTTGAGAAAGTAATCCCAAGCTTGTTATCTTTATACTAGTATAAAGTTTGGTTTAATTTCCCAATGCTAAAAAACGTACTTTTCCCATTCTAGTTAAATATGTAACTCACAATGGTTTCTTTCACTGGTTCATCAAGTGTAGAGTACTCATCATCATGTGACGGAGACCCAACTGGAACTGTGATCTCTCCTTCCACAGGGATATCTTCTGAGATGGACACATCAGACAGCCCTGCAAACTGCAAAAAAAAAAAAAAAAAAAAAAGAATATATATATAGGAGAAATCAGGGCCTCCCACTGCATAGCCTTCCTGCTTTTTCTATGAGTTTAATATGTGCTTGTTACTTATACACTGTAGCTAATCTAGCTCGTAGTAAAACCTGGAATGGGTGAAACGGCTATGTAATTAGAGTCTCATTTCCATCCCTGGAAATACTGCTTTATATTCATTTTCCCTGAAAGGAGGTTTTTTTTTGTTGTTTTTTTTCTGAGCTGGTCACCAGGTAATGACTAATTAGTGGTATAATGCTTTTCAAAGAAAACAACGTGGTATAGTAACTACTTTTAAAATACCATTTTAGACTGCCTTACCTAGCATAATTTCGATAGTTTCAGATAAGTGCTAATAAGCGTCTGAGAAACCAGCTCTAAAGTGTTAGGACCTGGTCAGGGGTTTGGTTGACTCAACTAAATGACTACAGACATCCACCAAGATTGCCTATTTCGACATTAACCCTATGAACTCTTCTGGCACCCATATTATAAAGCAGCTTTGCATAAAGACACCTGCATTATGCCATACTTAACTATTTTAGCACTAAGTAACATTAAAGAAAGATCACCTACAGTCTCTAACCCTGGTCCTGGAGAGCTACTGTGGCTGCTTAATTAGTCAAGATTAACAGGTGTTCCAGATCTTGACCCTGAAAACCTGCTAGATAGGGGCTCTGCATGACCAGAGTTGGAGACCCCTGTATTTGTGTGTGTGTGTGTATATATATATATATATATATATATATATATATATATATATATATATATATATATATATATATATATATATAAAGGTTTCTCATGAGAGGTCAAGGGCAGTGAGACAGTTCTGGCAGATGGAGTGATAACCTCCTCTGGTAACACATACATACATAAATACATAACCCCATCACTAAAAACGTATAGTTTTACTTTACCAAAATGTACTTACTGGCAGTAAGTAAAACTGGATTTGTATATCAAAAAGCCACAGGGTCCATCCACACTGAGTGGCTTTGCGGGCTTGTGCCTATAGTCCTCCACCCCCGGCAATATGATAACATCTTTCACGTGTCATTTTGAGCTGGTACTGCCACTGTCACATGGGAATCCAGTGACGTGGATGTTGTTTGGCATGCTCACCTGGCTGCACTTTCTCTATTAACAATATAATACTATGCGAGCAGCGCTGTTCACAACTAGCTCTGCGGCTTAACTGTACTGCAGCACCTCCTTCGACAACTTTGAACCCAAATCTATTTAATTTGTTGTCCACAAACAAATACAGCCTGTCAACGCAGGTGACTCGTGTCAACAACGTTTATAACCAGCATACTGTAAGCCTATTAGAAAACGGGAAAAAAAATGTCTAATAGTGTCTACGGACCACAAACGTCACTTCAGAAATTATAAACAAAACGACACTCATCACCTTCATAGGCCTATCCATATACGTACTGTAATTACAAACACAACCTCGTATTTTAAATAATGTACATTTTAAACCGCCATAAACCAAACGGCTAACTCCTAGCTGCAACCAGACACCCTCTCGAGTGAACGCGGCACGCTCTGAAGAAGGGAAATATGAAATTAATAATATTGTTCTCACCAGGGGTTTACTAGCTTCATCCACTTCCGCCATCTTCGCTCATCTGAAGCTACGTGGAGACAAATACACAGACGACAACAATCAGCGACGCCGTCCCTGTCGGTCGAAGGATTTGAACGTCAACAAATTGTGATTCTGACGATAAACACTGCAGTACAGCACCCCGGCCACAAAGGGGCGCTCCGCTAAAGGCTGCGGCACACTATATAAAGAGATACATTCAGTCCAAAAACATTTTAATTAACTTGCATGAGACAAATACATTGTTGACTGCAGCTCAGAGGAACAAAAACAATTATCCAGACTCCCTGTAAATCTCTGTAACGTTCTACTTGAGGGGTAAAATCTGTGTACACTTTTAAAATATAGCTCTTTAATCTCACATGTTAAGGAAAGCGGTACGGGACAAACCACGTAAGTCTCCACTTGATAGTAGCTAATGTAAGGGGTTCCAGAGGACTTTTGAGAAATACATATCTTCCTTATATGTTTATTATCACATCTCCTATCCAAAACATGTATACAGTTTATAGCTAAAGAGGGGATTGCTTTACTTGGCCTACTGAGTTGATGTAACAAGGGATACATGGCACTGAGTTATACAAACCAGTGTAATCCTTTGCAGTGCCAGGTTTAAGTACAGGCCATTCATTCATAACTACCCGTATTAAAAAAAAAAATACATTTGACGCTTTTTTATCCTACCTAAAACACCATAGACGAATACTGTAGCTTTAAAAAGGAATGTGCGGTTACAAAAAGCATGTCACTTGCAAGACCGAGCGCAACAGATTCCAAACCGGGGTGTACCATGGGACTTGTAGTCTTTTATCTCTAACGCTGTGCTGTTATGATGTGTGCTCCCACCTTTTAGACATAACGTTTTATCTGCAGTTCAAAATGGATGAAAGAATGGGCATAAACATGACCATGTCACACTTTAGAAATGAAGATCTGTGTAAGTATATTGTATGAAATAACCCTTATGCGTCCCTGACTATTGCTGCACAGGTCACGTGGGGAGATTCTTGACTGTACATTATCGTCACATGGTTGCTTTGTTTTGTTTTCCTGACTTGTGTTGGTGGATGGAACAATACGTCCACGTGGTTTCAGTGGTGGCTATTTTCTCTACATTGGAAAGAAAAAATAAAATTAGGTTTATACCCTAAAATAGGCGTCTTGGGTAAAAAGACTACAGGACCCACAATGCGTTGCAACCTGGGAGACACAAAGTTAATACAACGCAGATGTGATTACAGTTCAGTATGTCAAGACCTATAGTGTTCTGTGCACCTTTAGAGATCTCGGTTTCCACAGGCAGGCGGCATCACACAGAGCAAGGCAATCTATTCACAGGCAGAGGGCGGGCGCGAACCCGGGACTTCTCGCACTAAAGCACAGCGCCGATACCGCTGTACAAAAAAGAGCCGGCTCCCTTCCAAGGAGCGTATATCAGGCTTAAATGTCTCTGTGTGTGATTGCGTCAACTACCAGCCCTGCTGCTGCCTTCCCCCATGCATGCTACACTCTCCCCTGCCAGCCTCAAGTCCTCCCCGGACTTGCTCACCAGGCTACACACCCAACAAGATACAACATTAAAAGTACAGCTTTCGAGGTGTTACTTTATACTACAGACTATTAATATCTGTAATGCAGGATGTGTTGTATTTTTATTTTTACACGGTAAACCAAATGTTAAAAGAACGAAACATACATCTTTTGTATGTTTAAATACGAGACCCGTTCCTGTCCACTCCTAATTTCCGTATAGTACACCTTTAAAAAACTGTTTAGTACAACATTGCAAAACTGGATTCCCACAACAAAACGTTAACATTAACAGCATAACATCACATGCATCTCCAGTGCAGTGGCTATAAAAACAATACGTTAAAGACAAGATGGCATTGATTGCATGGCTAATAAATGTAATATTAAATTCCATCTATTACTATATGCAATGTTTAAATACGTGTGCGTTTGTCAGTTATATATATATATATATATATATATATATATATATATATATATATATATATATATATATATATATATATATATATATATATATGCAAGTTAAAAGGACACAGTAAGTTTATGTGAAGGGTATTGACAGTGCTTTTCCTTCCTGTCTTGGCTTCAGCACAGCCGAGGAAACCTTGGAAAAGCGCCGCTGCGGCTTTAAGACCGGGCTGCGGATGTGCACGGGGGAGGTCCGTTTCCTCGCCTAGCCTGAATTTCGTATTCCATCCACTTCACAACAAGGAAATCCCCGAGTAGCACAATCTGCGGAGGTCCTTCACAGAGACAGATAGGGGCATCTAAACAGATATCGTTACACTACTCACGCAGGAGCAATCACACGTTCCAGCTTGAAAATGATTAATGTCAGACAAAAGAAACCATAGATGACATGTGCGCGCCGCTGCAAAGGGGTGTTTTTTTCCAGTTCCAGCTCAGTGTCTGAGAACTGATTGGAATTCATCATCGTTGTTCAAAGCTAGGTCAGTGCACGGCAACATCACCACGATGCCTTAAATCGATCCTCTGCGCGATAGGGATACGTTTGCAGAGCCTAGTCTGGGCGCGAGCTCACAGCTGGATACTGCTGTATTTGGGATTTGACAATATCTGGACGTGAAAACAGCCCTGTAAGACTGTGGTAAGACTGTATCTAGAAGGTGTGTCGTGCTGTTTTACTAGAGACTACATTTAAAGCATATATATATTAAGAATCAATCATGGGGCATCCTCCGCTGGAGTTCAGTGACTGCTACCTAGACAGCCCTGATTTCAGGGAGAGACTCAAGTGTTATGAGGAGGAACTGGGTCGGACTAGCCGGTTCCTGAAGGAAGTGATCAAGGATGGCAATAACGTTATCAGTACCATCAAAAGTAAGTGCTCTACGTTACAATAGTTCTTTCTTAACTTCATAGCATAAGCCTCCTTTCAACATCGATGAACTTTGTGTTTGTTTTTACCTATACTGCATTTTTTGACATGTATATCGTGTGCTTGCTTACAGTACAGTACAATATGCAGTCATCTTCTTTGAATGTGGTCCACCCACATTCTGAAAGAAGCTATCCTCCTTCTTAATTCTGCAATCATGCTGTCATGCCACAACTATTTTAATATTTTTTTTTTAAATGAACAATTAAACAATTAAAAGGTATCACATTTGGGCCCAAATTAAATTGTTTATATATATATATATATATATATATATATATATATATATATATATATATATATATATAATGTGTATATATATATATATATATATATATATATATATATATATATATATATATATAATGTATATAGTTTACAGTGCAGCTATAATTTGGATTTAATCCCAGACCAAGGTGTATTCACTGGGATGTTGATATCCTGATGTCATAAACCCTTTTCTTGTGCCATTGACGTAGTTCTATTGCAGGGGTGCACAGATCAGTACCTGGAAGACCTGGAAGGATGTTCCATTGGTTCCAGGAGGTAATTTAGGGTGTAGATGGAACAGACTTGGGAAATGGTACTGGATCTTGATGTGAAAATGCATAATTATGAGGGTGAAGGTGTGTTACTGCACAGCACCTGCAGCACTCCAGGAGAAGGTACTGGAGTGAAGTGACAGGGACAGTTTTGCACAGTGGAACCGCTGGAGTAATCCAGAGTGGTTGGGGAGATGGGGAGATGGGGAGCTTCCCTGGGACTGGGTGGGGGCAGTGAGACCCGAGTGAAGGGGTATTCAATAGTGTGGAAGACACCGATGAATAGATAGAGAGCCTCCCTGAGAATATGCATGGGTTGTAATAGTACTAGCAGATGTCCGATGCTGTCAGTGGGGGTTGTCAGTAGTGGATGTGGTATTGCTCACTGAATTGTGGCATAGTATAGACACCTGCAAAACAGACAGACAACCAAAAAATGGGGTTATGATGTCAGCAAGTTTACAGTGCCCTGCACAGCGCCCCATGTTATAAACTGCAATAATTCAGTAACATAAACCTGTGAATGCAACTTACTGTACAGAACATAGACAAATCACAAGTCAGTATCCAGGATATAGCGGATATACAGTACCCGTGGCTGGAGATTCAGGACAGCAAGCAGTGGTGAAACTATGGCTAACTTAGAGTTGTAATTGTGGTCTTAATCAGCAGGTACTGTACAGTTTAGGTCGGGCTCTTCTAAATGTGGAGCTGTCAGCGGACTGGGAAACGGCATGTTGGTCTGTGTGGTCTAGTTTTGCAATTAAACTGTATTACTGTAATAACCCGGTTTTAACCACGTCTGAGCTGTATTTAAGTACACTTCGGTTTTGATGCTTACGGCAGTTCTTTGCTGCTGGTTTGGAAGTTTAAAGACAAGGTAATGATCAAGTTAGAGATGTGCACAGTTGTTCAATACCATGCTGGCACTGACTTTCCTGTTTATCCCACTATTCTGCCGTGCTTCACAATCACACCCACAACTCAGTGACCTAACCATTATTTCACTGTTGAGTTTCCTGCATTAGCTTTTTACCAAATGATGCCAATCTTCACACTTGGTTTTAAATTAACACAGCGTTTCCGGCAGTAGTTTTATTGGTCTGAATAATTATGGACCTGCGTTAGTCTAGATCCATCTTAATGAGTTTAGTTTTCATTCAGACATTTACATCTGACACTGCAAAGAGTCTGCAGTGCTCATAGTTTAGATCCTTTAGAGCAGTGCTTCCCAACCCTGGTCCCAGGGACCCCTGTGCGTCTGCTGGTTTCCATTCCAACTGAGCTCTCAGTTACTTAACTAGACCCTTAATTGAACGGATCATTTGCTTTATTAGACCTTTTTAATTGTTTTCAGCTCTTAAACAGTTGCAGAGTTCAAGTTACTTGTAAAATTTTGCCCACTGTTGTTGTTTGCTGATAGTGAAGTTCATGGTGTACCCTCACCCAGGCGTCTGGGGCAGTGTTGCTAAAGTGCTAACAAAACAAACAAGCTGCTCTGCAGGCAGCAGATAAACAGCACTTTCAGTGTCACATTACAGGGTTTATCAGCTTTAGGTTTTAAAGAACAGCCTCTTTGTGGACTTTCACTTCCCTTGAAACATGGGAGTGAATTAACTAGGCAGCAACTGTGCTGCATATCCCATTGCTGTACGGTATGTGTATACAGTTCCTGTGTCTGCTGCAGAATGACAGTGCTTGTGCAAGATGCCTTCTTCATGCAAAGCATCTTTACCCTGCTCCCTGCTCAGCAGCTTTTCCATTGACCTTATTCCAATGCAGCCCCTGTATTATCCACTTGCAATGTCCATCTCTGTTACGCTTGTTGCAATACTGTAGCTGAACAAACGTCTTAGTTCAAGTGGACTTTGAGGATGTTATCAACTGGTTAGTCTGTTTTAATACAAGCTGCTGCCTTACAGTGGATTCAGTTTACTGCTCCACATGTGGCATTTGTGCTCCAGGCATTTTTCTTTTTCATTCTTTCTTTCCAGAAGTACAGGTTGTCTTTGTTTGGTTATTGTTAGCTACTGCACTATAGTTACGGGTGTCTGTAAGTTCATATTTGTAATTGCTTTAATTCTTGCCTTATAGCACTGTCAATGTAAAACAGCAACACACACCCTATGCACAACCCTTATTGAAATTCTCCTTTACCCTGATATTGAGAACCGTATCTGTGGTTATCGGGTTTGTGAGCTGAAGCTGAAGAATACATTTGATCAATCTTTTTTCCATTGGATATAGAAGAGAAGTGGGAGTCAAAGTGAGCTAATCAGGTCACCATCACTGAACGCAGAAGTTGAATTGGCGATGTATGTGTTTATTTTCTTGTTATCCTCACCAAGCAGCTGGCCACCTAATCTTGCCTTTGTCTGGCCTGCCTTGATCAGATTGAGGCATGATTGATCCTTGAACAATCTCGATGTTTTGGATGGGGAAAATAATAACTTTATGTGTGTGTTTGCATTATTATAGTAATACACACAAAGGCAATGTCTGATAGCGACAGTATTTGCTCTGTGAGGTCCTCTTTTCATTGTGCCCTGCTGAATGCTTATTAGATTGGATAACATTGCATTAAGCAATCCATTTCTAAAACTAAGCCTAGTTATCCTATCTAGACATCACCATCTACCGCACAGCACCGGCACCAAGTAGACACTAGAGCACAATGCGTGTTGGGATGGACGTGATGTTGTTTTCGCAGATTTCCGAGCAGACTGGCGTGACTGCATACTGTAGGTGTGCCTTTTTCACAGGGCTGTCAGGCTTGAATTCAATGAGGAGTCGTGTCCAATGGCAGGATCCTCTTGGCAAGCTCAATGCTAGGTAAAGACAGCTACAGTGGAAAATCAGTACAAACTGTTTTCTATCAGTCATGGTCCCATTACAGGTGTCGTCCAGTAAAAGTGAACAGTTTCACTGCCGCGTTGTTTCCGGCCATGTCAATAATGCTGACCACGCATTGTGTACACAGCTGTGTACTACGCGTCTCTTGATTTATGGTCGTACCTCAGAAACATTTAATTATACATAATGTTCTGCGCATGTACTTCTTCCACTTTACACTGTTAATTGGTATCCCTTATCCATTTTACCTCCTGTTTCCAAACCAGTCTATCCGAGACACCGTTCCCCCTACATTATTACATTGTGCCTCTGGGGGATGCTTTGTTTTTATTCACATACCCATAAGTGTTATAATAACACACCTGTAAACCAGGTTTAGTGTTTCTCAACCTGATAAACGTGTATGAATGTGTTTGTTCTGCTTTCCAGTCAGTCAGGAGCTAGGCCTGTCGTAGCAGCTGAAGCTTGCTTGCATTTTTGTAAATGTGCACGCACCCACTCCCATATTCATTCTCCTACGAGGAGAGGCACAGCTGTGTGTGTGTTTTCTCACAAATTCTATTTTTGCTCCCACTTCCATTATTTCTACACCAATAAAGCAAAGTTGTACAGCACGAGACTCCATGCATCATTACCTGTTGTAGGATTGCTTCATCCACGATTCGAAACACTCAATTCTGAAAGGTAACAATATTATTGTTATAATAATATTTTTAAAAAATGAAAGAGACAGAAGATTGAGATACTGTTTTCATCAGTGCATGAATTGCTTTTCCACTTCACTAAGATGCAGGAGGTAATTAGCTGAGCTTCACTTGGCTTATCATCTCATCTGTGTGGTTTGGTGGCTTTCACTTTGTGACCGACAGCAGCGCATGATTCAGCAGGGATTCCTACTGTGTAAATTTATACCAGTGTTAAAAAACTTTAAAACTGATTTCTCTTGACATGCCAGACATGAAAAATGTGTTGTTGTTTTTTTTTTCTGGAAATTAGACAAACCTGTTTTGCTTTTGAAGACAAAATTAAGTTTAAGTTCTCTGAAGTACTTGAAGCCCTTCCATCGTGTTATACTCAGAGCAAAAATCTATAACAGCCTTGAGCAAGTTGTTTTTAAACAATTGAAATTATTTTTGTATTTGTTCTTGGCCACTACCTAGACAATGCTGCAGGATCACAGACATCATTTTAACTGCATAACATGGAGTTGCTGATATCACAAGCCCTATCGAATCCATGCATTAGGAATAGCGCTCATGTGGGATGCAAGCCTGCTGCAGCAGCCTGGAAAGGCCTTGCAGAACAGCATTGGAGGGGGAGTGGAGTTTGGCTTTGAAACAGACGGACAGAGGCAGGATTTGATGATGATGGTGATGGTGGGGCAAGTTGCTGGAGACGACCTCAGATTTTAAACAGATGTGCCTTCCGTCCAGCACCAGGTTTAACTCAGTGGCTGTTTAGAGTGGGAATCCTCTCCAGCAACAGGCTGACGCTTGTGTAAGGATAGTCAGTGTGTATATGAAGCCTGTACTGTAACATCCCCTATGATAGCTGTCATATGAGGCAGGGCTTTTACTCCAGTCTTAACTGCTAAACAGTGCGCACATTCAGAGTTAATTACAAAACTGAGAAACAAACAAAAAAACGACATTGGATCTTGTTTTTTATATTACTTAGCGTTAGTTGTTTGGCTGTAGTTTTGTAAAATTACCAGGAGTACTGTCAAAAGCCTAATAGTATTTTTTTGTGTATTTTTTGCAGACTGATACTGTGAGTAAGTATTAGGTGATTGCTTACTGTTGTTTGAATTCGCATTTCTATTTGATGTGTCTGATTTCCAGGTGCTGGAACACGTTCAGCTTTAATCCCTAAAAGACCAGTGACTCTTATATCCTTTAACACAGTGCAGCACGGAAGGTGCTAAGGTGTCATCACAATCTTTGACATTGAGATGCATGTGATTTACAGATTGAGATGCTGGTGCACTGCAGTGACATACTGTAGCTGTGCAAAAACACAAATTCAGAGGAATTGAGGTGCAACTGCAGTGAAAATAATGTAAGTGAGGACAGGAAAAGATGAGACTTATAATATGTTATCACCCGTTTCATCTGATCAAATGGAAGGTATACAAACGGGATCACATCTAGACATGTACGTATCCCTGCATTTCCCTATTATTGCCGACCCAGCCATGGCACTTTCCATGAGAAGGCTGTGTGGTCCAGTGGTTAAAGAAATGGGCTTGTAAACAGGAGGTCCCCGGTTCAAATCTCACCTCAGCCACTGACTCATTGTGTGACCCTGAGCAAGTCACTTAACACCCTTGTGCTCCGTCTTTCGGGTGAGACGTAGTTGTAAGTGACTCTGCAGCTGATGCATAGTTCACACACCCTAGTCTCTGTAAGTTGCCTTGGATAAAGGCGTCTGCTAAATAAATGAGAAGGACCTACAGTATAGTGACTGCACCCAGCCCATGTGCTAGAAAACCAGCTTAATAGTTAAGAAGAATGTTAAATGCTTTAAATGCCATCTCACCCATTTTGCCACATCATTTGCACAGCATGTAAACTGTAAAAACAGGAATGAGAAACAAGCTGAATCATGCAATATGCGCTCCCGATTCCTGTTTCTAAGTTCCAGATTGAGTCACGCTCTTTACTGTGGTATTGATTGCTTGAGTGGGGCGTAATATATTTTTATCATGTGACTACACGTGGTAACACATTTATAAAGTGAAATTCAATCCTGATATTTAAAAGTGTTAATCAAAACACTTTTTCACCCTGTCCAACACTACGTTTCCAATCTGTATGCCAGTGGGTTTCAGGGTGGTATCTTGAGCATACTGTATAGTGAAACAGACAATCGATTCTGTGTCCTGTGTTTCTTATTTTGCATGTTTGAATATGGTGCTTTCCTCTTGTTGTATCAGCCTGCATTGCCCATTCTAGAAGTCATCAGCTTCCTGTATAAGGCATGTCGGATCTTAATACACCACCATGCAACTTGTAAACCCAAAGTCTCACATACTCTGCTGTATTATGTTAATAAAGGCTGGTGTAACGGGATTACTGTAGAGTTAAAGGACGGTGGTATTTAGAGTTACTGGAGAGAGACGGTCCCGTGACCTTGCTGGGGGAGGGAACAGTGTTGTTATTGTTTTGACAGCAGCGTCCCCTGGAACTCACTGGGCAGCCATATTCCATTCCATATTTCATTTACCCCCCCCTTTCCACCACAATCGAGTGGTTATACCCGAAACAAGGGCTCTCATTGTGATATGAGTTAATGGAGCCAGCTCATACTTTGGACAGAGTCTCCATTTTAAATGTCGGCCAGATTGTGTGCATTGCATGCTGGAGATCTGTTTAAAGTATGGCCATGCTCGTTCTTGGCTATTTAAACACAAGCCACAGAAACAGAAATGGGTGGCTTTTATTCATGTAATTGTAAAAGTGCCTACATCCTGAATGTTACTCAGTGTTGATGGATGAGACTATTTATAGTATGTTTAGCATTGCTAATTACAGTTCTGGAACATATTGGCTGTGCCAATGTTAATCAAAGTTGCATTGGCCGCGTGTCATTTTTTGGCACTTTTGACCTTTGTTACTGCCGGACAATAAGAGTTGCTCTTTAGTTCTTGTTAACTCTCCACCCCAGTTATTACTGTAAGCAGACCATCTTTATCTCAACCCTGGGTGGCTGATGGCATTGCCTGGCCATGTGGATAAGGCAAACTATCTGTATAGTCCCTTGTGGTTGAGTTTCATGTTCACATCCACAATATTCAACATAAGCCTTATAGCCTGGGTAGGCAATTATCTGTAGACCCTGAATCTAGTGGTGCTGTAATTCCTCCTGCTGCGAAGCAGACGAGGGTTTACTGTAATACAGTACAGAAGATGATCACTGGACTGTGCACTGTGGGTTTTTAACCACAGACCTGCATAATAACTTGGGTAGTTTCATATTCACATCCGATTCTCACTTCCAGTTTTGTAATATGCTCATCTCCCTTTTTCTCAGTTCCCATACTGTGTGTTTAGAATGTCAGCTTATTGAGGCGGAGTTGGCTGTGGGGTTTCTTTCTTATCACTTGCTGTAAAGCTGCCAGTGACACATTAGGAGATCCCAGGTTTGCAATGTGTTACTTCAGAGACTTCCCAAGACTTCTTCTTAAGTTTGCTCCCTGAAGGCACCTTTAGAGGCCGCGGCCACTTTATTAGGAACTATACTGAAGCAGACACCTCCTGGATATGCACAGTGACTACTGTACTGTATCAAGTTACGCAGAAGTACAGCAATATATTTTTCTTAATGAAGTGACCACACTCATAGCTCATAGCTCATAGCTCACTACCTTAATTATACACACTACATGATAAAACGTGTTATACTGCTAGGTAAAATCAATAGCTTAAATTGGGAATAGTTCTAGCTGGCTTAATGCTGCCACTGTACTAATGCTGTTAAATCTGCATCTAAGACACAAGTCATGGCAAAGAGAAATGTACTGTATCATCAAATTGACTGAAAATGCAAGATTGTATTTTTTTTAAACCTCCATGGACCTCCATGACTCATAAGCTGCTTATTTTCTCTAAGCAAACTCACTTGCAGAAGAATTACATCATCTACAGGCTGAAAGTGTTTTTTTTTTTCGTTTTTTTTTTTTGCTTGCTTGTACTGACCAGGTGCAGGAAAGCTGTCTAATCAAGAGCCTGAACTGTAACACAGAACTTTCTTACAGAATTAGGAAAGAGGAACCCCACGAGGCCCCTGATCTCCACCTGTAGCCCTGTCAGGTGGTTGGCCATAGGGGAGACAGTGACCTGCCACTGGCTGTTTAATTGAATCCATGGCAGAAACGTTTACCATGAGCAAAGAAGCCAGCCTCCCTGCAGTCTGAACAAATCTTACTTTGCAATGGCTTGCAAGAAGGTTTACATTTCAGAGCTGATCTGACTGCATCGTCTGGTTCGGATGAACACTGAAATCGAGCTCTTCAGCTATTTCCTATCTCTGTACCAAGGACCTGAATCTTTCACTCTTTGGCTCCTGCTTCAAGGACAGAAGGGGATCAGGGAACCAAACCTATCTTTTTTTTTCTTAAATGATGGTGTATAGCTATGCTTTAAAGATCACTGCTACTGCTTCTGCAGGGTACACTACAGTCCTACTCAAAGAAACACTATGTAAGTATTTACACCGACACTATCTTCCAACATACCAGTCGTTTCCATACAGTATAACACCTGAATACAAACTGGAGCTGAAAGTAACGAGCTGAGCCAGTGTTGCGACACACAGGACAGAGGAAATTCCTTTACAGATCTGTCACTTTGCTTTTCCTTTTTGTTTTTAACCCTCAGGTTCTTTTCAGAGGAAAGAACGCAGAAACTGGTACCAGCACCAGTGTGTACTGGAGACACAATGCAGTTCAAAGGAGTGGCACAGAAGCAGCATGATGCCTACTTCTTTTAAATGTAGCCCACTATTACAGTATGTTTTCCTGACTGTTACACTCACAGACATCCACCTCCACACTGATTATACGTTACTCTTTTTGGAGTGGGTGCTCAGTGTTACAAAGGTAAAAACTAATGTAGGTAGCATTTAGAAAACCAGAACAGAAACATGATGCACATGAGCTTACTGTCAACGTTTGCAAAGTCAACATATTGCGTTCGTAAACCGGCATCAGGCGTATATATATATTTGCTTTAAATAGACCATTATTTAAAGCAAAATGATAGCAATTCAGCTGCAACCAAAACTAAAAAAAGAAATATGAGAACGAGCGGCCTTCCTCAGGAAGTTCCTGTGTGCAAAGTAGAAAACTGTGGAGGCCGATAAAATGACCTTCCTACTCTAGAAGAACACACAATAAACCACCTGCATTTCGTCATCAAACTAGAACGCTTCATAAAAATACGTTGGATTCAGCTGGCAGTGGAAACACATTGCAGTTCAAACCATATGTTAACATCAAATGAAACACTAGCAATTATGTGACGACACTGTCCTGTTGATAAAGTGGAATTTCTGGGCTTTGCTGTGGCAAGGCCTGATTGTGATTCTGCTTGACATAAGTGAACATCTTTCAGAGAGAAATATTCACACGTTTATCCCCAGAGACTTCTTCTGGAGAACAGCTGAGAAGCCGGGGTTTCATTTAGTCTCAGAAAACATTTGCTCTCCAGATACACTAGTGTACCGCACGGTACCGAAGGGAGGAAACATCTCCACTGCGTGTTTGAAATGCAGGGTGAGGGAGTGGACCATTCCAAGGGTCAAAGTTGACCTGATGTCACAGTTGGCTTTCATGGTCTAAAATAAACTTGTTAGTCTATAGCACTGAGTGCAACACAGATTAAAGATCAACATGACTAGATGTTTTGATGGCAAACAGGTCTGTCCTCTGAGTGTAGTTCTGAGAGTGCTTGCAAGAAAGCAGTTATTTGTGACTGATACTCTCGTGTAGACATAACTTTCTTGTAAAAACATTTCTTTCTGTCAGGCTGCAGCATGCTTGCCACTCTAAATTTGACAATGTTTATTCAGATACTCTGTATTGCTCTGTAGTGAACAATATGCAGAAAACACTGATTTTGCAAAAATGTACAGTAGCAGGGACATTGTTAGTCTTAAAGGAGGGAGGTGGAGGCACCTTTCTGCGTTTGGGATAAAACAATTAGCCCGAAAATACAACCTGATGCTTTCTAATAAACAGAAGGCATTTTGGGAAACTCCTTTTATTTTGTTTTGGGAATGTGTCATGCAGATCAGCTCTCATCGTTCTTAAATATACACAGCATATATATATATATATTAAAATAAGTGATGTTCCAAAATCCCATCAGGTATTGTATATGTAATTAATTTAATTGAAATACTTAACTAGGAACAGCTGGAAATCTGCAAAACCTTTATTGCCCGTGGCAGTAATTCAAGGACATGGCTACATTAAATAAAACTTTCACTATCACCTTTCGTTCACATTTCAGTTTCACCACCTGGGACTTGAATGCTAAATCCACTGTTCCTGGCCGTATTGCAGTAAATTAAGTGAAACGTTTCACAGTGACAAGCTGGTTCCATCAAACATGCATTGCATTAAATAACTGGAACATAGCACTGTGCTATTTAGCTCAGGTTTGGAACTTCTCCACAGCCTAACATGACCCAAACGCTTCAGTATTATATATAATGGCCCAGATATTTCCCTGCCTGCCTGCCACAAAATACACACAGCTGCAGTACCGCTGTTAACTGTACCCCTTCTTGTGCACTTTGGTTTACCAGTGTTTTATTTCATGCTGAGATGGTGTTTGATCTGTAGCTTTTGTTTTGGAAGCTGAAATGGGGCCTAGAAAGGGGTGGGGGTTTAGGTCTGTCGTGAAGCCAGGGCCTGTCTGTATCCACAGCCCGCTTTGAACCAACTTGAAGGCAGATTGTTTGTGGGGGCCCAGGTGGGGAATCCAGCAGAGCTGCAGATCTGTTCCCCAAGGATGCTGAGCCACTTTATTATTATTATTATTATTATTATTTATTTATTTATTTCTTAGCAGACGCCCTTATCCAGGGCGACTTACAATTGTTACAAGATATCACATTATACATTATTTCACATTATACAGATATTACATTATTTTTACATACAATTACCCATTTATACAGTTGGGTTTTTACTGGAGCAATCTAGGTAAAGTACCTTGCTCAAGGGTACAACAGCAGTGTCCCCCACTGGGGATTGAACCCACAACCCTCCGGTCAAGAGTCCAGAGCCCTAACCACTACTCCACACTGCTGCTTTAATCTCAGGCTTGTTTTTCAAGAAGCGCTGGGTGAGATGTGATCTGTGTTTGGGCTCCTCCCTAATTGTCAAACCACTCCAGAGTGTAAATAAAAACATGATTCTTCCCCCCTGGTTCTGATTCTGCTGTGGTTGTTCCCACCTCTGGTCCTTGAGGTTCATTGGTCCAGGGTTCATTAAGTCCTGAATGAGTTAAATGACCCATCGCAGGTTCATACAGCAGTATTCACTGGGGTGTTTTCTAGTTGGGTGACAGTCTTTGCTAGAGCGGAATTGTTCTTGTACCGTCGAAGATGTCCATTTAGCCGCGAGACTGCAGTGTGGTCCACCGCGTCTGTAGCTTGGCGAAGCAGACATGTAACATGCCGTGCTCTTCTCTCTTCAGACTACTCTCTGGCTGTTCAGAAGTTCTCTCAAACCCTGCAGTGTTTCCAGTTCGACTTCATTGGGGACTCGTTGACTGATGATGAGATCAATATCGGTAGGTCCAATGCAGTCCCATTTTCTTTTTCAAAGGGTCTCAGTTTCCCGTGCAGGAACAGACAACAGGAGTACATTGAAAGTTAGTTTACAAACCACATATATTTTCCTCGTAAAACAATATACATTGGAAGAATCTGAGCCCTGAATAATAATACTGTTGGCAGTTTTATTAGGTTTCATTTGATAATTATATTGAATGCTAAATCAACAGTCTTGAGTTTCAGGAAATGCAACTCTGTGTTGTGTGATACTTCACACCGCCTTGTTGCTGTCTTTAGTCCAACAGTAGATCTTTTGCCTGTGTAACCACACTTTGAGGCCTACAATAAGTCAAAATAATACCGTATCCTGTTAAAAGTACAGAAGGCTATCAACCTGCCATGTGCATCATCTTTAGTGCACTGAAAATGTTGCATTTCAAATAACATTTTTAAATCACTTTCAAATTTGATTTAAAATACATTATTTAGCATTGCAATTAGTTATATTTGTAATACCTCTTATAATTATAGTTGGGCTATAGTACTAAAACTGGATGGAAATACCAGTATATTTGGTCAGTTGTAGTGGCCCTGATGAACCTAGATTGTGCTGTTAAATAGAGCAAAGTAAGTACACGGTTCTTTATATGAATCGGTGCCTGTCAGTATTTATTGTTCATGGTTGTGTTAATCTTCTCTTTCCGTTTTTCTAGCGGAGTCTTTCCGAGAGTTTGCTGGGCTGCTGCAGGAAGTGGAAGATGAAAGGATGATGCTGGTGAGAACAACAGTGCAACAAAGTCAAGGAAACTTCAAACTGAAATCCATGGAGGAAACGGCATCGCTGTTCTTTCCTCAGAAACCGCATCATTAGCCTTGCAATACTGAAGTACTCGTCTTATGGGTTTAGCGCCTCCTCCCGGCAGTCTGTTCAGTTGAGGAGCATCACGGCCTTCCTCTTGGGGGCGGGGTTCATTGCAGGGTTGTGTTCTGGGGCAAGTCCCACCATAAATCGTGTTCCACTCACTGCACACCTGTGTTTGGGGAACAGCTTGACAGCCCTGCATTGCAGTGTGTTTGTAAAACTGCTCCCTGTGTACTGGGGGCCCTTCCAAATGGGCTTTCTGCTGGAGTATGATTAGAAATCAGTTTTTTTCAGGGCTCTTGCGGTATAGTAATATTTATAATGCTGCAGCTCCCACGATTATAATTTTCTGTACACTGATTCAGGTTTACATTACCTGATATCTGCCTGTTATAAGGCTACAGGGAGCCTGTTTCTGGCTGATTTAATCCAGGGATGAATTGATGATGCTTTTCAAGTTTGACCTGGCAGATAGGGATGATTTATATACTGTAATATACTGTAATCTCCCTTCTAATGAAGACTTCCTAGTAGAAACAGTGACTCATTAGATGTGGTAAGATTATGCTTTCTACCACTTTCATTCTGGGCAATGGACCATTTGTGTGATTCAGTTTTTCTGTTTTTCCACTGCATTGAGGAGCTTGGCTCAGAAATTCCACAATCAGTTACAGCTTTGCTCTTATCGTTTTTGGCACCTCCATATATGCGCACACACACACACACACACACACACACACACACACACACACACACATTCTGTAGCTGCCACCTGGCCTGGGAGTGACAGAACAGCAGAGTTCCATTGCCAAGGTTACCAGTGAGGGGGCCTTCCTGGTTGCAACACATTCCATGACTCTCTCACAGTCATAATATAGACCCCACACCACACGCCAGAGCGAGCCAGCAAATTTGTACTCCCTTACCCATATAGATTCTGTTCGAATGGATTTTACTGTTGTTTTGATGTGACGACGTGATAATGTCTATGGCATTAGACACAACGTCACACAACGTCTCATTATAGCGGCTTTTAAAAAATGCCAGATAACAAAACAAGCAAAGAATATGATTAAAAAAAAGATAGTTTTGGCATCTAATAATTGCACACCATTATTGTTTTTTGTAATCCTGAGGTACATTTCGTGTTGGTACAGTACGCTATGTGTACGTGAGCTTCTTGAGTAATGTTTTTCTTTCGCATTTGCAGGTTCAAAACGCTTGCGACTTACTGATCAAACCCTTGGAGAAATTTCGAAAGGAGCAAATAGGAGTCACGAAGGTAGGTACTTACTGTATCTTGCACTGCCCTTGAGAGTGCAAACTACAACTGGCCTGTTTATGATTAACAGCAAAGCCCTGCTTTTGGCTCATTTATGTCCGAACACACAATGGCGTTTTAGCTGTTTAAATGACACATTAAATAAAAATCATGAAATATCGAGGGCAGTGACTAAGTGAAGGATAGTACCAGAAGGCACAGTTCACTGTTACAATTGCCTGGCATGTTGCATGATCCAAAATTGAAATTGACTGAACAAACAAACAGCAACAGCCTTTATTATTCTTCTGTTGCCCTAGCAACCGGCTTTAGTTTACAGCAGTGCTAATTATTGTATAAATTCACATTCTACCAACAGAGAGAAACTGGTGCAGCTACTGTACCATTAAATAAGGAGTCAAGGTTGGGTGCTTGCATTCTGTAACAGGACGTTCCGCACGGAAAACCTGGAAAGGTCATAAGTTAGTGTTGCGACTGTGTGGCCTTGTTCAAGACAAGCCTGAGGATCTTCTGTAAAGGCTTTGCAAAACATTGAAACTAATGCACACTTTTTTTATTTTTTTTATTCAGTTTTAATGCTATTTCTGGACCATCTTCAGGGCAAAACGAACGAGACAAAACATTGGTTTGATCTGAGGATTTGTGTTTGCACATCTTTTCCCCAGACCAAATAGTCAACCACAAAGAAAATGCAAGTGTGCATTAGATCAAAGCAATGCCACTACTCCCTTTGAAAAAGCAATGAAATCGGAGGGGGTTAATCGTCATGCACCAGTACATAAGTTTGGGGAGGGGAGGAGTGGGGTGGTAGGCTGAAATGTTAGACATCTGAATATTTAATTGCAGCGACCTTTCAACCCAAGTGGCTGCGATCAAAATCCAGTTGCCAAAGCAGCCAAAAATCATTTGAATGTGTTCATTTGTACCAGGCCTTCCCCCATAGTATCCAGTGTCTTAGTTAGGAATGCTGTCAGTGTTTGTCAGAATCTGTCATGGTTTAAGATGTATTGCCAGATTCATTTGCCAAGACCTAAAATCTAGCTTCAAATGCAGCTTCAATCTAGACGCCCTGGCTGCAGAACTGTACGTCTCCTGTGTTGATTATTGGAGACTGAAAACTGGAAGTGGCTGTGTTGTACTGAGCTTCAGAAACAGGCAAACAGATCTCGCTCAGTCTAACTGGAGAAGTCGAAAGGACCCTGTTCGGATGCCAGCATCTTTACAGTCACTGTGTGCAGATCTTGATACTTCATAGACCTCTCCTAAACAGGATCTATATTCTTTTTATTAATACAGCCATATGTTTGTTATTGTTCGAGTCTGTGGTCCTATGTAGCAGCGGGATTAAAAGAACTACAAGTTACAACACAGCTCTTCATTGCGATTATGACTCTAAATGAGAAACAATGACTCCATGTTGTTTAATGTAGGAGTGGAGCTCCGATAGCTCGCTGGTGTTGTGTTACAGGGGCTGGGCCTGTGACCAGATGAAACATTGGCGTCAAGCTGAGTGCATTATTATCATCCTGGAGCCACACCAGCTCCATCTGGAGGTGGTTTAGTTCATTAAGAGCTGGGCGTGGTTCCAGGATAGTAAAGGGGAAAGCACATAGCTTGTGGCCTTAAAGCTGATGAACGTTATTAAGGAATGTTCCATTTTGAAACCAGACTAGCCAAATACATTTTTTGGTTTTTCTACCTTGAGAAAACTGACCATATGTTGTATTTTTATTTTTTTTATATATATATATAGAAGTACTGTAATGCTTAAGTGAGCGGCATAATATAGATTCTACACGATAGATGTATGTTTAATGAAATAATTTAATAGAAAGAATAAGCAAGGGTTACATGTCAAAAGCTGATAGGCATGTTTTGATACCTAGCAACTAACTGGTTTTGTGAAGTTTGCTCAAAACAAGTCTGCTCTGTAAAAACTATGATACTTTAAAGGGTGAGTGAGTTATTCCTGCATTTACTCTAAAACACACTGAAAACGAAGAATCCCAGTTATATAAATGCTCAGTTTCTCACTCTCGTGCTCTCTGTGCAGTGCCTGGAGAGGCCTGTAGATGGTGTAGGAAGTCCACCCTCACAAAACAAATGAAATTAGCTTGCTTGCTCAGAGGACATTATCATGCCAATGGAAGAGTCTGCAGCTGTGCAATCTGCCACTGGCACCCCAGAACTGGTTCCAGATGGCAGCGTGTTCCTCTTCAAACTGCAAACAAACAGTCATGCCAAATACGCCCATAGAGCAAGGCAAAGCGGGGATTGGCACATGCACTTCAGACATACTGTACGAGGCAAAAAGGTGTTGATTTGCATGTCACTGAAATTACAGCTCATATTCCTACCACAGGAGGCTGAAGAGGTAATAAGTTAAACTGTTGAGCTCAAACCTGCTTTCCATTGGTTCATTTTTTTTTTTTTACTTTGCAGAAACCTCATTTTGGCTGCATTTTATCTGGGTTATTCTATTCTGTACAAATATTATTATTATTATTATTATTATTATTATTATTATTATTATTATTATTATTATTAACTGTCTTGCACTTTAATCTCTCTGTTCACTCACATGGCTGACCAGTGCATCCCTGGAGTCTTTTCAAACTCTCTGTTCTGTAACAGTGTTTATTCTCTGTGTGGAACTTCCTCATTATGCACTACTGTATATTCCTGCTCAGTCTCGCTGCCTCCACGTCACCCAGGGGCTGCTGCACGGACTCCCCACTCCACTCCCAGCCCCTCTGCTACTTGTAATTCTGAACCCTGGCCCTTTCACCAGGGGGTTGCGGTTCATGACAGAAGCACTAACCTGCACTTGCCCGATAATTATTTGGGAATTAAAACCCACCAACGGTGAGGCTCAACGGTTGCTGGGATTCATAAAATACTCAGCATGGCCAGGTAGGCTCAAGCTGGGTGAAGGGGGAGGGGAGGGGGTAGATTAGAAATATGTGCGCAAGCTTCAAAGACCCCTGGTCTAATGGTTAATGCAGGTTTAACAGCCAGGGTTTTAATGTGGCATTCTCTACTGTACTGGTTTTGAAAATCAGACCTTTGGTAACACCCCTGAGTTAACAGCAAGCCTAAACCAGCTGCATACATCCTACAGGTCAAGCACCAGTGCTGTAGAAACATTTGAGGCCTTGATATACATGGCATCATTTTTTATATACTTTCTTTTTTCTTAAATATATTTACATATCCTGAATTACCATAAAAATGAACTATTCTCAGTGAAAACGAATGGCAATTCTGTTAATGAGGCAAGAGGTTGAATGGATTATAAAAACACTGAATTAGGAGGTGAATGAGGTTCTGTATTAATCAGAGCCGTTGTAATGGGCCCTGTCTTCACTAAAGGGCTCGGGTGGTTCCTGAGGCAGTGGCACACATGGGACGAAAGGTTCATTGAGGGCTGTGTTTCTAACAGCTGGGCACCCTGCTATATTACCTCATCACTTGCTTTTGGCACAGACTACAGCCCACCTGTACACACTCGCTCACATTCTTGTGGTGATTAGAGAATGGGTTCCTTCGCTGGTATAGAGGCTGCTGTCTTACACTTACAGTACCTGATGGGCTCCTGCATTACTGGCAACCAAAGCCAGGACCGAATGCCAGAATTAACTATTAGGACTTGGATAATAAACTGAAGACTCAGCTGCCCTTAGAAGTCAGAACAAATGCATTCCTTGAAATGAAATGATTATAGCGTTTATGTAACAAAGTTTCTTCCAGTCTCAAGTTGGACTCGGTTTCAGTTTGATTAGCAGCGGCTCAACAGTGGCTCTGTACACCTCCTATCAGTGTAAAAAAAAAGTGCCTCCTATTTTCTGTTCTGAATGCCCCTTTATCTAATCTCCATTTGTGACCCCTGGTCCTTGTTTCTTTTTTCAGGTCAAAGAAGTTCCCTGGGTTGACATTGTCTATACCTTTTAGGATTTTGAATGTTTGAATCAGATCGCCGCGTAGTCTTCTTTGTTCAAGACTGAATAGATTCAATTCTTTTAGCCTGTCTGCATACGACATGCCTTTTAAACCCGGGATAATTCTGGTTGCTCTTCTTTGCACTCTTTCTAGAGCAGCAATATCCTTTTTGTAACGAGGTGACCAGAACTGAACACAATATTCTAGGTGAGGTCTTACTAATGCATTGTAGAGTTTTAACATTACTTCCCTTGATTTAAATTCAGCACTTCTCACAATATATCCGAGCATCTTGTTAGCCTTTTTTATAGCTTCCCCACATTGTCTAGATGAAGACATTTCTGAGTCAACATAAACTCCTAGGTCTTTTTCATAGTTCCCTTCTTCAATTTCACTATCTTCCATATGATATTTATAATGCACATTTTTATTGCCCGCATGCAATACTTTACACTTTTCTCTATTAAATTTCATTTGCCATGTGTCTGCCCAATTCTGAATGCTGTCTAGATCATTTTGAATGACCTTTGCTGTTTCAAAAGTGTTTGCCACTCCTCCTATTTTTGTGTCGTCTGCATATTTAATGAGTTTGCTAACTATACCAGAATCTAAATCATTAATGTAGATTAGGAATAGCAGAGGACCTAATACTGATCCCTGTGGTACACCACTGGTTACCTCACTCCATTTTGAGGTTTCTCCTCTAATCAGTACTTTCTGTTTTCTACCTGTTAACCACTCCCTAATCCATTTGTGTTCTTACTGCCGCCCGCTTACAGCGGAGACTTGTAAAACTAATCATCCCAACCTTGTAGCAAGTATTACAAAATCCTGGGAGGTCATATTGGCCTGTATTTGATATGGATCCATTCGGCATGTCTGAATGATGTTGAACTAGACCATCTACAAAACAAAATAAACTTGTTTCAATACCACTCTCTGCTTTGTGACCAGGGAAGGGGCTCGGCAGGTGGATCTGCCCCAATCAGTCCTTCTGCAGTCGTGTATCTGCCAGGCAGTGGTGATTTTAGGAGCCGTTCGGCAGAGAAACGGTATGAAATTGACTAAATAAGTAGGTCAGAGGGGATAGAGCATCACTCACTAGATTCTGTGTGCCAGACCTCCCTCTCCTCGTTCTGCCAAGGGCTCAGGCCAACTGATACTGCCAAAGCTAATCAACTGCAGATCATCAGAACAGAGCTGCTGGGAACAGTAGATATGTGAGTGCAATACTGTCCCGAGTCTCTGGCAGAGAGGGCAGGAGCCAGCTGGAATGTAGGAGGCTCTGCAGAATGGAAGAATATTAAAGACAGAACACTTTTAACCATTTCTGTCCTGCAAAACTATTAATCTTGCTGCCACGGCTGTTTACAAATTGTACTTAAGCCAGCAGAAGCAGTCCTTGTGTGAAGCCCTTATTTGTCGCAATGACAGGGTAATACATTGTTGCTAAGGATCTGCTCACAGTCTTGTGCTGCATGGGAATGAGTTAGCACAGTTTCACAGGTTATGGGGAAGTTCTTGAAATTGCACCTTTTGTGTTTTTTTTTTTTTACTGCGGTGTTTGTCATCTTCTGAATGAGTCACCACATCATGTTGAGGTTACACCTGCTTGCAGGTTTAAGTTCAGATGCAGATGCCAGAGCTACATAATGCTAACAGCACGAGGAGATTTATTATAGTTACAGAGCCATTGCATCGCCAGTATAAGACCATTGCGACTGTGTTGTGCAAAACTGGCAAAATTGCAACAATATAAATGTGTGATTTTTGATACTTCTTTAAAGGTGATGTGAAGTTAAAAATAAAAGTGAAATTGCAGCTCGTGGGAACTAACTGCAGTAAACTTACTATATCCTTTTTGATTGGTCCCACTGACGCAAAGAAAAACAAACTATCATTCAGAAATTGTGTGCCCCTTTGAGCAAGCAGTATAGAATGATCAAAACAACTGTTTAAGTATTATTATTATTATTATTATTTGTTTATTTAGCAGATGCCTTTATCCAAGGTGACTTACACAGACTAGGGTGTGTGAACTATGCATCAGCTGCAGAGTCACTTACAATTACATCTCACCCAAAAGACGGAGCACAAGGAGGTTAAGTGACTTGCTCAGGGTCACACAATGAGTCAGTGGTTGAGGTGGGATTTGAACTGGGGATCTCCTGGTTACAAGCCCTTTTCTTTAACCACTGGACCACACCGCCTCCAAAGCAATTAAAAAAAACATTCTGAATTAATCTAGTGTCGGGTACATCTGGTTTAAGGTTTAAGCATTTTGACAATGGATACATATTTAGCCGGAGTTAACTAAACTTAAGCACTTGGACACCGCAGTTTACATAAGAAGATCAGATTGTAGTATCTGTCATCTCACCGCTGGATAACAGAAAGACTTTCAGTTCCTGGTGGTTTTGTTTCATCATCAGATATGAAGAAAAAAAAAATTGTCAAAGCTAGTGGTATCTTGTGGTAGATTTTAGAGTATATAAAAAGTTTACAACAAATGTACACACGCTAGCTGTTGATCTGTCTGTGTGGGTCTCTCTCCATCCCAGACCCGTCCTGTATACTCTTATCTGATTACAGTGTCTGCCTTGTTTCTTTATTTCAGGAAATTAAGAAGAAGTTTGACAAAGAGAGTGAAAAGTTTTATTCTCAACTGGACAAAAATTTACATTTATCTTCCAAGAAGAAGGAGTCACATTTACAAGAAGTGAGTAATAATGTCAACCCGAAGGCTTAGGAAATGCATGCAAAGCTTACCTACTAGGAACTGCTGGACCGATCCTGTTGAGTTGAGATTCTGTTCTCTGAGTGTGGATTAGGGTGATGGTGACTCTTTCTTTGCATGCGTTACTTACAGCAAGGGGAGCAGGGGGAGAGAAGGAGTGTCTTCAAAAGCTACATTTCTCTATTTATAATTTATATCGCGTGGAAATGTTTTTCCTGTTTTTTTCCTACATGACGTGACCAAATGAAAACGCATCATTTTTGTCCTGTTTAAACCTCAGGCAGATGAGCACCTGGACAGAGAGAAGCTGAGCTTCTATGAGTCGTCTGTGGACTACGTGTACCAGATCCAGCAGGTGCAGGACAGGAAGAAGTTCGATGTGGTGGAGCCCGTAAGCACCCTTCCTCCCTCTCTGTTTATGAGTGTCCGTCCTGTTCACTGTGTGTGCTGGACTGGGAGGTCTTGTGAGTGGAGCACCTCTCTTCCAGGTGTCTGCTGCTGTGTTGCTCAGGGTGAACTGGACCGTCTCCACACAGAATAAGAGTTGAGCAGAACACTGGCCCACTTCATTCAAATTAGCTTTCATCAGGGGTTCACAGCCATAATTACTACTACGACTTCTTCTTCTTCTTCTTCTTCTTCTTCTTCTTCTTCTTCTTCTTCTTCTTCTTCTTCTTCTTCTTCTTTAGTTATTAGTTTATTTAGCAGACGCCTTTATCCAAGGGGACTTATAGAGACTAGGGTGTGTGAACTATGCATCAGCTGCAGAGTCACTTACAATTACGTCTCACCCGAAAGACGGAGCACAAGGAAGTTAAGTGACTTGCTCAGGGTCACACAATGAGTCAGTGGCTGATTCTTCTTCTTCTTCTTCTTCTTCTTCTTCTTCTTCTTCTTCATAATATAATATTTAATATAATTATAATATAATAATATGATAATATAATAATAATATAGCTTATTAGCTATAGGTAAGTGTGTGTAATAAGCCTGTTAAGGGCTTCGAGGCGTTATGGGACATCATAGGCGGTCAAGTGGCCTCTGATGCCCCAGAACCCCGAGAATAGGTAAGGCTTGATTATACACACTTACCTATACTTAATTCTTTATTATATATGGAGAGTTGTAATTGGCCGAACACCCAAACACAAATATTTGGCAGTAATAAGACTGTAAGCTTCAGCAAGCTCTGTGGGGGATTGCAACTCTCCATATATAATAATAATAATAATAATAATAATAATAATAATAATAATAATAATAATAATAATAATAATAATAATAATAATGTAATCATCATTATGTAGTCAGAATTAAATTGTATACTAGATAGATAGATAGATAGATAGATCAATTAATATTGGTATTAACTATTTTATTTATGTTTCTGCTGCAGGTGTTGGCCTTTCTTCATAGTCTATTTACATTAAACAACCTCACAGTGGAAATGACTCAGGATTTCATGCCCTACAAACAGGAGCTCCAGCTCAGCTTACAGAATGTGAGTAAACTGCACACTGGGTACCATGCACTGCCCACAGCAGCAGAGCCTGAAGCAGAGATAGGGACCATGCACTGCCCACAGCAGCAGAGCCTGAGGCAGAGATAGGGACCATGCACTACCCACAGCAGCAGAGCCTGAGGCAGAGAGAGGGACCATGCACTACCCACAGCAGCAGAGCCTGAGGCAGAGAGAGGGACCATGCACTGCCCACAGCAGCAGAGCCTGAAGCAGAGATAGGGACCATGCACTGCCCACAGCAGCAGAGCCTGAGGCAGAGATAGGGACCATGCACTACCCACAGCAGCAGAGCCTGAGGCAGAGAGAGGGACCATGCACTACCCACAGCAGCAGAGCCTGAGGCAGAGAGAGGGACCATGCACTGCCCACAGCAGCAGAGCCTGAGACAGAGATAGGGACCATGCACTGCCCACAGCAGCAGAGCCTGAGGCAGAGATAGGGACCATGCACTACCCACAGCAGCAGAGCCTGAGGCAGAGATAGGGACCATGCACTGCCCACAGCAGCAGAGCCTGAGACAGAGATAGGGACCATGCACTGCCCACAGCAGCAGAGCCTGAGGCAGAGAGAGGGACCATGCACTGCCCACAGCAGCAGAGCCTGAGGCAGAGAGAGGGACCATGCACTGCCCACAGCAGCAGAGCCTGAGGCAGAGAGAGGGACCATGCACTGCCCACAGCAGCAGAGCCTGAGGCAGAGAGAGGGACCATGCACTGCCCACAGCAGCAGAGCCTGAGACAGAGATAGGGACCATGCACTGCCCACAGCAGCAGAGCCTGAGGCAGAGAGAGGGACCATGCACTGCCCACAGCAGCAGAGCCTGAGGCAGAGAGAGGGACCATGCACTGCCCACAGCAGCAGAGCCTGAGGCAGAGAGAGGGACCATGCACTGCCCACAGCAGCAGAGCCTGAGGCAGAGAGAGGGACCATGCACTGCCCACAGCAGCAGAGCCTGAGGCAGAGAGAGGGACCATGCACTGCTCACAGCAGCAGAGCCTGAGGCAGACCTGACCATTGAGTCATAGTTAGGTTAGTACTGTGGCTGCAGGTTTCAGCACACTGTTTAATGCTGTTTATCTACAGGGATGCAGCATGTTGCCACTGGATGGCACTGTGTGATCAACAAGAAACCAGTCAGAAACTGCTATCACATTTTTGCTATCACAGTTGAAAAATGGTTGTTTTCTGAATTGAGATGCAACTGCGAACAGCATCATCATTATGAACACAGGCTGTCTATCTATCGCTCTGTCTCTCTTTCTCTATCTGACGATCATTTTCTAAACAGACGAGGAACCACTTCGAAAGCACCCGAGAGGAGATGGAGGAGCTGATGAAACGAATGAAGAACTCTCCTCAGGTGTGCAAAATACCTGGCCAGCCCACCGTCGAGGGATACCTCTACTCACAGGAGAAGTGTAAGCCTGGGGCTCAGCAGCACTCCACTTCATCTTGAACAATTCAAACAACTGTCTTGAAAGCACATTGAACACTCCACTGCTTTCTAACATCATAATTAAATAATTAATAAATATTGATTTAATACAACTGTCAGTAACAACTGTATAAAGCTCAAACCTCCGAATATGGAAATTGTTTTTGGTCGCAGATGTGAACGTGGGTTAGGGGGTGAAACACATTATCCTTATAAAGAGACAGAGCCACTCAGCCAGTCAGTTCTGTTTACAAAGGTACCATAGTGCTTTGCCTGGGAACAGGTTGAGGTTCATTAATCCAGTTCTTAACATGGATGGGTGGCACTGATTGCTATAGTGTTTTATGAGCTATATTCCAGTAGTGAAATGCTGTGCTTTGTCTCTTAGGGGCTTTGGGAGTTACATGGGTGAAGAACTACTGTAAATATCAAAAAGAGTCCAAGATATTAACCATGAATCCAGTAGAGCAGAAACCAGGAGCCAAGCAGGTAGGGTTTATGTTTTTTCTGAATAAAAGTGCATCTGTGCATCTTGTATTGCACAATACAATGTGAAAATACAGCATGTTTTATATGGGGTTAAATGTAGTGTTTCCTGTACAGCCTGGCTTTGGTGCTGCATATACATGGTGTAATCCTGTGCTTTTCCTGCAGGGCACCACTGAGTTCAAACTGAAATCCTGCATCAGAAGAAAGTCTGAGTCTATAGACAAACGCTTTTGTTTTGATATTGAGACTAATGAAAGGTAAGTCGACCTGTTTGGTACAGTGAGACATGGCTTAGCCAAGCAGCCAGTGAACTGTAGCCATGGGAATAACATTGGCATTGTGATGAAGAGAAACTGAACTGCATGAGAATTGCAATTAACATTGTAAGCACAGCCTGTTCCACCACCTTCAGCTCTGATCTGGTGTTGTGTTTCAGGCCAGGGACAGTAACCTTGCAGGCCCTCTCGGAGTCCAATAGGAAGCAGTGGATGGAGGCCATGGATGGAAAGGAACCTGTACGTACAGCGCTTCTGATCGTTCTTATTTCACCGCTGCCACCTGCTGGTCACATTGTGCATTATTTGTGTGCTGCTGTTTGTGTTGCAGCATGTTCAATGTGAACTCGGAGGGAAATCCATTGCCCTGCTGTCCGCTTTGAGACAATACAGAGATTAGATTCATGCATGGTTTATAAATGAAAGCCCTATCATCTGTTTGAATTAATACAGCGATAGTGGAGGGCTATAGAGTAGGAAGTTAATACACAGATCATTCTTTGAAAATGCCTTCTCAGCTCATACCCTTTTTACAAAGACGTGTTTCGTATTGTGTTGACAGACTTGGTGATTCCAGCAAAAGACGAGCCTAACTTTCCCCTGCAAAATATCCAATTGTTGTGGTTTATAAGACTGTACTGTTTCTGCTTGCTTTCTTGTATCATTGTGATTACCGTATTATACTGTGTTTTTATGTCTTTGTTTTAGATATACCACTCCCCAATTGCAAAACAAGCCGAAAGTAAGTATAGACAGGTTTATATCTGTTTACATCTTGCTATGGTTCAATTAAATACATTAAAATGATGGAAACATACAAATAACTGATTAATAATAATGATCAATAATCCGCTGGTATAGCTGTCTGGTCACATTGAGTCTATTGTTAAGGTGAACTGAATTGAATTGACGCAGGATGTTGTTCAACAAACACTGTACCTTAGAGCCCCTGCTTCATTAGCTACTTAAAATAAATCTGAGGAATAGCAGTGTGCAGTGTCAGCCAGTCCTCCACTGAACCTCTTTAACGCAGTTACTGGCATGCTTTCAGCTGCTTGTGTTAATACTTACTCCTGCTCTCTCAACAGTGGAGCTCAATGAAGTGGGCTTCAAGTTTGTCCGGAGGTGCATAAACGCTGTAGAGACCACAGGTAGGTTGTAAGCAGGCAGGCGGTCATGCTGGAGGAGGGTCATTGGGCATCGGTTTGATTGCAGAAATACAGGGGGGACTGGCTTCTGGATAATCAAGCACCTGTGCCTTATTGATCAGAGAATGTCTGCTGCAGAGGTTTTTGTTTCTGTGTGTGTGTTTTGTAGGATTGTATAAGGATTTTTGAGACTTGGCATTATAAAGAGAGAGTTCCAGGAGGCTGAGCTTTGCAGACAGCTACCCAGTTAAGTCACCACAGCTGAGGCGGTACGTGAGGTTCCTAATTTTGATTTTAGAGTTTGCTGAGGCTGCTTTCATCCGTGTCATTCCCGGATCTGACTGATTGGAGCAGTGTTGCCCACGTGTTTCCCTCAGCTTTGAGCCTAATGGGTACTGCATCTGGTCGCTGAGTGGATGCCAGTAACGAACTGGTATGCATCTATGTGAGAAACATGTAGTGTCCTGTAACTGCTTTCCCACTGACACATATAATGCGTTAATTATTAGCATCCCTAGAATGAATTGAACCTTAGAAGTGTTTTGGCTCGCTCCGCTTGCTATGTGTGCCTTGGGCAGAAACAGTCCGGAGGTGAATGGCAGAAGCTCTTACAAATAAAAAATATTTAATAAGATGCATGTTTAATTATGCTTTGAATCCCTGCAAGTTATTTTATGTGCAGCGACTCGGGGTGTCAGCCGTGAAAGTTTCAGAAGAAATATTAGTCGGTTTAATATGGGAGATAACAATTTTAGCATCACAGAATTGGTTGATCCTCAAGTCAACCCCAAGTCCTTGATGTGACACTGAGCTGACTCGAGTGATCTCAATCTTTTTAACCCAGCGGTGCAGCATGCAGTTCCCCCCTTTACTGTTCCGTAGTTGCATATCGACTATATCTTGTGCGATCTCCTAGTAGGGTGTTGAATCAGCAGCAGCCTGTGTTACATTGAAAATTACATTCTTCACAACTGGGCATTTCCTTTATTGATCAGGTGATGAGATGGTTTGTGAATCCATTATTTCTCGGCATATATTGTGGGATCAATAGTAAATACACAATGATAGTAGAGTAGTAGAGTTCACAACATCCTTAACACTTGTAGGTATACCTGACAATGTTGATATAGTGAAGGTGTGCTGCAGACTTGTGTTTAACCAGCCTGTAAAACCAGGTCCTGTGCTTAAATTTGATATATATATTTTTTTCATATTTAGCCTGTTGTTAGTTTGCCAGCATATATAGACACCTCTGACACATACAGACACAGTGTTCTGGAATGCTTTTATTTCTCAGAAACAACATGACACAGCAACATCAGAATGAGAAGAGGAGTAAATACAATTCAGAACAAGGGATTTTATATTTGCAACACCTTTGCTGCAAGCCCTTTTCAGACAGCTGCACCTCCACTGGCGTCTCACCCTTACTGTACTTCTGTCATGTAACCCCCCCCCCCCAACTTTGTTTTACAGGAATCGCCCAGGAGGGAGTTTACAGAACTGTTGGCAGCAACATCCAAGTACAGAAGCTGTTAAACGCTTTCTTCGGTGAGGAAATACTACCTTAGCAATGGTGCATGTTTGCTGTAGACCTCGCCCTCAGACAAAGTCTTATAAAAGTGTCCCGTAGTGACAGCGTAGGTAAACACTGTGAAACCCAGTGAGGTGTGGTAAAGAATACTAAAAGACATAGCAAACTATGGGAGACTACATTAAATGCATCGTATAACCATGGGAAAAGCATGGGAAAACTGCAAAAATACCATGCATAAATACCATGGGAAACTTTTATAAGGGAACAAAAACATCTATGTCCGTTCGCACAGCAGCAAATACATTTGGTTGTGTGTATAGAACAACAAAACCCCAGCCTCTGAGCTTCAGATATAGTCTTTAAAAAAATCTCTGCCCAAATGAACCTTCCCTTTAAATATTTGTATTTACCTTCCTTTTGAATAGAACTTTCACAAAACCGAATGGGGCTCCTGGTAGCAACCTTATTCTTAAAGGGTATTTCTGACGTTTTGCAAAGCAGCCCCCATGCCAGTGTCCTCAGGCCTGTCAGCCAGGGTCTGTTATTCACACACAGGAAGACACTTATTTGTGACTCCTCTAAATAGGCGCTGTACAGAACTGCTCACAGCTGACACACTCCAGATTAAGATGTTTTACATTCCATAAATAAATTGGGATTATCAAGGTCTAACACGCTTAAGGGGACAAAAAAAAGGAAATATATTTAAAAATATAATCATGTGTTGCGTTCAAAAAACAAATGATGTTTTTCTACTGTAGACTGGACCAAATTAAATTAGAAACCTATATATATATATATATATATATATATATATATATATATATAAGAAACCTAAATAACACAACAAAATCTCTTGTGGTCTTGATTTTCTTTTCACAAGCTGTCCTGCATGCTTGTTAAACGGCTACATGACACACTACCGAATCTTTCATAAACTACAGAAACCGAATGCTGCCTGTAGCTTAATAGCGGGTTCCTTTATCTATTGACAATGTGAGGTGACGTCAATGCCTTTTTTATTTTGTAATTTATAATTCATTCCAGACTCCAAGTGCCCGTGTGATGTGGACCTCCAGAGCAGTGACTGGGACATAAAGACCATCACCAGCTCGATGAAGTTCTACCTCAGGTATGTGCAGATCCTCCTGCAGGAAAGTGAGCTGCTTGTTTAGCCAGGGTCACTTATTAACCTCTCTTTACTCTCTCTTCCTGCCCGTGGCTGCATGGGTCCTGAGTTTCATCAGCTGGAATTCTGGTCCAGACTATTTGCTGTGGATGAGTAGGAGGGGGGCGGGGATCGGGGTATCCTCCTTCCTCCAGAACGTTTTGGACAATGATTAATCTGACCTACATTTTTATGATTCGAATCAATCAAAGAAAAAGAAAACAACAACATTTGTTAATTTAAAATGATATAATTTGCCATTTGAATTACAAACCCATCAATGAATGGAGTGTACATGCAATAATAATATGTTGATAATAACAAACTTCACCCAAACAGTGATCTTGCATATAAGTTTTTACTTTTTTAAATTTTTTTGCCCCCCAGGAGTCTTTCAGAGCCATTGATGACCTACGAACTCAACAGAGAACTTATCTTAGCTGCAAGTAAGCCCAGTTTTCTTGTGCTCGCTGAAACTACAGACTAATGAAATTAGTTTTGAGGGATATAAACATCAGTGTACATTCACAAAAAGGACTTTCAAGATGCATGGTAGTTTTGGCTGAGATCACTGGCTTAATATCTAAATTGCTGTTGTCTTTTCTCACTTTTAGAGTCTGATAACTTGGACTTCAGACTGGGTACGATCCACTCGCTGGTCTACAAGCTCCCAGAGAAGAACCGTGAGATGCTGAATCTTCTAATCAGACATCTAGTCAAGTAAGGAGCAACCAGGCTATTTATCACTCACAGCTTCAGGGTTAGCCCTGTAGTGAAGGCATGCCACGTATATCCTCAGAATGCTTCATTTCTTACCTGTTTGAGATGATGTGTGTTTTGTATCTCTGTTGTTGTTGTTGTTGTTGTCTAATTAGAGCGCTGTTTAGCAGGCAGCTCTGAGATGGTAAATGGAAGGTACATGCACACAATCACAAACTACAGAGGAGACATTTCAGCTGATTGTTTTTCAAGCTACCTCTTTTCAGAAGGAGACCCAGTGGTTGTGCTGGAATAGTTAGCAAGCATTGTGAATTATGACCTATGCTGAAACAACCATAGAGAATGATAAAGAACACACATATTGGCAAGAATGACATTTTATTCATTTGGATATGGCAGGCAGTATCTTTTTTAAACGGCACTTTCTCTTGAGATTCAGCCCTTTTCTTTGAGTAACGGTTAAGTGCATTGTTTTTTTATTTTGTATTTTTTTAATAGCTTTGATAGCACAGGTTACTTGTAGTCAGGCACTAAAGCGAGTGATGTCTTGGTTTGTTTTTCCTCGGATGGTTCCGAGTTGTGTTGGGTCACCGGGTTCAGGGTAGAGGGAGGTGTGGGTGGTTGTGATCCTCCTTCTGTGGTGTCCTGTTCTTTCTGTCTTCAATTTTCTGAAGTCGTGGAAGGTAGGGGGGGCTCTTTGGGCACTTTTTTGTGGTTGCAGCATTTGCACGCTCATCTGTTGTTTCCCATCGAAGGCAGCACAGCTGTGGCTGATGAAACTTGGATTTCCTGCACTTTGGGTCGTTTCTGTTAATGCGCCGCTCCTCCTCCCCCTCCTCCTTTGTGTTGTTCCGGACAGTGTTTGCAGTCACAGTGAGGAGAACCTGATGAGCCCCTCGAATATGGGGGTGATCTTTGGACCAACGCTGATGAGGGCGCAGGAGGACACTGTGGCAGCCATGATGAACATCAAGTTTCAGAACATTGTGGTGGAGATCCTGATCGAAGACTTTGAGAAGGTAACCACAACACGAAAATGAGCAGCGGCGCTGAGGATAGTGAATCTTCATAGCAAAAACAACCGTACGAGCATAAGAACACTGGAAATGTTACAGCTACACATATACAATCAAAATGTGGAGAAAACACACGACTCCACTGTTTTATTTCATCATTTAAAAGTTTGTGAAAAGCTTGGAAAGTTTCAGTGCTACTAGAAAGGTGAAGTTCAGGAGCATGAGAAAACAGAAAGAAAAGTACAGTGTCCAAGTCTGCTTAGTCTTAAACACTAAAGAAATTACATCTGTATTACTGATTTAAGTACTTCTGAAGTACCTTTCATGTAAATACAGATACCTCTTCTAAGACTTGTTTGAAATGTTTCTGTGGTCTGGAATTTGGCCAGAATAGAAAAGAACGTTTGGCTGTGCTGGGATTTAGTTAAGCATTTCCGCTGTAAGAAGATAGTGTTTTTTTATTTTATTATTTTGATTTGCTACAGCAGTTCTGCAGTTGAATTCTCATTCCTCCTCTTAACAATCGCCTCACTGGCTTGCAGATCTTTTCCACTCCCCCAGAGGAAAGCCCAGCTCCTCCCATTCCCCCACCCAGAGTGGCTCCACGGAAACGGCAGCCAATCACCATCTCGAAGCGTCCGCCACGCCCCCGGCCTGTCCTGACCCACAGCCAGCTTGAAGATCCAGAGGGTCAGTGCCTGCCTTTTATATCCATTTAGATGTGAATTGGCGATGCACCACAGAGAGTAATACTTCTATTGGCAGAGACTGCTGTTAAAGTAATGGCAGCGAACAAAATAATTCCATAAATCTTAGTGCTCTTTGTGCTCTTCTGTTAGCTACACATGTCTCTAGTGTGCAGTTTTAATGGGAGGAGGGGTGTATTGCTGGTATTCGCTCATTTTTCTTCTGAGTGCCTCTGCCCAGAAGGGGGCATTTTTGGGCGTTGAATTTTTGAAGCTCCTTTTACAAAATTTGATTTGTAATTTTTTTTTTTTTTTGTGAAGTCAATTGTAATGCATATTTATTTTATAGGTAACCAACGAATCCATTTAAATATAAATGAAAGGACTGACTCTCTTGACCTGTGATTAAAAAAAAAATATATATATATATAAATATATATCAAAACCAAACATGTACTCCCTTGCATGAGCTTGGAAACAACATTTGAGACAAGCGCTTCAAACTCTCGTTATTTTCCTGGTATTTCAAGCGTTGTTGCTTATCATACAGTGAAGTTTGGTACAAAAACAATGACAGCTTTACACCCTGTTCCTTGGCCTTGATTGCTGTCTGTCAGGTATAAAGCATCTAGCACTGACTCCCAAGCTTCCCCGACAGCCTGTAACACGCTGCCAGGGCAGGACCGCATGGAGTGGTAGCCTTGGAGTTACATTCCATCCCAGATGAGATCAGTCCAGCACAGAGGTGGTCGCACAGTAGCATGGAGCTCACCATAACTGCCGAATCCTTCATTGAGCATTCTGTAAGCATGCATTGTTTTAAACAGTACGGGCCATAATTTCAAAGAGTTTACTCCGGTTCTTAATTAACAGCTGTTTGATGAAAAAACATCTGTTGACTTTGCAGAGCTAGTATCAAACATCTGAGTCCTACAACTTAAGATCTCATAAGCACCATCTATCAGTAAAATAGGAGTTCATTCTAGACATGAGATGCCTGCAAAGGGCTGTTGTGGCAACTATGCACAGCCATTTCACCCACCTGTCTACTGTGTTGGGAGACATACATCACTGCAGAGCAGGGAGGAGCTACGTTGAAATCAAGTTTGAGTGTGTGTTTGTTTGTTTGTTTGTTTGTTTGTTTTTTTAGATGACCACAGCAGCCCTGCTTTGAATGGCGGCAGGTCGGAAGACACTGAAGCAGAGCGTAGTACAAAGGCCAGCCCCGTCCCTTTGCAGCGAACCAAGTTACTGAACAGCAGCCCGCGAGTCAACAGCAGTGAACTGGGGCCAAAGCCCCCCCAGCTGCCCAGACTGACCCAGCGCCCCGAGCGGCACTCGGACTCCGACGTAGCGAAGCTGGTGGCTCGTCTTCACGACGCCACTCAGACACCGGAGAGCCGCGCAGTGAACGGGGACGTGAGCGGCAACGTGGTCCGGGCAACTTCCTTCCAGATAAGGAGACCCGCGCCCCGCAACGTCCCTCCCACCAGAGACGGTAAACGCCCTGAGCTTCATATCTCATTGGCTGGGTATCTCCCACCTGCAGGAGTCCTGAAAGTATAAGGGGTCTGATGAACAACAAACCTAAAATGCTACAGAAATGAAAAAGCAAAGCATGTAAAATTTGCTGTCTATGTTTGCATCAACGTTTAAACATGAAATCTAGAACTGTAAACCAGTTAGACGTAGCAAAAACACACATATAATTCTCTTGCAGGGGATGGCGACAATGTGACTAAAGTGAGGACTCCAACAGAGAAGCATGTGATCTCCAGACCCCCCATGAGACCACCTGACCCCCCCACCAGGTCCCCCGCACCCCAGAAAACACAGAACCCAGGGGCCACAGAGGAAACCACAGCCTCTTAGTGAGTTATGCAGAAACAGATCACAGTCACATGCTGATCTGTTTATTTGTTGTCTCATTTGTAATGGTAGCTATTTGGAGAAGAAGGGTTTAGGTTGTGTACCGTGTACATGTTCTAGTTAAATTTGGTGAAAACGATTAACAGCCTCTAAAAGAAATCAGCCCATCGACACCTGTCAAAATATATTAGCTCCTATTGCAAAATACAGCCTTTGCTTTGTTTCTGAGCACGACAAGTGTATTGTCATTGTTCACTGGTGCAAGTTGCCTTCTGGAAATAGGGTAGGGAGTAGGAGGTGAAACCGTAAAAAAAGCAGCTTTGTTCATTATGAACCACTGTCCTCAGATAAACTGAGCACAATTCACAGCAAGTAACTTTGAGAAGGATACGGGCCGAGGGAATTGTTTTAGATGATGCTGCCATAGTAATTAGATCCATGTTAAAGATGCCGTCAGGCTTCGGAGCGCTTGGTGCCATGCCGAGTCAATAAATAAATGAATGCCAGCACATGGGACAAGCTGCTTCATGCCCCGCACCCCTTGACCCTGGCCAGCTGCAAGGTCTGAGTGGGGGGGGGGGGGGGTAAAAGAGATCAGATCAATGAAACCATGAACAAGGGGGAAACAAAAAGTATAATAATAAATAGTGAAAACCTCGACGACAGATGGTGTCTCCTTCCTGAAAAACAACCTTGGTTTTCTAGCAAAACCGGCTGGCACATTGAGTTGAAAGGAAAAAAAACTATTAAATAAAATAAATGATTCTGGTTTGTTAAGACTATCCTCAGGGCCACAGTTTTAGAAGAAACTTATGGCTGCAACGTGTTTCTGGTTGCTCACTTTCCTGTTCATTTGAGCAGCAGCAGATAGTGTCTCCCCACAATCCAGAGGCTCGCCTTGCCATCGAGGAACACTTCGAGTGAGGCGGAGGCAGGCTACGCTGTAACTGAATAAAAACTACTCAACCCGATGCTGCCTTACTGCCATGCTTCCCCCTCCGAGGAGACACTTGTTGTCACAGACAGTCACGTCTGGGCTTGTTTTCAAGCAGGTCTCTTTCACGGACTCAAGTTTGCCTGGCTTCCCTCTCTTCATTGCAACACAGGCAGGGAGAAGTGGCTCGGCAGCAGGACCGGTTAGACTTCCATTGCATAGCAGCACTCCATTCCTATTTTTACACAGAACACACCTGAGCACTGTGGCTAATCAAGATGCTGTGCAACAGGAGTCTTATTTCCATCCCTGCTGTAGGTTCTAAATGCTGTACACACATACATACACGAGTACCTGCTGCTGTAATTTATTAAGTAGTGATAGGGAGTTTCTTATGATAGCTTTGATATTGAAATTGCTCTATCGAAGCAAACTACAATGAAATACACAAATAAGACCAGGGAAAAAGAAAAGGAGCCAGGGGAAATAAAAACCTGGAGGTCTGAAAACCTCTGCCCTTCTAGTCCGTCCACCAACAGGTTCTTGGACTGTAGTCTGTACTTGGTTCATAGGTGGATCATTGTAGCACAAACTACTCCTAAAGGCTGTATGAAGTGATTGCATTTTATGAGGACTGGGAAACCATGCACATTTAAAACAAATATTCTGGATGACTGGGGGAGCGCTGCCCTAGCCTGTTAGATAAGAAGACATTTTCATTGTAAAACAAAGTGCTCAACCAGTTTTATGGCACAGGATACTCTGAACGTTCCACCTATTAAATTTAATGCGTTTTATTTGTTGGAATGGGGGGGGGGGGGGGGGGGGGTGGCTGAGTAATTGATTGAACTCTGGGGTGGGCAAATAAAACCTGCTCCTTGTCTTGTCATCTGTCTGTTGTGTAATTGTTATTATTGGACTGGGGTGATGTTGCATCTTAGTTTGGCCCGCAATTAACATCTTCATTTATCACTGATGGTCTGACATGCTTTACTGTTATTATTCCTAAGCGTCGCTTCCAAAGCCAAGTTTTTCGAGAACGCCTCAAGAAAAACCGGAAGGTAAGTAAGTTTATTTAAAAAACAAAAAGAACAAAAGCCTATTTAGATGAATTCTGTGGTGCCCAGCTACCCAAGCCTATATAGCTGCTACCCAATACTCGCCTGTGTGTCAGATAGATGATAGGGTTTATTGACAGGGTTAAAGTAGCTAAACTGGGTTTCACCAGGGCTTTGATTTCACGCTAACTCTCAAAGCAGAGGGACACCAGGTTTTTATATGCTTCAGTTTTATACACTTATTAAACAAAAAAACAACCTGTTTTTAAAAATGACCCATATTAATGTGTGAAGTATTCTTTGATTAACGTCCCTCTCAAACGTTATGTGTGTTCACTGTGATTTCGAAGTGTCCTTCACATTCCTGGACATTGAGAATGGACGTTCACACTGGCTCAAAGTAGAACGCTTCTCCTTGTTTATATCATAACAGTCTTAGATCTGAGGCCGTAAGGCATGAGAGCAAATGCTTTACAAAACAGACCCATTGTTTTTTATTTGTTCTGGATATACAGACTTTGATAACATCTCTACCAAACACATTGAGATATAATTGAAGCCTTGGGTTTCTAATTTGTAGTGAGATAGCTGATGCTGTGCAGGGACAGCACAGATGTGGAACACCACAGGAAGCTGGTAACCAAGCCTACATTTGAACTTCAAACCTAATGAATCCGGTATTTTTTTGAACAATAAAAAAACACAGAGGACCTGCCTAAATGCTGCACAAGTGTTAAGCAGTCAACTTCCAGACTTCCAGTCAACTTTTTAATTGTATTTATTTACAATCAACTGCTGTCTCACTACATACCTGTAAATGCAAATCAATTACCAATGCATTAATAACAATCAGATTACTGACCTGAAAAGTCAAAGCCAGCGAGCTCTACAGGACACCTCCTTTACTAGCCTGTCTATGACCAGACGCCACTGGAACGATCCTTAACTGTCTTTCCACAAGACTAGCCAGTCCACCAGGTTGATCGTGAGCACGGTTTCTGGTGCACCTCAGCTGTGGTAATTCTTCTGAGCAGAGTTGGAGGAGGGCTTCCTTTCTCTTGGCTGTTCTTGTGACGGGCCACGTTCATTTTGGAAACAGAAACGATACAAACGTGGCTTTCTTTGGACTGGAAGCGCGAAGCCCATACAAATTGAATGTGCTCTGCAGTCGTTTTATAAAGAAACTGGATTGGATATGCATAACGTTTTGTTCGTTTTGAAAACATATTTCAGTGATTTATAATAACAGACTCACACCTCCAGACTTTCCACAAGGCTTTTTTCTTTTCTTTTTTTTATAGTTTTACCTAAGATTTAAAATGGAGTGTTTAAAGTTGTAGATGAACTTTTGCTAAATGAGCAGGTAGTTTGATCATTTTATTTGAAAGCATAGGTTGCAATTTATTTATTTATTTATTTATTTATTTATTTATTTATTTATTTATGTATTTATTTATTTATTTCCAAAGTAGCATAGTTTGACACATTTGGGGCTACTCCTAGAATATTTCAAACTAGCGTATTGTTGGAATGTGTTTTCTATTGTTTTGGCCAGGTTACAATGTTTACAGGAAAAATACGAAAACAAAATTAATAAATAACTAAAATGAAAACATGATTACAAACATTACATAATGATTTACATAAAGAAAAATCTCCCTTTTACCAAAAGCTAGTAAAAACAAATGTGTTTTTAGCAGTGCTTTACATTGCTCAAGAGAATGAGAGCCTCTCACAACTAAGGGCAACGAATTCCAAAGTTTAGGAGCACTAGTGGAGAAACTCCGACCTCCCAGAGTGACACACCTGGTCAAGGGAACAGCCAGCAGCTCTGAGCTTGAAGAGCGCAGCTGACATGTAGTGATGCAGCAAGCCTGATAAATATTTAGGGACGGTTCCCCAGACAGCCTTGAAGGTCAACAGAAGAATCTTAAAAATAACACGATATTTGAAAGGTATCCAATGCCAAGTTTCCAAGACAGATGTAATATGTTCAGTTAGTTTTGTACTTATTTTTGCAGCAGGACATTCAGGAGCATGTTGCACTATTCAGATTATTTTATTAATGTGATTATTTGTTAGAATTAAACACATGTAGAATATTTAGGTTGATGTTTGATGTGTTATTCTATTGTGTTGTGTTGTGCACTGTGCAGCTAATGTGGTACTGTAGCTTTAATTGAAAGACAGACGCGCAGTGTGACGTTGCTGCTCACTGCTTGATTTAGGGTGTTTTCGAATGATCTTCTTCAGATCAGATTCGGGTTCAGTGAATTTTCTGCATCGCGATGATGGGGTAATTCGCAAGACAACCCCACCCCCGAACACGAAAACATTTCGGGGGTTCTAAAAATCTAATTAACCCCAAGCCGATGGGAATGTGACCCTCTCTTTATCCTTGTCTTCAGCAGAGTCCAGCTCAGGCCCAGTTCAGTTCATATATATATATATATATATATATATATATATATATATATATATATATATATATATATATATATATATATATATTTTTTTTTTAAGCAATATTGTGGTCTGTATAAAAGTAGAACTCATGTTTAAGGCAGAGAAAGCTAACCAGGATGGTGGCAAGTGGTGCAGTACAGTATTTGAACTTTTCTGGGCACATTCAGCTTGGCAACAGCCATCGTTATACACCAAGCCAGACAAGAACACATTCCTTGACGCAAATGACACAGACAGTTGATACATTGGCGTGCCAATTGACACACAACCAGGCAAGCAGACAAGGCAGCTACTAAACTGGGGAGGAATCCCTGCCAAGCTCATGCCCGTTGAAAGCCCTTTTGATTCATTCAGGTTGGGCTCGAGCCACCCCTGGTATAGCAAGCGGTGCAATTCACTAATTCATTAATTTGTCATTTTATTTAGGCAAAGTTGAGCGTGATAAAAAATAAAACATTTTTGAAATACACTTGAAAAGTAGATGGCGCATTAAAAAACGGTTTTATATATCGTGGACTAAAAACAATGTTGTGCTCTGGTGCTTAGCCACACTAACAAGTAAAGGTTATCCACCCCCCAACATCAAGCTATCCGGTGTCGCTCAATCAGAAACTCAATCCATGTACTACTTGCACCTGGTGTGCTTAAAGAGTGAGTAGCGAGGTTCCAAAAAATCTAACGTTATACGTCCCCATGTGTTGCTGCAACTGTTTAAATAATGTACCTGTAATTTCTCTTTTCATTGTTAACATCCTGACAATTGACTACTGCCAATTGACATGTAACAAGCTTCTTTTGAAAGCTGTGCAAGAAATATATATTGGTCATTTATTTTGGATATCTATACTATAAGACACTTGGCTGCCTGTTAAGAAGTGCACCACATTTCCTGATTTTACGTTAAAGAGCTCAGGAACACTTTTCTAATACTTCAACACCATTGAGCTCTTTGTAAACCCAGCAAAGCCATCCAGGATTGTGCAAGCTCATTGTGTTTGAACCCAAGGCCCGTTGTTCGTAAAAGGGTACAGTTAAGTGTCTAAAAGCTCTGAAAGCCGTATTCGAAAACTGCCTTTTAGTCTGCAAGTCTCATTCAGAAAGCCTTTTCTGGAACTTTTATTCTCGGAAAACTCGCACAGTTTGCTTCTTTTCACTGCTTATTCTTCTCACAGCTGTTTCTGTTTTTCCTTTTCTTTGATTTAGGGTCTGGTAGTAAAATGTCTTATGCAGATTTTTGACTTTTTCTAAAGTTTTGGTCTCTTTACTTTACAGTGCTCCAGTATCACCCTCTTATCTTTCACAAGCAAATTCAAGAGATGAGGTAATATTTTTTTTCCTAACATCTGAGCAATTAACTTTGATGAAGAAGTATCGAGTATCTAGCACTAAAGCATTGGCTCCATCCTACCTTTTTGTTCTGGAATTTTAATTGCATTGTTGAACTGCAGGGTTTATGGGGCTCAGAGCAGTGCTGTGCTTTCACAGAGAGAGAGAGAGAGAGAGAGAGAGATTTAGCTGAACTTGGAGGGACTCACACAATATGAATCGTTGTAGTCACGTACATTACAATTCACAGTTGCTGAATAATCAAAGTGATTATTCTTTGTGAAGCAGCAATGGGACCTTTGTACGAAAGTGTGTGTGTGTTCTCCTGATGGTGTCGCAGTGTATTCTGAACCTGCATGGGCTTCTCCTGGTTACGCCAGACCACCAAGGAGAAGTTCAAGATCATCTGTAGACAGAAACATTGCAGTTTGCTTACAATGCTCTCACGACAGTCGTTAGGTCAAAATAGTTGTTGGGAAACTGACCTTGATGCCCGGTACTGTAGAGTTTGTTAAGTGATAATACAGGATAGCCTTTAGTGTGGCCTGTGAGCAGTGACAGAAACATATAACAAGCCATGTTAATGCTCCCGCACATGACAGGAATGTTAAATATGACGTCACAATGTAGTCTATTTTTTATCTCGTGGATGTGTTGTACAGATCAAAATAACAAGCTTTCCCCTCTTTTATTTTTTCAGAGTTTAAAGTAGCGAGCTCCTGGCTGGGTCCAGGTCAGTCTCTATCCCAGGACTGGAGCCGAGTTCTGAAGGCAACACTCCTTTGATGTCAAACAGGAAGCTGCTTCGATGTTGGGTCGATGGAAGCGAATGCAGTGCTGAGACTTTGATTCCAGCACGTTCCACGCGGCACTCCAAATAAAAATGCTTTTACACATCGTTTTATTATTATTCATTTTAATGTTCAGCTCTTTTTCTTCTACTGCCTTCATTTCCTTTCATGGGTCCACCAACAATTGTGCCAGTAAAACACAAAAGTGTGATTGCTGTATTTTTAATTAATGGTGCTTTCTTTCTTAGTACTGAGGCTTCCTTGGCAAGGCCCGTAAAAATAAAAAAATAGCTGCTTGCAGTCTTATAACAGAAGGGGATGTGTTTTCAGCACTTTTCTTGGGTATAGAATTCAAAGTCTTACACTGTATTTTTGTCAAACACACATCACCTCCCAAAAACAAACACACTCCATCGATTTGGTTTTACCTCTTAAAGATTCTCCTTGTCCTGTTTATCTAACTCTTTTGCCCTTGAGTTTGTGTTAGAAAGAAGGGACCATTTAAAGTATTCTGTATTCTGGAACAAAACAGCCCGTTTAGACAAATGAATCGAATATTTCCATAGAGCCGGATTGCAGTGTGCTGTATGCTTGGAGCACACGATAATCAGAAACCGTATCCTGTTCTGTGGCCTGGAGGCTTCTAGCTTTGGTGTTTGCAGTGAATGATTAGTGGCAGTCATATACCACCATTATCTTCAAACTATTATTTAGGCCAATGTTTGTCTCCTTATATAATGCAAGTCTGCTTTGTTTGTTTGTTGAATTTTTTCTGCATGTTTATATTGTAGTCAGCAGTGTACCTTCATATATGTACATTAAACTGGCTTCAGTCACATGATCAGTATCTTACCTGCAAAGGACTGTATTAACCCTTTCAGGATTGGCGTGGGTGCTGGTAGCAGAGGGGGTGGGAGATTTCTCTATTCACTGGATCCTGTTCTTCTTTGTGTAGGAAGTGGGTAACCAGCCTTTAAAATAAGCTTTTTTTTTTTTTTTAGCTGTCTACCATAAAAGATTAAATATTTTAATGTTGTTGTTTTTTTTGACAGAATGCAATGCTATAAACTGCGTTGAAGGGTTAATCGCTGCATTTACTTTTTTATTCCTATCATTAACTGTTTTTCTTTTACTAAATGTGAATTTGGAATGTGAAACGTTGTTTGCTACACTTCAGCTTCCATGACAAGTTTGGTGGAATTCTCCATTCTATTAAAAAAAATAAAAACTGAAGTTTAAAAAAAATTACTTTCTGTGTGGAGCGCATTGCTCTCAGACAGATACATATGTTCATTAAAAAAACATTCACAATTCTCAATTCACACTGCAGGACATGGATGACATAAAGTTTGGTATTCATATAAGGTTTGTAATTCCACCTTTGGTCATATTTTCTAGCCTTAGAAAAGGTTTTATAGTTAATGTGACCAGGTCCTGCAACATAGTTAGTGCCCGATGTATTATACTGGGACGCTGTCATAATCCATCATTTTGTTCTCTCCATATTTTACAAAGACAGTGAGATCGATGTCAGTTATATATATTAACCTTGAGACATCTTTATGTTTAGATTGTGCACATCCCTGGCCATGGATGTACAGTGAAATCAGGATGTACGGAGGCACCTGTCCATACATGCGTATTTCACACATTTGTTACAAACAGTGCATACTGATGTCATTCATATCTATTAAATACTCAATAGTGCTGAATTTAGAAGTATTAAAAGAAACTAAATAACACTGAAGACATTGAAGCATTTGTCCTTTATTACGTTTCTGTTAGTATTTCTAAATACATACTGATGCATTGCCCTTGGTGATCAATGTTTTCCTGTATCTGGGGTGTGTTTCGTACTTGCTACTCAATAAGAATTTCGAAGGCTTGTGTTTTTAAATATATATTCCCAATCCTGTGACCTGTGTTTCTCTCAGTCAAGCCTGAGAGTCTCGGAAACTGGAAGCTAAGGGTGTCTTTTAAAGCTACGTGTTCAGGCCACAACTTATCAACAAGCGTGCTTTCCCTGGAAATATGTCTGTTGCCTTTGTGTACAGCAGAGTTTAGGGTCTTGTTTTCTGTAGATGGTGCCTGTCTGGTCAAAAGCCTGTATATTGATAATAGAATGTGGTTGTGGTCATATTTTGTGTGTGTACCATTGCACAGTGGTTTAAGTGTATTCTCTGTTTGTTTTAAAAGTATTAAAATTGTATTTACATATTTGCCAGGGTGTGGTCTATCCTTTCATTCAATAATGTGAGGGATTTGCAGAGCACTGATCTGCCATCGACATCCTTTAGCTAACTGTTTTAGGGTTAAGACACAGTTCGAGTTCATGAAGACTGGAGTAAACATTCCCCTTCTCCTTTTACCAGCTTTTCTTGTTTTTCAAATAAGCACAGAACAAAAGCCCATGTAACAGATGGGTCAGTTTACCACTCTAACAAAACTAGTTTCGAGCAATGTGTGTGTGTGTGGTTTTTTCCCCTATGGTTCAACAAGGATGATATAGGATGCATTGGCTATAAATTCTATGAAATATTCTGAATCTGTTCTAAATTAGTCAGTCCTTATTACTGCTTTTGTCATGTATTTTAATGTTCTTCTGAAAAAAAAAAAAGACATTGGATTTGGTGCAAGCTTTAAAATCTTATTCATAGTGCAGTCAAAATGATTTGCAACTCAGGGCTTTTACAAGAGACACAGAGAAACAGGGTGACCATATTGAACGCTTCATGAATTAACTCTTGCAGATCAGCAATGGATCTTGAGTGCTAGATTTGAGTACCGCTATGCTACAGCATCATTCCTGAGATAGGATTCCTAGTACCTGCCACGACTCGGATCAGCATCTGTTTCTATTCCTACCTGTTTCAGTTTGTTTGGATTTAAAGCCATCTGCAGCAGGGATTAAAGGTTTACTGGGGGGTGTTGTGTGAATCGTTTCAGATTCAAGGTTAAAACTCCAGCAAACAGCAGCTGTTGCTCAGAGGTTGAGAAGCTTATTTGCAGAGTTGCATGGTCTCTGATGAGCACCTCCACTCTCTTACAGAAGCACACTTCATTGTAGAGTAAATGTGGGGTTTGTAAGCTACACCTCATTGTAGATGCACCACGCTTACATATGTACTTCCAGCTGGGAGCCAAGTATCTTTTAATAGCTGCTCTCAAATGGGCTTTGGCTGGAATCGTTCTGGGCAATGGATGCTCTCTTGAGGTCCAGTTTCCATAGCTTAGAGCAAAGTATCCCTGGCTTCTTAGGGCTCTTGGGTCTCTTGGCTTCATGTTTGGTTTAGGCGGTCATGGTTTCGAAAACATATAGTAGCACTATTCAGTATTTCCTTACGGGAATACAAATTATGTTTTATGATTCTGTTAATTTCCTTCTTGAAAACAACATTTTGAAATAGGACAATATTAAACTGGTTCGACCTCATAGAAAAATAAATGTTCTGAAAAGCAGTACATTGAGTCATAAGAATATATGTTACATTCATAGTCTAGGAAATCATTACATTATCCTCACCAGAAGAACACGCTTTGTCAGTGTAATTGGATGAAGCAAACCAATTGGTACAACAATAGATCTTTCATTAAAGCCTGGCTGAGGAAATCCAAATTTCAATCTACCAATCTTTCTTTCTAAACAATCAATTAATTTATGCCATGTATGCAATGGCCCACGCAACCTTGAGCTGGGATGATTTACTATTCAATAATATTGTTTTATAAACTCAACACAATCGCTGGTCCTATGTCTTATATAATGTGCAGCTCCTTTCGTAATTCAATTGTTTATTGGTTGAGATCTTATTAAGGATCTTGCACAAACCATCAATAACTGTCTCCCCATTGCAGTAGTATGCATGGTTCTCGTATTCTTGTTTTCAGCTGTGTATTTCATACCTGACACACAACGGTGTGTTTGTAAGACTAGAGGACTGCAATTCCTTACTGCAGAATTCCCTCTCATCTGGTTTCTTGGCTGCCCTCACTGTGTCAGCGCTCTGCAATAACTGTGAACAGGTATAGCATAGTTAAAGCGCAGACCATCCTTGCCTGTAGCAGTTGATTGCACTTCCACTGCAGTTTAGTGAAAATTGACACTTAGCAGAATTTCACTGTAGCCCCAATTATATCTAAAACCACTTTACGGTCTGTTTTCCAGCTTACGCTGTTAACAAATCTATGTGCAAGATTAAAAGCAGATTGTGGGAAGTATCGGGTTGAACTTTTGACTAGATTTTGTAATTTAGTAAGCAGGAGAGTCAGTTTTGTAGTCCTTTTATATTCTGCTCCTCTGACACACCCATCCTCCATTGCTGGAGATTTACCTTACAAGACATTTTAAGAACATGAGTCACAAAACTGCAATACGTAACAACTGAAAAAGAAATCTTGCTTTATTGAGATCAGAGAATTCGGAAATAATACAAAAATAATAAGTACAGAATCTCTGTTGTTAACAGCCATTTTCAAAGTTAATTTAAAGTTTCAGAAAGCCAACATCTTGTCTTCTACGATTTATTGATTTTCGGTTTCTATTTCTCCCGTCTCCCTGAAAAAAAAACAGCATTTTTTTTTTTTTTTGGCACTACAGTACCTCGAGCCACACGGACAAACGTGCCGCAGTCTGTTAATGTACCAGATTCTATAGATGAATGCAACCTCATAGTATGACATGGGGTCTTGCACTGAACAGACACAAGCATTTCTAGCATTTCTCCCTTGAGTAACAATGGCTTTGAAATAATTAACTTTACAACATGAAAATATCATGCTTGTACCTTTTTACAGGGAATCCTATTTCTGAAGACCCTGGTGCAATTGAAACACAAAGTACAGCATAGCTGGTTTCTGTCTGAACATGAGGAGTGGGCAACATATGTCTGGGTACCCCTGTCAACGCGTTTCTGTTTCTAGCACCAGGGGGCCCTGTAGAGTCAAGTGAGAAGGAAACGCTGAACCTTTAAAAATATTACGTAGTATCGGGAATACAGAAGCAACAGCAATTAACAAAAGAAGAATACTCTAGTTATGTTAGTATCCGTTTAATGTTACTATTAATGACAGGAAAACAGAACAATTTGGGCTGGACGCTTATTATACATGCAAGCTCAAAGTGCAACCAATCAAGTAAAACAAGGGAGAAAAGCCAAGCTTGTTCAGCTGTGAGTGCGACAACATGGTACAAAACTAATGTACTAATGTACCTTATATAGCCTTCATAGGGTTTAGCTGTTGTTGTTTTGTGCTCCAGAAAGGTGTTGGGTGTCCCACAGAGCAGCCACAACAATAACAAAAGCAACATGCTTGTACTTCTACCTGAACCTGTGCCTACTTGTACTTGTATACAGCCCTCTACCCATAGCCTACCTGGACTGAAATCAAACCACTGAGAGCCATGACCTATCCCAAATAGGTGCTGCTTAATAGTTAACAACAATAACAATACTAGCAATCATAATAATAATAATAATAATAATAATAATAACAATACTAGCAATCATCATCATAATAATAATAATAATAATTAAAACTACACAAATGTATTTAAAGGGGCAATGTCCCACGCTCACTGTTTCTTTATCACTAGACTAGCCTGTGCACTCTACCTGAGACCCTGTTTACAGTTTCTCTACATCCCCAAAAGTTGTATCTGTAGGGACACAAGCTCAGTAAAGTCAAACAGAAATTTCAAAAGGGTGTTCTTGTTACACCGACAACCCGACATGAATCACTGGCTGAGCTGCATGGGATGCTGCACCTTTAAACTACACCCCCTAGAACAGGGCTGTACATTCAAGTCTGAGCTTAGCATATGGCATGATTTAGACCTGTATGTTCTTCACCATGTAAGAATGTATTGTAAGATCAAGGCACTGCTACATACGAGTTTCCAGGCTCACCCTCACCCCCTGTGAGGGATGGCTCCATATTTGCCAGACGGTGGTCTATCCTTTCATTCAATAATGTGAGGGATTTGCACTGACCACTGACATCTGGAAAGATACTCTCCTGTACCAAATTGTTTTAAGATTAAAATCAAAAGTATCCCTGGCTCCTGGTTGACTTCCCCACAGTAAGTCGCATTGTCAGGCAGCGTTCTGACAGCTTTTAATCAAAACAAATAGAATGGGAAGAACTAAAAACATACCTGGACTTGAATGTACAGTACGCACACTATCAACCCATAATCCCTGAATGAGGATACAGTCTGATTACAGTTTCTAAATGGGGTGTTAAGCACCTGAAAATCATCTACAGAGTACACACAATATTTCATGATAGTACCCATGAACACACACACAAAAAAAATGTACAGTAAAAGTAAGATATTTGCAAAAACAATTTGTAACATAAGGTAGTAAAACGATGCAGAATTAGGTAGCTAGTTTCCACGTTTGAAAGGGGTTTCTGTTTACAAAAAATGACTCTAATGTAAAATTGTAGAATGAGAAATATGTTTAAAAAATTGAACGCAGCACAGAAATCTGCAATACTAATTATATACATCACTATCAAAGCAGATTTTGAGTAAAAATCTTCGAATACCAACAGAAAGAAATTTCAATCAAAATGTTTTATCTGGCTGTTGGGTCTACAGCTACATTGAGCTGGTAACCTACAGCCATCTTCTCTAAATGGCAATTAATTTCCCTTGTTCTGAGATTAACCTTATGATCAGTCTCCTAATGTATTCCAAACTAGCACATTTCACCCTTGAAATAATCATTAACAGCATAAAAATGTCATGATCGTATCTTTTTACAGGGAATCCTATTTCTGAAGACCCTGGTGCAATTGAAACACAAAGTACAATACAACATATACAAATAACTCCTATACCCAAAGGCTGACTTCCAGCAAGCAATCTTGCCTCCACATCGTGCAGCTCACTTATTGTTAAGACGTTTGGCAGAGTTACAAAACAAGTGAGGTCTATCCAACTGATTCAAAGAGTTGCACATCTAAAACAACGAAGGTAATAAAAGCTTCTCAAACAGTGCCTGTGTGCATGTGAGAATCTTCAGGGCCAAATTCCCAAAGCATTTACCAGACTGCTTAGTCTGCCCTGAAAATAAACCGACTGAGTTCTTTATTTAAAGATTTGTTAAATCAGCAACTCAGCAGCATGGTGGTAAATGTTTTAGGAGTCCGGTGCCATTGCTCTATGAAGGCATGTAAAACCTTAGTAGAGGTTCAGATTGTAATACTGTAATCAACAATGGTTCTGTATGGAGACCTGAAGTCATTTAAATGAATTGACTACACTTCCGTAACTTCATTTTCTATCACAACTTAATAACCTTCAGAAGGAAATCTTTTTTTTCCCCTAACTTTTTTTTTTAACAGCCATTTACAAAGTATAACAAAGTTTCATATAAAAAAAAAACCACAACAACAACACAAAATACTAGGTAGCAAATAGCGTAGGAAAGTGTTTATCCAGGCGTTAAAAAGTGTATCTGGTTTAAAAACAGCTAAGTTTCTATTATCATATGTAAACTGTTGCCATTTGGTAAAAGAACCATTCCGTCTATAGAAAACAGTGGGTGGTGCTTTTAAATTACAACGTGTTGAAATAATTGAATAATTTCATTATCACCCATTACAAGGAAACCAGTTATTGCTGCTGAAGCAAAGACTGCATTCCATGTGATATAGTTCTGAATTCAAAGCAAGCCTGCTGCAAGCACTACACTGATATTATCATACAGTTTGCTCCACAGACGTGCAAGCATCTGCAAACACAGTGTCTGTATTGTGCTGTATGCTGACTCATGGTATATGCTAACAAGTCATTCTCACTGCTAGATTTATTTTGGCTTAAAACTCACTCAAGGCAATACTGGATCTTGATCAGATACCAGTTAGTGTTTTATGAATAGGGAATATTTTACAAGCAGCAACATTAGGTTTCGTTGCTATGCTACACTTTTGTTGATAATTACTGCACACTTAACCCAGAAATTAAAACTAAACGAAAGCACTAGTACTGGACTTCATCTGCAATAGAAACATATTCTTACAAGACATCTGGTGTTGTTATAGGACAAAGTTGTATGTCATTGTCAAGAAGTGCTGGCACTGTATATTCTATGAATATCGTTCATCATAAGGATAATGTATTAGAAGCATTGTAACAGTGTATACGATTCACTGCAGATGTGCTAATTATATCTAATAATACAGTCAAATGAGTTAAGCAAAAGTAGGAAAAACAAACAGACTACTTTACTTAACGTGTTTAAAGACATCAGTTCTAGGATCATATAATTCCAGGCAGCAGTTATTTTGGTTCTCTTGAGTCATCTGCTTGTGATGTGTTTGGTAATAACTCAAAGAGCATGCCCACAGCGTCAGGGATAATGAACATCCATGCCATCGTTGGGACGTGTGCTGTTTGGTCCTGCCTTCTCTTTCTCGTAGCACTAACCCCCAAACCGCTTCCTTGGATAGCTTTGAATTAAACTCTACTAATAGAATTCAAATGTGCGGAGCGTATTGGATGAGGAGTAGAAATGAACTATTTTAAAGCAGTTTGTGAAGTTGCATCTTTTTTTTTACAGACAGGTAGCATTGTACTGTTTACAAGATAGGGATAATAATATTTATCAGACTTCTTTTTTGTTTTTTTAATCTGACATGTAATGGATCTTGTAAACAGCTTTTCTCATGATTACACACCACTATATACAATAAATGTGTTGTATTCCTTTTTTTTTTTAAAGGAGGCTCAATGAAAAGCATCACAATGAAAAAAAAAGTCTCGAGGAAAAAATGGTCTAGGAGCACATGCTGGAGACAACGCTGGAGACAACGCTGGAGACAATGCTGGAGACACTGCTGGAGACAATGCTGGAGAATATGCTGGTGACAACGCTGGAGACAATGCTGGAGACACTGCTGGAGACAATGCTGGAGACACTGCTGGCCCCCTGCCTGTTGACTAAATGTGAGTGAAGATGGCTGAAATGTACAGAGGATGGGCAGCACGTGACACGTGTCAGATTGAGGGTAGAGAAGAACGTCACTGCTTGTGAAACAGGATTGGCTTCGCCATGCCGGCGAGGATCTTTGGCACCTGCACAGAGATGATCTCGGTCATCATCTCAGGGTACTGGATGCTGCTTGCATGCCCCTGAGTCTGGACGTACATGTCCAATGTAAACTGGTGTAGCTTCCTCACAATCTTCAAAAAGCAAAACAAAAAACAATATAGAAATCAATTCACACATCCGGAAATGTAAACCACTCTACATAGAGGTGTACTGTACTGTATAGGGTTAACAAACGTCCCGCGGAAAACTGGGATTGTCCTGGTCACTTGGAAGTGCCACCAGCCAAGTTAAGATAGTCCCTATTGTGTATTGATTAACACAGCCTTTTTAATAACTGATTTCATATATATATATATATATATATATATATATATATATATATATATATATATATATATATATATATATGTGTGTGTGTGTGTGTGTGTTTTTATATACTTATTTTAAGTGCTTCAGAGTTCCTAAAGCTTCAGATAATTGAAGAAAGAAAAATTCCCAATTTTTCACTCTGGAAATCTGGAAATCTGGTAACCCTAGCACTGTACGCAGTAATAAGAAAAGAAAACAGTACATGTATTTTGACTAAATTCATACAACAGTAAGTTCAAAGAAACTCTTTGTATCAGTACTTAATAAAATATTTGTTTCAAGAAAAGAAAAAAAAACATGAATGTTTGTTATTGCAATGCAAACTTGTGTGCTTCCCTTTCACATTTCATTTTAACCCTTTAAGGTACAAGGGACATACAAATACAAATTCAATGAGGTGCACGAACAGGGTTAAAGGTATACTGACAGGTTGGACCTGCTCATCCAAATTGTCAGTTTCCTTGTGATACTTGAGTCACTCTAAAATATATTTCAAGAAGAAACCGTTTGAACAACTGCTCAATTCCTTGTGTACCTTAAAGGGTTAATACAACACAATAGATCAAAGTTTGCTGCTGCTTCCTGGTTAGTAGTCACTTCCTGTATTGGACTACAATTTTTTTATAATGGTGTAACTATGATAAGACCATGTGAATTACAGCATAGTAACTAATATGCTTTTAAAAAAGGATACCAAGCAAATAACCAAAAGGTTTTCATTGCAATAAAAAACGTTTTTCTCATAATATATAATATAGTATATAATGCCACCATAAGATGCGGTGCTACATTTCAAGGGTTTTTACCCTGAATAATAACAATAAATAAATAAATAAATAAATAAATAAAGGAATAAATGTGACCCCTTTTTGTGAATTTGTCTTCCTACCGGCTGAAGAGAATCCAGGAGTTTGGTGAGCTGGTGGTACCGCTGAGTACCGTACAGGGGGGTGTTCATTCCACAGTTGTGGTACAATTCCTGGATGTACTTCAGCCGCAGCTCATCGAAATACTTCTGCGTTTTCAGGCCTTCCACTGGAACTAGTGATGCGAAAAATTAAATAAAAAACAAATGTGACATGCTTTATCATTCATGCGGGCCCGGTTTTCAGATTGCATCTTGTTCAATTTCCGTTCATTTAAAATAAATCTTTATATTCTACGTTCCTCAGAAAGGGCTGCTAAAAGGCGAACGCTGTGAAGTGCTGTTTGCCATATATCAAGGGTCAAGCTGGGGATTTGTTACTGATTCATCCCAAAAGATTCAACGAGAGCAGCCAGCGCTACCGGGAAGCAGAGGAAATGCACTCACTGATGCTGAAGAAGAGCAGCGCTTTCATGCACAAGAACTCTTCCTGGGTGATCTGAAGGCAAAGGAACTCCTGAGCAATGTGTTGCATTGCTATGCAGTGCTCAAACATCTTGGATCTGTGCATTCGCAACCTACAGAGAGAGAGAGAGAGACAACAGTGAAGTCATTCCAGCTTCAGTAGTTCAAACCACAACACAGAAACACAATACATTTGCATGGATTGTGCAACATGAAAGCAGGAACATATGAAATACCTCAAATCCACACGGTATGAGAGAGCCCGCGCCTGACTAACTGAATGAGACAGTAGACCCTTCTAAAAGACTGGACCCAGGGGACACAGGCATGAGAAGGAAAGGGACTATGTATTTGCTTATTTATGTTTTCCAATTGGTTAAAATTCCATAATGTGTAGGGGACAGTCCGTCCTCCCGAAGATCAGTTTAAAAACTCAATATGTCTGCTTCAGAAGACACTGTACCTGCAGCAAAAATATCGCATGGGTTTCAAATACTTGTTTTCAACTCTAAGTGGACAACGACCATGAAAGTCGATAGGAAAAATAACGGTTTCTGTTATACAAACCGTCCTTTTGGGGAAATGGAAAATGAGATGGAGAACAAAATGCTGACAAAAGGCATAAGCTATTTCTGCTACGAAGCATCCTCAGAAACTTGGAAGTCTCACAGATGTACTCACTCGTTGAATACAAGGTCTGGAGCAAAGTACAGCATGGTGGAATTGACGTTCTTAAAGGACCTCCATGCCATAGCAAACACCATGGTCCCCATCCACGAATACTGAATAATTTTCATTTGGTCTTCCACATGCAAATTTTGAAAACCTGCAAACCAAACAACAAAAAAAAATGAATTAAGGTGCCTAGAGTGTGAAGGTGTTCATAATTTCTGGCTTTGAACTCTGTATGCTGCTGCACCTAATAATCACTGGAATTCTCTGGAACTCCTTTCTAAAAAAACTGTGGAAGTGTTACCAGTGTCTGGGCATTTAACCAAACTGCCTAGATAGAAACGGGACAGAGGATTGTGTAAACAATGGCAAATAATAGATCAGAAAATATTAAACAGAAAGTTCAACTTCTCCCAAACTGATCAGTATACAAAGCTAACGGTAGCTTAAAACCATTTACTGGTTTTAAATTACTCAATTTATTTGAATTTTTTTATTGTACGATACTTTACAAAAAATGTCTTTCATGGTCCTTATCAAGGTTTTAGAAAAACAAGGCAAAATCCAAACATAGCATGTTTTCAAGGGCAGGAATGGTACAAACCATGACAACAACAAACTCCCAACACTGCTCTAAGAGCCACCCATCTCTCACAGAGCACACTCCCTCTTTTCAATCAGCCCCATTTTCTCTCTGTCTCTCTGTTTAGTCTTGTTCTCATGCCCAGACTAACACTCGCCTGCCTAAACAAATGCCTCCACAGCAACAGTAGGTTTGGCCTAACTCAATTCAACTCTTTAGCTGGGTTCCAGGAAAATTCATGCAATAAACAGCAACCCCATTCTGTTTTCAGTCATCATCACTGATGCTGTGTGTTGATCAAATCCAAATAGCAAATTGGTCCATCATTTGCTGTGTAAACTGCATGGATTTAAAAACTGTTTTGTTCCCTGTTGACTGAATTTGGTCCTAAGAAAACCAATGCTTTACCAAGTCCCCCAAGCCAGACCTCTACCTAATGATTCAAGTCTGACTTGTCTGTACCTGGCAGTCCTTTCGCCCACTTCACCATGAGCACCATCTGCCTCTCCCCCAGTTCATTCAAGCTGGTCAGCAGGTTTGCAGAGGAATCAGGCAGTCCGTTATCGTGACCTGCGAACACCGTGTCTGGTTCAATAGCCTCCAAGACATTAAGGAAAACCGGCTGGTTCTGGAACACCTCCATTCTCGCAATGTCAATCTGTTGCATTGCTGCATTCTGCATTGCATTGTTCTGGGGTTGATTGCCAATATCTTCTGCTCCTTTCATCTTCTTCAGCTTTCGAGCTGAAATGCCAAAAGGGGAAACAATAGAAAACAATATGCAGAAAAGGCATGCTCATATTATACAGTGCTCACTTGATATTTCCAAGAATTGCAGGTTCTGGTGGGTGAAATGACAGTGGTATCCAGCACCACGACAACCGATGTCACAGTGGCACTGAACATTTCTTTTCTGTAAGAGGCTGAGGAGTGACAGAGCAGATTTGACCACTATCTCAGGAAAGGAAAAGGAATGCCCCCAGTACCTACAATTGGGACAGTATGGGTGGCTCATTATTTAGGGTTGTGGCTGAGTTTAATTGTATTAAACATACAGGTCATCTGGGCTCTCATACTGGTGAATGAAAAAAAAAAGTGTTAGGACATCTTTTTAAATATGACTGTAAACTGAGATTTCCTGGAGGGGTCTAGTTGTCTGGGGTAAGGATTGTGGATGATTAATTACTAGTTTTTTTATACTGGAAATGTCCACTGTTCACAGCTTTCCTTCCTTCAATTATCACGTCAGCTGATTAGAATACCTTTTTGATGTCGGAATGAAACTATAGGTTACTGGGACTATAAACTTAAACTGTAGGTTACTGTCCAGTTTAGCATGAAACCAAGATTGTTGAAACGGGTAGAGCACATAAAAGCATTTCAATATGCTCCCTTATCTTTCACTTCACTTTCTAATTTCTTACCGTAACAGGAATTCAGTCAGTGTAAATGGGAACCTCTCAGAGCTAAATCGGACTCTTTGCCTGATAAACTCACAACCCTCTTTCCTTGTTGCCATCGAATCAGATTGCAGATTGGCTTTCAGGACACGGCCTAGCCTTGTCAATCACGCTCTTGTGTGCATCTGTCATAAACAAAGTTGCTGAAGAGCTCAGAGCTCAGAGACTTTTGCCTGGATCAGCTTAATACTGCAGCTAATCTGAAGCTGACCAATTCTAGAACTGGAATTAACCCTGTGCAAAACTTCGACCTGCAAATTCCCTCTTTGTAGTACTGCAGTTCTGAGCCAGGCTTAAGACACCGTGCTATTTGGTGTTCTGCCTTACAGCAAGAATGCAAGTGTAAGTGAAATGGCATTAAGAGAAAAAAGGAATCCATTACTACAGTGCCTTATAACCGGTTCTAAGCTATAACAAGGCAGCGTGTTTGTAATCTTCTGCCCCCTCATATGATTATCTCAGATGTACTTTGCACATGGAATTGCAAATATTATTTATAATCAGAAGCTTTTGAATATTTCCACAGCAAAGTTTTTTTTGTTTTTAAATATATCATATGCCGGTTGTCTTATATTCTATTATTAATAACATTCTGCTAGATTTATTCAGAGGTTTTTTTTTTTCAGTTAACTGGATGTGTCCGCTCTCACTAATTAACTAAATTAACCATACAGTTCTTTGACTGCAATATGATTATCATCGAGGCAATGAACACAGATCCAAGCTCTTCGGGGCACAGGAATGCGTAACCCTGGCTGAGATCCCAGAAAAGGCAAACACACCCCACTGTGGATGTTACCTTATACCAAGCCATAAACAACACTGCCTGTGATCACCTGTCCAACTTGGTAAGTTCAGGGGTAGGTGAGATGTTCACAATGAAAATTAAATTATAAAGGATTCAGTATATGAAGAAAATAACTCTCCAAGTACTTTTTTTCATTTTTGTATGAAACTTATTTATATTCAGTCATTGTTTTCATTGCCATAAGCTATTCCTGAATATGTGAATTGCTGTTGATGCTTTGCACACAGTAAGGCACTGTTTAATTTAATGAATGAAAGGAAAACGACCCTTTACCATCACAGCCCAAATGTTTTCACAGTGCACTGGTTACCAGACAACCATGCATTCTGTATGAGCTTTATATCAGATGGCAAGGCTCCAGAGACCTGCATTTCTAAAACTGGCAAAAGGTTTGAATGTGGTTGAGTGCCTTAAAAAAAAAAAAAAAATCATTATACATTCCGTCTGGGAAAACCAAAGAATCAGCAGTGTGGAGTAGTGGTTAGGGCTCTGGACTCTTGACCGGAGGGTCGTGGGTTCAATCCCCGGTAGGGGACACTGCTGCTGTACCCTTGAGCAAGGTACTTTACCTAGATTGCTCCAGTAAAAACTCAACTGTATAAATGGGTAATTGTATGTAAAAATAATGTGATATCTTAACAATTGTAAGTCGCCCTGGATAAGGGCGTCTGCTAAAAAATAAATAATAATAATAATAAAGAATCGTGGGGAACGCTTGGGTTATTACAAACCTTTCAGCACATTTCCTGTCATAGAACAGCAGTCCAAAAGGAACTGTTTTCAACAGTAAGTGAATATATTTTATATTTAAAAGCCTATTTAAATTAAATGTCAATGCACTATTTCATTATAAAGCAACTATCCTAACCAGCAATTATTGGTTAACAAAAAGGTGAGATATTCAGTATATACCACTTTGATTTAAAAAAAAAACAAAAGACTAACTTCCAAGTACACAGCAATTTGGTAAGGAGGCAAGGATGTGATATTTCATGAATGAAATCTATTTAGTAGATGCGGCCAGCAATCAGTTCGCAGTTGCCTGGACTACTTCCTGGCCCCTGTCCTGTTCCTCATTGCGGAGTGGGTGCCACCTGACCCTGCTGGCATCAGCAAGGCTGGGCTGCCAGCGTGGCAGTAAGGAACCCACTCTCGCTCGACAGGGCCAGCTGGAAACTGAACCTGTGATGAAATAAATATTAACCTGGAATTATACAGCGGGCACAGAAAGTGTTTGTATGCCCCTGCTGGTTTGGGGTGCTTGGGGCCCCTTGCTGGTTTGGGGTGTTTGGGGTCCCTTGCTGGTTTGGGGTGCTTGTTGCCCCCGTTGGTTTGTGGTGCTTGAGTATATGCAATTGATTTTAATAAGTTGTACCTCAAAGTGTTACGCATTTTCTAGGAGTAATGAACTACTGGGGTGGGACATTTACTACCCCCAAACCTACATAGACCCCTTTTCAAATTAAAGACTAAGTACCTTTCCTTTGGTTTTGACGGCAATATGCTGCTCTGCTCTTGATGGTGCTGGCACTGACTGTGACAGGATCAAACCCCTAACATGTAGATGGTATCTAATGGTATCTTATTGTATTACTTGTATTGTAACGCTTGAAATGTTTTTGCTTACGATTGTAAGTCGTCCTGGATAAGGGCGTCTGCTAAGAAATAAATAATAATAATAATAATAATAATAACCTTCCTCTACAGAGATGTAGCACTGCTGATCACCTCACCTTCTTACTGATAGTTAGTTACCTAGCAACTAAGGTCTATATATTAATAAAGCATGAGGATACAGCCGAGGGGAGTAATACCTTGTGCTTAGATTATATGGTAATTCATAATCATTTTTAGAACTGGTACCTGTTATACTGCACTACTTATGTAAGATGCCAAACTTGCTCTCTATTCATTTTTAATGTAGCTCTGTCTGAAGCTTTAAAAATCTCTTCACTTCCAATAGCTTTCAATGGATTCATGGCAGCAGTGTGGAGTAGTGGTTAGGGCTCTGGACTCTTGAGCGGAGGGTTGTGGGTTCAATCCCCGGTCTGGGACACTGCTGTTGTGCCCTTGAGCAAGGTACTTTACCTAGATTGCTCCAGTTAAAAACCCAACTGTATAAATGGGTAATTGTATGTAAAAATAATGTGATATCTGTATAATGTGAAATAATGTATAATGTGGTATCTTGTAACAATTGTAAGTCGCCCTGGATAAGGGCGTCTGCTAAGAAATAAATAATAATAATAATAATAATAATATCAGTGCATTATTCAGCGAGAGCCCTACTCCGTAGGTACCAAGATTCACAGCGCTTATATTCTGGGGTCGCTGTTCTGAACTGCGCAGCATTTAAAATGTATTCCTCTGCCATGGATGTAAATGGACCAATGTCCTTTTGCCATTCCTAGGGCAGGGACTAAATAGTCTGTCATTGGATAATGCCCAGACAGTATTTCGTATTTACAGGCTCTGTCTATTAAGTAACTTATATTTATAGGAAGGTTTGGAAGGTCTGGCCATGGAAAGCTAAACACTATTATTGCCATTATCAAGGTTAACGTGTTAAAAACAACAACCCTGACCCTCACATTTATGTCTAATATATTTATTGTTTACTTCTTAATCCTGGATACAGTTTTCTAGAGAACGGTATTGAACAATCCATCTAGAAAACGATACTGAATGATTTGTACTAAATGCACACATTTCCAGTTGAGTTGTGTCCTGATCGAGCATGTGTGTCCGGACAGGGCCAAGCACATTTAAAGGTATTTACTGTCATTACTTAAATATGATCAGTACATTCTTGGGACTGATGTCAAGCAGGGTACTTTCCTGGTTGTGACATCTAAATATAGAGGCTGTTTTGACAGCCCTGTGGTGCATGAAAGGTCATTTTGTGAAGGTGTTATTTGAGCTCATCTGATGAAACAATATTACAAATATTACTGCATGTCAGCGTTTTTCATCAAAGTTGCCTTCTCGAAAGGGGTTTTAATTGGCTTTAAGCATGTAGTCTTGTGTTTGCTAAGTAAGTATCAAGCACAGTGGGTCAAAAGCCATAATCCCTTAACAAATTATACTGACATCTTAACTGTGTGTGGATTCAATCCCTTTTTCAAGGGTACTGTTTGTTCTCATGTCCAGTCGACATCATAATAAATTTACTTTTACAATTGGTATTTAAAAGAAACACTTTGGGGTCGATGTAGTAAAGTGTTGCGTCTGTCGCAATCGATGCAAACCACATGGAAACCAGTCGGAAGTGTAGCATGAAATGTACTAAACTAACGCAACGCTGTTAGCATCATTTGAACGAATGCAGATAATGAGGGATCAAAAATACTGTAATGAGATGTACTAAAGCTGCGGGCAATTGCAACACTTACAAGTACATCAATTTGTTAAGAACCATTGAAAGCATGTTTTAAACAGTCACAATTGTTGCTGGCATTTCCCAGTCCATTTTTTCTCGTGTTGACAATTGTGCTCAATGCATTTTTGAGACGAACACCCAAGTACCTACTTTTCACTAAAGTCAGGGTGTATTTACAAGCCTTGAAAACTAATTTCTATGAAATTTCTGGTGTTCCCAGCGTGTTGGGAGCAATAGACTGCACACATGTGCCACTAACCCCTCCAGCTCATTCTGAACATCTGTATAGGACTGTCATCTATTGTATGTTAATTGTCTTAGCTACTAGACCAAGTTAAAAATAATAATAATTAAAATAAAATAAAAAACAAACGTAAAATCATTTAGTTTCAATTTAAAATAATATTTTATTCCCATTGTACACCAATGTGTTCAATGCAGCAGCATAATTTATTTTATGTTACCAGCAGGCTAAAGTACATAAATCGTGCGCTGGGTATTCATTTGATTTTACTACTGTACTGTATACCGTATAGACCTACTGTACAGATTTATATTTTTACATAATGTAATGTGTAGCCTACCCAAAACACATTACTGTTATTTCAGCACAATGTTTTATATTTAAATACATACAACTGTAAATGTATGTGTGTGCGATTTAATTGTATTGTTTTTAAACCCGACACCTCCTTATGTCAGAAAAACATGTCCGGTTTAGCGAGGGGCTGCTGTATGATTATGAAACCTTTTTGGGGGTGAAGGTGGGGGCCCCACTATAGAATCTGATGGGATTAAACTGCCTTTCATTTTATATATATATATATATATATATATATATAACAGTATTAAAATAGGTACATCTCGCTAAGATGGCGCAAATAATATTTAAATTAGTATATTGCGGCTCTCTTCAGTAACATATTTTTCTTAGTACATACGACATGTGCACTTTGCGAATTGTTGTAATGAAAATGCAAATTGCAGTTTGTTTGTGCTGCGACTGGCCCATCTACGGGCAGCAGTGTAGAGTAGTGGTTAGGGCTCTGGACTCCTGACCGGAGGGTTGTGGGTTCAATCCCCAGTGGGGGACACTGCTGCTGTACCCTTGAGCAAGGTACTTTACCTAGATTGCTCCAGTAAAAACCCAACTGTATAAATGGGTAATTGTATGTAAAAATAATGTGATTTCTGTATAATGTGAAATAATGTATAAAGTGATATCTTGTAACAATTGTAAGTCGCCCTGGATAAGGGCGTCTGCTAAGAAATAAATAATAATAATAATAATCTACCCCTTTGTCTTTTGAAGCCCAGTAAAGACGGACAGTTTTAACTAAGTCTTTTCTGAGAGTTTCTTAATCTACAGTGAGGCGTTTGTATTCCTGGATTCCCAGATCAAATCATATTGGGGTGCATTTTAGTGGGGTCTCTTTGCCTATTTCAAAATTAATATCAATTCCAGCTGAAAACTCGCAAAAGATGAACATGAAACTAAACAAGAAACTTTTCCAGATTGATGTAAAAAAATCCAACACCAGCCTGTACATATGAGCTCTTTTGTTTTTAACTGTGTACAGCACTTTGGGATGCCATGGCATGATGGCTGCTATATAAAAATACATTCGTATTGTATGGTATTGTATTGTAGAATAGTTTCATGCCCATCAAACTTATTTAGTCCAGCAAAACGGATTTTTAAATAGACTTTAAATATCTCATGGGTTAGAGCTTTGTGAACTGGACCCACAAGGTACTGCTGGTTCTGGAATGTCAGTTATGTAGTGACTTTCCTTCTTGAAACAAATCTGCTGTGACAGAAAGAGATGTTTCTTGATTTTAAAGCACTGTTAACTTAGGATAATGACCACTACTGAACATTGTGGCTTAGATTATCTAGAATTTCTCTAATATACACAACACATAGGGATTAAGTTTATGATACAGTTTTATTTACGACTTTTCAAAACCTCTGCTGTTAAACTATTTAAAAAAAGGATTTCAAAATGGCCACCCCATTCTGTTTCTTCTCCGAAGTAAAAACAAAAATAACTGCGAATCTATTTTTTTCTCATACTGATTTGAACTGCTTCCAAACTATCTTTGCAAACCACTTACTTTGATGATGTTCCAAGAGTGTGTTCCCTACCTCCTAGTTTGCTAACGAGTGAAAACAAGATTCCGTTTCAGATCACCCGTTCCTGCCCAGAGTATGTTTTCAGACAGCACACTGGCAATGTCCAGCAATGGGAACTATGAGCTTAGTGCAGTAAACTACACTTAAACAACGCTGGTAATGAAACAAACAACTGGGTTTATATTGAAGCGTTGCCAATTGTAATAGAAGAGGAGATAAAAGTGATGCAAATACACTGTACTTGTTTGTTCTGTTTACAAACTAAGATTACATTTGTGATTTTACTGTGTATTTATTTAGAACATATATAAACTAAACTACTTTAAACTTTTTGTATCGCTTAAAACATTACAGAGAAGAAGAAACAGTATTTTTGTAAGTTTTAAAACAGAATTAAACATAGATTAAGCCACGTTTAAAAAGAAATGCATAAAGAATGCATTACTGTACTGTTCTCTGTGTTACTGCCTTCTGGTGCAAACTGAATAATGGACATTTCAAAATGTTTAATTCACATGTCGTATGTCACATTCACATGTCTCCTTTTAATGTTTTAACATTAACTGGAAGAAAATGATCCTCAGGATCTAGAAACCTGACTCTCTGTGTGATAAACAACAGATGCTGGGCAACAGTGAAAGTGCACAGAATTAGTATTAATACATAATAATGACAACTGAGTGCGATTATGATTTATCCAAGGCAGAGCCACACCCTAGATATTAACCATTACTTATATTACAACTATGCTTTTATTTTACTGTCCTGCACGTCACCGTGTGTGGGGGGGTGCAGATCTAATGATAATTGGGGGAAACAGAAATGTATTTTAAAGCATTGGTTCATGTATACGTTTTTGGGCAGTCCTGTGGTCTCGTCTCATTTTCAAATAATTATAATGAAAGATTTTACAGGAACTTGTTTATTTATTTATTTATTTTTTACCTCCAAGAGTCATTCCAACCTCGAAGCACTTCTGGAGGCGACAGGATGGGCAGTTCTTTCTCCTGAGCTTATCAATGGTGCAGTCATTTCGGCTGGCACACAGGTACTTCTGTTTTCCTTTAAAAGGTAAGAGGGTAAAGCGATCTTTAATGCCTTACTCTAAGGCGGGACACACAACGGTGATACACATGGAAACATTAGAGGGACTGAAAAGCAGTCACATGCTGGCACAGTGCAGGGGCACAGTTCCTGGGACAGATATGTTACAAAATGTTAACCTTGGACTTCTGTGGTATGATAATACTTTTGAACAACAAACAGAAAACATGTACTTTCTTTGCTTTGCTTTTCCAAAAGCAGGAAAGGCTCTCTTTGTGTGCAGTGTGCCAGTTTGTACCCCAGGCTATACGTCTCCTTCCCATTCATTCTCTGCCATATTGCTTTTAATATGGGATTTACCACAGTAATTGTCTGTCTTGATTTAAACACCAGTTTGTGTTTTTTCAGTGTTCCTGACTCATTTAACATTACTAAACAAACTATAATAATTCTGTAGTTTTACAAAAGTGTTAAGAGATCTAGCATCAAATAACTTTTTTGTCATATTTGATACTGCAGAGTGAATACATATTTTGTCTCATTTAAGTATCTGCATTCATGCACATCTAGTAGCAATCCATTCCAGCATTACAAATTATGCCACGTTGCTCAGCAGATGCAGAGCTTATTCTAAGGAAAGCAAGATGATTAACTTTGGTTCAAAACATTATTTATTTTCCATATTGTATTTGTCACATGAAAAGACTACTCCAGTGCACTGCGGTTACTTCACTCATGCACAGAGCCGTAGACAGCACACCATACCAGAGCTTAACATTGTTTGCCATACTTTTGAATATGCTTTACCATAGCTTGCTGGGCTTTACCATGCTTTCACTATGCTGTATTACACTTCGTTGTGCTTTTACTGCAGGCCACTTTTATAATGGAAAAAATATGTTAAACAACACTGAATTCAAAAATAACATCTGCACTTTGTATGCCATCCCAGTGCTCCATCTGCCAGCTGAACACAATGAAAGGTTAATAGATTCAAATGAATATAATAATAATAATAATAATAATAATAATAATAATAATAATAATAATAATAATAACACCAACACTGAGACTCCACTAAAAGGAGCATGCGGAATATACATCAGACTGCCCTGCTGAATAAGAATCAACTCCACGCTATTTCCTGTTCCATGCAGAAATTGTTTATAAGGTCAGTTTATTCAGTCTGCATAAAATAAATAAATAATAAAAAAGTTTCTATTGAGGGCAAAGGTGTTCCCAACTTCCTTCTAACTCGAATTCGAGCTATGAAAAGATGTTCTATAATTACAGGTGTCGAATGGTAATTAAAGATAGATTAGGCAGAGATCCCATTTAATCTAAACATTGTTTATCCAGCATGTTAATGCATGCTGCTCGTGCACTGTGTGTGTGAGAGTGTGATCGCACTGTTTAATGTGAGGTGTGACTGGACCCCTCGGCACAATCTCAATTCTAATGAATGGCCAGTGGCGCAACGTGTCCTACCCTTACCTTCAGCCGCTCTCTTGAAGAACACCTTGCAGCTGCCGCAGGTGAGCGCTCCATAGTGACACCCCGACGCTTCGTCACTACAAATCAGACAGGTCCTCTGGGGCGGGAAGAAATACTCCATTGGGAAAAGAGTGTCTCTGCCCCCCTCCCACCTTGAAAGAGAAAAAGAGTTATCAAGGGTCACGCCAAGCTGAGAATGAGGAGGGGGAGGGGGAGGGACAACAACTTTTTTTTTTTTTTCCCAGGGTTACCGCCTTAATTATATATATTTTAATTAAAAGAAAAACACCACATGTGGTGTTAACCTAAGCTGCCTTGCACCTATCTGGGCAGAAGATCATTCGGCTTGTTTGGGCAGGTTTCCGTGAATGCAGCATGGCAGAGCCTGGTAAGCACTTACATTTCATGACAGAATCACACAGTGAAACCCAAAGTACAGCGATAGATACAACATGAATATTCTGACCACAACTTCAAAAATTTTCATATGAAAGATCTTTACAGAGTATCGTGTTCACGCAACACAAAACATTAAATAAACAGAAAAGGAGAGATCCGTCAAATACTTTCAGTAGTCATAATAAAACCCTAAAAATATGCAGAATTTCAGTACATCACTCCTATGCTAATTGTAGAAGATTTGTCCGCTGTTTTTTTTGTTTGTTTTTTTTGCACGTGATGCTAAAAGAGTGTTAGGATATGTCCAGAAGCATAAAAAGAATGGAAATACAGTTAGCTGTGGCAATGCTCTAAAGATATAGATGCATATTGATCCAAGTTTTATTATGATTCTAAACAGCACTGTGACTAAATTAAAATTGTGGCTGTACAGCGTGCCCACACTTGATTTGTTTTGATAGGTTGAAATGCCAAGGCATCAGGTGAATACTTAGCTTGAAATGTGCAATCATCATGCTCATTAACTCTGAGGTACAGACTTTGAACTGTTACTGTGAAATACAGACAAACTTGTCCGAATCTACAGTAACCGCCCGGTTTTCAGAGGCAACAAAGTGCACCACACAATCAACGCTCCCAGCAGAGGAGTGTCAAATAATAAGCTTACCAGTCCTGTACCCTACTTGAACATTTCCTTGCCTGGCACAACAGCTTGGAATAAATGAGTACAGTGAACGCCATTTAAAGACTGAGTGTCTATAAGTTGCATTTAGAATTTTTTGGTTTGTTTGTTTTACTGTCCCTTGGCTTTTCGTGATGTTTGCAGTCATTTGTTATTACGTTTGGATAGTTTGGTTGCTCTTGGGTTTTAGTTGCATGCTACAGATGTATACAACATGGGTAAGCCAAAGTTTCTTTATTGAAGTAAGAGCAGCGGACTCTACTAAACAAGGGCTTACTCTATAAGCATAGCAAGCATGTTCATTGTAAATAACTCTACTTTTTGCTCTGTAACGCTTACTGTACAATTGTACAATACATTCTAGATTCAAGTAGCCCCAGTGACTGCTTGTGATTCTGATAGTACAAGGAACCCTTAATATCTATGATGCCATAGCACCCCTTTAAACAATACACAATCCCATGCAATTCTCAGCCCGCCTGTGTTAACAGCCAGCCCCAAAGTGTGAAGTGTGTGGCACGAGTAAGGCGAGCCTGGCAACGCTGAGGAAGGATTGACTGGACTCTGTGTACAGACATAACTATACCGTGGTGCCCTTTATCCGAAATCCAAGGTTGGAATACAAATAAAGAGCTCAAGGACAAAGCTGCTAACCAGGCGTAACGGCTCTTAAGGGAACGGAAAACATCTTTTGACTTGGCAAAGCATCTACTTTGAAATTCTGTGGTGGGAAACAACAAGAACGCATTGCTTTAGTTTCTGGCATATACAGATCAGTAGCTATTGTTGAATGGGAGTGAACAATCAGCTAGAATTTGGGAACCTTATCCTGGTTTCATTCTATTTTTTAATTGATATTTACTTGGCATTGTGTGTGTGTGTGTGTGTGTGTGTGTGTGTGTGTGTGTGTGTGTGTATGTGTGCGTGCGCATGTGCGCGTGTGTGTGTGTAGAGTCTGATGAAACCAGGTGAAATTATGATGTACCAATTACTTATATCTTAGGCACATAGACTCCACAGTTATACATGTTGTTTTATTGTTTGAAATCTGTCTGCACACAAGACACCAGTTACTAAATATACTATCTGTAGTGGTTAAATCAGAAAGAACAATAATGTTGTACTGCCAAAGTAAATAAACTTATTCTAGCACTTGTCATCACCACATTTATTAAACTGCATTTTGCCAGCCAATGTTCTATGTAGAAAACTGATTTTGAACAGCACAGAAGGCCCAGGCATTGCCTAGCACAAGGAGCCCTGACTGATCGCGTTCACTGTACCATCCTGCGGTATAAAAGAAAAGTGTGTGCTATTTTTAAACATTTTAAATGTCAAAGAAAATTACAGTGCCTGGTTCTGTGAGGGGGTTGCCATGGTGAAGATGGGTCAGGTTTGTATTTTTAAAACTTACACAGTCAAGCTCTGTTATCTGGTGCTTTCTGAGATACACAAAACTAAAAAATAAACTCTGAAGATAAAAATCTGAGACAAAAGGTTAACCTCTTCCACCTCCCACAAGGAAAAAGAAACAGCTGCAGAAAGCACTCGCAAGCAGACCGATAGAATCACACTATAGCAGGGCAAACTGAAATGTTGTCTAGACAGCCAGACATGTGCCTTTATTGTAAACAATGTGTGTGTGTGTATATATATATAACCAGTGTAGAAAAAAAATGAAAACATTGAAAAGGTTGTTTTTTTTTGTACACAAAAGATTTAAACGATTACAAAATGATTTATTTCAGGACTTTTTGGACAAAAGCCCTTCTCTTCAGCTGTGTATAAAAAAAGCAAACACAGTGCGTACACTTGTTATTTTTCACTTGCTCACTTTTCTTTGTATGCATCTGAAGGGCTTTTGTTCAAAACGTCCTGAAATAAATCATTTTGTAATCATTCAAAGCTTTTGTGTACATCCAAAAAATAAAACACACACACACACAAAACATAATGAGCACAACCAATACAAACATGTTGTTCAATTTAAGAGCACCGGCCAAAACAAAAACATGCCTCAGCTACATAGATGTCAATTATTTCTTTTGTACTCCTAAGGTATCAAGATAATATGTTTCAATTCCAACTGAAGTTTATTCCAAGACCATGGAGCCTAGGAATAAAGTATATTATGGTGTATATGCTGGTAAACAAAAAGAGAAGGAAAAAAAGGAAAAAAAATGCATACTGTGTGCCTAAAACCAATAGCCATACTTTATCCATAGGAACCAACCATAATTGAAGAAAAGCTTTAATTAGGTTTGTTTAATTTGCTCAAAAAGCAATAATAAGCACAATTGATCAAAGAGTAGAGATACCAGAAAGCTGTCTTTGAGAACTGCTGCCAATTTTGTAATATTTCAATGAATGCAAAAGGTAAAACTTGAGGTCCAACGTGTATGTTAGCCGACATGCAGTCACATTACTTAAGATGTATTTATACGTTGCGAAATACGTGAGTGACCGAAATATTTATTATGTTTGAATACGGTTACCTGGACCATGTAAACAGAAGCACTAACTGCCAAGGAAAGGTAAGTCTTCAGTGCGGTTAGAACATTCAATCTCTCAGCGCGCTTACAACATTCAAGCACTATGATGAAGGCCATCAACACATCAAAGGATGCGCGAAAATTAAAACATGTAACACCGCAAGAAACGCGACGGGAGCTCAGCTGAGGGTTTGTGTGTAAACTAACACATACATGAACTGCCCGGCACATATGCAGTAATATTACAAAAACACGTACCGTGGGTCACCGTAGGGTACAGGAGTCCAGTCATTCCTGTCGGTTTTCAAACAAGGTAATTTGTTATATGGCATTCTCCCCACCATTCCACCGGGGTACCACGGTTCTGTTGCCACTCCATCTTGTGCACACAGATCGTTGCTCCTCCAGTTTTCCAATGGACTGCAGACAAACAGCCCGCATCGCCCTGTGTCCTGTGAAAGGGTCGCAGGCGCTGAAGACCCGTAAGCTACACGGTCATTGTCTTTGTACCTACACTGGGCACCCCATTCGTTGTTCTGTTTTTCAGTCTTTATCCTAACGCTGGGGGTCAGGCTGAAATGTGTAGGGTACTCGCCACCTGTACCCTCGGTCATTGTTTCTAATTGACCCAGAAGAGGTGCGTTTTTGTGCGGCATGTTCCCTGGCCAGTTTTGATTCTGCACACAGTTTGCCATGTTTGATGGCGCCGATTGGACAGCCTGACAGGGGGCTGAGTGATCTCCATCCATATTTACACGATCTTCAGAGTCTTCGCAACCCGTGATTTTAAAATTCGCAGGGGCATCCTTCTGTTTGACTTCTGCGACCATCTCGCCCCCTTCACAATGCCCAATGCTGTGGTGTTGGAGTGGGGTCACCCCATTCGTACTTTCATTCGCGAGGGGTCCATTAAACATTCCACCATCCTTATCATTTTGCACTGATCTGCCATCATGTGCACTGGATCGTTTGCACTCTGATAACAGGGCACTTGTTCCAGGGGCCGAGCACCCTGGTAAAGGCACTTGGAACATGCAGTCTCCTTGACTTCGATCACTACTGAGAGATGAGCCATGGTCTAATCTCAAGTCATTCATCTCGTTTGATTCAATGTTTAAACCCAGCGATACCGAGACTGCCTTGCAGAGCTCCCTGGCAGTTTCAGAGATGGTGGTGCTGGATGAATCGGTGCCCCTGCTTAGCATTCGCAAGCAGGCGTCGCTGTCATTATACTCTCTGTCATTTTGTGGTGGAAAGGATACTGGAGCTTGCTGGTCCAGGCTGCAGTGGGGCAAGGGAGAGAAGAATGAGGCGCAAACACCCTCCTCCACCGCTCCTGCTGCAGAGAATTCGCTGCCGCTGCTCATTATTCTCTTCATAAAGTTGCGAGACCTGTCTGGAGCAATGAGCTGTCTGGCAAAGGTAGCACGCTGGAACTCACCCACTGGACTCCCAGAAATAAGCGACGACTCGAAGTATGGACCTAAATGGTTGCTAGTTTGGCGCATCTCCCATCCGTACTTCGAGTCGAAGATTTGGCAGTTTTGGAACGGAGTTCGCACGCCATGGAAAACGTTTTCGAAAGTACCACAAAAATGATTGTTCGGGGAGTCACGAAGTCCTGCTAATCCAATCTGAATATCCATAATTTTAAATGTCCCAATTTATTGTTTTATTAAAATTACATGGAAATGAAATTAAATCGAATGCAAATGCATATAGTATTAAATCGCATGTGACGCTTAAAAAGGCGCAGCCAGTAGACCAGTCAATAAAAGTTGAGAAAAAAATCAAATGCTTGTAAACATGCATTTACTGCTACTGCTGCGCCATTGCTATTTACAAATCCATGAAACAAATCCAAATCCATACACATAATTCATGCAGTCCAATGATTCGTGTTGGTAAAATCAAATCTTAATTTTAGAGTTCAATACAAAGGTAATACTAGTCCAAACAAAAACCTAGAAACAATTCCTTGCTTATTCTTCAAGCTCACCTCTCCGTCGCAAATACAATTCTACTAAATACATTCTCCTTAGCTTGTTGTCGAGTACGCCCTGTGATCGTTTGAGCATACAGGAAAGTTCCTAGCGCAGCAGCTGAAATGTGCAACGATGTCTTGGTCGTCTGTCAAAAGCCGAGTTATAGGTGTTTGCTGTTTCATCTGTGATTTTGCTTCATCTTTAGTGTCTGTCGTAATGCTACAGACCTGTGTTCCAAAGTCCCGAGTGTGTGTGTATGTGCGTGTGTCTTTGCAGTATCTGGCAACCGAGCTTGGCATTCAGCCCTGGACTCTAAATATGAAATTCCATGGGTCCTGGCCAACCAGAATGTCAAGTAAACCGTCTGGCAAGTTTTAATTAATTGGAAATGTTAATCGTTGTTGCCTTTAATCCACAATATTGTGTGTGTGTGTGTGTGTGTGTGTGTGTGTGTGTTTGTGTGTGTGTGTGTGTGTGTGTGTGTGCGTGCGTGCGTGTGAGAGAGAGAGAGAGAGAGAGAGAGAGAGAGAGAGAGAGAGAGAGAGATTTGGTGTGGTTCATTCTGCAGAATAAAAAGCTCTCTCATTTGTTTCTGTTTAGTTTAATAAGATGGGCACTGGAAAGTGGAAATGCTCCAACTTACCTTACATCTCTGTTACAGACATGCAACTCTACATATGCAGTAAGGTAATACGCCTATGTATAGCGCCCCCTATGACCTAAGGAGGAGCTCCGAATACCCAATTTGATTTTGTAAGCAGACCTTTGGTTCCCCACTCAAGCCCTTATCAAATAAATGATACACACCAAGTAAACAGATTACAATACCAATATATTTATTAATGTCACAGGTTTAAAATAATTATAGGCAATGATTACAATAAGAGCAATAAAAATAAGGCTGGCTAACAACTTTGATGCAGTACCGATTGTCACCACCAGGGAATAAAGACGACAAACTGCAGTTACATGCAATCAGTGGTCATAGGATAGGGGTCACTCCACAACCAAATGTTCCAGGCAGCGAAACTGAGTGAAATAATAACAACAACAACAAATACAAATATATAACACACGTGATATATCGGCTTTTATCTGCCGCCGCAACTAATTAAGAGCAATTGGCTGCAGCAATGGAGCCACATCCTCCCACCTGCTGCATATGTAAACATACCAGGTAAATATTGGTCTAATAATCCAATATCCAGATACCCTAAACTGCAGTATTTAGTTATTGCACATTCCTTACCCAATATATTCGTAAAAAATGTAATGTTTGCCCAATTCTTCAACTGAAAGTCACTGTCAGATCTGAAAACTCCAATTCAGTGTTGTACCACAGATGCTATTGTATGGGTGTTCCTGTGGCATTTCGTACCAGACCAATCAACAATCTGACTGTTATAAACTTGTTATTTCCCCACTAATAAAAGTACTGCATGATTTAATTTACTGGTTACAGTCATGTGTTTGCTTGCATACATATTGTTATAGTTATGGGCAAAGGGGAAGTAATACCAGTAGTTATTTTCTTGGGGTAAGAATGGCTGTTATTCAAATCTGTAACTGGTACAGCCCATCTTCTGTCAAGCTGAAACACGAGCTTGCTGCAAAATACCGGTAATAAAATCCAGTCTAGGTCAAAATAGAATAGAATGAAAGAAGCCTTGAAAAGCACATTGCACCTACAAGCGGTTTCATTCAAGGTAGTCTGTGGTTTCAGCAAGGTCAGTTATCTCATCTCGTAGCAAACCAGCACGTAGATATATCAATGGTAAACAGAATCCTCTTTAAACATTATCACTACCATTAAATATATATATACCCATTGATCACTTCAGATCACCACCACAGTAGCACTTATTCAGTTACTCTATGAATTAATATGTTCTCATTAATCCAAATATTGCTCAAAACAAATCAATAGTAAGAATTGCTTCACATGTCTTGGCTGAAGCAGGGCCAAAATGTGTTTTTTAGACTATTGCAGGATTGCTCAGTTAGTTCTAGTGTTTATTGTAAGTTTTCTTGCTGTTTCCAGTGGATATTTTATATTAAACTGAAGGAAACTGGGGGTAGATCAACCAACAGCACACAGGCAGCTGTTGTTATTCCCTGGGTGGGGGATTATTCAACTTTTAGCCCAAATTACACTCATGCGGAGTGCCACCCTCTGCTTGCACTTTAGATAAAGATTTGAAAAAGGGACCCTTAAAATTCCACCTGCCTACCCACTGTATGTAACACACATAGAGGGCCTTAGCCCAGTCTATCCCAGCGCTCAGGCTGAGCAATATTCAGATAATCCAGACATAAATGCAAACTTGATTTACTGCAGCAAGGGCATCCACACAATAAACACAACAAAGCACATACTATTTCTCAGATAAAAAAGACAGCTGCTTGATCTTATAAACTAGAAAAAGACAATTGTCTTTTCCATTTCCTGCTGCAAACACACTTACACCCAGTTCAAGGCTGCAACCCATTTAGATACAAATAACTACATTTAGGTTTACTTGGGGGCCAATTCATGAGCATATTGACAACTCTACATAATTGGAACGACTAATAGTTACCAAACATCCTTTGTTTAAAATGGCCGTCACTTAAAAGATTTTTATTTTTTGCATTAAAATATAAACATATTTTTAAACTGTGGCTAAGTACTTCTAGCACATAGAATTTTCTTTCACAATAAATGGTGCAAACTTAGCACGGTGGTCAATGTTTTCTGAATATGGCCCTGTTATACTGTACTAGTAGATAACATTATACAGTATTTTTCCAGCCCAGCCAAGCATTACGGACTTTAATGGGAACTATCTGTGCCCAATTATAATCTGCTTGGTAGAAGAGTAACCAGTAATATACATGCCTGAATTGTTCAACACCTCCTTAGACTTTTACCTATTAATGCCCTTTAAATTGACATTTACGTACTTTCAATATTTACTGGCATCCGGGTATGGAAAATATGATAATGTTTCAGGTGGGGAAAAAAATAAATCTGTAAGTGTCTCTCTTTATGTCCTGCACAAGCACAGCACTGTGTTATATAAGAGGTAGTGCAGTGGTAGGTTCTGCAGTGATTCAGCATTGCTGTTTCTCAAGCAAATATTCTCTGGCAAGGTTCCTATCTATGTATTAGGTTCACTAAGCTTTGACTTTCCCTGTGAGTAACAAACAATGGCTAGTTAATATTAATTTGTGTATGGTTTGGTGTACTTCAATAACAAGTTAGAACAAAGTGTTCTCAAAACAAGCAATGAGAAGACAAAACTCGACGATAGGTCTTCACTTGGCTTTTGGTATTTTTTTTTTCCAATAGGTAACTTCTATAAGTATATAATATTTTACTGCATGCAGATATTGTGCAACTCGAGTCACTTGTTTGGAATGCAGCTGTAGCGAATATATCTCTGGATGCTGGTTCGCAGGCCTCACGTGGGAAAGGGAAGACAAGGCCGGCTGGATGGAGTGCAGTTTTCCCACGTTCACAGAGAGACACTCAAGAAAAGTTACTTGTTTTCAAACTTAATTGAATAAATGAAACACAGCCTTTAAATAGCATCCTTAAAACAAGGAGTATTCCCTTATATAACAACTTGTAGTGACACACAGTGAAAGCATGGTAACGCACAAAGCAAGGATGTCATTGGGAACAATAGAAAAGCATGGTAAAAAAACCTGGTTACCCATGGAAAGCACATTACATGCATAAATAAACATGGGACAAACATAGTTAAATGCAAAATTACTGTGCAACATTACTGTGCAAATATACCACAGTAAACTTGTATAAGGGATAAGGCTTTGTGAATAGGGCCATGGCTGAAAGCTTTGACAAAAATGTAGCTAATGTTTAAATAAATTGTTCTCTGAATTCCACCCCCTGCCTGTATTATGTTCGAGATCTTTCAAGATACTAACGGTTTATTTCCTTTTACTTTAAAAATATGGTGCATGTACTGTACATTGTGTCCGTGGTCATTTCCAGGAATGACCTTATCGTTCATCTGAGCTACTCTTATCTACATCATATAACATACCCTAATGACTAGAACTGAGACAGTCCATTCCCTTATACAGTAAACATTTGCCCTAGTAAAATAACAGCAAAGTGCCACAAAGCCTAGGTAAGCACTGTAAAGAACAGGGAGGTATGGTAACATTTTATAAGGGTTAAAATGCAGTTCTACAAGAAAGACTGTCCATGTTCTGCTGTACATTGAGTCAGTTCATTAAAAATCCAGTTTTACAAGGAAGTTTTTCAGTGAATATATTTGTTTATTTCTCAAAGACCATCTAAACATTTTTGTTGCAACAGAGCTCGTTTATTGCACAAAGAGATAACATTATTTCCAAGACTATTAAGAGAGACTTAGCTGTCTTCAACTAAACTCAATGTACCCTGTAGTTATAGCTATTATGTACAAGTGTTTGGTCTTGTTTTTTTTTTATAAGGTCCAGGTTTTTTATTCCATTCTAAACAAAACGCTATTGAACTGCATTTATGTAAATGTTCAAGTTCCAGTTTTTTTGTTGTGGTTCAGGTGTGGATCAATACCCGTATTCTGCACCTCCATATTGCTCATGTTCAAATTAATGAACCGGTTATGTACTGTAAACATGAGTGAATGGTATGAATCAGAACAGTTCATAATAACATACCATTTTTTTTTACAAATGAAAGGAGGCCATTCAGCCCTTATAAGCTTGCCTGGAAGCTGATTGATCTCTAAACTGTCAAGTTGGGACTGCAAATATCCACGTGATTATGCCTTAATAACACGACTAGATAGCTCATTTCATAACCTCACCGCTCCCTGTGTGAAGAAGTGTCTTCTTCCCTCCCTGTTCCTGTTGTTACCTGGGAAGTTCACTGACGTAAGATCTGCGCATTGTTTTAAGGAATGTTATGATAAAGACTGTTTGGTTTATTCAATCAAGTTTGCAGTTCATAAAACCTTCAGCTGTTTTGAGAGAATGTTTATAAATGCTCTGTCTTTAAAACAGGGCCCAATATTCTTATTTTTTCATCCTATGAGAAGCTGAAGTAGGAAGATAAGAACTTTTAAAGTCCCAGTTATCCTGTCCTTTCTTTGAAAGCTCTCAGAGTTCCATAACCCTAATTACCCTGGGTTAAAAAGTTATTATTATTATTATAATTATTTATTTCTTAGCAGACACCCTTATCCATGGCAACTTACAAGCTATCACATTATTTTTACATACAATTACCCATTTATGCAGTTGGGTTTTTACTGGAACAATCTAGGTAAAGCACCTTGCTCAAGGGTACAACAGCAGTGTCCCCCACCAGGGATTGAACCCACAACCCTCCCGTCAAGAGTCCAGAGCCCTAATCACTACTCCACACTGCTGCCCTTCTGCTGTAATTGCCTGGCTGTATCACATTTACTATTTTTTCTGTCCTGTTCATAGTTCTTAAGAAACAGCAGCAAAGCCCCCTCCATTTCAATCATTATGGCCCCAGCTTCTGTAAATCTTCCTAATGACCACGAGTCCCATCTTGATGCTTACCCTGGGCTGCATCCATTCAATGAGCAATGTATCTTTTAAATGGCACGGTGACCAGCGCAGCACAGGAGGTCTAACCAAAGGCTAGTACTCTGCCAAGGCAACTCATTTGCAGCTCTTATTTATTTATTTTTTCTTACTTTGACCCATGTTGCAAACCAGAACTGTCCTGCGCAGATTTAAAACAAAATGATACTGAACTCAACAAACTCAATACTGCTTTCATTTGGTACAAACCAATCAACAGGCATAGTAACTAGTACAGAGTGCAAAGAATGAGCTGGACTGCATCCAAACTAAAACCGTAACACTGTAACTGAACACTGTGTTCAATTGTACTTGGCTTCAGAAACCAGAGCTCTCGCAAAACTGGTTCTAAGGTATTTATACAGTATTTGCAATTAGTTAGCAAATCAAGGTTGTTTAGTCTCTTGTAAGGTGTTTAAGATTTACAGTTATTTTGAATGTTTTTAGCTGTTTACCTTTACTAAATATGCAAGCTAACAGTAATCACTGCTGGCAATCATTGCTGGCAGATGTGTGTGTGTGTGTGTGTGTGTCCGTGTGTGTGTGCATGTGTGTGTGCATATGTGTGTGTGGTTTAGTTATTTAGAATTATTTTTAAAAAATGAAATGTTTTCAAATGCATCAATTAAAGGGTAGAAACACAAAGATTAAAAATAAATAAATAATGACATTCTTGCCAAGTCTCTTTTGACTTTCAAATATATCCTCCCACCACACTGTAGAATCAATCTCTGTGCAACGGGTATCAGGAGCCAACCTGAGGCTTAAAACTCCATGCGCTGCACACAGGACAGGTGAAGTCTGGTGGGATCCCAGTGCTATGCAGAGACTCTGCAGTGTGGGACAGCATGAATGAGTGTCAGTGTAACGGTCAGTTCTGTGTGATATACTGGTACAGGTTCCAACCCCTGAGATGTGGTTAAAATCTGGATGCATGTGGTTGCCGATTCACACCCAGTCAAATGGCTGGTTTCACAGACTAATCTGGGACTACATAATGATTCCTTAGCTATAAGGTAGTCCAAGATTAGTGCTCATCTGAGACTGTGAGACCAGACGAAAGTGAAGTTCAAAGAGGTCTGGAAAACTAAACAGCAAAATGAGAAGGGACTTGGCAAGACAGTAGTTATGCGAATGAGGGGTGAGATAATGTTTTATATTTTATTGTCGGTGAAGCCTTCTCAATGATAAGCCGACATTTTGTCTGTGCATTCCGCAAACATTCCTGTACAGATGACGCTTTTGCCAGTTTGCTCTTTGGTTCAGCTGTTCTCATTAATCAAGCAGTTATTAATCCTTGTGGTTTTTATTTTTTTACATTTTGACAGGAGGATGATGGGAAACGTAGTTCTGAGAGGTCCATGCAAGTACATGTATAGCCATCTTGAGGCAGGGAATACAATTTAAAAGTTAAAAAAGTGGTCAAAATTTAAAAAAAAAAATTAAAACAATACACACACCTTACGTAAACAGTTGTAGCAACACATGGGAACATGTAAGTGATTTGCATATTAGTGATTTCAGAAAAAAAACCAACTGTAAATTTCCGTCACATCTGTGGAGCATGGTGTTTAATTGACCACATGTAAACCACAGGCCTTTGTTTTTGGGGACAGAAACAGCACATTATGTTGGTGACAGATGATAGTTCAAAAGCAAAGGAAGCCAATGGTAAACTGGCAAAGGGAATTCATAGCACCACACACAAGGGGGGAACTTAAAAGAAAAGGAAAAATGTAAAAACGCATCTTTAAACTTGAAAAGACATGAATGTATGGAGTAATTTAGCATAATACATTAAGAAAATCTTATGTAATTTACTCAGGAGATGGAAAATACTACACAGCCACCACAAATTCTATGGCGATCAAAAGTGCTTAGCGGTTAGAGTCAGCGGGGTGCGTCTTACCAAACATTGTTCGCCACTGCCACATAAACGAAAGCGGTCACAGGCTTCAGGCCCAGTTCTATACTTCCACTGTGAAACCCAGCACTGCAACCAGACAGGACAAGTCACCACAGAAATAGCTTTAATGTTCATGGCGAGATCAAAATTAGCAGATGTCACTGACCACATAGTCTTTTGCTTTGTAATGTCATCATGGGTATATCTATCTATATATATATATATATATATATGAAGGAAAACTATTTAATTCATAACCAACAAAACCCATACAAAGGACTATTTATATGATTTGGACACCACAGCATATCATTTCATTGGCCAAACATGTGTCCTCAGTTCTGATGGTATCCATATGCTCTGTCATTCCCGAACAACATGATCAAGTTAATAGAGTCGCAAAGCACCACAGTCAAAATACCGCCCCCCCCCTCCCCCGACTGTCCACAACACCACCATTTTACAGATGCCATCAGTGTGCTGAATGCAAATCACCCACACAACCACATGTTCCAGTAAAAATGTTGCAAACAGGTCCCATCTATCAATCTGTGTGTGATATGCTCAAAATAAACATTTTTCAGCCGTTGCTTGCTTTGCAATTTGTTATATTGACGTAAATAATCCTTGACTCATGTCAGGCCCATGTTATCTTCCGCTGTATCTATCTAAGCAGCTCCCTATATATATATATATTTTTTTTTACAAATGTTTCCAAGGGGGAGGTGTACTGTTAGTGTACAGGACATCCTGCCAATTGAGTTTGGAAGTTCAATAAAGTGTTTTAAATACTGTATCAAAGTCTAAAACTAAAATAAATAAATATATAAATGTTTAACTTTAAATGATGAGACCTTTCCATTGAGCCCCAGTGTGAAATACATAGTGATGGATGTGTGTTATGCCCTGCAATGCAGGTTGGTTATTGGCAGCATACCCGGACAGTGTTTATGAGCACTGTGCTGTGAAAGCAGTATCAAGTCCTCCCTTTAAAAAAAACAGACCCTTTTTCATGTTACAGTAGCAAAAGGGCACTGTTTTTGCCAGAATATCAACAACCACAGATTAAATATTAACACACTCTGTAACTGTCTGCCACCCACCACTTAAACATTAAAATGCCACGTTTCAGAAACCGTTTCAAGCCGCATCAAAAGAGGATTTCAAGGATGGTAAATCACTTGAACCTGTATGTATACATGTTTGACTGTGGTCTTGCTTTTCTATTTATTTATACAGAAGATTTACCCATTGAGGCTGAGGCCTAATTTCCTAGGGGGTCCTGTTAGACGATAAAACAAATACAAGCAACACAATAACTACATGTGTGCTTCAAACTTAGTCAGCAGCCGACAAAAATAACAATATAAATAAGACACGTGATCTATATGTTAATGTGGAAAAACAATGGCAAGAGGCTCTAAGCAATTCTCAAATACAATCTTTATAGCCAGAAAAGGAGAGACTGTCAAATTCCATCTTCATACTAGAAGTAAAAGAGTTCCACGTTTTTGGGAGCTGATAGGTGAAAGACAGTTCTCCCAAACCTGTGCGAACCCTTGAACTATTGAGAAGAAGGAACACATATAAAGGAAACAGCACAGCTGGAGGCACAAAACCTGAATAATCTTGGATCTTCTAGCTGTTTAGACTTCAATTTATGTGTGCCAGAAACATTCATTCTGCTTTTTGTTGTACAAGTGATCTTCGAAGATACTCTCGGCGTCTCAACGTTGCTTCAAAATCAGTTCCTGTAGTTTTTTTTTCTGTTGGTGGTTTTTCTTCTCCTTCTTCTTCTTTTTCTTCTTCTTCTTAAGAAGAATTGCGTTTTTATTACAGAAGAGTGACACAGACATGATGTAAATGTATAACCTGACATGAACAGCGTGGATCTCTATCCATAGCTTTGTGTAACACCATTACGTTTTATTTTTTTTTCCTCATGGTCTGTTTGGAGGAGTGGCTTCATATTTAAGAACATTATCTATTATGTAGATCACAAGGCACGTCACTTTACTTTTCATTTTCAGGTCCAATATTATCCAGTAACGGACCTGGAGTTTAATGAACGCAATGATAGAAATAAGACTCGTATTGCTTAGCAGTTCTGCCCATTCCAGGTTTTACTACAAGTTTGATTAGCCTCAATGTATAGGTAACAAACTCAGATGTGTCTAACTAAACTCATAGTAAAAATGGATCAAAGTGCTATGAAAAAAGTCCTATTACCATCCTTGGAGCAGTGCATGAAAGTTCTGAAGTCTACAATTAAGAACAAGTCTTTGAAGCATCATGGAAGCATATAGTAGAATCCAACTGTTGAGAACCCTATTGAGCATTGCCAATGTTGCATAGCTCCAGGGCACAGAATGCCTTTCAATTAAAATATAGTACCTAAGCTAGTGGAGCCAAGGGAGCCACACCTGTTTGGCTGTCCCATTGCCTCGTCTTAACCACAGGGATCAGCCTAATACTAGTGCTGCCATTAACAAGGACATATGCAGAATCTATATTAAAACAACAATCCACTACCTGTTAATGTTATTTATCTAAATAACACATCTTTTGTGGTTTCCTTTCCGGATGCAGAATTATACTTTAGCAGTGCTGGATTTCAACTTCTGCTTCAGAGAAAACGTTTGCAACCAGAAACCCAAAACAGAGTTTACTTCCTGTCTTTAATAACGACTTCAAAGTTTGCAGAATTTGCCAAATTGTAATAAAAACACATTTTTAACAAATGTCAGCCTTTCTGCTTGGAGCCTATGAAACCCTCATTGCTTGGAAGTAAGCCAGCTCTTAAAGCATGATCTTAATACATCTAGATGTCATTTTATATGACTATAAATATTAAATATATGTGTTTCTGCTTTTTACTGCAAATTAATAGATAGATGCTTTTGTTGACCTGAATCTGCCCTTGATGTGCGCTGTGTGAATGAATATCGAAGAGATATGTGTTTCTCATTTTCACCACACAGACCTCTGATAGTTACTGGCAGGTTCAGCTATTGGAAATGTGGTACAAAAATCTTCTGTTTGCTACATACACCTCCTATGCTGTGAAAAAAGAAAGTTTTTCTACAATTGTTTTTAATTTAGTCAAACAAAAGGCGATGTTGCAGCAAGCCCAGTTTCTTCTCACTATGCAAACCCAGGCATAGAGATATATTGATGTGAACTGTATATTTTTAAAAGTCCACATGTTTCTTTGGCTGCAGGTGTTACATATTTGAGTCCCAGTCTTATCTGAAACATTGCAGTGCGTCTGGCAGTGATCTGGCAGCACTTCATGGCCTTCAATAGGCCAGCTCCCACCATAACAGAATTAAATCCTGGAAAAACACACAACTGGGAGAAAGAGCAGTGTTGGGGTTTTATTTATTTATTTAAAAAACAAATTCTAATTGTAGGTTTTCAATAATGACATATAGTATATTAAAACAACTACAGTGCCATCATCCCAACCCTTTTGTTTATTTGTCTTTGCTTTTATTAAGAGGTCGTACATTTAAAAAAAAAAAATAAAACAATAATGTTGCCTGGTGTACTGCAGAACAAAAACAACACAAATGTGTAAGAATGTTAGTTGTACAATTGGCATCAATACCTTTAAAAAATGCTATATGACTGAAATCCTTGGTTTTGGAGGGACAAAAAACTGAAATGCATTTGATCTTTTTCTTTTGCAGCTGAACATTTGCCAAAAGCTGCACATTGTTAGTAGACAATGTATACGCTCTCTATTTTGCCAGACAAGTATTTCATAGCGTAATACTCTATGTTCTGTTTTTCTCAGATAACTCCCAACACAATGAAGTACGACCATCTGTTTTTTCTTGGAAAAAGCTCTGCATGGAATTGCAGGAGTTGCCTTGTGTGGTGCTGTGTGTAAGAAGGCACGCTTGCAGTTAGTTGTATTATTTAAAATGTTGCATGGTTACCTGAAGTTATGCTAACCAGAAGCTTTGGAAAAGCAGGTACGCCTGCATGGAACAAGCCACGGGGTACACAATGCCTCACCACAAAAAGAAAGGGGTTCCCAAAAGGGAAACTACTGAAGCTTATTAACATCATCATTACCAACTGATATGCATAAATGGGCTGCAACAGTGCCCACAGACTGATCAAAAGCAACATTGTTAGCAACAGTTAAAGATTAAGAATAAGAAAGCTAACCTGAAAGGGAAACTGTTTACAGACATAGGGTTACCATATGACTCAATGGACACCAGGACAGCTTGGGACAGTTCGGGCATCTCAACTCACACACCAATGTATTCTGGTAAATGTAGTCCTGCTGTGAAAGGTACTTGAAGCAGGTAAGATGTACCAGAATGCATTGTGATGTGACTTGAAAAGCCTGAACTGTCCCAAACTGTCCTCGTGTACATGCAGTGATATGGTATCCGTATACAGACATATTAGTTCACTGAGACCAGACTGTGAACTTTGCACTAAAACTGCAAAGCGGATGTCTCTATGAAACGGTAGATGAAAGAAGATCAAAGTTCTTGCAGGGGCTTGCTGGGTGCAGAATTTCCAGATTATAAGAAACAACGGTGTACTAGATTAAAAAAAAAAGGTTCAACTTTCTTATCTCCATGAGGATAAGAAAAGCTTTAAAATGGAAATAACATGTCTGTTGCACAGGAGACAGCCAGAATATACTCAAAAAGAGAATCATTATACAAAACTGCAGTGAAGTTTAACACACAAAATCTGCGGCATTAGCGAGTGACTGTTTCTGTGGCAGGAATTCAGAGACTAGTTTACTTGCTATTTGCTGACAGTGTAATGGTGCATTATTCCAAAGAAAATGTTTTAATGCAGCAAAACAGAAATGTGAATACATACCAGACCTCATTGTGTGTTACTATGGATCCTTCTCGTGTTTGCAGGTTGCTGTTTTGACCTGTCACAGGACAACAACATCTGCTTGGCCCACATTCAAAAGATGATAACAATGGGTTGATTCCCATAATAACGCTTTCGGTAAAAGATGTGTCTGAAAAACAGAAGATTGTGCAGTTCAAGGTAAATTCAATAATTAAGCTTGTTGAAGTAATTATGATAACAACGGGCTAGATTCTCAAAGCCATTTACTCTAAACCATCATTAGCACATTTTTTTTAATTGTAATTTTTTATGGAAAACACAAATTAAACGTCTGAAACTAATAAGTAACGGCTTAATACTTAATTCAAGCCCCTGAATTAAAAGTCTTACTTGTTCATTTCTGGTTTTGTTAACTTTATTGGGTGTATTTCTACTTTCTGAAAAAAAAAATGTGCTGATGTGGAATTGGAATAAATAGCTTTGAGAATTACATGGTAAATCACATGGAGCAAAACAATAAAATAAATACAGACCTTTTATTTCAGAGTAAGTAGCCTAACTTTATCCATTTGAAGACTTCTGTCCCTAGATATATTCTGCTAGAAATGTATTCTGCTTCTAGAAAAGGCAATTCGGAGTAATTTTATGGGAGTAAGAGAAATAAAATCCCTCAGACAATTCACAAAACTAGCACAGTATACGTGTGATTTCACTTAGTCTCTAGTGCCTCCTTCTGGATGAAAATCACTCTGCTAACCTAAGCGATATGATTTACTGACTCATCCCACAGTATTTCTCGATGCATTGTAACCCGAGCAAAATCAGAAATCAGCGTGCAGTGACAAACAGGTAATGACCGAATACATTTATATATGTTAGGGGAGCAATGTTACATTGTTAGTATTTGTATCCAAGTTGTGCATTGTGTTTAATAATATCTACCATAAATAAAATACCGTTTAATACTATAGTTATTTTACTCTTGTGTGCAATTTTCTTGACTATAACGTTCAAAGTTTGTTGGAAAGAACCAGTCTGTGTGTGACGGTCATTATCGGAATAAGGGGAAGTTTAGTTTTTTAAGATGTCTTTCTTTAGTACATAACTTACAGATCCCAGAATAGTATTGTTTGTTGTTTTCTAAAAGTTAAGTAAATGTATGATAAGCGACAAATCTAATTGCTCCTGCCATAATTAGTGAAAACATCACCTATGACAAATGTCAAAATTAACGCTGAAACATATTTTAACTGGTTGATTATGGAATTTAGGCAGACTTTATGATCTGTTTTCGAAAAAAATATCTTTCTTACTTTATGTGGCACATTAGACATTAGAAAAGCATTGGAAGTATTTTCTCAAAGCATGTGTTGGGATGCTGTACACAGGCCGGGGCAAGTCGGGGCATGCACCGCACCGCAGGATTAGTGCGAATGGTGGTATATTAATAGATATTCACGGGTTTAAAATACAACACTAAACGATGAACACTGAGCAAATGAACGAATGAATGAAAGCACAGCACTGGTTTTATTGCAAAACACAGGAGCTGGTCTTCAAAAGTGAAATTAGTCGTGGGGGGTGTGGTTGTGTTACAAAATATGATGATTACTCACTGGTCTGTGTTTGTTCTTGTTTTCCTTCAAGCGTAATGGTCATTGTAGACTCTGCATCCGTTCAGTATTGAATGTAATTAAACACAAACCCTGAAATGTATCATACAGATTATACTCTATTTACTTTTTTTTATACTGTAACGAAGTACTCTAACGCGTAACCGACAATTGCTTTTTCTTTTTTTTCTTTTTTTTTTTTTAGGTGAATATTTAATTTGTACAGTATATAGTTTCAAATAAATAGCATAAATTAAATAGCGTAATGTACATACTTTCAAGAATGTAATAGTGCCACTCAAGGACTGTGTTACTGTAATACAGTATGTGTCAGAAGGGTGTACAAAATATTTAAAGAATAGCCTAAGGTTGGTCTAATTTATTTCCTTATCCTGTATAAATCCAGTTTAAAAAAAAAAAAGTTTTCCACTAAAGTAACAATTACTCAATAAATGTGTTTTAAACTTAGTTTGAGGACATCCTGATGTTTGCTGAGATGAGAAAGTATGGTTCGATTATTTCAGCTTTTCTTTATCTTTTAAAGGTATGCCTGAAACGAGTATTCATATTTACAGCCTCAGTATAACATTCAGAATAGTATGTATTGCAGCTCTCTCTCAATCTCTCTCTCTCGCCCTATGGTATTAATTTTTCTCATGTATTTGTTTATATGGTGCAAATTGATTGAACTAATCATTGTTGTTAAATTCATATTAATTATATATTAAACCCCCCCCCCCCAAAAAAACCTTTGTGTTTCCAGAACCCCCTGAAACTCCCTGTACATTTTCTTGACCATTACTTAGCTAACAAGTCCCTTTTCCTTGCAACTGCTCCGAAAAAGTGTGCACGTCATCAACATGTATGTTACTTCACATTATTAAACAAAGTGATGTCAGTTTAACCTTAGATCAAATCACTTAAATATATATAGCATATTTTAAGCCCTTCAATTACCAGACTAAATTGTCAATCGACTAGCTAGTTACTTATTTGTCCCTCAATAAACAATGCGCCGAAGTTCACCTCCTCCTCCCCAACCTCCATCTGCTTTTTTTGTGGCTTCGTCTAATTTATGAGAAAAGGCACAAGGAAAGGCGAGGCTAAAGAACGTAGTGTAAAATGTGCATATTGTAGTAGTGTTGTATCGTCTGTTATAATAAACAATCTATCGCATGAGTTTGCAGATTGAATCACTGTTTCTGCTTGGTTTAAAGCTCCCTGGAGATCTGGCTAACACTATGGACTGTTTAGAAAATGAGTTCTACAGTAACAGGGGCAACTGCACTCCATGCAAGCAGTGCCCACCTGGCCTGGAGCTCTCACAGGTGAGTCTGTAGAACTGCCCTGATTGTCAGGTGTAATATTTATACATAATAACAACAAATTACCAACTGCTCATCAGTGCTCATCCGGCTCCTAGTAGCTGGTTGATCTCCAAACGTTGTCAAGTCAGGTCTTAAAGGATACCAGTGATTCCACAATAACAGCAATGTCAACAAGAAGTTGGGATAAGGGTGTCGAAATTAATAATAATAATAATAATAATAATAATAATAATAATAATAATAATAATGAGCTGAATGGACCTCCTATGAGAGTAATCCTGGAGCTGGGGCACACATGTACACTCGGCACCAGCAGCACTGCTAGCTGGGATGTGTGGATCACTTTGCTCAGAAGGAGATCAAAGTCAAGAGATGAAATACATGTCTTGTGTCACAGGAAAAGGACAGAGCACAGTTCCTGACAACCTGTCCTTTCCCTTCCCTGCAGGAGTGTGGTTTTGGGAGTGGAGGCGATGCGCACTGTGTGAGCTGCAGCCCCTGCTGCTATAAGGATGAGTGGGGACACCGGGGCTGTAAGCGCTGCCAGTCCTGCAAGCTCATTTACAGACTGCAGATATCCAACTGCACAGCCGAGAGGAACGCTGTGTGTGGAGAATGCCTGCCAGGGTGAGGGTGTGCAGGGATAAGGATCTGCTACTTTGAAATTAGCCTACAGATTTACAGAAAGAACACGTCGCAATAACCCCCAAAATCTAATAACTTTTGTGTACTCAGTAACTTCACACCAAGATTTTATATTAAAATATCAAGGTATATTATATAATAATTCCAAGTTATGTTGAGAATCGGCATGTTAACATTCTGTGATTTGTTAAACGTTCTGTTCTGGATTCTTACCAGGCTTTTGTTTGAAGTTACAAAACAGTGGGTGTGACTCGAAACGAGTAATATTAATATCAGGTATTATCATTTTGATTTAGATTTTTTTCTTTCTTTTTGCTTATTTTCAGGTTTTACAGTAAAGCGAGGATTGGTGGACAGCAGGATGTGCAATGCATCCCCTGTACTGGTCAGACTCCACCCAGCGAACTTCAATGTAAGAACAGATTAGATATATAAATTGTTCGCCAACTCCAAGATGTAGACTGTTCTTATTCCCCTCAGTAATATCTGCCCCATTGCAATGTTGTTTGCTTGCTTTCCAGGCAGTACACGAGTTCAGATCATGAAGGTTTCGGGTTCAGCAGCACCCCCTCCTGACACGGCCGTAGCTGCTGTTGTTTGCAGTGCACTTGTTACCGTGGCGATTGTTGTGATGATTCTGTCATTTCTGTACTGTAGATGCACCTCCGTTGGGAGCTGTGTTCAAGGTATGTCTAAAAAAAACATCACCAGTAACTTGTTTTTAATTAAAAAGGAACACTTATATCTTATTCAGTTGCACATCCGACAGCAACCTGAAAAAGGATGCGTTGATAAAGGAGAAAGCGGGAGGTAATAGGCCTTCATTAGTCCTTTCTGATTTGTTTGTTTGCTTTTGGAAGCGTTTCTGAGGTCCTGTAATGCTGATTGGAGTGAGCGCGGTGAAGCTGTTGCTACTGATGAACCCAGAGAGACTGTGATGCAGAATGCAGCTGGGGAGCTCAGCCCTGGGGCCAAGGACACACTGGAGCCCACAGGTGGGTCATCTGACTAGACAGGGGCAAACCTGGCAGCTTAAGATAGGGAGTCTGCTGTGTATATTGAATTCATTACGTATTGCCTACAGATTGCCTAACAGATCTGCATGTAAGTGTTTAATATTCTTAATACTAGTTTGCTTTGAATCTGTGAAACCCCTTATAGGCCAGCCTGTGGACGACTCCCCTGCCAGTTTGAGGTCCTGCATGGAGGCGTGTGCATTCCCAGGGAACCCTGCCAAGACCGTAGAGCCCAAGCCCCAGTGTGTGAGCAGCTTATCAGAAACCCAGCCGCTGATCAGAGACTCCACCTGCAGCACCTGCTCGTCGGGGAGCTCCTCCAGCTCCAGGAACAGTGCCGAGCACTCCCCAGAGCAGCCCCAAGAGGCAGCATCACTCAATGGGTACTGTGCATTGGAGCAGGATGGGAGAAGACGGCATGCTCCTGTGGAGTGTACTGAGTTAGACTTCCAGGGCTGTGCTGCTCGTTCTGAAGAAACCAGGGCTGGAGACACAGCAGGACAAGCCCAGCCAGAGGCCCCTTCCGGTGGCAGCCTGCCGGAGAAGGAAATCAGGGGACCCCCTGCCAACATTTCCCAAACCACTACCAGCTGCATGAGAGGTGAGGAGGAAATCCTCCGCTACAGCTGTGCAAGCGCTTGCCACATCCCGCAGAACTGCACCAGCATGGTAAGCGTGTATTAGGTCTTCAATAACGAGTGAGGTTTGTCTGACCGTAAAGGTTTGGATATATTTATTATTTGTTTTTCAGACTCACCAAGTCGTACACTTTTTTTGCAGGCTTTTGATGTTCAGAACATGGTGAGAAAGAGTTGCACAATCACACAAGGTTAGTAAAAGTCACGTTTAATTCAGTATGTTACTAACATGCTTATTACGAATTTGTATTGGAATGTTGTTGGGGCTATAGTAAGTTCACCTGATTAGTACAGTTGTACAATGGTCAGAATACTATGATTCTTTACAAAGTGGTTAATATAAGCACAGTTTTATACCCTCTGAAACATGTACTGCAGTCTAGTACTGTATATGTAGCTCTGTGTTTTTTACTAAGTGCCAGACTTCTCAGAACAGATAATACAATATAAACATGTAGAAGAGAGAAGTGCTGTTGTCAGAACAGTGCCCGTTTCTAGTGCTCTTCTGAGATTTGAACCTTTGATTAACTTCATGAACCTATTTTCCGCTCTGGCCTGAGGTGCCCGAAACCTTTACCATCTCAGCTTAGTAATTTAGTTGAATCCGACAATGCCTTGCTGTTATGAAAACTCTCGGGAAAGCAAAGACAAACACTATGCCAAGAGAACAAACAGCATACTTGTCTGTCCGGGAAACCTTATTTACAGCGAGACGAACCCTGCGCTTTGAACTGCAGATGTTCCTCCAATGTCATTATGATATGTGGAGCTCGCTTTCATCAGGCACGTTGCTGTCTTTCTTTTTTTTACTTGTATTTTATGCATCTGGTGGCTGGACCTGTGTTTTTAGATACTGTTTGTTTTGCTCAGTGTGAAGATCTTGTGCTGGATTCGACTGGCTAAAAACGAAACAATTAGCCAAGTACAGAGTCAGCAGAGAGATTAAGGAGATTTGTCATGAAAATACACATATACCGTATTCCTTCAACTTTAAGACACCCTCGAATTTAAGATGCAGCCAAAATTTCCCACCCTTAATTTAAGGAAAAAATAAAACATCAAATAAAGATGCATTTACAAAGATACAACCTCAGTTATGTATATAAGAGCCATTTATACAAAGTAATACTCCATTGTTTACAATGACATGCTACAAACCCGTCTATTATTCATATTGGTAAGTATATTGTATACTGGTACATTAACATGCCTGTAACAACAATTAATCTCTCCTAGTCATCATCCTCTCCCAGACAATGACTCCCGCTACTTTGAAAATGGCTGCTTGTATGTCATGGATGATTCGAGATCAGGCAGTACCGTTTTAGTTTCGTCTTTTCTCGGGCAGTCACGTCTTTTGTTGGCGATTTTAATACATGCATCTCTATAATCGAATTTAAAAACTCAAAGGAATACGGTACTTGGCTTCTGTTCCCACTGTGCTTAGGGACAGGCTGTTAGATTTTGTGTTATTCATGCTTTCAAGTGATATGCATGTTACTCACACATACTTTTTTACAAAGTGTTACAGTTTACTGAACATATCAGTTTGTCCTTGCCTTATCCAGGACTTCACTTGGGGCGTCTCCCTCCGGTGCTGGTCGAGTCCCTGTCTCTGAAGCTGGACCCATCGTTCCCGGGTGTAAAGAACTACAGGCAGCTGGGTCTGGAGCTGGGGGTGCCAGCGGAGGTGATGGACAGCGTCATCGGGTTTGAGCATGTGTTTAGCTACCTGTCCTCCAGCACACTGACCACAGTGCCCGACCTGGTGCACGCCTTCCATCGCCTGCAGAGGTTCGACGCCTTGTTCCTGCTCTGCGAGTACTCCACTCAGATCCAACACAATGTGTGTGCGCATTAGCCGACCAGAAAGCAAACCCAGGATGCACTTTCACTGAAGTACTGTCAAACCAAACCCTGCAATAGTTTTTTTTTTTCTTTCATTAACAAGAAATAAGCCGTTGTTTAGTGCTGGGAATCCAGATTTAAGAGAAATTATGCATTAGCATACTACTGCCAAACAAAGCACTTTGGGTCTGGTTTTGCAAGGCTAGTTTAATTTAATTATTAATTATTTATTTCTTAGCAGACGCCCTTATCCAGGGCGACTTACAATTGTTACAAGAGATCACATTATTTTTACATACAATTACCCATTATACAGTTGAGTTTTTACTGGAGCAATATAGGTAAAGTACCTTGCTCAAGGGTACAGCAGCTGTGTCCCTCACCAGGAATTGAACCCACCACCCTCCAGTCAAGAGTCCAGAGCTCTCACCACAACTCCACACTGCTGCCTCAAGGTTACTTTAGGGGTAAGACCAGTTATATCGCACTATACTTATATCAAGTATTTTATTATTTTTTTTGTTAACATTTTCATCATCTTTTGAGCTGATATTCCGTGTTCAATCTTTGCATCAGTTTTCAATCCGTAAAAATACTAAAAAGCTATGATGATGCTTCTGTTACAGATATCACTGATTCCTGCTGGCAGGCTTAGGTAATACCATAGAATCCTTGTAACTGCTTGTTGAAACAGAACTGATCCTCTCGTACATTGAGGGTTCCAGTTAGTGGACAGTCCCCAGCAGTTTCTCGTAACCGGCTTTGCAAAACCAGGCTGTGTCTTACAAGCTTCAGTTTCCTGTCCCAGTCGGATCATTGCCACCAAGAAAGGTGTTGATAGTATTGAGGTCTTCAGACCTAGCAGCTCAGGAACATTTATACTAAGAGGCGCAACATTTTGGCAAATCTCCTCCAAGTGCCACCCCCAACACAAATACCTTTAGTGTAAACTCTTAGTCCTTGCTGCTGAGTCAGCGCTACTTCTTTGCTCCCTATTCCTGTAGGGATAAACTGATGAGATAATTTGGTGTTACTGGAGGCTCACCCGGAAGCTCTCTGGTTTCTCTGAAGGGTGTTAACTGTACAGTATTTCAAGTGCTCTCCAGCTGGATCAGTCCTCAACGCCGCAGGCAGCTCTCTCTGCTGCTGGCTCACACTTCGCATCACACTTCATCACGACCTGTAAAAGGCCAGGGAGGTTTGTCCATTTAAGTATAATGGCCTGTCAATGTCTTGCCTGTCCTTGTATACGCGTGCTGCTTTTGAAACTGCATTAAATACTCACAGGACAGTTTGACTGATGTAAATGTTGAATCATTAGAATAGGGGGTGTTTAGATAAGGGAATAAGCAGACCTCTTGTAAATGACATCTTTTTTTAAAATAGAATTAGAATGAATTGTGTATTTAATGGAAGTTATGTTTATTTTGTGTCATTTGACCTTCAATTTTCAAAGTTTAATTGAAGGGATTTACAGCCTCACTTAGTGTAAAGCTACTGTCAAGTTCCAGCACAGAACTGACTCCATTTCAAGCAGTTTGAGGTGAATTAGTTGCAGGGTACAGCTAAGACTTGACAGAAGAACCTCAAAAGGATGCAGATCACTTCACAGAACTTGAATTTCATCCCGACTACTTTGTGGTGAATTTAAAACATTTGCATTTAATACGATGAATTTTGTATGAGCCAAAAAACCCTAAATCCAAAAGCAGACATGCAATTCAACCAGGGTATTGGTTTAGTTGAGGTCAATCAGTATGTACAGCTGCCTGGTAAGTAAAGGGGACAGTATTAGACTGATCAATTAGCCCTTTTATTTAGTATTAAGGGACGCTGAGAGCTTTCTTTTCATCAGGTGTACATGGTGTACATTTCAATTTCTTTTGCTAAAAAATCTAATTGTTATTTTGCTTGGCAAAGCAAACCATACAGAATAATTTCTCTGCTGTTACATTGTATGGCCCTCAATTGGATTCATCAATAAGTAACTGATAAAAAGTGTATTTCTTGTGCCAAGTCTTTAATGAATGGTATGTAAAGGATTTTTGCTATACTTTTTTGTACCATTTTTTTTACACTACTACTGAATACTTATTTTTAGACAGTTGCAGCTGCAAAAAAGGGTAAGATTATTGCTATTGTCTTTAAAGTTTTCTTTAGATTTACATTAAAGGTTTTTCTCTTTTTTTTGGTATGTTTGTTTGTATGGGATTTTACATGTGAAACAGCTGTAGTTTTCTTTTCAGTCATTACTGTGTAATATTGACTTTTTGTATTTTTATAAATGTGTTGCTGCATTGTAATGCTCTTGTAAAGCATGTTAAAATGCTGGATGATTGTGTATGTTTTAATAAATAAAAGTCCAGTGCTGTGTTTCTGGGTCTACACTCACACAGCATGTGGCTTTACAAAGAACAAAAATAAACCAGGCCTGGTCACGGAACTGTTTAAACAGGAATCTCCACTAGATGGCGCTGTAGCAAGCAAAAAATATCAGGCAAAGCAAAAATAAGAGGCTATTAAAAGAGCAAGGTAAACAACAGTTCACCCAAACAGATGCTTCTCTCCAATAAGTACAGTGTATTTATTCCTGCTAGTGTATGAAAGACTCAAGTTGTCCATTCATGTTGGTTGACAGTTTAAAGGTATGGTGTGCTATTAAAATCTTACAAAAGTGTACCGCAGTAGAGAACGGTAAAATCCTTGTGAAATGTTGTCAAGCCTATAGTTACAGCATGGTTAAGCACCTGAGCGATCAGACTCATGTTTTTCACTCAACACATTCAAACAGAATCTTGCAGGATATCTACATGTAGCTTTGATCTGAAAATAAATCATTTTAAATGGTCAGTTTAAAAGAAGGATATTTGTTTCTTCCTTCTAAAAGAAACCAATTCTTTGCTTGTGAAATAAGATGCATTGCTGTGCAGTATCTACAGAACAATGATGTCTGTGCATACTAAAAGGTTCAGACTCAGATTTAGGTTGCTGAAAGACTCAGGAGGCTCTGTCCTGGTGGGAATGACTTTGTCTTTTCAGTCTTTTACATTCAGTACCATTCAATTCCATTTCCTCCCTGACAGCAATTCACACAACACTGTACTCTCGTACGCTTGTGGGCCAGTTTTGAGTATGCTTCCACAAGTGTGAAAACCAAATTACACTTTGATTTGATACAAAATAAAATAAATAAAACACAGCTGGTTTTGATCAAATACTGTCAGATGATAAGAAAAAGAACTATAATCTGACAGATTATTAACAGGCAATACTGTAGATTCTCACTTTTCGAAAGTATGTGTTATGTTGTAAATGACCTCAATTTGGGATCCTGTTTTTAGATCAATCGGCTGGAACCCTTTCCAAATCACAGAACATTGAAAAAAAAGGGTGAGGATAAGTATTAAACAGATTACACAACCTAATAACTTTAACTCACCAGTAACCCTTCTTTGAGACTCAAGCTTTGTGCAGTAAATCAATACTAAACAAATGTGTTTATAGAGATAAAAGACTCTTGATTGTTATTTTTGACAGAGTAGGCAGAAACTGTGTATGCTCATTACACACCCTTTCTACAGTACTGTCACAGTAGTTGCTGTCAACCTGATGCCAAAGAGCTGTTTAAATTGCAATGTGAACCTCTTTTTCAGCTTGGTTTTCCACCTCCGTGAACAATGAATTGCTCTACCCATCAAACTCATCAGCTCACACAGTGGAAAGCACACCTGTTGAATATGTTATGACATTAGACACTTCGCTATTCATGATTAACATGTAAATCAACCTGATAGATGATAGAATTGCACTGAATGAATTGTAACCTGCTGTGAAAAAGAGTCAGGACCCAGGACATACCCACCATACAGCAACGTAAAATATGTGCTTTGTGATAAATGCGTTTTTCTAGCAATTACCTTGTAGAGACCTAGTAAAGTCTACAGCTGTGGCCAAACGTTTTGTATTACCTAGAATTTTAGGATTGGGACATCATAAAAAAAAAGAAAAGAAAACAGAATCATTGACAGGATGTTTTAATTTTATTTCAGGTGTATGAACTTCAGGATGCAAGATACATTTAATCAAAAACAGAATGGTAATCAAGAACAACCCACAGCTGATTCGAGCTTCGGGGTCATTATATGAAATTCGAGCACAATTAAAATTGACCTATAATAAGACGTGGCTGTTGTAATCATTGTGCAGGGCCGTGAGTGTGTCGCTGGGCAGAGCTTCTTCAGCATGCGATACCCACGCCATGCCCGTGACTCATACCCAGTGCACATTTGTAGGGAAATCAGGATACAATGCAATCTTATAAAAAGAAAAGGGAACTAAAGTCAATAAAGTAAATAATGATTTAGACTTCTTCAGCCCCGAAGTTAATCATTAAAACCATTGCCAATGCCAGAGAAACCAACAACAGGGATAGTTTCATAAATATCAAACTTCATTTGTCAAAACAGACTTCAGATAACACCTGAGGTAATGGTTTGTGAATGGGTCCCACTGCTTCCGGGTAGTTTTCGATGAAGGAGCAGTCTTCTCTGTCTAATGAATATGCATTTTAGGTGACTTTTTATCACAGTCTATGGTCATATCTTTTCACTGCCATGACTCAGACACCTCCATAGCAACTAGACTGCTGCAGTTCTTAAGGACATCAAATTCGGTGTCAGATTAGCTGCTTACAAGAAATAAATGTGTGCTATGTTAGATTTAATGTATATTCAAATGCAATCCTGTTAGTGTGCAAATCTTTCCCAGCGCTGACCGAATCTCATTGGGATGCAACAGGCGGTGTTAAAAAATCTGTAAAAAGCACCAACCGAAGTTTTGTTGTTTTTGTTTTTCAGTAAATTGTCAGTATCCTCTACTTTTTTATTGTTTTTTAACAGATACATTAATAAGCAAGCTCTGAAATATATTTTGATCATTTTGGGAATCATGTAAACAGATGCAAGAACATTTGTGTACTTGTTTAAACCCACATTTGATCAGAGGGAGGAAACTGACAATTTGGATGACCAGATCCAACATGCCAGCGAATCTGAAACCCTGTTTGGTGCACCTCATTGCAAAAATAGTGAGCCAATTAAGAGAAAAACTACCCTTCACACTGGCACATATATGCACCTAAATCTAGTTTTCATTCAAGTTCCACCTTGTATTCTGTGCTCCCCGCATTCAGTTGTTTACTTTAAACACTATATTTTGTGTCTGTGTGTGACTGGTTAAGAATCATGTTTTACTCCGCTGAGAATGTTTACAACAAATGTACTAAACATCTAAATTTAAATCACCTGCATCACAATTAAACCAAACAGCCTCGATAAATTGCATACAAATGTCCTTTAAATACCTACAGTGTCCTTTTGTTTTGCACTCACTCCATGCAGGATAGTATTAATTGAACACCCCTAAGCCTTGCTCAGCAGAGGTGCAAGCTAATCCCCTGCTCCCAAAGGAAAGTCGGGCACATCCTTGGTACCACAGCACCAGTTATACAATCATCTCCTTGCGGGAGAGTGACTCGTGTGTGCTTTTCTCAGGTATTGGTCACCTTCAGGATTTCAGAAGCAGCTTCAATAATGCAGAGATGCTTTTTTCATCAGTGAAGACAATTAGGAGAGATCAGTCGGTAAATTGCAGTTCGTGTCTTTTCATAAATCCCCGAAGGAATCAGAGAGGACCAAGGTGTATTGCAATATTTTTTTTAGTGCTTTTGTAGGTTGAAAGATTCTTGAATTGTCTACAGCCATTGAATTGTAATTTTGAACTAATTTGTTTGTTATTTGTACAGAAAACATGGCTAATATTGGATTTTTCCTAAAATCAGAGATCAAAGTAGATTGAAGGGGGTTGCTCAGCCCCTTGCATCAAAGTCACAGGATAATGCATTGTTTTGTGTTGGAAACCATCGATACAGGCTTTCCAGTCATACTCTGCTTATTTAGCCAGTCCTCCCCTACACGGAGAACACAGAAGGTGATGAGATTTCTTTCAGAGTACATGCCAGGCTGTGAATTGACTTGGCAATGTGATGAAGTTCTTTCAGAGTACATGCCAGGCTGTGAATTGATGTGATGAAGTTCTTTCAGAGTACATGCCAGGTTGTGAATTGACTTGGCAATGTGATGAAGTTCTTTCAGAGTATATGCCAAGCTGTGAATTGACTTGGCATTGCTATCAGTATTGGTGCAGGTGTGAATAATAAATGAGTATAAAGGGTACATAAATTACCATAAACACCTGTGTCAGCAGCTTTTTACAGCTAGATATGGTAAATAAGGCTCTCTGTAACAACGAGCTGTAACCAGCTGATCACAGAAAGGCATTTTGACTCCTCAACGTGCCTTTTAATTCCTGCGTTCTTCTAATTAACAGGCAAGCTTTCTGAAGTCGTGCACCACAATTCTGTGTCTTGTAAATTGTTTTCAACTTGCTCCAAATGAGCAGCAGGTATATAGGTATTACAGACAGATACTTCTTAATGTTGTGTGTCATAAATGATGGGATTGTGTAGACACGATTGATTCCCTGCATTACATTACACAGTACTTCAATTTGCACATGTTAACCATTTACAGGTGACAAAGGGCTGGAAAGTCTGTTAGGAATTGAGAATTGCAATGCACCTGGTGTGTGTGTGTGTGTGTGTGTGTGTGTGTGTGTGTGTGTGTGTGTGTGTGTGTGTGTGTGTGTGTGTGTGTGTGTGTGTGTGTGTGAAGGTGTTCATTTGCAGGGGTTTATTAGGCTCAGAAATGAGGGTTCTGTTCAGTTGTCTACAGCTAGCAGAGCACCCTCAGGTCTATTTTAAAATTGCAGCTTTTGGACAAAATCCCTGTACAGGTTCCAATCCTACATTGGACAGGTGCACCTCACTTCACCTTCTCTAAGGTTTTATGTTTTCAAAAAATAAATAAATACATGATATTACAAACAAAAACTGTTCATAATTACATCACTATGTGTTCACAGTGTATAATAAACTTGTCCAAATTGGGTGCTCCAGCTGGTGAACTTAGGCGGACATTAAAAACTATTTTTTGTGTCTGTGTGTGATTGGTTAAGAATCATGTTTTACTCCCCTGAGAATGTTTGCAATAAATATACTAAACATCTCAATTTAAATCACATGCATCACAATTAAAGCAAACAGCCTTGATGATAAATAACATAAAGATGCTCTTTTTCCCGTTTTAACTTGCTGCAGCGGTTGATTCATGACACAGGGTTCCCTTATCAAGGGCAGTGATGAAACTTGGAGACCGAACAGAACACAGATGAGAAATGAATTACTGTATGGAGTGCATGTTAATTCCGTAGGGAAACTACACTTGCATACACCAACCATCCCATTAGAGTACTTTAGGATGAACCAGTATAATCACTGCAATGTCTCTGGGATCTCATTGAGAACAGTTACAGCTAATAAAGTGGTTAATGAACTAAACGGTGCAAGTGGAGCAGCCTGTGTAAATGAAGGTCATGCAGAGTGTTATTGCTCCCAGTAAAATTTTATGAGAGGGAGTCACTTCCTTGCCAAGCAAGCAAAATCAAAGTTCTCTACTTTCAGAAGGACTTACCTTTATTTCAGTGAGTGCACCGCTCATGAACTCAGGTTTTCTGACAAGAGCTGAAAACAAGTAAATTAGAGGCAGCAGATGTACACCCCAGTGCAGCCCAGAACACCTAAACTCTGGGCACTTTTATTAAGGCAAGCTGGAAACACAACAGAGAGAGGAGCTTGGGACAAGAAGCCTGGTTCTCTACAGTTTATCTGCAGAGTGCATGGAGCTGCAGAGCAGTCCAGTGTTACACTGTGCATTTTCTGTAAACCCTCCATCCAGCAATCTCAAAGTGCTTCCATCTCTGTCTGGTACCAGCCTGAACTCCTGTCTTCTTTATCAGCATCCCTCCACCAAACAACCAGTCCTAATGCAAACTCCTGGTATATGCTAACAAGTGACCTAAAATAGTAAAAAGATTAAATACTACAACAAAACGCCATCTGTTTACATATATTTTTTATTTAATAATGAAACCATACAGAGATGATTTGTGTTCATACATTAATGTCGAATTTCACAGAATCTGAGACACAACATTCCCACGATCAACAGGTTCACAGAACTTATAGCTAACTTGAAATCTGCAACTGTTTAAGAGCTGAAAACAATTTAAAGGGTCTAATTAAGCAAAGTATAATTTCAATTAATGGTCTAGTTCAGTAATTGAGAGCTCAGTTGGAATGAAAAGCAGCAGACACGGGGTGACCAAGTTTATCTCAGTGGTTGATAACCACTGAGATAAACCACCTAACAGAACACACTGCTGTTCATGCACACAGTACAGTACCCGGCTACAGATCCGTGTTGAGAGTCTGCACATTTGTGGTGGACCTGACGCTCTGGGTGGAAGGACCCTGCTTGAAGCTCATTTGCTCAAGCCAGGCCTCGCGATAGGGAGCCACGGCAGCTGGGAGGAGCTTATCTGGTGGCTTCTGGGCTCGCCTGCACATGCTCAGCAGGGACTTGAGCTCCGAGCGGAAGCTCTCGTTGAGCCAGCAGTAGATGAAGGGGTTGTAACAGGTGCTGCTCATGGCGAACCAGTGCAAGGCGAAGTAGAGGGTGTTCCTGGAGTGGATGGCCAGGCTGGAGATGAGCACCACGTAGCAGTTGAGGGGGAACCAGCAGACTGCGAAGACCACCACCACCAGCACCAGCATCTTGATGCTCTTCTTCTTGTTCCTGTGGTGGGCGATGCACTGCTCCATGGTGACGTCCCCGATGGCGTTGCGCAGCCACAGCTTCTTGGCCAGCCGGGAGTAAGCCAGGGAGATGATGAGCAGCGGGAGCAGGTAGAGCAGCAGGAAGGTGGACAGGTCCAGGTATTTCCAGTAGAGATCCGAGGGGTTCGGGAAATCAGGAACGCAGAAGCTGCGGACTGTGGATGCGCTATTGGACCACCGACCAAGACAAGAGGGACCGTTTTAATTATGGAAAATGATCATCAATAAAATTGTGTGGTTTAGCTAAGTTAACAGGCATAATATATTAACACAGCACTCTAATATAGGAAGCAATACTTGTAGGAGGATAGCGGATGAAGAACTATATTTGAATTTCATAATAATGCATGATGAAAGCATTAAAAAAAACAAAAGGATTATAAATTGATATTACTCTAGCGAGAACTCATGCAGCAGGCATTTCTTTGAAAAGCCCATTTATTTGGCAGGACTAAAAAAAGTCTCCCTCGGCTCTATGTCCTTTGATAGTTCCAGGAATTGATGTCAATATTACTTAATGAAGCCAAAAGCTATCTCTTTCTCTAATAACTTAAAAAAGGGAGCTGAATTGAAGGTGCACTTAATGAAGCATCTTCTGTGCTGTAGCTTCCGAACTTCGGTTGCCAAGTATCTGTGGCAATTATCTTGATGTCAAGTCTCTTAACATTTAGGGTTAACGCTGAATACACCTACAGACTAACAGCAGCCCCAGATTCTGCAGTAGGGTTTGTGAATATGCACACAATGACTTATGTGCAGCCAACAGTGGTGCATCTAAACAGCACTGTCCTAAACTCTAAACCCTTTCAAGCATGTTGTAATTTGATGGTAAGTAATTTTTAGTAATGTTTGGTCATTTATTTACAAGATTTTAGTAAAAACAGCACAAATAGCAATTTCAAGAAACTGACAAGCAATTCCATGTAATTGCATGCAATTTAAGTAATCAACAGTAATGCTCAAGTATTTCTGGTTCTGAGCTTTGCAGTGGCAGCAGCAGGTGTTTTGAAAGATGTTGATGCTTCCAGCTAGATGGTCCATTAAAAATAACCACCTTGCAATACCAATCTCGTACTGTATGTGACCTTTTTGATGATCTGTATCTTTTTAAAGGGGTTTAAATCAGAGCTGAATGTGGGCATATAATACATGCTCCATTGCACTGGTCTGCTCCCATATGACAGCTTTGATATGAATCATTCCATTCTTGCTCTCAGCTTATCAAGTCAGAAATAGAAGCAGCAGACGGAATGTGGTTACCGTGTCTGTCAGAGAGAAGTTTAAGTTTAAGAAATACATAAATACAAAAATAAAAATGAACTGCTCTGTCCTTCTCTGTAAAATAACAGCCCCTGATTCAACGTACAATCATAATCATAAAACTTAATCATAGCACAAGATGCTAATTGTGAGCAGCTGTGTGTTTAAGAGGAGTCCCTGCTGGGCATGTGATCCTTTGCATACATACAATAGAGCTGTGATCGGGACCATCTTTGAGTAATAAGAAAAAATACACAAATAATGAATGGGAACATTTACTCTTTAAAAGCTATGAGAAAATAAAATGTCAATGTAGAGATGAGTGGAACACATGTGTTCAGTTGTGCCCTCAAGGAGGGCTTGTAGCGTTTACGAGTTTTATGAGGAGCGTCCGATCCCTTAAGTCTTAAAGCGTATTTGTTTTTTTTTATCTTTCAAGCTGAATTGTTCATATTTAAGTGGCAGGATTATGTGTGATGCCCGTGTGTTGAGAAGGCTGTCATGTTGTTGTAGGTTTCTAGGGTGGCTTGCTGAGGCCACCTTACTTTATTACTTTAGTTTAGCAGTGCAGCTGAGGCTGCAGCAGCAGCAGCTTGGATCATAACATGTATTGTAATAAGACAAAACCTAAGTCATACATTTAGACATCAATCTTTAGAATATGTGTAATAAGGCATGAGAAGGCATAGATACGCACTGTGAAGCCCAGAGAGATATGGTAAAACATATTAAACATGACACGATGGAAAACTACCATGCAATGTTTTTAAAGATACCAATCAAAAACAAATGCACACAAACACTGAATGATACATACTGTAGCAAAAGCAAACCAGACACCACCCTCTCCAGGGATACAATGTGTGTATTTGCTTTAACTACAGTGTTCGTGCAATGTTTCTTTAAACCTGACAGGATTTTAAACATATTCATACACTTAAACAGCTATTGGAAAGGCAGTAAATTACAGTGTGGCTCTGAAATGGAAGCTTGACAGAATGCTGGCATCGACACAGAAGAAGGAAACTCATACAGTAGCAAACAAGACAACCCAATTGGACAGTAATTGTGTTCTCTGTTGATCATAGGCATAGCTACAGCTCATCCTTCATATATTTTAAAGTAGCAATATATATACAGTAGAACCACCACCCCCCCACCCCAAATAAAAAATAAAAAAAACAACAAGAAGCAGTCTTGAAAAAATAAAGTGTGCTGTAGTTTTGTAATCCTGTTTTTTCTCATCGAAGCCCTCCACACACAACCCTTCAACATAATATTTCAATCAGCCAGCCAGTGCTTGGGTGGTTTTAGTGGTCCTGAAAGCCAGTAAGGTTTAAACCCCATTAGCTGCCAGTAGTGAATGAGGGTATAATTACACTCCCTGACAGATTTAAGCCAACTCTGTTAAAAGCAAATCTGTTCCACTTGAAGGAGATTTTGAGGGGAGCTGGATGTGTGATGTCCTCCTGACTTGATGCATGATCGATCGAAACAAGTTAGTGGGGCCCAAAAGTATCGACACCCTCCTTTCCATACAGAATTATCCAACCCACATTGATATTTTAACCACTTAGCAAAAAGAAAGCACCACATGTGCAGATTCCTCCCAGTTACACTAAGGACCGTGTAAATCTGAAATTCCGAAGAACAAGATCAAATGTCAAAATATTATTTTCCATTTATTAAGGTTTTATAATTCTAAGCAATAACGTTTTAAAGCAAGCTATCAAAATGTCTTTTTTTTCAAATGTATTCTATCATATTCAGATTTTTTTTTTTCACAACAGAACACAATCCATGACTTGCAAACAATGTTCATATATTGTACCCAGATATCCACGAGTGCTGTAACATCAAGGTGAATCTGAAAGCCTTACATTGACAAGACAGGAGGATGTCGACACTTTGTGATTAACGATGAAATGATTGACGCCTCCCTACCTGTAGTTGTACTGAAAAAGTTTCTGGTAGATGGCGTGCGGGAGGGAGAAGCATGTAGCCATCACCCAGATCACTGCAATGCAGAGAACTCCTCTATACACTGACATCCGGGGTTTCAGTGGATTCAGGATAACCTGGAAGGACCAGTAAAGTGCAGGACAAACATTATCCATGGGGGACTTTTATATGGGAACCTCAAGGTATACATATTCGTCACAGCACAGAGGAAAAGAGGCAGTTCAACTTTAATTTTATGATTTATTTATTTGGGCAGACCCCGTTATCCATTTGTCGTGACCCCACCGACCCCAAAGAACTGATTAATGCACCTGAAAATATATTGCAATTTATGAATTCACAGTACAATACATTGCTTGCCGTAAGTGTTAGTGGTGAGGTGTATATTAAAGTCAGTGTGCTTCCAGCTTCCAGATTATCAACGGGAATCTCAAGATGTAATGCTCATACAATTGTACCTGGTGTCTGTCCAGAGCTATAGCTGTGAGGGTCAGGGTGGAGACGTGAAGAGAGCAGTACTGCACAAACCGGCTAATGTGACACATAGCCTTCCCAAACACCCAGGTGCTGTGCACATAGCGAACCTGAAGCATGCAAAAAAAAAAAAAACACAGCGTGTGAAGCAGCATTACAGGTGCAATACCCAAGGCTTTTCATACCGTTTTAAAATAGTGTGTTACACATGATGGACAAAGGAAACTCAAGAGAACGTGCAATTTTGAAACCCATAATGATTTACAATTGAGGGGCTCTACTCAATCAACTGTCCTCCAACACAAGCTTGACACATTAATTGAATACATGCTGCACCATCCCATAGCTTTGTTGTGAACGTCAGCCCAGAGAAATGATGCAGGTCATAAATCTGCTCTGTGCTTTCTGTACCTCTCTAAAAGTCTGATCACACAATAGCTTCTTGAATTATCCCCTAAGGCATGTATAGAGAGCTGATCGGTAGCACCTATTAACCGAGCACCAGCTTTCAGTCTCCTGTCTTGCCTATTGTGACTGAAACAGACTTGCAACAGGGAGGGGTTGTTTTTATGTCTATGTGTCAGGTATGCAACTTGCATAGCAAATGCATCCAGTATTTCTGGGGTCCCTTACCAGTGTGAAGGAGGTGTTGAGCAGTGTGATCATGATATCGGACACGGCCAGGTTAGTTATGAAGAGACTGGTTGCCGAGTGCATCCTCTTGTTCTTGATCACCACCTGGCACACCAGGACGTTGCCGAACAGAGAGATGAAAATGATGACAGAGTACGCCACGACCAGCAGAGCCTTCACTGTGGGGTTCTGGGACTCAGACTCGTATTTAGCCAGTTCTACAAACTTCTCCCATTCTGCAATCTGGAAGACTGACCAGTTGAACGCACTCCTGTTTGTGGAATGGAACTTGTTCATCAGCAAAGCCAGCGTTGAGTTCAGGTCTGGAGTTCTTGGAATGTCTCCAGAGCCTTCGGAAAACTTGGAATGATAGGGAAGGGACTGCAGAGGTGAATAGGCCTTGGTAGGATCTGTGAAAGAATGGGTTATTAATGCATGGGCATGTCTTGTATTTAAATACTCTCCATGGAAAGCTGTATCCTGTAAATGAACTACATCCCAGAATTCCAATATTATCTGTATACTGTACATGTAAAAGCTTTAAAAATGTTTCATTGCCCTATGCATATATAGAACATAACCAGCATTCTAGTAAGTTATAAACTGTAAAATGACCTACTCTTTCTATGTTTCTAGCATGAACCAGAACATATTCGTATACATATTCTATATGATGTTACTCAAAAGGACATTGCAATATAAAGTTTAATCCCTTAAAACAAACAAACACAATAAATAAACGAACAGATCCTTACCCATTCTGATAGAATACAAAGTCGACCAGAAGATCGTTTTCTGAAATGTTGTAAAATGTCCACGTTTATCACATTGGCTGGTTACATCGTATCACAATCCTTAGTAACTTTTTAACAATGTCAAAGAGCAAAAGGATACCATGCATGTGCTGAAGGTTCCACACAGAGAGCGCTGCTTGATCAGAAACGTGCGATATGCAGTAAACCCGCCGGCGCAAACTGAAACTTGTCAGGTCCAGGTAGCGGCCACCTTTGAAGACAGCTCACTCTTCAGCATTCTGCGTACTTACTTTCCGAGCTCGGCAGAGTATGGTGGTGGAACTCTGGCTCATCCAATCACTTCTCTCCGTTTGCAACAAGACTCTCCTTATTTACATAGGCTCATAACCCACGTTTATTTTTTTGAAAAACAGCTTAGCTGATACTGGCTTAAAAGGAAGTCGGGGTCAGAGAAGCTATATTGATCTGCATTTGGAAAATCATTTTAGAATTTGCAATCAACTGCTATACTGCAAATTGTCAAATAAATATTTTCCTGGATTGAAACACACTGATTACTATTAAACAAGAAAGAAGGAACGAAATAATGATTCATTTCTGATTTAGTAACTTTATTGGGTTAAAATAATAATAATAATAATAATAATAATAATAATAATAATAATAATAATAATAATAATAATAATGACTCATACAGGGTACTTGCCAAACATAGCAAAATAACACCAATGGTCATTCTCGTGTATCGTATAAATATGCTCGGTCGGTAGGTGTTTAGAGTCTAAATGAAAACGGTTTGGGTACCCTATACAAATCTTTAATTTTGTATGTTTCAATCTCTACTGCTAAAACTAGTTATCGGTTAACTTGGACAAACTGGACTGACAGCAATGCTAACGCACTGTAGTCGAGTTTACTATGAAAGAACGCAGTAAAGACCAAGGAAGTAATTAACAGGACAGTCAGGCACTGCAACTCCAATGACTTGTATGTATATAAATGTACATGCCAGTATTGACTGGATAGAGATAATACCATTGCTAATGAAGAAAGCTAGAACTGCAATGCAATCAGCATTATAATCATCACCTCAGAAGATTTATAGTAAAACAAAATCAATATTAATTTCCTTTTATGACTCCCCGTTGTCATTGTATTATCTCTTAAATAATAATAATAAAAGACACAATCTTTAAGTATGCTATTAAAAGAACAGCTGTTGCTGGCTGATGAGTAAATGAAATGTCCATTCAGATTGCTATCCAATCTCATGTTGCTGTCTGTCTCCATGACTCGGAGATCTCTAGAGGTATATATAAAACGATAGCGCCCTCCCTGGAATAGAAACTCCTTTCACGACCCCATGCTTTATACCAGGCAGGAATACATTCTAAATGACATCTTATCAAGCACACCTGCTTACAGCGTTTTACAGCCTGCTTGAAGCCTTTACCTTCATTAAAACATGTTTTTCTGCATTGCAAAGTGAGCATGTTAATGTATTGTAAATGAGTTTCACAGTGACACAATCCAGCATGGTTGCATGGTTTGTCAACCCTAATTTGCTGAACAGATTTCCTAAGGTTAAATCTTCATTGCATGCGTTTACTCTGCGGGGGGGTTATCAGCATGCAACAAAGAACATTCCATGTCATTCCTTATAGGATCCGCGTACATGTCCTTACCAGCTTCATCTGGTTTGCACGGATGCTGCTTATTCTATTTTTATTTGCTATTGCAGCAGTATCTTAGGCTCAGTGGTTTGGTGTGTTTGTGTTGCTTTGAATTCTGCCAGACTTGTGAACATACCAACTCACTGGGAGTCTGTGCGTCGGAGATGTCTTTTGTAATTCTGGAGTAGTGCTCTCGTGCCCCTCGAGTTTCTTAATGCACAGGAGTAAATGAAGTTCATTGGAGAGGAAGAGATCCACAATGGTCTTATGGACACAGGTCAAGTTGCAAACAATTTGTCTTGGTTGGTTTAATTGCTATTATGCAACACCAAATGTGAGTCTTAATCGGATACTTTCGGATTCTCAATTATATTCCTAGCTGTTAATTAAATACCTTGAACTATGAAAAGGATTTTGTCGTACTATGAAGAGACCTTGCGTGTTTTTGCAATTGGTTTTGCTGAGCCGTGCAGTTTGTGTGCAACGCACAATAAAAACCTGCCACGGTGAGCTCAGCACTAATCCTAATTAGTTGATTAAATTAGAATACATTTAATTACAAAATCTGTTCCTTTTCTAATTTTAATAATCAGCTCATACTAAGCTACAGTCAAAACTTGGCACTTGCTATGCATGCATCGTTACATTAATTGTGATCTAAATGCAGGATTAATCGGTACAGGACACTGCACAGTTCTGTTATGTCACAGGAGACTGCAATGGGGGGTTAGTGGGTTTGGGTGAGTAATTAGAATCTATGAACCTGAGTGTGTCCCAGAAGTGTTAAACTTACTAGGATGACTCATTTATTGTCACATGTAAATCACATTCAATGTAAACATATATAGGCAGACATTTAAAACACACACCTGTGTCACTTTATGCAATGATATAGCAACATGCATATTTAAGTACAGTATATGCTTTAAATAGCAGTCCTCTTACACCCCATGGTCCAGACTGCCACATTCAAATATGCACTAGGGGAGTTTTAATTTCTACAGACAGGAGGGCACAGTGCTGCTCTGTAAATCTACAGTGGCTGGTTTAAAAGTGTCCCTCTCTGCTGCACAGACTAATCACAAACTGCTTGAGAGAAAATTAAGCAGACATGCAGCCTGTTTAGCAATGCACAATCAGCTATTTAGTATGTTGAAAAAACAAGCAATGAATTGCTTTAGTTTATACAGAGAATGGGATCTGCTGTACTGGTGTGGCGTTAAAATAAAACTGTGTGAAGCTTACTCATGGAAATTTACAAAGTTATCCCTGCATTGCACACAAGGGGGCAGCAAAGTACAGTACACGATCAGCCGAAGGAAGACCAGAGAGGATCGGCATTCAGAAGAAAGAGCACCGTGCCCGAGCAGAAGAGGCTCTCCAGTGATGATCTGAGAAATAACCTCAGATAAATCAGCCACTACATTTATCCAGTGAAGCATTCATGTGTTTTGTTATTGTAGTACATTGTTGTTTGCAGGGAAGGAGTGGTGCATATATTTTAATGTGAAGAGAAAGGATTAACCCTGGGACACGTTTATTCCAGACCCTTTTATGGGATGAAACAAAAAAACAAAACAATGAGAAGCAAATTATGGAAAGTGTCTGTGAAAGCCATTTCTGTTCCAGCTGAGCGCATGGGGCTCTTAAAGTTTTGGATGATGCTTGAGTTTCAATTACTCATAGCTTTCTCATATTTGGAACACTGCTGTCAAAACGACAACAGTTTGGCCTTTGACTACAACAAGTTGTAGGGGCTGTAGATTAGGAAGACTGGACAATTCTGGTTAAATGAATGGAAACTACAATAAGGTGACTGTGACAGTGCCCCGAGATGTTACCAGCAGGAATTAGAGACAGAAGCTGCAGTGAAGCGCTACTGCGCAAAGGTTATTAACAAAACAAAAATAAACGACACAGCAACAAACAAACGGGGCACAAGGGCCAAAATAAAAGGTTTACACAAAGCAAGAAAGCACCCATCAACACCCATCAACACCCATCAACACTGCCCATAATGTAAAATAATAATCGAATTGTAACCTAAAAGTACAAGAAGCCAAGTCAAGTAGACACATGATTTGCCCTTCTCCAGTGCACTAAAATTAATTTTCCTACTCCCATATCTGAAAAAAAACACTTGTTAAAAATCAGTAAACAGAAAGATACACATACACAGAGATTTATATAAGACTTCTAATGTTGCTGAAATGCTCAGTTTCCCTTCGAGATTTACAAACATATTTCCTGAGAGATGAAACCATGCAGAGATCCAAAGGAGGTTTCAAGGCTCCAGTTATGTAAGTGCTAGCTGTAACTTTGCATTCTGGGTCGTCGTCTTGGCTGGATTCCTCCAGTGTTCTTATCTCTCTATTCTAACACTGAGTATCTCTCTGAAGTGTCTTTAAAAAATGTAATTTAAAAAAGTTTCCATTCATGCTCCCGCAGGATCAAAGTTGCCAGAAATCGGAAGACATCTGAAAATGAATGGGAAGGGATTGTGTGGAAATCGTCCATGAAGACAGGGCAGATTTAGATAAAGTCCACAGGAGAGCCACACCAGTGGCTGTGACTATAATTTCAGCTGACAAGCTTATTCCCACACAGTTCTGACCTATTCTAATCAGCGTAACTTTAAACCACCACCAGGTTCTGATGTATTAGTTTGGTTACTCATGGAAATACATCATTGACATGATGATTCAGCCACTCGAAAGCCATATTGAATATTTTTTTATTTAAGTTTGCTATGAATTTTCATAAGCACATGCATATTTTAAACATGGGGTTCCCATGATGGTAGTTTTGATCAAGCTATACCCCGGCCGAGATATGCGTTTTACAGCACTGGGGGGATTCACCTTGGATTTCATTAACCACCTGTCTGTGGCTGTCCAGGGTAGGTGCAATCCAGTGACATTCCCTGGTGTGGTGACATGCTCTAAAAAATGCCCAATGTTGTACAGGTTGATCAAATCAACCCCATTAGAAAAGTCAGTCTGGCTCAGCCTAGGGAAATACAGTATTTGGCAAAGTACCATGCAGATATAAAATAGTAAACCTTGATGGGAAGGGACAACAAATGTGGTCATGCCACTCAGGGTTACTTCTGCATATGGCCGTATACTGAGGACTGAAGTGTGTGTGTCACCAGTGTGACGAATCACGGGTGGGTTTTTTTTTTTTTTTTTTTTTTTTTTTATTAAATTATTATTACTATGTTGTTGTTTTAAATGATTTTATGATTGTGTGTATTTTGATTTGGCGTGGGGATTTGTTTGAACACAAATATATGTAACGGTTTATGTTTTGTTCTTTCTATTTTAATGATTTGTTACGATTTTGATTTAAGCACATGTTGTTTGTTAATTAGTTAGATTTAGTGAATTCTGTGCTCCATTGAGAACACCTGACTGCCATTCGCTTCTCTGTGTTGTGCACCTGACGAGACGAGAACTATAGGAGCTAGACGATTAAAAAGAAAATATGGAAACGAAGCAGTTTTTGGAAAACTATCTAAACTGGACAGTAGTGCGAGATTAAAACAGAATAGCTAGAGAATAAGCGAAATCGGGCGTGCAGCTTGCAGGGAACAGTGACTTGTTATTGGACTGTTTTGGCTTCTCTTTTGCTGTTTTTATCGTTGCCCTGGATTTGGCGAAACAGAGCGATTCGGCAGCAGTAAAGTCGGATCGAGACGCACAACCAGCCCTGAGGGGGGACAGGAGGGATTTAGAAGCTGAGCGGAGACGAGAGATCTATCGCGGGGCGCACCCAGTCTCCTTACAGCTAAGTGTTTCACTTCTATTGGTGGATTCTATTTTGTGACATGGGCAGTGTTATGATAACAGATCCTGAAGACGGACAGCCTCTTGGTTGGTTCAGGGATTTGGGGAAGGGAAGGCATCCTGCTCCTGTTTATATACTGTGGTTTACAAATTGTTGTGTATAACTTGTTTACAAACTGTGGCTTGCCTGCTAAATCTGTTGCTTAAACCTGCTATGCTGCTAATTTAATTTTGTTGCCAATGGGATGTTTTGCTGCTTCTCCATTTAACTTGTTATAAAACTTGCAACTCGTTAAATGAGCCGGTAACCTGTTGCCAAATTGCTGTTTTCTGGACGGAGGTGTGCCGTTCACTTACAGGGTTAGCTTCCAGTTGCTGTGCTGTATTACGGGGGAGCGATTGGAGTGGACATTGACTGAACGGTGGAGGCAAAGTCTCATGCTGGCAAGGATGCAGCGACGGCGCCCTCTTCTGGAGGATTTTTTTTTTTTTTTTTTTTTAATTTTGACGTGCACCTTTTCATTACTTTGTGGAGTCATGGAATTGATTGTGTTTGTATAAACACAAAATTAAGGCAAGATAAAATACAATGACTTCAGTTCTAGTAAGTACAAGTATATTGCAAAATACGAATCAATTATCTGTTGGTTGCCTCTCTCTCTCTCCATGTGGTTCTTGGTGCAGGGGCTGGAATCCTAGGAAACATGTGATGGGCCAAAATGGAAGTATTGGTTCATGGTGTGACTACCAGTGTTATGCACTGCACCAACCTTGGTGTGTAAGATAGATAGATAGCAAGGCGGGGGGGGGGGGGGGGGGGGGTGTTTAATTGTTAAATTATCACCTGCACCTGGCAGTTATTGTAAATTAGTCAGGTGCAGTGTTTAAAAAGGGAGGCAGACCGTCTGTTCAGCACTGCTGAGTAGAAGGAAGCAGGAAGGTGCACCCTGCTGTTAAGCAGTCACATGAAAGGCTGCCCCTATATTTATTTTATTGGAATTTAAAAATGAAACTGAGTAACATCTGTAATCTTGTCCTAGCCAATATCCATGCAAATGTGGGTGCTATGTTTTAATGTTAAATAACAGAGCAATTAATCTTTGTCTCGGGTGGAATATTTACCAGACAAGGAGAGGGCTGCAAGAGATGGAAGATGTTTAAATGCATGATAGCGCGTAGGCTGCTGTAATTAAAATTTAATGTAGTGAATTCACTGCTCTCCATTTTTTATTCAGACAGCAACACCGATAAAACGGCTAAAAAGAGAACATTTATAAAAAGCCTGGGGGAGGGAAATACAAAACAAACAACATGAATATTAATATAATCCTCACAATCATAAGCAATCCTTAAATAGAAACAGGTGTTTATACACATTTCCGTCACACATTAACATCTTCAGATCTGCAGATTACAATGACATACACGATCACCTGAGCCTACAAACTGATGTAATTGTGATGCTCAAGCGCTTTCAAGCGAATCATCATAAGGATTTAAAAGGCATGTTGCATTTACAGCTGCCCTGTTCTTTAGTCCTTTAGAAAGCTGTGGGAATGGCCTGTTTCTCGCTCTTTCAAGATCTGTTGCAGTACTGTCTATTGACTTGTGTCCGATTGGTTTCCATTAAAACAAACTATCAGCCAAATATCACAATCAGGATGATGTTTGAGAGACATCTTAAAACGTTTGTAAAAGTCTTGCATTAGATTTCTTAATGTAGCAATTGCTGGTATTCTGTTTACAAGTTTGTTTTACTGTGATGTTAAACAGCTTCTCCATCTACAGAAGTATTTATAAACAATAGTTGTAAATGTACAATACTGACGCGCCAGATTCTTTTTATATTGTTCCATTCCAATAAAACTCCCTCACGCCTTTTATCCTAACCTTGAAGGAGAGCTTTGAATATAACTTATTATCCACAGCCTATTGGCTAAGACCCCAGTCATTCCACATTTTCAAACACTGTACATGGAAGTGACCTGTGTCTGGATTTGAGCAAATTTGACGGGTTTTACAACACAACACATGCCATTTAAAATACATTTTATATCAGTTTAAGTTGGAATTTTGAAAACATCACGTAGACATGGGCTGTTTTCTGTTTTAAATAGCTGACCAAACAGCCTGTAGCATTCGAAGTCCCTTTTATTTATAAAGAATTTTAATTACATCAAGAAACTACAGCTAAAAATACCTTAACACTAAGCAGAACTGTACTATATTTCATCTTGGCACTCAGGATCGACTGAGGACACATTTCATACACTCGACATCACTGTCCCCATCATTACCCTTGCTTGCTGTGTTTCCTGGTTCAGTACATTTTAGCTCACAACAACAATTGGCTCTGCAATGGAAATCTCAGTTCTCCCAGAGTTCACATTGGAAGTGGACCTCACACTTCGGCCAGGCTTGTTCTTTTTGTAGTTTCCATTCTCTGTCCAGGCGTTTCTGTAAGGGGGTGAGACAGTGGGCAGGGCATGGGGGTTGACAGTCCTTTGTCTTCTGCACATGCTCAGCAGGGACTTGAGCTCCGAGCGGAAGCTCTCGTTGAGCCAGCAGTAGATGAAGGGGTTGTAACAGGTGCTGCTCATGGCAACCCAGTGGAACGCAAAGTACAAGGCATTGTTGGTGTTGATGGCCTTGCTGGAGACCAGGACAACGTAGCAGTTCAGTGGAAACCAGCACACGGCGAAGACCACCACCACCAGCATGAGCATCTTCAGGGTCATCTTCTTCTTGCGCTGGTGAGCATAGTACTGTTCCATCGTGACATCTCCGATGGCGTTCCTCATCCACAGCTTCTTGGCCACCACAATGTAAGCCACCGAGATGGCAAACAAAGGCAGGACATACAGCAGGACGAAGGTAGCCAAGTCTAAGTACTTCCAGAAGAGATCTGCTGGCTGGGGGAAGCTGTGGAGGCACACCATCCGGACCTTTTTGTTACTTGAAATGCAATGAAAGAAGACATTTATTATTGAGACATAATATTGCACTGAATGAGCCAGTCAGTTGTGGCTGAGTGCAGTAGGCAATGTTGCGAGGGAAACTTTTTTGTACTGGAGCCACATATTGTCCAATTCATAATACAACATTTCTTTAATTATACATAACAAATACATGTTTATAATAACAATAGGAACAATAATAATTGTTAATGATAATGACAACAATATCCTTTTCAGTACATGACATGTACTTAAACATGAAGTTAAATATCAAGTCTAGTATATTCCAGTCAAGCATTGTTAACTCATGCATCTGATACAGGAACTGCTGCTGGCTTACCCAAATTGAAAGCGGAAAAGCTTCTGATAGATGGCATGGGGTAAGGAGAAGCAGGTTGCCAACACCCAGATAATAACAATACCGATCACTCCTTTAACTGTGGACATGCGAGGTTTAAGGGGATGCATGATCACCTGAAAAAATACAGTACCCAAACAGCTCAGTTAAAAAGAACAACGTAGACCCTCGTATAATAATATATATTATATTAAAATGATCATTTTTATTATATATATATATATATATATATATATATATATATATATTACAATTATTTAAGCTTAAGCTAGGGACAATGTGATGATGTTGTTTATTTCTGTTCCATTACTTAATAGTTCTTTAAAGCATGGGTAGGGACTTCATATTTCAGACTGAATCTTTTTCACCGTGCTTGTGCTTCTGTTAGTACATTGCTGTGGTATGGAGCCTACTCACCTGATGGCGGTCCAGTGCAATAGCAGTAAGGGTCAATACGGAGACGTGAACCGAGCAGTACTGTGCAAAACGACTGACATGACACATCAGCTTGCCAAATACCCAGGTACTGTTCACAAATCTCACCTGGAAAAAGAAATAGCAAATATCTTATTGAACTATAGAGCCAAGAGTCAAAACTAAATATAATAATAATAATAATAATAATAATAATAATAATAATAATAATCAGGACCGCATCTCTCGAGAAAATAAATGTAACAATCTAGCCAATATTGCAATACAGAAATGCTGGGGCAATAATCTACATGGCATCAGAGCTCTGTATTGATTTGTTTTTGTGTACTTGTTTCGTTTCTTTTTTTTTTTCATAGGCTGATTCAGACCTTAACTCCCTAAAGGAACCGCAGAGAGCTTGCTGTTTACTATTGGACTGAATTTGTTTTAAGGAAACAATACTAGCTACAGTATGAAGGAACCCACGGTTACAAAAATATACGTTAATGTGTTGATCTGACTGTATCTGTATTATGTAGTTATGATTAAATATGCATCCTATGCGGACAGAAACAATGTACGGTACTAAAAAGAAAAAGACCAAGTACTTGCGTCAGTGTGTGGGCTGCGGCTACACAAACTGAATTGCAGATACTGAAAATGTCATTAGTGGACTACTTTTTTTTTCTTAATGTATTTGACAGTGACTCGAGTATCACGAGGAGGAAACTGACCATTTGGATGAGCAGATCCAACCTGTCAGTACATTTTACACCCTGCTTCGTGCACCTCATTGCAAAATAAGAAAGGTATCATCATTTTTTATTTGTGGGACACAGCTGTCCTTTGTACGTTAGTAAAGTATTATGTTACACCTGTCAATACATCAGCTCGACTGTCCGGGTCTTGCTGATCCAGTAATACATCAAGTTTCTAATCCGCATCTAATGTCCAATGCGTATAAGTATCACTGTGATAACAGTTATTGTTAGATGTTAGCTGTACAGGATTTCACCATTTAATAAGGCTTGCTACAAGAATGCAAATAAACTTGCCTCCACAAATAAAATAAGGAAAACTAAACTGTTATCCTTACGACTTGGGGAATTCCACACCATAGGAAACGTAATATTAGTTGTACTACTTAATATTATTATTATTATTATTATTATTATTATTAATAATAATAATAATAATAATAATAATAATAATACACTACTCAATGGGCTACTAAGGGGGACTTCAAAGGATTCGCTTCCTTTGAAGCGTAAATTACTTTATTAAAATATGATAATTAAAATAAAAGCATATACATATTTAATAAGTCTCGCTGTAACACAGTCTTGACATGATAATAGACGTCCTGTTAAAATCAGCAAGCACTCACCAGTGTGAAAGGGGTGTTGAGCACGGTTATCATTATATCAGCGATGGCCAGGTTGACGATGAACAGGCTGGTACAAGACTGCATCCTCTTGTTCTTGATTATAACATGGCACACAAGAATGTTACCGAACAATGATATGATGATAATGACCGAATAGGCGACTATGAGCAAAGTCCTCACGATGGGGTTCTGCGAGTCGGTCTCATAACCGGTCCTGTTATCATAGATTGCCTCGTCGATGGTAAAGTTCCAGTTGAAAAACGAAGAGCTATTCGGGAACCCATACAGAGTTGATAAAAAGTCTGTTGCATTAACTCCGTCAGTCTTTCTAAAATACTTGGACCCATGAGGCAGAGGCAGCCACGTGTATTTCATTTTGTCAACTTTAGAAGCTTTTCTGATCTTTGAGTCTGTTTTATCAGCTACCCGTGCATTAATACATCATTACCATGTTTTAAAAGCTCTGCTCTTCTAATAGTATAATTTACTCCCGCGTTAAAGTAACGCGTATATTTCCCGACATCTAGTCCTGCTTGATAGGGCATATAACTTTAACTACTCTAGGTATCCAGGCTATTCTTCTGCTTGCTGTGGGACTTATCTGAAGATCTGAAAACTATAGCAATCTTCACCCCTTTAATAAGACTGCTTTGAGTAGGAATGTGATTATCACAGGAAGAACCGAAAGCAACTGTCCTAATACATCTGTTTCAGCATGCATCATACAGCAACCTCTCTCTGTTTTATAGTGCAGCAGACAGATCTTGTGTGTGACGTCTCTCAGAAACAACCAATAAAACTCCATCTATACCAACCGACCCCCCCCCCCCCCCCCCCACCCCCCACCCCCCCCTAGTGCCAGCTTCTGCTTGTCCACCTCCTCGGAATGTCCAGAGCGCCTCACTGGCCTGTCAAACGTGTTGATCTAGCAGGTAGCACGCAGTGAACGCAGAAACAGCGCCTATGGAAAATCAATGTCAAGTCTAGCTACAGAGAAACCTCACTTGAGGGACTGCAAATACAACTAGGAGCTGCATCGTTTATTTAATTAAGTGACAAACAAAACAAAACAAAAACAAATCAAGAGCATTTCTTTCAAAGGAAATAATGAAATAATCTAAATCGTTTTACTTACTACATTTTGACTGTTTTGTCGTTTATTTGCTTAATATAGCCATCATTAGGTTAATATAATACAAATCACAGAGTGAGTTCGGGCAGTACCATAACACATAGCATTAAAGTCTTATATATATATTACTCCGATAAGTTCTATTCAATTGGAATTAATTAGCGTGCCAGCAAATGAATAGCAAATTGTCTTTATGTCCTATTATAAATAAAAGCAAAAATGTCATCTATTTGTTATCGTGCAGCTGTGCACTGACTCATTATTGTTATTATGTATATTAATAACGACCCATTAACCTGACAACAACTCTGAGTCGAATTTTAATTTGGCATCTCCTCATCCATTTGCTTTTGTGTTGCTTCATCAAAACCGCTGCCTGTGCAGGGATATTTCTACAGGACACGACATGCACACGCATCTCAGATAATAATATTTATAAATGCGACTGGAATTACGATTTGTAAACCCTTTCTGATTTTTGTTGAAATTAAAAAAAAAATGTTGATGAAGGAATAAATTATCTATTGTTTTATTGCTGCCTTACATTAAAGAACCTCTGACGGGCGATATTTTATGTTATGTATTTACTTACAGATTGAAAATACATAGTAAATCACTGAGACCTGCTCAGACACATAAATACTGTACAACACATGACATACAACAGAATCCTAAACACTACAGTATTCAATCAACTGATATCTAGTGATGCGTACCAACGAGTGTTTCATAAAATAAAGGGAAGATATTTCTGTTCTTGTTTCTCTTGTAAACTCAGATACGTTATGGAGATGAATATGCCGATCCCAGTCTGGTAAAGTCACGAGTCACAGTTTTTGGTGGTTTGCCCGCTACAAGTCCGGTCTGTGCTTCTCGTTGTCTGAGCTTTAGAATTGTTGAGTGAATATGATTAAAAAATGTAACGAGTTGACTATCCAGGCTCTCACATCCAGATTGCCTGGTGTGCTTCTCTCTCTCTCCCTGTGGCAGGCAGGGCACGTCGGCATTCAGTTCAACAAAAATCCCTGACCTGAGTGCTCCAGATACAGACAGGTCCAGAGATGGGAAATCTGAACACTTCCAGTCTCTAAGTACTCAATCGAACCCATTTAAACACACGTCCTAAAGAACCTAATCATGTAACATTGCCTTCTGGAACGGCATTGCCTATCCATGGAAGACTGTCCATTTAATACACACTGTGCTCATAAGACCTAACAAAATAGCTATAACACTTTTTTTTCAGAAAGGAAAAAAAGACTCAATAAAGTTGTCGAACCAGAAATCAACAACTCAGATATCTGCCTGAGGGGCTTCTAAATACAATATTATATAGGTTATTTGACATCTGTTTCAAAATCAAAGTCTGTATTAAACAGCACTGGCAGCATGAGCCATTCAAAAACGCGTGCAGTAAGTAATGAAATATTTAATGCATTCTTGGAAATTTATTATGTCATATTAGTTCTTGCAAAATAATAATAATAATAATAATAATAATAATAATAATAATAATAATAATATCAAGTCTTGAAGGTCAGCATTGCAAGATACAGCTGCCAAAACATCTATGAACTATAAATGGCATATCACTTAGCATCACGTACAGTAAGTAAATGCTCTCAATTGAAATTCAGAGGGACACTGGTTTAACATGAACTACAGCTGTAGCCTGCTCGCTCCAGTCTTGCTGGCTGGCTACATATTTTTTTTTATCTGCCTTCCTGAACATTGCCATTGTGATAGAGATTCATGTCAAGTTTTATATTTTTCCGTTTTACTGTTTCCATGGTAGCAATAAAAAAAATGTAAAAAGTGTGCGGGGAGCCCCGGTTTTGCCTTTTAAAAAAACCCCACCAAATCTCTCCTAATATCCGTTAAGTAGACAGACGTCCCATGTGATTGACAGCACTGCCCTAAACCAAGGATTATAGAAAAGGAAGGTTATGCATGAAGCATAGTCACTCTGTGAAGCACTCACTGGCATTCAAACTTACCACCATACAGAATAGAGATTCATAATGGAAGCCATGGTTCCAACCAGCTAGGGGATTAGTTCAGTTCTGCCCTTCTCTATTCATGTTCTTTGTGTTTCCATTGCATTGGTTCAGTTCTGCCCTTCTCTATTCCTATTCTTTGTGTTTCCATTGCATTGGTTCAGTTCTGCCCTTCTCTATTCCTATTCTCTGTGTTTTTCATTGCATTGGTTCAGTTCTGCCCTTCTCTATTCCTATTCTCTGTGTTTCCATTGCAAATCAAAGTACCAAATGCTGCTCAGCTTCTGAGATCCAGCACGGCAATAATGCAACGTTAATTTGCTGCAGGATAGGAGTGTTTTTTACAAACCAGAGAATTGTAAAGCCAGCTGTCAATGGCTACCTGGCACAGAAGGAAGCCTATATGTCAGTCATCTTCCCTGAAACTGATTACTTATAACAAAAATTGCTCTGTGCAGAATTTGAGATTGAGGCAACAATTTGTGTGTCTCAGGTAATCACCCCACTTCTCACACTATCTCCGTTGTCAACTTGTCAACCAAAAAGCCTCTATGTGTAAAAAAAAACTCTTCTATTCTTAACCCTGCCCTGTTATCAGACACAAAAACAAAACAGGAAATGAAAGGTGGAAGCAAAGAAATGTTTTTCAGCGACCCTGCAGAGACTTTCAATGTTGAAAATGATTATGAGCCTTGCCTGTAGTCTGTAAATACATATGACAATACTTAGATGTTTTTACTTATTTGTTTTTGTTTGTCTTCCAGTCGATGTTGTGCACAATAGGTCTAGAAAAAAATACAAGCCAGCCAAATTGTGTTGCTGAATGCATCGCTTTGACAGGGTGATTGTAATAGGAGGTAATTGTTTGGTTTATGCTGTAGTTTAAGGAGTTTTGTGTTGACTAATGCAAATCACTATTAATCATTTTGTAAATGTGCAGAAAATAATGTTAGGTTTTTAAAGTGTCCATGAAGAATAAGAAGTGTGCATTCTTTCCTATAATTTCAGCTGTACTAAATTGTTGCCATGGCATGTGGACAAGTGTAGTCTACTAATGCATTTAAAAGATGTGTATAGAGCTGTCTAATGTATCTGTCCATCTATATCTAAAAACAAATCAAAGCAGGCAAAGCTTATTTACTGTAGATGTTTTTTTTTTGTTTGTTTAGTTTTCTTGCCTGCAGAAGGGAAGGTTTCAAAAATAGCACAGCCAGAGAAGTATAAATAATCCTTTCCATTTCCTCTGAAGGGTTGGAATATTCCACCATTCTCCCGGACTTTTGTGAGTCTTTCTCTTTGAATTGAAAAAATAAATCTGCAGAGATCTATACTGCATTTCATATAGAAATCCTGTTCCTCAAAATAATACATCTATACAGTATGCATAAGAGTTAGTCACATACTGGCTTTAGGATAAACTGCTTTATCTTGTGCCCACTTTAGGTCGCTAGACGATAAAGGGTTCAGGGTTTGGCAAAGCTTTTATTGAATTGGACACGATGTATGATTCATAAAGGCTTTAAAACTACTTCAGAAAGCTAGCAATCTGCATAACCTGAGTACAAGGAGCATAATAATGGCAAATAAAACTGTCTGAAGAATCCAAATGTCACTCTGTTGCTGAATGTTTAAATATGAGATTAAAAGAGTCTGATATGGAACAGTGACAGTGACAAACAGAATTTATTTACAAAGTGTTGGTCAAAGTGTGTGTGTGTATGTATGTATATATGTGTATGTATGTGTGTGTGTGTATATATATATATATATATATATATATATATATATATATATATATATATATATATACTTAAATACTGCAATACTGCCTTTGACCAACACTTTGTAAATAAATTTGGTTTGTCACTGTCACTGTTCCATAATGAATAAGAGGACAGCCAAATTATTCACACTCCTGTACAAAATGTGAAAATGTGCTGCAACGATGAGCTACTGTGAAATATAACCAATTTGCTTTCTGTATTAAATATTTTTTTCAAGTAAAACAAGAAATGAAACCCTAGCCCCAGCAAATTCTCAGATAAACCTCTCTCTTTTCTCATGTATTGCAATATACTTTGTTTCTGCTTGGTGTCCCAGTAGTGTTTATTTTTAACACAGTGTGGGTTCTAAGTGGAAAGGGACTCCAATTAAATCTTCTCAAGGTGAAGAAACATTATTAGAAATATAAAATAAAAAGTTCAGCTGCAGGAAGATACGAGCAGTGGAAAAAACAACAATAAAGTAATGGATTTTCCAACCCGGAGGGAGCTACAGTTCCTTTAAATATGTCCACAGAACAAGTGTGATAAAGTGAGGCTCCATCCCTACATTAACAACAACAACAGCAACACTGTCCCACTGTGCTGTGCTGTGCTGAGATGATTGAATATATTTGTGCTGCGCCTGTTTTTCCTTAGATATTCTTTGCCATGATCCGGGTACATCGTCAGTCTTTAATGTTCTGTGTCAGCTACACTCATGGGATCGGTGGGAAAAAAACAGGAAGCATCCCCCCACCAGGGCATTCGTCTTTAATCTCATTTACTAAAACTCTATGGGAAGCGTTGCCTCCGGCGGCAGGCTGTACACAGATATTTGCAGTTCCTTTTTAAAATGAAGATCTGGAAAGTTGTTTGCAATGCGTAGGGGGGCAGTTCAGCTTGTGAAATGGATCAGATGTGCTTGAATTAGCACAGTGTTATCTGTGAGTTTCGACTGTGACAGTGCAGGTAACACAAGCAGAATTCCCTTCCATCCTATAATGAATAATTACTGCACAGAGCACATACAATCGGAGACAGAACCCAGTTTTTTTTTTTTTTTCATTAGCAAGGGAGATTGTTGTCTGCAGGTACACTGAGGCTCCCTGTTGTTGCATAAGTTATGATGGGTTGTATTAATATCCTGGTTCGCAATGGCAAAATGGCACACTTAACAACATGCAAACCATGTTTTTTTGCACCTTGCCTCTATGGATTTACAACAGTATTGTATAAAAAGTTAAGGGCAGCTTCCACTCCGAGTCTAACATTCTGTGAGCTCTTTAGATTCTCTGAATAGAATGGTAAAAGAATAGCTACGCAGCTGGAGATGCTTCAGATAAGTGCAAATGCAATGTTCAATTCTGGGAATGTATCAAGGTAGTACATTGTTAATAACTATAGGAGAGAGGAGGACATTTCAGGAGTTCAAACAGCAATATGTATAAGATGCTATTAGTGACTCGCTTTTTACTTGCTTTCATTTTGCCTAAAAGCAATTTTTTTCTTCTTCTTTTTTGGTTGCATTTACTTGAGTGGAAAGTGCTGCTGTAAGCTGAGGCAAGTTGAACAGCACACCATGAGTGAATCTGGTTCTGCGTCACTCTCAATGCTCATGGGTCTCCAACGTATTGCAGCTTAAAAATAAACTGTCCTTTGACTAAATCGATATTTGAGGTGAACGGCTATTTTAAATAACTGCTGCTTGGGATGGTTGGACATGAACACTGAAACAGTAATCTGTGTCTAAAATAAAGCATGTACTGACATTGATTAACGTACTCATTACATTTCTAATTTCCTGGTGTCGATTAATATTGGCTTCTTAGGTGCTTGTTTTAATGCGTTGTCAATTGCTTGCTGTGGTTTTTTTTGTTGTTACTTCTGTCGCATCGAATCAGATTGAAAGGATTATTTCTCCATTTTTAACACTTCGAGTAAGTGTTTTACTGATTTCCAACATCTTTCATCTTTTGAGATGGAAGGATTCATTGAAGGCTGGAGCATTTTAGTGTGGGATTGTGGGGACCAAAGAACTGTGTGTGAAATTAAGAACCTCGCAGCACATGGTCTTGTGTGACCCCCCCTTAACATATTGAACATTTCTAAAGTCTTAAAGTCATATTTTTAAAAAGTTACAATTTGCAGCTTTTATGTTATACATTGACACGCGGTCTTTGTTTGTCTCGCAGCCCTGGTTCCCACCTGAGAAATGAAATATATATGTAAATGAAATATATATATAAGTGCAAATGTATGAGAACACATCAAGATTTGTCATTTATATCCTTTATATACCTACCTGCATGAAAACTTCAGGGTGTGAGAATGAACATTTTTGGTCAGTAGTACTATATCAACAATAAGCGCTCATGTGTGAAAAAGTTAGCCCACTTTGCGCTTTAATTAGGCATCTAAAATGTCTAATTCATGTGATCATTTGTGGCTTTGTGTTCCTTTATTCTTACTATTTCAAATTAATTGCACGTGCGGTCTATTAAAGACATCAGTGAAGTTAGACAAGCAATCTCAATTTTTCTATAGCCAGTAGAATGCGGACGCCACTGGGTCACCAGTGGATACTGTGTGAATCTTTGATTTACTAAAGGGCAAACTGGAAGCCTCAAGAGACACCAAGGGAAGGGAAGTGGTTTGCAATAGAAAGTCTCAAGAGCTCTCTCTTATATATGGATTTTCAGATCAATATGTTGAAAGCAATGTAACATAAATAATCAAATGGATAGAATCTGAGTGGTTTAAATATGATAGGTGATGGCAGGCTATGATTTCAACTCTGTTAAAACTGATGAGTAATTATTCTGTTGTAGGTTTTAAGACAGCCAATGGATCACAGTGCCAGTCGATTTCTTCCTCTCAGCCAAGGCCGATTTGAAGGGAATGTTGAAGTGCCATTAAACTATCCCACTTATCTGGTAATGCAGCAGTATATCCTACCGTGGATGATTAAATTAACATTGTCCTTGGGAGCTACTTCTTGCTCAACCATGCCCTAAGGTGCTTCTCCCTCGGCAGTATGTTTGGTATGCAGAGCCTGCCAACAACGCCTGATGAAAAAGTGTTGTAACCTCTAATAACCTTTACTTTGCACTTTAAGAAAGAAACTGTAAGATATAATCAAACAACCCCTGGGACTTCTGGTGAGGCATGCACTGGCAACTCAGCTGTGAGCTTGTTCAAGGCTGCAGGTAGAAAGCAGGAAGATGCTAAGACTAGGCTCCACTGTGTATTGTTTTGTGTGGAGATGTGTGAGAGAGAAAAGGACCTGTGGTTGCCAGAAACAGTTGTGAATCAAGCAGTTATTCTTCTGTTGTTTGGCTATAAGGAGCTGGAAGGCTCAAATGAGGCCCAAACCGCAGTCAAGTAATTTGTAGACAGGTCCGAGCATTGGATCCATTTAATTTAAATGAGCTGCTCCTTCTTATTTAATAAGCCAGGCTGCGTCGCACCAGAGGGCTGCAGAGCCCTACGTTTATGGAACACAAACAGAATCGTACTTCTTCTTTTTCTTCTTCTTCTTCCTCTTCTTTCTCTTGTTTTGTATTATTATATCAATGGAAGTCTTATTTAATAATAAAAAATCCATACACACTGTAAGTGAAAATAAAACTCAAGAGAAAAGTAAGACTTAAAAGGTTAGGTATAAAAGAATCTGGTGGAAGTTCACAAGGCTTAGAAAAACCAATACGTAACGTGCATGCTGGGTTAGAATGGTCACTGAACACGAGGGGCTTCTCAGACTCTGGTTTCTTTGCTGATCTGGCCATGGAGCATCGCCTGGTAAATTAATTGAACCTGGAAACATTTGGTAACTCTAATTACTGTGTGTTCACATACAAGGAGGCTGTGTGGTTCAGTGGTTAAAGAAAAGGGTTTGTAACCAGGAGGTCCCCGGTTCAAATCCCACCTCAGCCACTGACTCATTGTGTGACCCTGAGCAAGTCACTTAACCTCCTTGTGCTCCGTCTTTCGGGTGAGACGTAATTGTAAGTGATTCTGCATAGTTCACACTCCCTAGTCTCTGTAAGTTGACTTTGATAAAGTCGACTTTGATAAAGGCATCTGCTAAATAAACAAATATTAATAGTTACTTAATAAATACATGTGTACTTATACATAATTACAATGTTATTATGCATAGTTACAATATACATAAAGCGTAAATCTTTTTGCACGATATATGTGATTACACAATTGTATCAGGAAAGGGTTAGGGTTAGGGTTAGGTTTAGGGGGGTAGGATTAGGGTTATATTGTGTAAAAATATTTACACATTAAGTACATTGTAACTGTGCATAATTTACTAAGTAACTAGTATGTACATACTGGCAAGCAGCTCCATTAATAACCCCAGGGTAAAAACCACAGCTGGATTCATCTTGAGTTACAGAGCGTGTTCAGATCCACCATTGTTCAGATAATTCACATAGATGCCATGCTGCTCTCAGACACGGTCCATCAGAGCCTTTAGCAGTCCAGTCTTTACTGCACATCAGAGAATAATCATCTGAGTGAGCTGGACAAGCATGTTTAATGGCTAAGTCATTATCATCCTGTAAATGCAACAAATATACAACACATCAAGAGAGATTTATTAAAACAAGCACCATAAAAAGCAATATGGGAACATACAGGAGGAAATGCTATTCTGTTTTCTGGAAGTTGTGTTGCATATCTGTGCATTACACATGATGGATTGTTATGTGTAATTGTTAGCTTCGCTGGTACTTTTAAAATACTAGTTAGGGATATGAACAAGGCTCGCTTGACAGGATAATTAACATTTGAGTTTTTAAATAGAAAATGGAATGGTTTGTGCCGAATATTTTCAACAGGATTTGCCTTTGCCTTTTAAAACACAGTGATAATTAACACAAAAAGACTGAAATGAGCTTCTGCTAATTTCAGGATTCAATAAAACCCAAATCCCAAAGCATTTTTTTATTCCTAATTTGTTTATCCCTTAAACCTCTTGTGTGTTCACTTGACCTTGACTGACACATTATTCAGCCACCTGCTCCTGTACCTACGTTACCCATTAGATAATGTGGCCCAGGGGCCATGATGGTTTGGTTTCCTTGTATAAAAAAGGGAAGTACAACATCTCCCAAGATAACAATTAGGAATGCATGCAAATCCTGTCCTTTTAAAAGAAGAAGGTCGTGGCATGTGCTAAACTGGCTCTGCATATCAACAAGACTCTTACACACCAAACTAAGAAGCTCGAGGGTGGGGTATAATAAACAGCTTCAAGTACCTGCTAAAAAGCACATCAGATATAATAAGCAATTTACTCAAACAGATAGATATTCAATTGCAGTACCTTCACTAAATCTCTGGTTTAATGAACACCAGAGCAGCAGTTAAAGCACTTTATTGTGGTGGTGAGGTCAATTCAGTGAGCTCTTCTTATTTAATAATCATTACTGTATACAGTAAGTGCTACTGGAAGGAGTTGACCAATGACATGCCATTCAGAAGCAGTGCAGCAAGAGAGAGCAAGAGAGAGGTTTTAGGGGACAGGGTTTGGGGTTTTGATACTAAGCTTATTAAAATAAATACAGTGCCATATTTAATAACATGCCCTTATAAAAGTTTACCATGGATATTTCTGCAGTTTGCCTTGTTGTTCCCATGGTTATACTATGCATTTATTAAAGTCTACCCTGGTTTTGCCATGTTTATTAATATGCTTTACCAGACCTCGCCAGTCTTTGCAATGCTTTCCTATGCTTTCATAATTTCCCCTTGATTACGTAGAAAAATGCATAATGTGTGATCAGGTAATGGATAAGCAATCAATGCGGTCAATACAATTTAAAATACTGCACAATGGGTAACTGATTACAAAAAACATATTGATCATTAAACCTAAATATCAAGGCAGTGATCTGGAAACAAATAAATTAAGAAATATCATTGAACTGCGCAGTTCAATACATATGTCTGAATCATGATTTTTTTTTATTTATTTTTAACTCCTAGTATTTTTCATTTACTGGTCTGTTTGTTTTATTTTCTCCTAGTGCAGTTGACATGTATTAAAACATTTTCTGACAGAGTAATAGAGTGCCATTTAGCTGTATGTTTCTCTAGTTGCATTTTACTACTTTAGTTGAATTATTTGTGCCTTTGTCTTTCATGTGTACATGTCTTAAATGTGGAGGATTTTTAGAACTACTGGTGATGCAGTGTTTTACTTTCTTACATACACTTGACTAATGAAAAGATGATAGATTGCTTTTTTCAATTTAATGGGTACATTTTGGTTTCAGTTCCAATGCAGTATAATTAAATTGTTTCATAAACTGTGTGGTGAAAGATGCTTGACATGTGTCAACCAATGTCATTACGTCAAAAAAAGCTGGCAAGCCAAGATCATTGTATTGGATTTGATGTCAAAGGAATCCACAAATAGTTTAACTCTCTTTTTTATTTTAACCTTCCAATATAGGTTCTACTAAATATGTACTACATTGAAACAATGCAATGCAAATTATATCACTCAAAATAAGATGCAATAGAATTACAGTCTGTGTAACATTAGCCCAGGATGACACCAAATTCATCTATACTTTTAAAATGTCAATTACTTACTGATGGAGTCAAACTTTACTTGTTAATAAAGTGCACTAACATTGAAGTGGCCTTGATATAAGATTTCTTGTAATGTGTGTGGAAAAGAGGTTTGGAGTGGTAATAAGTAGAAATACAAATAAATAAAAAAAGGAAACTGAAAGATATTGACAATTCTGTTCTCTTGCTGTCTTACTACACCACCACTGCACTTTTTCAATGTGTAATAGGTTCCAGAAGTTTGATTTATTTTGTGTTAGCTTGCAGAACTTTAAAATGCTAACATAAGAAATACTGCCCCAGAAGCAAATGTGCAGAAGAAATATATTGTATTCCATAGCTAGTACTTTATTAATACTATAGTAGTACAGTACACCCACACACAAACATGGGCTGTTAGTTAAATAGAGAAGAAACCAACTGGAGTACCAAAGTCAATCGTTCGTGAAGTCGTGATGTCACAGTCATAGGTGTAATTCACACGGGGGACATGTCCCCCTCACTTTTTCAATGTCAGTACTAAAACTATTTCTCAATAATGTATATGTATAATCAATTCTAGAGTCTCCACTAGTCTCCACTACAATTGTATTCTACAGCCTTCTAATAGGTTTTATATAGTATGTGTGAATAGGGCCCATTATGTTCATTAAGACCCAGAACATCTATTGGGCATTTTAATGATCACAAAGAAGACTGTCGATAAAATGTTATTAAGACAGATTCAAATCTAAAAATAGAACTTTATTTGAAAACCTTGTCGGTGGATTGACGCGAGTGAACCCTGCTCAAAATGAGGTCATCATGAGGTGTGATCATTACTAATTTTCTCATGAGACCCTTGAGACCCAATTAAAACTGTCTGTGTAATGTTTCGTGACCTCTCCTGCTTTATAACTGACTCCAGGCGTAAGTGTCTCGAGAGAGAACAACACAACGTCAAGTAACAAGCAGGAACGCCTGCAGAAGAGGATAACAGTAAATACCGGTATATATATAACACAACGTCAAGTAACAAGCAGGAACACCTGCAGAAGAGGATAACAGTAAATACCGGTATATATATAACACAACGTCAAGTAACAAGCAGGAACGCCTGCAGAAGAGGATAACAGTAAATACCGGTATATATATAACACAACGTCAAGTAACAAGCAGGAACGCCTGCAGAAGAGGATAACAGTAAATACCGGTATATATATAACACAACGTCAAGTAACAAGCAGGAACGCCTGCAGAAGAGGATAACAGTAAATACCGGTATATATATAACACAACGTCAAGTAACAAGCAGGAACGCCTGCAGAAGAGGATAACAGTAAATACCGGTATATATATAACACAACGTCAAGTAACAAGCAGGAACGCCTGCAGAAGAGGATAACAGTAAATACCGGTATATATATAACACAACGTCAAGTAACAAGCAGGAACGACTGCAGAAGAGGATAACAGTAAATACCGGTATATATATATATTTATTTTTTGCCATTTTATTGTGTTGGATGTTATTTGATAAATGAAGCCTAAGCTGCAGTGAAAGTTTTAAGATTCAGTGACGTTGACCACTCTACTGTGGGCCTGGTTTGCTGAAACAGGAGCTTTATTAAATCTGGGTTTACTCTACAAAGATCTAAATGTTATCATTTCATTTCATTACTGGATATTATTCAGTCGTATTGAGTTGGGAAAAGAAAAGAACTCAATAATGCATACGATATTATCAATTGCATATTTTAATAATACAATAGAAACCAAATTACTTTGGTTTAAGCAGGAAATACTTTTTAATAAGATTTTTAATAGGCAGTTTGAATCTGAATCTCATCAGATCAGTAAAATGGGATGAGACTGAGAAAATAGTTTCATTTTGTGGGCAACACATTAGGCTAAAAGCCAGTGCTGGTAGGATAATAATATCCTACCTATGTGTAGTACAGTATGCTATAGTTGGCTCACGAATACCAAGTGTTTGTTTTGAGGCTCCCAGGAATTCATAGTATTTAAAAATCAGACTGCTACTTCATCAGATTTGCTTGCGTCAGGGACTGAATGCGCTCTAAGCAAATATTCTCATCTCTCTCTGCGGCAAACATCTGTAGAAAAACCGAAGGTTAAGAATATGATTTTACTGCTTTGCATATTGACCGCCTTCGAAGGAGGCAGTCTGTCATGTATTTCACCTAACAGACAATCTGTGGTCTTACCAATCTACCACTGTGTCCTCGTGTACGATTTGAGGTCAGTCCTTTTCAAATGCAGTTAATTGAATGTACAAACCGTCCACTTGCGTTTCTTTAATAAAAAGTAGAGCGATCTCTTGTTAAAGTTTTAAGATTAGCTGAAAGTGTTTTTCTTGGCATCCATTTGAAAACACATATCCAAGCCCAACACAAAACAATCCCAGGTTGTAGTGGCCAATAGAGGCTGATAATCAGAGAGTAAAGTGCTGTGTTGTTAGCTTGTCGCCTTCCTTTTTGTCTAACTTGCTGCAAAACCCATTACTTTGCTGTCTGAGTACATTTCATATGCATTGCTCTTCCCATTTCCAATCCCTTCTATCCTTCTCTCTGCTTTCTTCTTAATTATAAAAAGGATGCAGTTGACTTTGAATCACTTTTCAACCCCCCCCCCCCCCCCCCCTTGATTTATATTGTCTTATGCTTCCTTGCCTTTACAAACACATATATTACAAGGTGTTTTTTTTTTTCTTCCGGATTTAACTTTTTCACATAGTTTTTCCTGGATTTAACCAAAAAAGAAGCATATGTTGAGTAGCAACTATGCATAGAACTGTTTTTTTTTTTTGGAATGGTATGTTTTTCAGATATCAGTGCAAGAACTGAAGCTGAAGGAGAAGCTGATCAATGCAATCTTACCCTTTTAGTTTTTTGAGCTTTTGTTTTATTTGCACCATTTCATCATAGTTTCCCTTCGTCTTTGGTCAGGGGTATGTGTCAGTTGCATGGGGCAAGGAAGGGGACAGTGTGCCCCCCAGTTGATTTGACCCAAGGAGTCAATGTGCTCCCCCCCAATTGATCTGACCTCCAGAGATTCAAATCGAATGCATTCATGTCATGCTGACCAGCCCTGTTACATTAAACTGAGCACAAAAGGAAATGCAAGAAAAGGTATCAGTCTACTCCCAGGACCTCAACTACTGTATTGTTATGAACAAAGCCCTGAATCGAGATATATACATGATACAGAAACTATATCTGCTTTGGTCAACACTTCCAGGGTCATTAAAAAAAGAAAGGTTGGGGTTCTTGCTTGGTACAAAAAAAAAAGCATTCACAATACAAAGAAAGAATCATTGCAAAAAATCTGTAGTGTATGCAGCGATGCTAATATGTTCATTATGAACTTTCCAACTGTCTTCAGTTTCACAGTTTCCCCAAGGAACAATACATTGCCTACTGCCGGTATTAAGGATACTGCAAACATGTGTGGGTGTTACAGCTTGAACATTAAACATATTCATTGGAAGACATCCAGGAGCAGTACTCTTCTCATTCTGCTTCACAAGAGCTGCCAACACTTTGAGCCTTTGGAAATGTTCGGAATTCAGAAACCAAATTATAAACCGTATGAACTATAGTTAAGAGGATAATCAACAAAAAAGCAATGCATTGATTTGGAATTCAAGTGTAGGCGCACACACACTGCAAATTACTTTGGAGTTGTTTATTGTATTCCTTACTAAGCTAAAACTAAGACATGCTTGTTTATCCTCTTACTGAAAATAAAAAAAAGAACTGGAAAATAAAGTGACTAAACCACAATTTTCAACAAATCCCCGAGCTGTAACGAATATAGTGAATCCTGGTAAAGCTCTGTATCACCAGCGGTTAGCTGCAATTTTATTGTGCAAATGTACTTTTGTGTCTTAATTTGTGAGGAATGTGATTAAAGGTTTTATTTGTTTAGATCTGCCTCAAGCATCACGATATAGAAACTGCATTTTTAATGTTCATTATAAATTCAAGTCTGAGTCATAAGACTAGAAACCCAACTTTCTAATGCCAGTGGAACTACAAGTACATACAGCTAGAGGGGAGGATGCAACCCCTTTGCATCATTGAATATTGTACATGGGATGTGTTTGTTCCTCAATATTTCAACCCTCTGCTGATAGTCTACTTCTGATTTAGCTTCACATCATTTTGCATGTTTCGGTGTACTTGGACCCACGACAGTATTTAGTGCACTCACTGTCTTTGCTTTTTTTGCACTTCAGGCACAAATATACTTGCTGCTAGGTACAGAGCTAACAGGCTTCCACCTGCTTTAATAAGCAAGCACATTGAATCATGACAAATACATCTTGATACCACTCCACCATTGCAGCAGTTCGCTGTCCAGATTTAGATTACTCGTGTCTGCCTGTAATGATGTGTTTTAGCATATACCTTCCAAACCTAATTTTAAAAGCAAACAGGTGTTTTGGGTTTCTCTTAAAGCCCTTGGCACTTAGTAATAATAAACTCAAGCATCAAAAGTGCCATGCCTGGATTAGAGATTGGATTCACATAACTGCAGAATCTATTGATTATTCGACAATTAAAACAATCTATTGAATGTTACTTTGATTGGTGCAGACCTACAACACACGATGTGAATAATGAAGATATACAGTTGAGCTTTTGAGATGATTAATGTGTATGCCTCTAGTGAGATGATTAATGTTTATGCCTCTAGTATAACAAACTTTATTATTTATTTTTTTTACTGTTATATGCTGAATGCATTGTGCTAGTGCAAAACTTGCAATTATTTAGTTAATCGGATTAATTGTTGTGGCAATGCAGTTTATTTGCACTCAGTATTTGAATGGATGATTCTGATTATGCCTTTGCTTGAAATGAGATATATATTGTGGAACTCCTCCACCAGCGTAGGTTTGCAGCATTAGCATATTTATGTCACTTTTTGTATGGCACCATGGAGGAGAATAATCAGAAAGAAAACTGTAGGAACTGCTGGAACTATATGAGTCAGAAGCAAAGAGAAATGATGAATGCCACCTGTGCGCACTTCCATTGCACTTTGAAGCACATGCAGTATAACAGAATAAAGAAACGATGAGAACAGTTAGATACCACAGGCCCTCCACTGAACAAAGATGAAAGAAAAAGAGTTGCAATAACCCAATCCATCCTGGGACTATCTTTAGTACTTAGTGTACTTCAGTAGGTATCTTTTCATCTATAGCCACAGCATCGCCATGCTGGGGGAGCAGCACATTGTGAAAATGGGCTGCTGGGTTTATAGATAGTGTTTTGATTTTATCACTCTGCATTATATATTTCTCTCAGAAATACAGGCATGTGCAGACAGGCTGAGCTGCACGAATGCAATCATGGCTTTTGTACCCTGATTGCTCCCCATTACAGATACAGAGAGAGACCCTTATACAGTAGTACTTTCCATGGGATATACAGCCAACATAGCACTCCCTTCACCCGTGACTCAATGTGGATGCAAGGAGGTTCAGGATGGTGCATTGAGTTGTTAGCATTGGAAAAGACACAGTAATTGAGGGTTGAAGATGGCAAAACATGAGTTGCCAGGCTTCACAGTGCAAATGACTGATAAAAATGTAAATTACAAAAAGCTCCAGTGTTTTGCTAATTATAATGAAGTGTAAGTAATAATCTACTAATAAACAACATTTCTGGCAGTGCATGCGAACGTGAGTCTTTTATACATTAAGAACGTCTTCAAACCCGGGAGGGTAATATTTTAATTAATTGTTCAGGTGCATGTAGTTACAATCAGACAATTAAAATCAGATTGCTTCTGCAAGTTTCGAAGCAAAGTGTCTTTAATAGTGAAGGAATGGACATGTGGCAGATGAATCACTTGGCAGAAAGGCTCCTTCTGATTCCAATATTCTCTGATTCTAAAGATTCGGTCTTCCTGCTGTGAAGCATGGAAGTTACAAAGTGGGACCATGATTGCGAGCCATTACATTTTGACAGATGTCGATTGTGAGCCATTATATTTTGATAGATGTCTAAATGCCCTGAAGTATGCTTTTTCTTTGTCGTAATTACACATCAATACAGAATCTTACTTTTATCGAAGGTTTGCATGAGATCTGTCTGTTTAATTACTTCTGCAGTACTGCTCAACTCATTTAAAATGTTACTGCAAGTTAACCATGTTATAAGCATAACCATGTACACTAAACTAAAGAGGGCTGTGTTTAAGTGCAGTACACTATTGTACAAACATAGTATCACAGTGTAAAATCTTGCCAGTAAAATCAATGTCAATTTACTATTTTTTTTTCAGAAGTTCCATTGTAACTTTTTTTATTTTGTTCCTCCTTCCCTCTCATTCAACAAAGATTCTGTAAACATGTACTGATAATATTTGTATGGTGTAATACAGCTTTATTAACCCTTTAAGTACCAAATACATTTTTCTTTGAAACAATCAGAGCACAATCTGTATTTATGTATACATTCTAAATCAATATATCTTCACTGAAAAAAAAATGAAATCCTTCGCTTTGGCTACAAACTGCTGCATCCTCTTTTGAGGCCAGTCAAGTTAGACGTACATGTAATCAGACCAGTGAAATGTCAATGCCGACTATGAAGCTCAACGCAGAAAATGGAGCTTTGCCATCACTATGGGTAAAAACAAAAAAAAAAACATGCTGTTCTTCTTTCCTGATGGGTTTGAATTCAGCGTACCAAGCAACCCATTTTAATGTTAGGTGGGTGTTGAAACTGAGCAACATCTATTTGCGTTCTGGTAAGAAAAACTTTTGCAGGTCACCATTATTCCCCTAGCATCTTACAATCCCACACAAAGAAAATAAAGAGATGGGAGAGGTCAAACACAGCCATCATCACAGAGGAACCAGGATGAAGGATTAACTTGCATATAAAATGTCAAAAAAAAAGGTTTTCATATTGAAGCAAAATGAGTTTTTCAGAGCGTTTAAACTTTATTAACATTTCCAATGGTACTTCATTTTAACTACTATGCATCGTTTATTGTCCTTTCCTATGCTTGGCATTACATACTGCAGCTCTGATGTTGCATGTACAGTATACTGTGGCTCTGGAGTTGTGCACGAATTACACGTCATGAACCTGATGGTTTTAAGGAATATTTTATAAACAGTCTCTGAACTGTAAACTTAATTGAAATAAATAGTTTTTTATTATAGGCTCTGATATTTCAGTGCTCACTGTTCTGTAATGAACATAGTGCACAGTGTAAATATGTATATAAAGAAATGAAAACAAGCTATGTAATGCAAACTATAAAATATACCTGTGTATATATATATATATATATATATATATATATAGTGTAATGAAATAAACGAGTCTTTGGAACAAAGCCAAATGGACGCCTTTCTTCTTTAAACTAGTTTCTATTCCCACAATATGATGGCCTCAGGCATTTTTCACATTTTGGCATTAATTACTAGTGCTGGAATAAAACTCCTAAGCTGGTTGTAAGTGATAATTTCCTCCCTTAGCAGGCAGGAGGAAAGTCTACACACCACAAACTGAGCTGCTTGAAAGGAATTGGAAAACGAGGTGAGCTGCCAGTGTGCAGGAGAGGAACAAGAGCGCAGATGTCTGTTGGGATCACATCACAGGTCCCAGCAGCATTTTGTGCAAAACTGCTGACATACTAATGAGCTTGGAGCCCACTGATTTCAGCTCCACAACTGCTAGAAGAGCCATTTGCGTGCTCCCAAACAAATCACACCGATGCGTGCTCCCAAACAAATCACACCGATGCGTGCTCCCAAACAAATCACACCGATGCGTGCTCCCAAACAAATCACACCGATGCGTGCTCCCAAACAAATCACACCGATGCGTGCTTCCAAACAAATCACACCGATGCGTGCTCCCAAACAAATCACACCGATGCGTGCTCCCAAACAAATCACACCGATGCGTGCTCCCAAACAAATCACACCGATGCGTGCTCCCAAACAAATCACACCGATGCGTGCTCCCAAACAAATCACACCGATGCGTGCTTCCAAACAAATCACACCGATGCGTGCTCCCAAACAAATCACACCGATGCGTGCTCCCAAACAAATCACACCGATGCGTGCTCCCAAACAAATCACACCGATGCGTGCTTCCAAACAAATCACACCGATGCGTGCTCCCAAACAAATCACACCGATGCGTGCTCCCAAACAAATCACACCGATGCGTGCTCCCAAACAAATCACACCGATGCGTGCTCCCAAACAAATCACACCGATGCGTGCTTCCAAACAAATCACACCGATGCGTGCTCCCAAACAAATCACACCGATGCGTGCTCCCAAACAAATCACACCGATGCGTGCTCCCAAACAAATCACACCGATGCGTGCTCCCAAACAAATCACACCGATGCGTGCTCCCAAACAAATCACACCGATGCGTGCTCCCAAACAAATCACACCGATGCGTGCTCCCAAACAAATCACACCGATGCGTGCTCCCAAACAAATCACACCGATGCGTGCTCCCAAACAAATCACACCGATGCGTGCTCCCAAACAAATCACACCGATGCGTGCTCCCAAACAAATCACACCGATGCGTGCTCCCAAACAAATCACACCGATGCGTGCTCCCAAACAAATCACACCGATGCGTGCTTCCAAACAAATCACACCGATGCGTGCTCCCAAACAAATCACACCGATGCGTGCTTCCAAACAAATCACACCGATGCGTGCTCCCAAACAAATCACACCGATGCGTGCTTCCAAACAAATCACACCGATGCGTGCTCCCAAACAAATCACACCGATGCGTGCTCCTGTTCTGTTCTCCCTCTATTATCAATCAATCAATCAATCAATCAATCAATCAATCAATCAATCAAAGACTATAAAACACCAGACTATAAAAATGTGTTTTTAATGGAGATTTAAAAACACCAATGAGGGAGCTTCCCTTACAGTACTGGGCAGCTCATTCCATCATTTCGGTGCAATATAGCAGAAGCATCTCCCACCTGAGTTTTTCTCTGAATAATGGGTATAGAAAGTATCCTGGCATCCTCAGATCGGAGTGACCGAATGGGGACGTATGGTGTTAAAACATCTTTAAGGTAAGGTGGGGCAAGGCCTAATCTATCCTAAATCGGACAGAAAGCCAGTGTAGAGATGCCAGCACAGGAATGATATGATCTCGCCTCTTAGTCCCAGTTAAAACTCTTGCAGCAGCATGTTATACAAGTTGCAGATGAGATATCACATTGCTATCAATACCAATTAAAAAAACTTTTACAATGATCACTTCTTGACGATATAAAAGCATGTATCAATCGCTCAGCATCCTGTCTGGGAAAAAAATACCCCTCAATCTGGCAATGTTTCTTAAATGAAAAAAATACATTTTTGTAACATTCTTAATGTGTGCCTGAAATGAGAGGTCTGGGTCTGCTTTATTATTAGCCTGTGTACAATCTCCTATTTAGAAAGCTGAATCCAGAATTCATTAATGGTATGGGTAAAAGTTTGGAGTTCTTGCCAATCCAGTCCCTGCTGGGTTGAAGCAGAGCATCTCAATGAAATAGATACTTCACCCATTTTACACCCCCTCCAGTCACCCCTCTAATAACATCTATAATTGTTTTTCTATTACTTTATAATACACATTCTGCAAAAAAAAATCTCATTACAGTCCTCAGCCAAGTCTATTAACCACAAAACAGCAGTACAATCCCTACCTACCCACATATGCTCCAACATCCAATTTTCCCAAAATGCACCTGGGCATGCTTTTCTAAAAAGTAATAATCGATCCATTTGGAATGTATAAAAGTTTAATTGAATGACTTTCTCTTAACAGAAGTTTCTGCACTGAGATAGTCTTACAGTAAATGTATGCAGTTTTGTAACTGTGCATGACAGATGGTTATTATATTACCGAATAATAGAATTATTCATGAAACTGTATTTGGCAGAGAGAATTGGTTCAGCTGAGATTAGAGACACTGACTGCCTTTCCCATGCAGTAAAAAGGCGTCCCTTGAACTTTCAAGAAACACTGTATCCAAACCATATGAATATCAAATGGTTGAGCTTAATGAGATCTGACAGAAAAATGAAGGGCTTATTTATTTGCGAAGCTGTTATCAGTTTTGAGTTGCAGAGCCCGTGGTTGTGATGCGTTTCTTCGTTATCAGTTGCACCCGATCATCATTTTTATTTTGACTTGTCTACAGCAAGTTTTTAGAATAATGTATTGACCCTTTAAAATGATACTTTATATAATCTACAGCTATGGCCAAAAGTTTTGCATCACTATACAGAATTAACTAATTTGCTTCATAAATTCGAATGAAACCTGCTGAACAATGCTACGTTAACATATTGAATTACATACTGCTTTGTAGTTTTCCATATACTTAATGAAAAACTGACACATAGAAAAATGTGACATTTTGAAATACTGTACTACTATTATGGCTTCCGATAGACTTTTGCGATATGATTTTGTAGTTTCTTTGATTACATTATTATTATTTATTTCTTAGCAGACGCCCTTATCCAGGGCGACTTACAATTGTTACAAGATATCACATTATTTTTACATACAATTACCCATTTATACAGTTGGGTTTTTACTGGAGCAATTTTAGGTAAAGTACCTTGCTCAAGGGTACAGCAGCAGTGTCCCCTACCAGGGATTGAACCCACAACCCTCCGGTCAAGAGTCCAGAGCCCTAACCACTACTCCACACTGCTGCCCATAATAAATGATAAAGATCTAAATGATCAAATTATTTTATTTTATTTATTATGTATTCAATCCTAAAATTGGTAATGCAAAACTGTTTGCTATATCTGTACACATTCATAATATTTACTTCCCTGCCAGTTTATTATTGCATTGTGTGAGTTCTCTGTCATTATCTATTGATGACATTTTTACTGGAAGTCTTTCTCAGTGTATTGCACACATATACTGCTGTATATATATATTTAAATACTACTTTCTCGACTAGATAACCTCTGAAATAAATTTGAAATACATTTAAAGACTCTTGTCTGCAGTATTGCATGTGTACATGTATTGCTGTGATTCTGCATCTTGGCTATGAAAATACAGAGAAGGGTTTCAGTTACCCAACTAGATTTCCACTATAAAGTTATATTAATTAAGTCGTTGGTATTTCTTTGAGGTAATCAGCATAATGCCAAATGTACTTGTTCCACCCTGCTTTAATGATGTTTCACAAAGCACACAAATCACGTTGGAAATTAACTGCATTAACTGGTTTAAACTCCTATCCAAATGCATATTAACTTTCCAATGATAATTTCTATAAAACAAATTGTTCTGCCATAGGAAATGCAAAACACTGCTTTACATGTTTCTAGTGCGTGGTATAGAAGACCACGCCAGAAGTTAATAAAAAATGAATTTGCACAAATTGAATTAATATAAGCCCTTGATAATGAGACAATCACATTTCTCATTACAAGCGCATTTGAATTCTAAAGAGTAAATTACCATACATTAAATTGCAAGGCTTGTTTTCTCCCTGAGAGTTGCTGCTGTTTTGTATTTTTTAAAAACAAAACGTTGCTTTTGCTTGCGTCCAGGTTTGTTTTTTCAAATTTCAGAAGCAAAAAGGAATGTTTAAAATGTGTTTACATATCTCTAGATATATTATATTTAATCATCCATCCTCCCTCTCCTTTCTGACATTTTCAGAAACTAACAGTCTTTCTGCAATCTAATTAATGGCCTCTCTCGCCCTTCAAGAGGGTTAACTCAGTGCCTCATAATGAAGACTCTAGGTCAATCTGCCCATGCCCGTGCGTGTTAGTGATGTAGAGAGCTGGGTGTTAGTAGAACGGAACCCACAGGCAAGTACCTGCAGTATTATAAATGAGTTGTGTCATTTAATTTGTCCATCCATAAATTGATCAGGTTTCTAGGGTAAAAGCATATTTGAGAGTTTTCTACACTTCAAATAAAGGGGTGTTTAAACCCCTCAGCCCACTTGCAAAAGCACATTGCATAACACCAACTCCATCATGAGTAATCACATCGAATGGCTCCACCATTAGACTTTTCTGTATAAAACACAGCACTCAATCACCACAGTACATAGATAATGCAACACTCATTATTTGTCAAAAGGACCCAGATACAGAAATCCCAATCTCTCACTGTTTAATTTTATAAACTAGCACTTGAGAAACAGGAATGAAGGTGCATGTCTTTTGTTATATCATGCCATGAATATGGCTACTCATCCATTTCCAAATGGCATGTGTTACCAATTCAGCAGTCATACTCCTTACTGTACCTAAACTCTGAGTGCTCTTGTTCTGAATCAGCATAACTGGCTTCCTGTGCAGAATAAGCTTGGTTTTACCCTACTCAATTGCACATTTCTGTAGCATGCTCCACTGATCCTGTTAACAATTACAGGTACTGGGATTAAAAACAAAACCAATAACTAAATACATATCTGCAAAATGCAACACACATTGTCCCCCACATCACTGATTATTGCAAATACTAACCCTGGCTTGCATCCTGAAATATTTTTATTCTTCAAGCCATAATGTGCAAGACAGCAGATGATAAGTCGTTGGCATGTGTTTTCACACCACCCCCCCCCGCCCCCACCCCCCCCCGCCCCCACCCCCCCCCCCCCCCCCGCCCGTCAGCACAAATGTATTGAATTGTATTCACAGCTATTGCTCTGCAAGGTTTCAGTGAGACTAGTGGTTTGCTCTAGCAATGGCCTTGTGGGTGCTATTTTAAAAATGAAACATAGGGAAGCAGCTGGCAGGGTCAAAGATGGGTTAATGGAATTGATGGCGGCTAGCCAATGCGACATTGGCATCTTGGGTGATGAATAGTTATTCACCAATTATCATTTAACACCTTACAAAAATTCTAAAATTGGGAATGAATGACTTTTCTTTGTATCTGCCTGTGAGGGTGCGACCCTCACTGTAATATTGAATTGGCTGTTATTGTGAGTATTATTGTGATTGGTATTCTACTGGCGATAAAGCCGTGGTTTATTATGTATTGTGCATGCTGTTGATCAAGTGTGTTTCATATATGACAGTGTATTGCTGTATTTAGATTAGGGTGCTTCCATTAACGAAGTTGCCGTAGCTATACATGTAGAACAAAGGTTTTGTTATAACCATATGTTCGATAATCTTCCAGTAGAAGTGGTAATGCTAATTTTCAGTCTTTACTGATAATAGTTAAGGACTAAAGAATAATAATGACAATGATAATAATAACGAGTAAACAATATAGTAGTTTAGCGATCGGGTTGTAAACAAATACGTATATAAATATTTATACCTGTGAACGCTACTAAGAGACTGTTTAATGCGTTCCAAACAACTCTGTTTTCCTGAGAAAATAATGTCAAATGCAACCTTGCAAGTAAATGCAGTGTAATTACAAAAGACGCAAGAAAATGCCAACATATCATAACAGTTCAGCACTGACTGCCATAAGCTGCGTTTTCATTTTCGCTTCTTCTTTTCTGAAAATTAAGATCATTTTTAAATTGCTTTTGATCTGTTTGGTCCCCCAGATTGGCCACATGTTTGTTCCAGATAAATAATCAAATGCCATTCTCCGACTTTAGAAGTGCTAACAGCATTGGATAGAAAATCGTGATAGATCTGGCTCAGCCGTCATTGGGTTCCTATCGCATCAACCTCTTAAATGTATAGCATGTCATTTTCAATCCAATTGAACATCATCTTTAAGATGTTTCTGAAATTGTTTCTTATGATTTGGGGGTTTATGATAAGCTATAATGTTTAAGTAGTAACTCTATTTGATCAAGTCTTTATTTAACAATACCTATGATACATAAATTAAAATGATATTTTAGTTTTTACTTATATATAGGAAAATACGGTCATTTTTGCCAATCTGTCCTGTTGGGGTATATCCATTAGATATATTACCTAAAAATATGCCAGTAGCAATCATTACTGTTTGTAAATTGACACATCAGAAAATGCTTGTTGACCTTTTATAATAATCAAATCATCATGGTATATTAATCATAATGTCTTGGAGAACAATGATGGTGATATTTATGAATGCAGAAAATATCCATTCCTACTATAATAAGAACTGGCTGCTGTTGCAATAGGTATTTAACCAATTAAGTATATTTTTTTCTTTGAAAAAAAAACACAAGCTGTATTTATGTAATTTGATACATTACATTTAACCTCAACTTTTGCAGTTAACAAAATTAGGGTAAGTTATCGTGGACTGGTATGTCTGCTGTAGCTGGGCGCAGCAAGTAATACAAACAAATAGATGAAGACTAAAGTAAATGTATATTGATTTATAAAGCAAGATTTATTCTCAATATAAATCACCACTGTATATCAGGTGATTTAATATGATTCAGTGGCAAAGCAACACAGTAATGTATCTGTCATCAAGAAATATACCTTATGGCTTAGACTAGGGGTAAACACAATACAAAAAGATAAATACATATATTTGGTAGAACACTGTTGCTGAACCATTAGATAGCAAAGAGCAGGCTATTTAAAACGGTCACAGCTTCTCTAATTACAACAAGAAATGTGCATTAATTAATACTGGGCATGCTTCGCTCAGTCATGGTAATTTAACTTCTTCGCCTGCCCCTCAATGTAACAGCTAATTGTGAGGAGATAAATGGCCTTTATATTACCATAGACTAAGGAAAGATGCTGCAAAGGAATAGGGTTTTTTTTCCAGCTGGCTGTGCAATATGGCAGGGGTTACAGGGAACACTGACTTGAAGTTTGGATTCACTTATTATAGCGATTTATCATGGAGTGAGCAGTATTGATTTTAAATATTTCTTTCATGAAAAATGTTCTTGACTGTTTGTTAAGAGTGATCATTGCCAAGGGGAAGGTTTGTTTTCATGTACCTTTTTGAAATTTGAATCCATTCAAAGACACAAAAATCAAACGGGGCTCAAAAGAGTGCTACCCACATTTTGTACTGTTGAGTATGTTTGAGTTATTTTGTACTCATACAGAGATTCTGACTTTTAATATATTTCATCTATATGTACAGTAGATGAAGAACGTTGCTGCCTCTCAATCACTTCAGTTGCGTCTGTAATGCAGTCGATACAGCTCCCAAGCTGTTTGTCAAAGAGCATCAGAAGATTGACAAGGCCATCATTTCCCAGAGGCTCTGGTCCCTTTCTCCACTGTGTTACAGTAGATCTACATAGGTAATGAGCACACTCATGTCTGTATAAATAAATAAACATGAACGACTAGTGGCAGTGCCTTTGAACCGAAAGTGTTACGCACTACTAGCTGTGACTGTGTCTCCTGTGCAGTACCTACAGCTATAGCCAAGAGTTTTGCATCACCCTATAGAATTAACACATTTGCATAACAGATATGTGCATGCGTGAAGGTGCTCTGCAGGTTGGCATCTCAAGTTTTATTCAAAACAACCCTCCATCCGCAGCATTCATTCAGTCTCTCCTGAAGTATCTTCAGTGTGTAATTACGCCCTGAATTTAAATCCTTTAGCCAAGAACATCATTTGAATCATCTTGTGATGGGGCCAACCATTAGAAACCTCCCTGGTCTTTCTTTTGCATTTAAAAGGGGGGGATTGCTGAGCAGCATGTAATTGCAGCAGAGTTTAAGAGGGCATATGCGATTAAAGCTGAATTGAAGAACTTAAACCAAAAGAAGAAATGCCACGCTGCGGAAGATAGTTTTCTTTATCAGCGTTTACTTGGTTAGTTTTATAACATGCTTTATGATTGTGAACATTAATAGTATTTGCATTGACGCTTGTCATAGCAGTACAACTGATTTCTTTTGTTTCTACTGAATGCTGCCATCAATAAAGCTGCAGATCACCCTAGAGGTGGGTAGATGTGTCAGAATGAGCAGAACTGCTTCACAATATGGCTGACTCTTCTTTGCAGTGGTTAGTATCTCTAAGTTGCTTGATTCACTAACTTGATCTATTATGCCAAAATAATAATGCAACGTACATGTTGCATTATTAAATGCAACATGTACGTCAATCTCATCTGACATTTTTCTGGAGGCCAGTTTTATTAAAAAGTGTTTAAATAAGACCCTGGGCAATCCCTTCAGCTTCCCACCAAACACAATGAATCTTGGTTTTGATTGATAGCGGCGAGATCCTATCCTAAAATGGCACTGTATTTAATCGTTATCCCGTGATATAGGGAACAAACAGTAGATGGGTTTAGAGCCTCTATCTCCTGCCACTCTGTCATTGATCTATTCATTTCAACGTGGAATTGCAATAAATATCCGTAGAACAGCACGAAATAACAAAATTGTCCGTAACTTCAAAATGCTCAACCAGAAGTCTAAGGTAAAACTATTATATAAGTCAATTATATGGTAATGCCTTCTTCAGTGCACTTCAGTTTTACTTAACAATACAATTTTTATTAAAGACAGAAATCTGCATAGCAAGAATTTTATCCAAGACGTAACCTTAACTGCAAAAAGTTCATATTTATTTTTATTCTTCAGATCTCATTCGGTACTTCCTGTTAATTTTAGAACTTTATAGAAATGTTCCCTCTTTTCATCTCAAACTTCAGAGGAAGCTCACCCTCTAATTAGTTCATGATGCGTTGTCCTTTTACTACTAATTATAGTAAAAAAAAACTCAAGTGTTTTGTTTAATACAGTAAGTGATGAGTGGCTTTTATGTGGTTTTAAACCCCCGTCAACCTTGCAGAGATATGCAAAAATATCATAAGTAAGTAAATGCGAGACATTATTCCAATTTGCTTTTATCTAGGGGTACTTCAGAAATACACAGTAGGATTTAGAGGGATGGTGGGGTAGGACACTCAGCTGAGTGCAGAAATTAAACAACCAACCAACCAATCAACAGGGGGTTACATTCTGCTGATGGAAAAACCAAACAGATATTGTTACCCATACATAGATTTTCATTTGATTTCTGCTAGTGAGGTCCCAACAGCCTACTATTAGAAGAAGACGCTGTTCCTCCTTATCAGACACACTATACTAGCAAAGCTATTTATTACCATGTACGTTAGTGATCTATATTTATATTAGTCCCTGCTTAGAACATTTAGAACATAAAAGGGCACTTTTACAAGAAGCAAGGTTCTCAAAAAACCCTGGCCCTTCATGTTGCAGTATTTATTGATCAAATGAGAAATGCATGCAAGTGTGCCTCCACAGATGAGATTTTAAAAATCCATTGTGAGAACTTGTGTATTTGGAAATGAATAAAACATTTACTAAATATACCGGTAAAGTAATTTAAAAAAAAAAAGAAAGAAAGAAAATACATACGATACCTCATAAGCTTTATTGAAATAAATGACTCTTGGGGATTCATTGATTTAGTTGAATGCACTTTTCCACTGGGTGCTTATAAGTGTTTCTATTAAGATTAGAAAACAAGTCATTTTAGAAGTCACTTAAAAATAAGAAAAGCTATTAATTTACAAACCATATTGGAATTACACAGATCAAAAACTTGTCAGATCAACGTTGTCAGGATACACTGTCACACTGTCACATTGCATCTGGAAGCAGACGTGTGTGTCTGATAGTTTTGTCAGCAGCATGATGATTTGTGTAAAAGGTAGAAGCCTGCCAAACTTAGCCGTACACCACAGGCACTGAAACTGTCTGTTCAATATGACTGTGAAAACACTCTCTGGGCAATTAAATGTTTGTAAACATTGTTTGTAAACTTTCTTATGTTCCTATACTATCTAAATATTGATATTATGTAAAATATACAAACTAAAAAAGTACAGGAATACCGATTGAAGAGATAACTTCTCAATTCAATCCTGAAATGACTGAGCTGTCGATATTCCTTAGGGAATAGAATTTCACGTTTTGGACACAAGAAAACTAAAACTTTGGTGTTCATCAAGTCCACCTGCCGTAGAAATGATTGCTGTGGAGCGTAAACAATGCGGGATAGAACCCTCAAAGACTGGCAGAACAATTGATTAATTGTTTACAGGGATGAGGAGGTAATTGATCCTCTCTTTGTCATGAAGGTTGAAACAGACATGCACACAGAGGAAATATTCATAGCAAAGGTGTCCTTTAATCTCCCCCAGATGGGTGTCAACAAAGTGGCTTATCGGATATTAGGAAAAAAACAACTGCTTTTAATAGGATTGGTTTATTCAAGCTTCAAGTGTGTAACCTCTGTGAGCCTGAGGGCTGTCAAGCCAGCTACAGCAAACATCTCTTGGAATGATGCAGACAGTTTCACTGGTACAAGGATTTAATACAAAAGTTTACCCAAGGGTAAGATAAAAATAGAAAAAAAAACAAAAAAACATTTGCCAAATTTGAAGAAATGAGTAGCATCCACCTGAATACTAAAACTCCAAGCATCCCAAGTGAAAGTGAAGGAAAGACTTACTAGCATTGCATCCCTTAAAGTACATCAGGAGGTCATAGGCTGGCCAATTCTGCACTGCATTGGCATTTTTCATTCTTAATAGTTCATTCTTATCTGTAAAAAAGAGTGCAAAATCAAGAAATAACAAGGGGAGAGATTGTTTGTCAAGGGTCCTTATACAGTAAAGTATAAACAATTAAAAAATGTACAAAAATTATGGTAAACTGCTTCATTTAGGTGGAAGATGGTATATATATATATATATAATATGCTGATTCCAAAATAAAATAATCATGATTCATTTTTCCGTTTTGAAAGTTAAGGTTATTGGAGCTGAGCCCAAAAACCCAAACTAGTATTAGGATTCGTAATGAATAACCCAATCCTAATCAAACTTCCCAGTCCCAAAGCAAAACGGATTGTTTTGTGTTTCCTTTTTTATTTTCCATTCATAAACATGGGGAAAATTAAACAAGCTTTCTAAAATAGACTAGTGTGGCAATTTAACATTTCTATTATTTTTTTCGCTTGTTGAAGTAAGTGATTGTTTTGTCTTGCTTCAAAAGCTGATTTAGTTTCTATGACATGTTTCATACTTCGCTTCATTCAATTGCACTTGGCTATCAGATACTTGAGTTTGCAACATGTGTCTTCAGCTCCAGGTAAATGTACTAAATGTGATGCATGTCATTGCCAGCTTGTTCGTGTATTATTTCGTGACTGAGTTGCTGATGCTTTTGTTTATTACTTTGATTACTTCCACTGATGCATCGATGAATGCTGTGTGAAATCCAAGCTCCATATTAACAGTTGTTCTTTTGATTTGCAGGGGATTTGGATTTGTCTGAAATGAGACGTGTCCTTTTTTGCACCATGGGCACCTTACCTAACTGCTATTCAGATAACTGTATTCCACTTCATCATACATCATGGAATTCAGTGATGTTACCTAGAAGTACTGAACCAGCTCAGCATAAATCTGTTTTTATTTTAATAAAAAGGTTTTAGAGAGCTTACTACTGGTCTGATATTTACACCACTAGCTCAGTCTTCTTTTAGTCTTATTTTAAATCCATATGGAACACTGTAGCTTTGAATGGCAATCTAGCATTTATAAATTATACATGGCTTCATCTTTGTACTGTATCACTAACTAATCCATCAAAACGACATAAACAGCTGAGCCATGCCTTGTGACTGTTTGTTTTCTCAAAGCCGTTTTTAATGAACTAAATCCACTTTGATATTCATGTTCCTGACTGATGTTTGTTTCTTTGCCTTCAGTAGTATGAATTGTGCTGTATCAATGTTATTTCACAATTTCAATGATTCACAAATCTGGTCAGTTCTTGGTTAATATTGTGAGCTGATTCCTGCTATGTATTATCCATAAGAAACATACTATATCTCTAAGCAGTAGGAGTTGCTATTAATAACTCAAATCTAAAGAAACGTATTCATTGTCTTTCAAGTCAGGGATAATTTATTGAAAGAGCTAATATCTAATCAGAAGTATTTTCTTACTAGGGGAAGGTTGTGTGTGATGTTTCTTTAATCTTACTCAAAGAGGAAAAAAGGAGCTAGGATTACTCTTTATTCCACATCATTTTAAGATTTAGGCTATGGAAGTAGTAATAAAAGAGAATATTATTCTGAACTTTTTTATGTATGTATTCAGACAACCCTAGTTTCAAGGATCAAAGGGAATTTTTGAATGTTGCTCATGCAAGATATACGTCATTATCTTTTCACACTTACCTTGACAAGAAAACAAGATTTTCTGAGTTAACAGAATGATTCATTTTTTAGATTAGTACAGTGATTAGTGTGTTTAATGGAGGGGGATGTTTGATAAAATAGCCATCATATAATATACTGTAGGCATTTGAGCATAAAAGCAATTTTGGCAATAGTCATGCTTCTGGGCATTAAACAAAACCATACGTGAGTGCTTTCCTCCTGAATGCAAGGACAGAGTAAGAGAAAAACATCAGTACTCAATGAAGACATAAACCATTCACAAAAGAGTGAAACATCATCTACTGAAGAGGGAATTTCAACCTCAGTGACTTATAGTTGACTCTTTTAAATAACATAAAGCATGGTAAATGTGCTGGGTCACTTTAGAGACTTGTGTTTTCCCCAGTATTTGTCCATGCTTATAAAGCCCCTCCTCTTTGTACCATGCTGTTGTTTTTATTGCCATAATTTACCCTGTTTCCTACCTTTGTTGTTCTTGTCTCTGCTTTGCCATGCTTCAACTTGAAATGACACATTTGTGTCACACATATATGATTCATACATGAAATAAAAGGTTTATTTAAGAACCGTGGCATTCCAGTTTTAGTGCGGGTTGAGCTACCATCGTCACCATGGCTGTGTGATTACTGTGTGAGTACTACAAAGACGTGGCCACCGTGTTAATAGGACCGAGGATAGGAATTAGTTTATGGGTTTGAAAGAATATGGAGGGTGTGTCAGGGAGAAGGTCCTACAGCGAGACCTCCCTTTTAGAGCATATCCTTATAAAACTCAAAGCCAGTAAAAGCAGTGTGGCAGGGCAGAAACCCATCTGCCTTCTTGTCTGATAAAACAGATTTCTAAAGAAACGTGTCCGATTGAGGTTACGAGTGGAACACATTGAAACAGAATACAAGTGTACTATATAGAGCCCATTTTCACCTTTTCAGAATCAAATTATTACCTGTCACATCTTGTTCCTATTTCAGCCACCCAACTGCGATGACATTTTAATGTAGCCTGCATGTGCCAACACCATGGGCTGGCTCTGTGCCCTCCTTGTGAGTGAAATATTGAAAATCCTTGCATTCTGATTATCTAAATCTATCGGAGTGGGTCCTCGGCCTTTGAACAGAATACATTTCGATCTTAAATTCCGTTATGAAAAGAATAAAATATCTTACAAAGAAAACATAGATACAAAAAGAGTTTTTTTGTATCTATGTTTTTATTAAATGAATGTTAATCTATTTTTATGGTGTTGATTTACAATCTGGGCATTAACTGAATAATGCTTTGCTCTTATTAGGACTGAAGCCATTGTAATTTGTATCTTGCTCTTAACTTAATTCTTGATATGCATTTTTTGTATACAACTGTAAGTCGTCCTGGGTATGGGCATCTGCTAAGAAATTAATAATAATAATAATAATAATAATAATAATAATAATAATAATAATAATAGGTATGCTATGTAAACAGTAGGAATGTGCCGAATAACAGTTATGAATGGGTATCTGTGATGACAATTGGTGCCTTAATTCTGTATAAAATCCCATTTGCTGCATCTTATTTGATGTGTTCCAAGTGGTTGGTGAAGGAGATTGAACTCCTTCATATAAGCAGAACCAGTAGTAAGTTTAATATAGAGCTATATTGAATTCAGACCTGCTAGTTTTGTGCATATATTATTCCTCTTATCAACACTCATAACTTGAAAAGGAAGAAGGTATGCTTTCATTTAAAGTATTCTATTATAAACCCATGTACTTCAAAGCTGTGGAGTCTTTCAATCATGAATATGCAGGTACGGCTATTATTTTGAATGCCATTTCGTAGGCAATACAACTTTGGTTGTGTTCATTAAATTCCTTTGATGTTGCAAAATTGACAAGCATCAAAGCTAAGAAAAGAGGTAATATTTTAAAAGCACAGACCTGAAGAGAATACATTGTAGGACAAGTGTAATTTCTTTTAACTCATATGCCAATGCATATAAAGTAAGAATGGATACAAGCTGAGCCAGGCACACATTTTTCATGAATAAGTGCAGGAAACTCATACGCTAAAAAAAAAAAGAAAACGGAACAAAGAAGGAACGGTTGATCCACACGTCCACTAATCTGCACGTCATCATTAGTGTACATCAACAATGCATCTCCGCTTTACTGTGTCATTAAAAAAATGATGTTACTAATTGTTTTGTTATATTTGTCTACACACACACACACACACACAGTGGTGTAGTGGTAAATAAAAAAGTGGGTAAACGCCCCTGTTTGGTTGAACAGATAGATTGAACAGATAAACATGAACAGATACATTGTTATTGTCCCTCAGCTAACCAGAGCGCCCCCATACAGTTATTTCCACTCTCAGGTGCTGATCACATGAAGAAACACAGACCCGACGGTGCGTTTTATGGAAACAGTTCTGTGAGCGTCCTTTCTCTGGCTAGGATGAAGGTTACTAGCACCGCTATACAGGTCCAGCGTGCCTAACAACGAACATTAACAGAACATAAACCACCAATCACAGAACACACACACACACACACACACACACAAAGAACACGCTGTCCAGTGGCCACGCCCCCCTACTCATGCCACAGTTCTGACTGAGGTCTCAGCTGCCAGTCTCACATGCAGGAACACCCAGAGAGTGAGAGCAGAGCGAGCAGGGTAGTTGCTGGAACGGACATTTCTGGCCCGCTCCTTTAGAGCACTGAGAAGAACTGAGCATGGTTTTATTTTTCTTAAATATATGTTCTGCCATGGAGTTTGCACAAAAGTTATAAAAAAAGGTGACAAACACAGATGCAGTCACTTTACAGTATTTTCCATCATGCCTGTGCATGGTAACCATTCATTTTCCAGTTTCAAACCACAATTAGGCATTTTTATGTTTTGCAGACTTGAGAATTGCATTTAAAAAAAAAAGCTTTTATTTTTCTTTTATATTCAATGTGATTGACGTGGCACTTTATAATTCATTATTATATATATTCTCCCGATTTGTAAAGCTGCATTTGTGCGATATAAATATGTGAGAAACGTCATCGTGTGTGTGTGTGTGTGTGTCCATCTGTCTGCGGTTATTGTTCTTATACAGTTCTACGACTATGCACCAATAAAACGCTGTGAACACGGTTTATATTTTCTGCACTCTTAAGGATAGTTCATACACTAGTACAGGGTGGTCCGTCAGCCCCGTCAATTCATTCATATGTGTTTGTGGGTTGCTTTTAGCTCCCTATAAGATATTCAGATACAAATAAGCCCTGTATAAAGCTAATTTGATACAAATCATATGCAAAGTTTGAAATGTATGCATTTTTTCAGGATCAAACAATAATAATGACAAAGCCTCTTCAAATTGAATTAGATAACTTCTCTGAGCACTTTATGTCGGTTTTTTTCTTTGCTGGTCATAGCTGGGGATTTTTTATTTTTTTTTACTTGGGTCAAGGTATGCGATTCTAATAAGGATGATTAAACAATATTCCTTTCTGAATGTACTTTGCATCTTTTCATTTGCAATCGGCAACATGATGGGGGAAAAAACAGCTAGTTTATTTATTAACTTTTTATTATATATCTTTTTTAATACCATGTGAGTGGAGCGGGAATCACAAGGAGTGGAGCGGAGCGGAGGAGGAGCGGTGAACGGAATTGTCACCGCTCACATTCTCTGAACACAACACAGACGCTCGCCGTTAAAATATTGTCTTTAACCCAGGATTTGCACATCACAGGAGAGTAGAAGTGAGTAAACTCTGTATCCCTTTTATAAGAAGTGGGTAAAAGATATATTGCCCAAATTCAAAGTGGGTAAAGGCTGTTTACCTGTGTATACCCTCGACTACACCACTGCACACACATATCTATATGTACTCAGTAGCGACTGGTATAAGGAACAGCATTTGTCTTTCAAGCGTCACTAACCCACAGATTGCTCTCTGCAACTACACTGCTGGTTATCAGTTCCCTATTGATTAAAATCAGAGAACATGTTGCATGAGCAAGGATGATATAGTGTACATTGGATACACTTTGATGCTCAGAAGACAAGTCGTGCTTCTTTTTTTTTTGTCACAATTCAATACAGCCCATAGCAGTCAGTACCATTCCACTGAATCTCTGCCGTTTAGTCTCAGATCAGGCATATAATATTTTGCTTCAGGGTGTTCTGGTATAGATATAAAAAACATGTATTTCAGCTGATGTGCTGATGAGCAGTGGTGCGTCCCATGAAAAGCTTTAACTACCCTGTCATACTTCCTACACCTTGAGTGCACGGTTGCATTGATCTAGCAGTGAAGCAGGGCGCGTTGTTCAACTGCCACCTGGTTCCTCCTCGCCAGCTGAGGTTTGCTTTGATGGTCAGCTTTGACCAGCCAGCTGCTCCCCTGTCAAGCACATCTGATCAGTGTGGTGTTTGCTCAACGTGATGCTGTTCTGGCAGCTTCCTCCTCATCGAGGAAGACTGTAGCAGAGTCGCGGCAAGAAAGAGACTTACGAAACTGCAGTGTAAAGCACAAGCGTGCACTTTAATAAACAAAATAACACAAAACAAACAAAAGGGCGCAAAGGCCAAAACAAAACGTTCAAACAAAACACAGTTCGTAGGCTGGGCATTCACTTTCACTACTTGCAAATAAAATCTAGTAACACAGCAACAACACGGATTCAACACTCACCAACTCCTCTCCTCCCAAGCACAGGATTTCTGCCTGTTTTTATGCAGGTGGGCACTCTCCAGTTAGCACCAATCTGCACTAACTGGATAGTGGCCACACCTGTGGTTGCTGGCAGAGACATTAACACTGTCCCTGCCACAATTACTCTTTTGATGTATATATCCTCTATGAATACCCATCCTAAACCTGATCCTACAATACACAACCAGTCCGTCTCTTTAACATACAGGAAGAAACGGGCAGGGAACCATCTCCCTTCATATCAAGGGTTGAATGTTTTTATTATAGTTCCTTGTATTATTGTTTTGAGCGGTTTCTGTTAGAGAAAGTTGACCAGAGATGTTCATCATTGCCATGGTCTGTGTTCTGCGTTTGTAAAAAGATGAATCCTGGGTGCTAGAGCTTCAGCATGATTTTCACTGGAATGTGAAAGGTTATTGCTATCATTTATTAGCTGTGAAATATATAGGTCATGTCTTGTTTTTACAAAATTGCATTTTCTTCTTTGGAGAGCACGAACACAGTAAGTATTTCACCGTCTCCTGGGTTCAATAACAAGTTTGAAATTGGTAGCTTTATTTATTGTGCATGACAGATACACACCTACAGTACATCACTTAAATGTTTCGTCAGTAGGGTTAATCAATGAAGCACCATTATTACGGAGACAATGTTTTTACAGCAGTGGTGTGTAAGGACTCTTTAGGGACCGCAGACTCGTTAATTCCATTCAACAGAGAGCCGTGTTTTGCTTCTTTGTTTAATATTGTTAAGAGGGAGGGTGCAAAGGCAGATATTTCAGTGTAATTACAGTCATTGCAGCCTTTGTTTCATAGCAGTGCAATCGTTTTTCATGGCAGACGTCTGCCTTGTTCACCTTGTCAATGGAGAGTTTAATGTTCCAATCACATGCAAATATCAATCTATCATGTTTTAAATGTGGAAATAAATGACTAGGGGCCTGCTTCATTCTGCATGTGTTTGTTTGTCAAACAATTCACCAAGGCCTTTTGTTTGGCGTCTTTCTCAAGTCACCAAAGGTTAATTAAGACATCCCTCACAGCCTAGCATTGTGATTATCCAGCAAGAACTCAAAGGGAGCAGTACTTAGTCTAGATGGTTTACAGAACCAGACCTCCACCCCTTCACTGGCTGATCCCTTACAAACTTGAGCAAAATCAATAAGATTAAATTGCCATCTTTGTTGGGCATCAAACCCCATTATTGGCTTTTTGATTGGAGTAGGGCTGATGTGGATTAAATACACAGCAGGCAATTTAGTCCACTGGTTAATGAAAACTATTTTTACTTTACTATTTTTTTTCTACATTTTGTGAGATGTCTCTCTTTTAAAAGCTCTGCAATGGAGTTCTGAAGGAATGAAGAGCAGGGGCTCTGTCCTTATTTAGACATCCTATATCTTTATGGTTCAGAAGAGTGTGTCACATACAAGACTCAAGACTAATTGCATTTGTTGTGGCAAGACACAACTTCATGTTATAATGATGTCATCCCTGTGACAGGATAGCACTGGGAAAAGAAAGAAAATGGGCACATTATGGTGCGTGACCTTTTTAAATCAACAAGCCCAGTTGACCGGGATTAGGGGGACCATATGACACTCGACAGTTCAGGATTTTTAACTCTCACCCTCTCATCCTAATACAGTACCTTTTACTTTGGAAAACAATGATCCCGAAGCCATATTGCCAGCAACTTAAAATTCAGCTGCAATTAAGTCTGAATATTACCCTGTTTTCCTTAGATCAACCTGGCAAAGTGATGCCAGTGGGAATACCAGGTGTATACCACATGCCAATAACTTGAAACACTTCCCATCACGAATTATGATGTATGATAAAGCAATGTGAAAAAAACCATGGTTAACCTTGGTAAGGAATGTGAAACACATGATATAAGCATAGCAAATGCATGGCAAAACCTGCAACATCAATGCATATTTTCTTGGGACTGTGTTAAGTTTATTACAATCTATCTCGGGGGTTTACATCGAATTTGTTCCGATTAGAATGGATGCATGCTACTGTGGGAAGTCTGCTCAATTTGCAGACAGCTAGACAGAGACGTACGTGTATAAGCAAGCCTTCAAGAGGGATTTTTTACTCTCCTCTGAGGTACCGAATGTAATGGGATCCTAAACTGAAGTGTTGCCAGTAAGCACGCAGTTTTGAAATTGTTAAATTCTAAGCCTGGTATTGAGGAAACCAGAGCAGCTCAGTGTGTGTCAGTCACGCTTTAACAATAATACCACGAGCCTTCCTGTTCTCTGGGGGCTGCTGCAATACTAATTACATTACGCAAGGGGGAATCTAATAGTTTAATTACAAGATAATGAGTTTTGCTCCTTTTTTTTAATTAGATTTGGTAAAAAATCATACTTATCACCCAGCATGCAATCTTTAAAAATCAAATGAAAGTTTTGTTGTTTTTTTTCTAAGTGAGAAGAACGAGAAATCATGCATAGCATAAGTAATTTCAACCCAAATATGTTGTGTTTTTCATTCACAGCGGTGATTAATACACTTGGATATATCTGCTGCTGCCGTAGCGGAGAAACAAATCCCTTTACTGTATACACATCTTTAAATGTTTTATTAAGGGCTTGGATATTTATTAACAAGGAATAATTACACAGAACTAATAGAAAGCTTTGTGTCATCTAATAAAGAAATTCTATTTGCCTTCGTAACACATACTTTGACTTCCCTCTTTGTGATAATATTACAATGACGTGACTACAAGGCATTTCCACACAGACACTCAGCTTCTCTAGGGAGGTGGCATCGATTTTGTGTGACCTTGTGATTTTGCAGCACTGCTGTCTCTAACCCATTCTCAGCCCATCCCCGTGATGAAGATAATGCTACAGTGCTCAGCTGCCTGGCTCTTTATGCAATTTATTTTTTCCTGATCGTCAGTGCAAAGTGACCAGCTGACTCTGTAATCACACAGCCGGTTGGGACTAGTTGCATCAGATAAATAACACAATAGTGTCAGTTAAAAGTAGAACAACGACTCAGATTACATGGATTTTAATGAGTCGGTTCCATGAGTTATTGAAGTGTAAATGTTTCTGATCTCAGATTGATTGATATTGGGTTTTTTTAGAGTGTTTTTTAGTGATGTGAAATTACTGCTGTCTGCTTCTGGTCATCTTGCCAGGACACACTTGTAACCAAGGCATCTGTCTCAATGGGTTTATTCCTGCTTTAAGAATGAATAAATAAATAGAAAAAATAGTTTTGAATGAATTCATCCATTAACCACAGACACCCAATAATAAATGATCATGTAAAAACTATAAGGAACATGACAGTTGAAGCCTCTTTCCAGCTAACAAGAAATAAAATATGAAAGCATTACTGAACTCTTCAAATAAACACGTTGCTTTTATCATTTACATCACAGCACTAAGTGCAACACTACAGTAATCAGATGTGCCATTAAGAGTGACTGGGAAAACACATTTAATTGAAAGGAAGGGACATAGAAAATATATTTTGTAGACTTTAATGAGAGATAAAATATTCTTAAAAGGGCAGAAACAGCACCAAAGTGCTACAGGCTGTGTTTCCTATTAACCTAATTGATACGGTTGGGCACAAATCGGATTTCAAAAAGGAACTGATGCTATCAGTCTTTGATTGAAAATCCATTCCTATTTTTATCATGCATTCTGTAGAAGGAAGAACTAGAACATACGATGTTATTACAAATTCCAGTCATGCAGTTCAGGGTCAGTGCTTTCCAATTAGTTCAAGCCTGAATCCCGTAATAATCTACAAAGGTAAAGTTTTTCCTACTTATGAATATGTTGGATTGACCTACATCTGTCATTTGTGAAGCTCCCCTTCATATAAAACCGCATCTGGACCGATGTATTCTACTCACACTTCATAAGAGCTTATTATTCCCACACAATACTGTTATTGAGTAGGAAAGCAAGTTTGAAAAGACGTTTCCTTATAGGGTGATATCATATTACTGTATGTGACCTAATATTCATCAGGCATGATTGTCCTCTCTACTGTAGCAACAAAAAACCTTGCAGCAGGTCGGTAGAACAGCAGGCCGTTCACTGTATAAAACCTTTAACAGACTTTTAGTATTGTTCTGTGTTCTCTGCCATGCTCCCTACATGTCTTGTCAGTCAGTGGTAGGTTTTGGTTGATATTATATCAATAAGCAAATCGAAGCATGGGCTTACTGAGATTCACCTGGACTGGGTCGCACAGTGACCAGGCATTGATTGGAAGACAATGAGATGACAGAGGTGTGCCCCTTCAGATAGGTAACACTGCTGCTGCCTAATTAAATCCTATACACGGCACCACTGAGCTGTTTGAATCAGACATGGAGGACATTTTCTCTATTAGTGTTCAAACGTAATGAAAGCATGCAGTAATTTAATGAACACAGCACAAATTTCTTCACATATTATCCACCATGGAGAGTAAAGACCATGAGTGTTTGTGTGGATGTGTGTTTGTGTGTGAGTATTTGTGTGGGCGTGTTTTTGTGTGTGAGTGTTTGCTTTAAAACCTGATTCAAATTGACTAAGGTACTGTACTGTAGGACTTGGTATTGGTAAAATCCATTAGGAAAAAAAACAAAAAAAACACATCAAGAATAAAAAATTAAAGAGCCGGTAACAGTGGCTAGGGAGAGTGATTTCCAGACTGTACTCCGTCTCATTGTTCAAACAATAGAAAGATGTTACATGCTACATCTGTGCTGCGAGATTAACATCATGCCAACAGAACTGGGACGCAATAAATCAGACCATCACACAGCAGCTCGCATCGACCTAACATTGTCCGAGGCAGAAAGGATGAATTCCCATAAATATGAGGATGCAGACATCAACGAACTGAAAAAAGATATCAAGACAGTACTGACATCTTGTTCTCAGTCCTTCGTGCATCTGGGGAATCAATCAGCGCTCGCTGGCTTCAGCAGATGGAACTCCAGAGAGTGCCTGTAACAAATGCTGGAAAATTCAAGTCCTTTGATTTTACCATCTGTTTAGATTTCAATAAAAATGTAAAATGTACTGTATCAACGTTGGTTATTTAATTTCACTACGACAGGAGTAAGGAATGGGGTACAAGGTAGTTCTTCTTTCGCTTCTTCTTTCTTGAGACGATAGCCAGTACTCCCACAAGGACTAGGGAGATGAGAAGAAGAATAATGTCTCCAACCAACGTGCTGGTCCAATCTACCCGTTCTCCCTCATACATTGCAAGTCTGTGTAAATTACCATAAATGTTCCCATTTATTGCTGAAAGACAAAAATTTTACCTGAACAAATTCTATTTTAAAAAATAATAATTATAGAATGATTGCTCTATTAATACAATGAAGAGTTGTATTGTTCTAACGCAGTGAAGTGTAATCAGCAGTGCCTGATCCAATCAGCCAAAGTTAAGAAAAAAAAAAATGATAGAATAATTTAAGAGTTTGCAGGCAATCAGGCATTGCTAAAAAAACTTCAAAGTCTGTCTGAAGTCTGGCTTTAATCTAAATCACAGCGACATACAGTATACTCATAAGCAATATTAATACCACAAGCATTGGCCTCAAATTATGGCAAGCATTCTGTTAAAATGCCAACGTATCAAAGCCACTTGTGTGAACTGCCTGACTGAAACATTCTGTGTCGTATTAATACAGGGGTCCCTATTCCAGCTGTGCGTGTTCACTCATGCAGCACAGTAATAACTCCTTTGTCTGCTCTGTATATTGGAGATGTCTCAGACACATGGCTTGTTTTTCGAGTGGACTTATTTACATCAAAATGAAACATGTCGTACCCAGACTGTCCGTGCATCCTGGTTTAAAATTGTCATTTCAATCAAGCATTGTAATCAATTCACAATAGCATCTAGACTGGAAACACCACCTGTCTGCTGTTTCGAAACTGAAGTTCTATTATTATTATTATTATTATTATTATCATTATTATCATCACATTTCGATGTGAGAGGAGGTGCATCAACTTACCATGCATTTTATTGCATTCACGAAACCTTTCATTTTGCTGATTGATTTCACTGATTTCTTTTTTGTTGTATATTTTTATATTGTTCTCAAGGTACCAGGACTGATTCGCATCAAAAATTAAAAAGAGGAGGCTGAATTCTCTGTCGACGTCTTTCCTGGTTCTTTCAGCATTAAGGGTACCCTTTTGACATGTGATTAAAGGACCAATCAAGCCGCTGTGCAAATCCTAACAAAAGATGAAGAAAATGAAGTTAAAACTGTGGTCTGGTCTGTGCAACAGTAGTGGATCAACCCAGTACATCACCAGCTACTCAGCTTGAGTACTGTGTAAACCTCATATTAACTTCATGTTTTTACCCAACACGTATTGAGTACATCCTGCCATTGAAAAAACTATAGCATATACTATTTTACAAAGTACATGCATTTTGTACACAGTTCACACTTTATATACAAGGTTCACAGTCTACTCGGGTGCTGGTTTTCTTTTTATATAGCTGCATACATGAGGTGTGTTTTTACATAAGATGCATGTTATAACAAGAGTGTTATACAAAGTAAGTGTTATACAAGGTAGCCCAAGACAGTTCAGTAATGTGCGTTAAGACAGGGTGTATGCTATACAGAGATGCATATTGTATTGCAAATATATAGGCTAGTTCTCATAAGGATTTACACAAATCTTATTCTTAAGCTATTTGCAGAGGCACAGCGGGGTTTTTGGGTTTTTTTTTTTTAACCTATTTATCATCTGTATGCATGCACTTACAGTTGCCAAGGTTACAGTATGGCTTGGCCAAAAATATTTTTAATTCAGAAAGAATGCATTCATTCTACACACACCTGGTGCCACAGCCATCTGATTGCAAGGCTTTATTATAAAATATTAAATACTCCTGATGGTTCATGCATTAGCCTTTCATCTTAAAGGCTTGGGATCTGATTTGAAGTGTTTGTAATGCACAACATCAACATCTCTAGAAATACAAAGAGGAGGAATGTGTTTGTAAGCCCCAGAGGTGAGGTGAACTGCAGTATGAGACACCAGGTGAACTGCAGTATCAGAGACCAGGTGCAGTCAGGTCATTTAAACGGGTCTTCTATGCTACAGATCTTCCCATATACAAGATTCCCATAGTAAAAGCATAGCAACGTCTGATACAGCATAGGGAAGCATTGTAAAAAAATAGTGGGGTATGGTAAAGCATATTAATATGCATGGCAAACCAGGGTAAACTATGGTAAAACTGCAAAAATAAAGTGCAAAAATATGGTTAACTTTTATAAGGTTTAGCCAGATGAACTTGATAGACTTTGCCATGCATCTGGCCCTAAGGGTTCAAAACCTGCAATAAACAGTTCGACTCATCTTTCTGAGGATGGTTTCAGAGTGTTCAACTCAAGTGTGGAAAGGTGTTTTTGTTGAATTGTGTTTTTTTGTAGGGCAAAGTTAAAAGTTTAATTAAAAAAGTTTACCACTTTGCTGTACTCTTTATTTTAAGGTTTTTGTAAAACTACAGCCGAATGGAAAAATCCAATAACTAAGCAATTACATTTACTGGGTCTACCATGGAGTAATAGGCCCATGCGTTACAAGCAGAGTCCGCCGGGCCGGTCCAGACCTCTCTGGGATATTCCATCTGTATGTAATAATCTCCCCTGTGCAGAGTAACAACAGACTTAACAGTTACCAATGCAAAATACATATGGACATGCATGTCATATTACTGGGTTATGAATGGAATTCATCCAGAAATCTCAACAGCATAGAGAATATACTTTGCAAACATGCAAATGAACTAAATGTTCATGCAGGAGAATTTGCACATTTGTGTTAGAACTGCCTTCTGTTATGAGAACGACTTTGTCTTCAGTTAATGATCTTAATTGCTCCAGGAAGAAATTAATTGGGAGCTTAAACCAACTGAGTGGATCGGAAGTGCAAATAAGAGGTGTGTTATCACTGTGCCCGTGTACAACTCAGATTGAATTGTATATTAACTAACGTGCAACTTTCTTCCTGTGAAGTTCCAGACAGTGGTACACACTCCTGCATTAAATCAATGGCGTTTTTCAACTCCCACTGTGCTTTGTCAGCTTTTAAAACATGTCTGCGATGTCACCCTTTGATCTTTTGATTGATTAACTCTAATAATCTTCTAACTAAAAGTAGCTGTGTGGCTTTGAAGAGAAGGGGAGTGAAGGGCAGATATATTTTTGATTCGTCAACAAAACCACAGTCAGAACCATTCAACAGAAAACTGAATACCATTTTATTATGCAACACTCATGTCAACAATTAGTTGATTATAGTATTACACATTTCAATTGTAACACTTAGAAAAGGGCTTGCAATTTCAGTTTAGCATTTTACATTTCATATAGCTTTTGCATTTATGTTGTTTAACCATTCGAACAAGCTTACAGCCTACTTAAATATTGCCTGAATACTTCTTGAAAACCGACCACTGGCAATGATATTTACTCTCCATTCCTGGTTCACATTCCTTTGTTTTTTGCATTTTTATTTTTCTAATGCCACGTTCATGTTTTACAGCTCTGCGTACCTGGTTCAGCGGCAGGGATATTGCCTCTGTTGGTCTCCTGGGCACCATGTGCATGTAGAGAGTACTTGCGGGAGGCTTTATTTTTAAAAACTATCAAAATGATATCGCCGACCTCAGCCCGGATCAGGGGACCTGTAACGAAAGATTACTGTTAAAGCACAGTGCAGATATACGGGTACTAGTGTAGTCCTGTACACCATTATGATACCATTGGTATGAAACATACCATTCTACCAATGGCTTGTAGCTCTGTAAACGTAAATGATTCCCATCGGGGATCTGGTTTTAATCTCACAGATTAACTATTCCCTCTGTCTCATCAATCAGTGCATTGCTAACCTGCTCCTTTGGGGTTCCTAATTGTCACCTGCAATTTCATGTGCTTCTTAAAAATAACATATCTTACAACTATAAGCTGCCCCTGTGCTGCGTCTGAATTTGGATTGACTAGGATCTCTCTTAGGCAGTCATTTTCATTACAGAGAGAGAGACAGCATGTTATCTTTTTTGTGTGCATGGATGCGTGTCTGCGTGTGTGTCTATAAAGTGCCTTTTCAAATAAGCCGCACTGTCAGATTTGAAGACTGGCCTTGATTTCTCCTCAGAAAGCACTCTAGTTTTATAGTGGGCTTGGTAATTATCTCTGCACGCCACCTGCACTCTAAAGATAACTGTTCGTAAAATCCATACTATAAAATTTTTATTGATTGGCATTAACAACACAAGAGAAATAAAAGAACTTTCTTTACCTGGCAGGTGTTCATTGCAGCTCAAAAGCCATTTCCCAATGTTCCTGGGCACCATCTCGCCAGTCACAAAAGTGGCTGGAAATAGACTGACCACATCTGTGCGCTGGTGTCTCACAGTCAGTGCCTGTCCATGGAAGAAGGCCGTGTGGACGTCTGTCTCGCTTCCCATCCCCAATAAATGCCACGATATTGAGTTTCCTGCACACATCTCCAAGCCGGGTAGATTTCCATACATGTAGCCGTTGATAGCTGCATTAAACAAACATTTTAAACACCATCCGATATCATTATTATCGTTAGCTTATTATTGTATTCTAAAATGAGTGCTAACCAATGCTTTACAATCCAATTTCTTACCTTATCAGCTGTATTAACATTATTACTGCCTGTGCCCAAACCCTTTATTGTCATTTATTTTGGTTAACCTTTTCTACCTTAATTTGCAGGCTATGCAAATACTAAAATACTAGAGATGTATCCTGGTCACATGATTTGATTGCAGCTTGACCATTGAAATTTGAACCAGAACACAAAAAGAGACTGGAAACCAGGGAGCTGCAGAAACGCATCTACAGTGCTTTCATCAAGTGCAAAATGCAAGCTAAGACCCAAGAGATCTTCTATAGAGTCATCGGCATTGCTGGTGTTATGGATATGGATTTCACAGCCTCGGTTAGCCCTCCTTTAAATGATTACACCCTACAGAGCATGATGTTGCTGTCTCTGAACGCCTCATCATCTCGGTCCACGGTCCCGGGATCGCTGCAGAACCTCTGAATGTTCTCCTCAAGGTACCAGCTCAGGTTCTCATCAACGTTCATAAACATCAACAGGAAATCCTTGTCCACATCGGAACGAGTTAAAGACACACCATCTAAGATGCCTTAAAAACACACACAATATTATCATTATTATCATTATTATTATTATTATTATTAGTAGTAGTAGTAGTAGTAGTAGTAGTAGTAGTAGTAGTCGCAGTAGTGGTAGTCGTAGTAGTGGTAGTCGTAGTAGTGTATTTGTAATACATACTAAACTGTCATCCCATAAACCGAAGGATTTAACACTGTAGTCAATCATACTGCAGAGGCGCAGTTACAGTAAACTCCTGGGTTCAGATCTGACCTGGCTTGCAGGTGAGCAGAGCCCCGATCAGGCCGGATGCGATGTCTCGGGGTGCGTCCACATGGGAGTGGTAGGCCCATGTCAGACAGCTGGGATCGTCAGCCGTTGGGGCGTGGTCCACGTTCACATTCCAGGTGTATTTGTGGGACCCACCCGGAGGAACGGCATCATCCAGCTTAGCACTGCCAGACATCAGGTCTGGGTACAGAGCACCTGGACAAAGAGGAGCAAAGGATTAATGTTAAACTGAACTTCTACTGCAAAATGCACTGTTCTGAGGAAACACAACCAAAGTAGGGGGAAGGAAATGTCCTTCACCAAGTCCTGATTTTTCAGAAATACCTTGCTGAGAATTACTAAAACGATCACGGGCTAACAATCTAGCTGAACCCTCTCCATAGTTACCTGGATAAATGTAGTCATTATTTGAAGAACTAAAGCTCTGATGATTCCTATAATAACTATAATCAGTTCAGAGCAGACTTGTGCACTTCGGCTGTTTTTTCTCAGAACAATATCCTACCTGAACTAGAAATTAAACCTTCTGAAACTCAGCTCGAACTGGAAAAGTATTTTCAATACCTACTGCTCCAAATAACATTTAGGGGAAAAAGGGCAGTAAAAAATGTTATAAATATGTAAAATAAGGGTGTCCAATCACGGTCCTGGAGGGTCAAGATTCCACTCCAGGTTTAACAGGTAAAATGAGATCATGAACAACTTCAGGGTCTGCATGGAGGTTTAATTGGTTCAATTTGAAACAAGGTTGGAACAAAGACCAAAAGTGGAAAGCCAAACTTTGGACACTCCTCATGTAAAGTAATATTAAAGTAAATTAAAAGACTTAAGACAGCAATAGTAACAATATGCAAAAACGGAACAAGGACTGTGATCTCTCCAGAGTTTCAGGGCTTGCCTTCAGAGTCCTTCTTGTAGAAGACGCCATGCGGATGGATGGAGTAGGGCCGCAAGGCAAAGTTTTTCAGGTGAATGATGATCTCATCCCCCACTTCAGCTCTGATCAACGGACCCAGGAACCCGAGCCAAGCTGGCTGGGTCACTTCAGTGCTGTACGTGGAGTCAGAGTATTGTTTATACACTGCTTTCTTATAAACTCTGCCTATCCTATCTGCACCTCCGGAGAGGAAATTAGCAGCTTCTCTGTAAAATAAAAAAGAGGACGCATTTGAGTAAACATTGCATTTTTAGAAAGCCTGGTAGTTAAATACTTGTACCCTGTGTACAAGGGGAATTCGAGTGTTAGTTCTATTATTGAGATGAATTAGAACGCTCTTTACATAACCCTGAGTCCAGGATGTTGTGCCACATGTAGCACTTTGTATTCTAGTCTTTAGAGAACATTCATTCACTCTGTGGAATAATGTGCTCTATAGAGCAATGTGTGACTAATTACTCTCATTTTGAATTTCAATAAAAACAATCTTGAATTGATTCTCCACGCAGTTGCCTATTGAATTTAGCACTTTCCCCCTTATCAAAATGTTTTCATGCTCACAGCCAGTATTGGAAATGCTTTGAGACCTCCGGCGGATAGCAGCTTGCAGTTGGAAAGGGATCACTGATAAATCCAAGCTACAGTAATAATCAGTTCTTTCAGTGGGGCAACTGCAGTCATTTGGAGGCAGCTTCACCTCACGCTGTGTGCTGGTAGTACTTTTGTAACGGCACATCTCCTAATATAATTGTGCATGTCAAGGTCACCGGGGAGGTCATGAGAAGGAGCTGTAGTTAAGATGTGATGCAACCCCCACCAGAAGGAATACGTATAATAACTGACATTATCTTCAAAAGAATGAATGTCCTCTGCTGTCACCGGACTATCCAAATGCTATACTGTCACACATGGAAATAACAGGACTGGAAGTAAATGTGAAAGTACGAATGAACGGTCAATGCAGTTAGACTAATGGTGACATACTCCTACAGATTACCTGGGCACACCCTTAGCATATTCTACTTACTCTTCCTCTGTGAAGTTTTGTCCTATTATTTCATTCCTGCCAGTCGGGATGTAATCCCACTCAATTTCCCGAATTCCCAAGAAATAGAGTCTGGTGGCACCTCTGACTGAGACCAGCAGGTTCAAAAAGCAAAAAGCTCGGAGCACCAGAGACATTTTCATTTGTGTCTGCTTCCAGGTTGAACCCTTGCAAGACAACACAACACAGTTTAAATTGGGAACCCAACCCCCACATCCCAAGCATTTCACAGCAACATGTATGGTAGTTGTCTTTTTTTTTTTTTTTTTTTTTTTAATTTTAGTCGTTGCCAATTATTTTCTCCCAATTTGGAAAGGCCAATTATTTTATTACGGTCGGCTCACCGCTACCACCCCTGCGCTGACTCGGGAGGGAGAAGATGAACACACGCTGTCCTCCGAAGCGCGTGCCGTCAAGCCGACCGCTTTTTTTCACACTGCATACTCACCATGTAGCCACCCAAGAGCTACAGCATCGGAGGACAACGCAGCTCTCGGGCAGCTTACAGGCAAGCCTGCAGGCGCCCGGCCAGATTACAGGGGGCACTGGTGCGCGGTGAGCCGAGGACACCCTGACCGACCTAAGCCTCCCTCCCCCCGGGCGACGCTCGGCCAATTGTGCGCCGCCCCTTGGAAGCTCCCGTCCTCGATCGGCAAAGGAATAGCCTGGATTCGAACTCGCGACTTGCAGGCTATAGAGCGCATTCTGCACTCACGTGGAGCGCCTTTACTGGATGCGCCACTCGGGAGCCCCCGGTAGTTGTCTTTTTAATGCCATTACATCTACCAGACCTGGGGGATGAGATCATCCGACATTTTTAATTAGCTATCCTAGGGTATTCTTTCTGCAGTTATTTTTCTACTTGGCTATTAAATACAGTATACATACTTACAATTGTATTTATATATGTATTAAGCAGTTTTATATATGTGTGTCTGTGTGTGTATGTGCATGTGTGTGTGCGTGCGTGCGTATGTGTGTGTGCGTGCGTGCGTGCGCGTGTGTGTGTGTGTGTGTGTGTGTATGCATGTGTGTGTGCGTGCATGTGTGTGTGTGTGCGTGTGTGTGTGCAATATTTAAGCACCTGGCAGTAAAGGGAAGTGGAGGTGAAAAGGGCTTTCCAATTCAATTACACAGAACAGCTCAGTGGTATTGCTTCTGTGGAACCAACCTCTGTGTGTCTGGGTTATTTATAGATATACTTCAGAAACTAGAGTTAAAATCAGACAAATATTTCTGCAACAATGACTTTCACTAAAGATGCTAAGAGTTCTCATCAAGAAAAAGCTCATTTAACATCCACAGTACCAATAATTTCTGTACTATTGATTAAAATCCACATGATTTATTCTATATTCATGTCGTCCAGTAAAAAAGGCTGATGCTATCTAGTTGTCAAAGGTTTCGGCTAATGCCTTCAGCACTTTATAAGCTGATGGGTTGGTAGTCCAGTTTGCTTAAATGAATCATCTGGATATGACTCGACTTGCACTCAGGAAGAAAATAAATGTATTAAAAAGAGGGTTATCTTTTTTCACATGGTGCTACTTATATATGATAATTAACCTTCCTACAAAGTGTCAATACTACAGTATTATAAAACTATATGCCTTTGCTCATGTCAGCGGGCTGTGCCTGTGCTCAGGTCGTGACTGCAGACTGAACCATTCAGTTAATTTAAACGTACACATATTTTACAGTGTACAGCGAAACAATTGATGGCTGATTCATAATGCATTTAATTCACTAATGTGATTCAAGGACCTTTTTAAGTTTTAAGTGTGGCTAGATGGGTACATCAATTAGAAAAAGAAAAAGGGTTTAGGTTTCATAACAGTCACGCACATTGCACTCTTGAGTTAAAAGTGACAGGAGTTGTGCCATATTTTTTTCAATTACTGTTGATGTAGTGATGCAACTGAATGTGGTACAGTATATGCAATACGTATTCTTTACTATATACAAGCTGCATCTCCCAGTTTCAGTCAAGATGCACTGTAATAGAAGGCTGAAATTGTACTTTGATGGCAGTGTAATGTGTACTGCACAAAAATGTATTAAATCCAAATAGAATTTAGCCAAAAATCCAAATTCCATCTGCTAGTAAAACAAGTGAATGTCGTATCTGCTGTACGGTAAACATTCTATTTTATTAACGGATCATAAAAGTTTATCTGTTCTTTCATTTTTGAGTAGCATCTCTTCCATCTGTCTGCGCTATCAACTTCCACCTTGATCACAGTGACCTTGGGGTTTCTGTCAACTTTCCCTATTCACATTGTGGATTCACTTTCACTTTGTTGAATTAGATCACAATAGCTTCTCTTTCATTGTATGTATGCGTGTATGTCATATTGTATTTTTCTTGTTCAATACTTCTATATGTGCTTTTGCCTAGTATACTGGACACTCCAATAAGATAGCTAAAAACTATTTCAATTGGGGTATAGCGACTTCTAATTATTTGTGAATGTTGACACATGTACAGGTTGCACCACATGTACCAGATAAATGATAGGACATCTAATATTTTACATATTTAAAAATACAAAGCAAGTGCACAAACCAACCTGGATAGATGATGTACCATTTAGTTATTTAAAAAGCATGATGGGATTTTATATGTGCAATGAATTGTTTGTGATTATTATGAGACTTGAATAGTGATCTCAGAAATGTATGGCTTCTCTTGGAAAAGCTTGTCCTTTCTTGTTCAAATTTTAGTGTGAAATACAGTTGATTCAAAACTGTGTTCCAGGGCACATCACACTCCTGGGCACAAAGGGTGTCACAAGAGCGTAATGGCTTGTAACTAGATTCAGTTCCTTAATCGCTGTTAAAACAAACAAAAACTAAAACTTAACCTATTTCCAGCAATACTGTTACTTTTTACTTTTGTCTCTTCGCATAAGCATGTCAAAGTCAGAAAAAAGATTAAAGTTTTCATCTGAAGTCAGCTACAGTATTTTATTAACATTATCAAACAAATATCAATGTGATTGATGTGACTTTGAGGTAAGCATTGCAATCACATTAAAGTTGACACTTGATGGCTCTACAGTGTACAGACGTTTGAGTCTCAGGTGACAGTATGGTTAGTGTCAGTTCGTAATTCAGTCAAGAATTCCGTCACACAAGAATGACTGCATTCACCAGTTTTGATGGCTTAAGCCAGTTACAGTGAGGTGGGGAAGCATATTAGTGTTGCACAGTGCGCTGAGGCCCAAAGGTGAAACATTGTGCAACACTGATGTAGATCCCTCCTGGAAAACACCAGCTGGATTAACAGATTTAAAGTGTGGCAGTATCTGTTATCTGAATTTCATTCAAATATATGTGCTGCACACTGGAGTTCTACTCTTGCAAGCGCCATTCACTGCAGTTCAGCAATAAAGACTGAACATGTGAAATGTCATAAGGGCTGACGCTGATGCTCAGGTGTGTCAGTAACTCGACTGTTTTCTTTTGAATCACTAAGGTGGAGGACTGGGTTACCAGGGTTTATGAAGGCAGTGACAGGAAAATCAGTTCACATAATCTAAGCAGTTGTAGCAAGCAATGTATTTCAAGGCCTCTTCAGTACACTCTAGTTGTTTGTGCCATTTAGTAACTTTAATATGCTGTTTGCTATTAAAAGTAGGAGTTAATTAAAATGCTGAGATGCATTTTTTTGATGGGTTGATAGCAATGGAAACTGAGTATTACCCTTTCTGTAGGAATAGCACAAACAGCTGCAATATGAGTTTACCTACACTACCCCACGATCAAGCCTCAAGCCTGTCCTGGACTGCAAGGAGCACCATTTCATTTCAGGGCTGATTCAACACATCAGTCTACAAGGAACATGACGTTTTTTTTTCTACTTTTTTTGTTTTAATTGTTTCTAAGTGCTTTTTAAAACCTCGTAGTGTTTTACTCGATTCAGCTTTTCCATTTAGTGATCATTTTTCTGTTCCTCTAACATCCGTAAAAATGATACAATTACAAGGAGCTTCCCACACAGAAGCAATTACCTGTACTTATATAAGATGTCACTTAGCAACATTTATATCATTGTATTAAATCTGAACTTCCCAAATGTAATTTAGATACCATTAATATATATTTAAAAAAAAAGAAAGAAAGCTTTGTTCCCTTAGAGAATTTGATTTAAATCTTTCTACAAATGTAATTAATAAAATGAACGCAGACAGGACTTCATGTTGAAAATTCTCTACCACAGTGCGTTTTGCCTTTATTGTGTTATGTGCTGATGTGATAAGTAGAAAAAAAAACTATTTGTTTATTACTCCACTGGAGTTCATGGACACTAGCACACTAATATTTTAATATACAGTGCAGCACGTTTGTATATTTAAATAGCAGTGCAGTGTCTCACATGGGTTGGTGTATTGATTGATTATATAGTAGATCTAAATGATGCATGTAAAATAAGACGTGTTTTACTTATTCAATTTAGTTTTCATTTATATATATATTACGCCTTTCATACCACAGTATCTCAAAAAGCTTTACAAGGCGCTTAAAACAGAAAGACGTATGCAATATCTCGTAGTAGTGCATGTCAAAATTACAATAAACAATAACTCTAAAGCTCCAAATACCAAAATCCCTTGCTTATTGAATGCTTTATATAGTACAGTTGATGTTTGTACGCAATGCAAGACTCTTCGTGCGTATTTGCTTCACGTGACAGTATGAACTGCAGAACACCGCCCCTCTCCAGTCCTAGTGCAGTACTTCACATTTCCTCCTGCAGATAAATACTGACATTGACTAACATATAAACTGTAACATAGTGCAACATACTACGTTTCTTCATTTAAAATGTGAGAAAGAAACTAAGTTATTGAATTCAGTGACATACGACGATGTCACTTTTTCAATGTTTTTCAATTTCAGCTTCTCGGTCTGAGAACAAATCTTTGCAAAAATACCAGAACTACTACTGAATCCAGTTTTCGTTGCGTAAAGCAGAGACACGATACATTATTTTGCTGCTTTTGCTGTTAGTTAATATGCGCTCATGTAACTTCTGGTAAGTACACTATAAGGATAATGCTAAGGTGTTTATTTGTATATTTCACGTCCACCGCTGACACGATCACACAAAGTGTCTGAATATCTTTGTAATGTACTGCAACTACTGTTCTCTGCATTTCAGCAAACTGCTGTATTATAAACGTCTTCACATACTAACTCCTCCAGTACACCAGCACTCCTTGCGCCACGTAAACGGAGACCAGAGCTAGGACCCCTGGCCAATCAGAGACAAGGAAATGTGCTACGTCACCCAACAAGAACCTACATTCATTTATTTATTTATTTGTCTGCGTGTGATGTTGTTGAAATGTCATCGTTGTCTTCCTTAACGTAGAAACACATTTATTATTTCTGTACAATCTGCAAAATCATGAAGCAAAAGATCAATGTCCCAGGATTTGTCTCCAAACTCTGGACGTTGGTTGAAAGTCCAAGCACCAATGATGTTATTTGTTGGAGCTCGGTAAGGCCGGAAGCCGGACACGTATTTGCAATAGTTTTCTTTAAATATTACGCTTGTTTATTTTATTTTGTAATACACATTCGTTACAGTGCTCCGTAGACTTGGTTGTAGCGTGCACGTTATTTGCTTTGTTATTTAGGCTACATAAACTTTGTATACATTTTAAAATTAAAACTTTTCAGCTAGGCCGCATCGACATTTTTTTTTAATTGCATTCATTTTGCAATATAGCTGTATCCTAATCATAAAGTTCATTTAGAAGTTTCATTCACAAAATAACAATCGGGTGTAACAGTAACAAAGGTCGTTGATTTGTTAATAAGGGCACATTTATGTAGCCCAAATGTATTGCCTTGTACTTGTACTTTTTTTTTCTTTACTCAAACCTCAAATGCAATAAACGAAACCACTACTGTATTCTGACTTAATTATTTATTGTTTTGCAATAATATGCCATGCATTTTCATTGGTGTTTCTTTTGAATTGCAAAGTTGCTTCATCCGTGTATTAGATGACATCCCCGTTTTACTTAAATTTGGCAATTTTGCTCTTTCGGCAAATGAGTAATTGTTTTAAGATGATTTGTTTCTTAGTAACCGAACAGTGAAGGGTGTTTGCTGAAATCTCTTCCCTTGTGATGACCAGAATGCCTAGGTCATCCCAGCAGCTCTGTACATTACACAATCAGTGCATCATGAAGGGGACGTGACGTTTGGAATAAAACAGGAAGTTTTGTATGCATTAATGATAAAAACACAACTAAATATGCCAAGCACGGGTAGCAACGAGGTTTAAATTCAGAGATCATATTGATTCAGGTGTCAGTAAATGATTAGGTTTACAAGGGAGTATTGAACCTTGTGTAAATATATCTGCATTTCTAGCACACGCTGTATTTACAGAGATCCCAGCTTTTATACTGTATGCAGTCAGTTACCTTCTTTTTAATGGTGCTGACGTTTTCCTGAGGAATAACACGTTTTGCCTGTATATATCCTGAAAAGCAAAGCACCTTACGCTTCTCGTCATCATTCATACAGATTGTTTGGTGTTTACTAAAGAGTTTATAAATGTCATTGTATTACGTAAATGAGTAATACTTAAAGATCCTCTTTCGATGCAAGTGTAAAACTTTTTTTTCAAGAATAAAGTGATTTTAAAAGTTACAACTATACGACTTGCAAAAAAAGTACTCAAGCAACAACTTTCATTCAACTAAGCTGTTTTTTTTGTTGCTAGTTGTTACCTCAAGAATATTTTATTACACTTTTCTTTGTTGGATCCTGAAGAGTGCCATTTGCAGTGACATGTTCTCTGTCCTGTTCTTTAGAAAGGACAGAATTTCAGGGTGGTGGATGAACAGAAGTTCACAACAGAAATCCTTCCAAGATACTTCAAGCACAGCAACATGTCAAGTTTTATTCGACAGCTCAATATGTGTAAGGTTTTTTTTGTTTGTTTGTTTGTTTTTGTTGCTAAAATCTTTGGCAAAAATACAATTCTGCATCTATTTTCTATCTGTAACAAGTCAGGGGACTTTTTACCTATTTCAGCACTTGATCAACCTGTACCCTGCAGGGATGCTACAACTGAATTTTCTAGTACCTGAAAATCCAGCTGGGTTGCAACAGGCACTGATTTTTAGTGTCTGATTAATACGGATTGGTGGTTGATTCTTATTAATACGGATTGGTGGTTGATTCAGTCATTATAAACAATCTATAAACATGTGATTAATAATGCTATTAATAATTATAGAATATTGTTAGAAATAATAAGACAATTCTACACTTTTGCTTTTTTGTGTGTGCTATTGTTTATAACCACTTATAACGGATCCCTAAACTAAAGTGTTACCAAGATACTATTGTAATGAAATAGTGAAAAACGTATACAAGTGGATATGCATAGAACCACATGTAACATATTGCATGAGTTTACTGGGCAGCTGTTCTGAGCGGAGTTATCTTTACCTTGATCTGTATACAGGTCTGCAGTGTTGAAAGAGTTTTGAATTGTGAGGGATTTTTCCAAGAGTGAAATTACCTACTTCTTTTGTTTGCTTGTAGATGGGTTTCGAAAGGTGGTGAGTGTGGACGGTGGTCTGATTAAACAAGAAAAGGATGGTGGCATTGAGTTTCATCATCCTTGCTTTGAGCAAGGCAAAGAGGATATGTTGGAAAATATCAAACGCAAGGTATACAATTGGGCTAAGACAGTCTGCTTCTGTTTAAATTATATATATATATATATATATATATATATATATATATATATATATATATATAATATATATGGACACACACACACTGCTGTGCAAAAGTCTTAGACATGTTGCATTTTTCTACTCTGATGCATTATGAGCATCGGCAATTTACTCAAAGCCTCCACTAGTGTTTTCTACTATTATAACAGCCTTGACTTGCATGAAGAAGGAAACACATTGAGTGAAATAGCTCGCATCACTTGATTTTCAAGGTGTGGTATCCGAAGCATAATCAACAAGTACAGAGAAACATCATCTGTAATTGACAAACCCAGGACTGGAAGACCCAAAAAGCTGTCTAACAAGGATGAGCAATACTTGAAGATAATATCTTTAAGGAATAGAAAGAAGACAAGCGTTGAATTGACAACAGAACTGGCAGAAGGCACAGGTGTCGTTGTCCATCCATCAACATTCCAAAGCACCTTTGACTATTGTTCCATAGTCCAATTTCAGTGTTCTTGTGCATATTTTAGCCCTTTAGCCTTGCTCCCCTTTCTTAACAGAGGTATTCTTACTGCAACACATCCTTTGTCCTGATTTCAAGAGTGACCTTCATACTGTTGATTTGATGGACAACGACACCTGTGCCTTCTGCCAGTTCTGTTGTCAATTCAACGCTTGTCTTTCTATTCCTTCAGGATATTGTCTTCAAGTATTGCTCATCCTTGTTAGACAGTTTTTGGGTCTTCCAGTCCTGGGTTTGTCAATTACAGATGATGTTTCTCTGTACTTGTTGATTATGCTTCAGATACCACACCTTGAAAACCGAGTGATGCAAGCTATTTCATTTATAATCAAGGTACAGTAATGCATTGCATATGTGTAGGTGTCTTCGGTCAGAACAGAGGCAACAAAGATCAGCCAGGAAGAAATGCACAAAGTGCTGATTGATGTGCATCAAGTGAAAGGTAAACAGGATGACATGGATTCGAAACTGGAAACCATGAAGAGGTAACTGATAATCTCAAAATAATTCAAGCTGCTGTTACTGTTCTAACTGGATGTGACAGTCAGTTAAATTGCTAAAGTCAACACGCATTTAAGGATTACAATTCCAGGCGTGACAGAAACCCAACCACCCATATTTCTGTTCTTTATTTTTATTCTAAGACTAGACTACAAACATGTAGCAGACTGCGTGAGTAGGTAACAAGCTGTGCCAACTTTTATTTTAGGGAAAACAAAGCTTTGTGGAAGGAACTGGCTTCTCTCAGAAATAAGCACAGTCAACAACAGAAGATGATAGGCAAGGTAAAACAAATCTGAGCATTTCCTTTCAGAGTCCAAACAGCTCTCCAGTGTGTGTGTATTGTGAACTGTGAACTGATAACCCAGCATTCTTGTGCTGCCTGAATGTACTAATGAATCCTTGTCACTTTCTCGTGATTTTCCAAATATAAGAGTATATATTCTGTTGACGTTGCATTGTTTGTAACAACATAACATTTTGTGTGTAAAAAAAATAAAAACAAATAGGATGAATCAGGATGAAACAAAAAAATGTGAGTCCAAAGCAGGCCTGTTTGCAATATCTTAAAAGAGTTGCAATCAATTAATTTAACATTCAGTAGCCAGTCAACACTTGTTGTGCCATCCCAGAGCATGCATGCACAGGCAGCTTTTAATAAGTCCAGTAAAAGCAGGACATGGCAACTAAATACCAACCAAAAAACTAAAAAACATCTTAAAATATAAGGGAGAATTACAGTGTACAATTATGGTACACAGTTCATACAAAGCAGTTTTATTCAATAGACTCTCCTCTGTTAATTAACTTCACTCCTCATAAAACTCAGCCAAGCTCTGAAATTGAAAGCAGATTATAGCCCAGCTCCCTGAACTCAAGTTGCCCAGCTTTGCCTCTGTTAAAGCTGCAGTTCTTTTACAGCAGTTCACTGGAGAGCATACCCTAATTTTATGTATGTATTTCTTTAACTGTCTGGCTTTTGCAACGTCATTTCAAAAGCTGTCTGAACTCTCTATTGTGTTTAAATATCTACGTGTGCTTTTGTTCCTCAGGTGATTCAGTTCATTGCAAGTCTTGTGAATGAAAATTGCATTGTTGGAATCAAAAGAAAAAGGTAATTTCACACATGGCAGCAGTGTGGAGTAGTGGTTAGGGCTCTGGACTCTTGACCGGAGGGTCGTGGGTTCAGTCCCCAGTGGGGGACACTGCTGCTGTACCCTTGAGCAAGGTACTTTACCTAGATTGCTCCAGTAAAAACCCAACTGTATAAATGGGTAATTGTATGTAAAAATAATGTGATATCTTGTAACAATTGTAAGTCGCCCTGGATAAGGGCGTCTGCTAAGAAATAAGTAATAATAATAATAATGATGCTGTTGTTGTTGTCCTTACTTTAGTCCGGAGCCACGATCACAAACTAATTTCGTCTCATTTATTTTTAGGCCGATCATGATGTCAGAAGAAGCACCTCTCGCAAAACACAGCCACCCTTATGTTCTCAGAGCCGATGAACAGAGTGGTACTGTAAGTCCCCACATTTTAGACAATCAGAACAGGCTAATACATTTTGATAAATGTTTGTGTAGCTTTGGTTCTATTATATAAATGGTCTGTTACATACAGTTTGAATACTAAACTATGTAATTAACAAAAACAGACTGAAAAAAGAAAATCATTAAATAAGACAGATAAATGCTTTGTGCATAGGGCCCGTTATATTAAAATTGCATTGTAATTCTACTACAGTAGTCTTCATAATAGTCATAATAGTAATTAAAAAGAACACGAACAAAACCCTTAGTCTGTAAGATTTCAATTTGTTTTACAGAGTTACTCAGACAGTAATGGCGCTACCCTTTCAAGCAGGGTTGTCATTACGGACATCACAAATATTTCTGAGCCCGTCAAAAGTGGTGAGCTTATTCAAGCTTCCTCAGAAAAAGACAAAGTTAAGAGGTGAGTTAGAATGACTAGTAGAATATGATTGCAAATCACACAAAATTAGATCATGTAAATGAAGGCCATTGAGTACTTTGACAATACCTTTTTAATGACATATCACTGACAATAATACCAACTAGAAAGACGATTTTTAAAGCACCCTTGGAACTAAAGCCAATTAGCATCACAAATCCACTTCAGTATCGCAATTATGCCAATTTGTGTGGGATAAGAAGAACATTAGCTGCCGCTGGGACCAGATGCAGGTGTGGTTTTACTAAGAATGATGCACTTCCTCATTAGCTCTATTGGTAGTGCAAATGAACACTGTGATAATTCTCTGATGTGCCACTTCTTTCATGTAGGTTAATGAGAGTGACAAACCGGCCATCTATTAACAAAGTTTATCTTTTGCAGGGGTGGCCTGTCAGGTAAAGTAACGACTGAGGACTCCGGTTCTGGAACGGAGGGTCAGGCAGCACCAAGCAGTCCAATCTCAGCCTCAGTCAGTCCTCCTCAAACCAAGCAGTTAAATACAGACGCCACAGCAGCCTCCACTGAGGCCAGTGCTGCTGAGTTTCCAGACAACTTCATTGAATCCATCCTCGATGAGGCTGGGGATGAGGTTGCTCTTCAGAGTGATTCAATAGGGGACAGGTAACCACATACCAACAGGACATCTGCTACAGGCCATGCTTACCCTTATAAAGGGTTACCACAGTAAATCTGAATATCCATTTTTGTAGTGTTTCCATGGTTATACTATTACTGTATGGCTTGTTATGTTTTTTAATACCTCTCTGGACTACAATGCTTACCTATGCTTTACCATAATTTACATGTGCTTTAATACAATGCTGTACGTTTTATTATTGTGAACGTTAGTAAGGGTAAACGCTTGTCTTAAAAGAGTTGCCAGAAAATAAATATTTCTGCATTTTTGCACAAAGTCATTTATTTATTTATTTGTCATGAACAAGTATTCTTGCAGGATGCCCATTCTCCATATTTGGCGTCTGCTAAGAAATATTTGGACATAACCCCATTCATTCCTTGGGGCCAAACATACATGAACTTACATGAAGCACAATTCATTATGTTTTATGCACATACTGTTTTTAACACTGACAAGAAACTGAACAAATGACACATTCTTTTGCATGGGTGATGTATTCTTTAGGGATGAGGTCTTGGACTTCCTGGGTAGCGTTGATATCAGCTTGGGAAACTTGCATACACAGCTGTCTGGAAATCAATTCAACATCAGGCCTGAATTGATTGATGAAGTAAATATCTCAATTTTCATTTTATGTAGAACACAGAAAATATTAAATGTTTAAAAAAAAAAAAAAAAACATATTAAGAAATGTAATGTGCAGTCAGTTTATCTATGAAATATTTGTACAGTATTGAAAGAGCTTCAAGTTTAGACTTCTTTCAGAACTGTAGTTTCATTTATGGTCCAGTAGTATAGCTGTGATTTCTTATTATATACATGCATTTTATAACGTCCAATAGAAGTGTGTGTCGTAGAACTGTACAGTATTCACGTGTACATTTTTATAGGAATATGTTGCTGTTAATCAAACATTTAAACGCCCTTGGAAATCATAATTTAAAAAAAAACAAAAAAAAAAAACAATATACTGTACAAAGCTGATGGTTATACCAGCTGTTTCAGAAACTTTAGAGGTTTACCAATGTATTACTCTTTACAGCTTTTTAATCCTGGCATTTCTGCTAAGGATATGAGCATCATATCGCCAAGTTCTCCTACTATTGGAATTGTAAGTAAAGGAATAATACATTGTCTTGCTTTTTTTTGTTTAATGTCATCAGTGATGATTACGGAATTAGGAATACAAATTATAATTAAAAATTGGAACAGAGATTTAGTTGGCTTACACTGGAACAGTAAAAGGCTGATGTACTGTGAAGGGAAAAATATATTGGGGGGATAGTAACAATAAAAAAAAAAATCCCATTTTGATCAGAGATAGTAATTTTGACTTATAGAGAGTAATAGTGCTTTGAGTCTGTTTGCCGTATCTGTTTTCATAACACAGCTTATAAAATTGTAACCTGTTGCTTTATTATATGTATGTAACCTGTGTTTCACGTGAACATTTCATAAACTCAGTTATGTTCTTTAGATGTCAGAACATTTTGAAACCAGCGACAATGCAGAGACAGACGAAATTGACAGCAGTAATGGTAGGTTGCTTGTCTTCAGCATCATTTATTCATTTTAATAAACATTAAAGCCAGTATCTTAGTTTGACACCATGGGCTGAATGAATGTACTGCTCAAATGGTCTTCCACAGTCAATGCTACTAGACCTTTTGACTGTTTATAATGTTTATAAGGCTATTTGATCACTCAAGTGTAGAAAATAGGAAACCTAATTCTTCTTAATTAGATGAGGTGTGGTTCCTTTGGTGGCATATTTGCATGGCAAAAGTATATATTTTTTATTGTCGGTCAAGCAGAATTTATATAGGGGTCATTCCACGCCAGCGCAACCAGAAAAGGGGCATTTTGTTGCCCGACCGTCAGATTTTGCTAGAAAAATTCACCTGGTGGTTTTCGAACGCACTGAATTCAGAAATGTTAATCTTTTTTTTTTTAATTTCCCCTTCGAGTTTTGTTAAACTTAGTAGAAATACAAAAAAATCAAATTGCTGAGGGGGTTAATGACCAGTGGGGGAACTTGAAACCAGAAGTGTTTGAAAAATTTTGGAAGAGTGGTCCCTAAGGTTCTTAAAGCAATACTAACATTTTAGGACTCGCATCCCCTACAGGGTAAAGGGTTGGGCTGAAGTTTGAATGAAACTCGTCACTTACCCCTTGTCTGGCAACCTGCCAAAAGTGAGTCGGGTGCTCCTGGTATTTTTTTCTCGAAAGCCCTATTCATTACGAGTCTAACGAGGTGCTACACATGGTGGGAGCGTCTAAGTTGAGCCCAGGGTGATTTTTCTGGTCAGGGTCACTTTTTCACTGTAGGATGACTTTTGCCAGGTCACAATGATTAGCATTTCTGAACTCAGCGGGCCCGAAAACCCCCAGGTGAATTTTTCTTGCAAAACCTGAGACAGTCGGGCAACGGCTCTGAAAAAAAAACCTTCTCCCAAACGCTAACTCAGAAATAACAGGAAAATGTCTAGATAACTCCCAAGAATATGTCCAAGAATCAGTGATTCTCTGGTACATTAAAAAGAAACAACATTTAAGAGAGTGTGTTTGTTCTTTATTTCTCCAACAGGGAAGCATGTAGTTCAGTGCACACCCAATCCCCTACTAACCTTACTGGATGAGCTTTGCTGTAGTTTAGAGCCAGAGGTGGCTGGCCCTGCAGAGCCCTCCTTTCTGTCTCTTGAGGAAGAGCCTTCTGTGCCATTCAAAGACAGCACAACTGACCTGAGAGTGGAGTACAGCCCTAACAACCAAACGACTGACATTCATGAGCTTTACGAGGAAAAGAACAAAGGTGAATCTTGTTCCCCTTCAATCCGGCTGAAAAAAGGATAAAAGGCTTTGGTAAACAAACTGAAGAGATCACAGGTTATTTGTTGTTAAAATAAATAAATGAATAAATAAATAAATGCATTTCAACCTGTTCAGATTGTAATTTGTCTGAATTTATGGAAAAGCAGTGTGATATGTTTTTTGTTGTTTTATTTTTTTTGCGCAATGCATCTGTTCATTAAATAGAAGTATTTCTAATACGTTCTTTTAACTTTTGTTTCAGGACCAGTCAACACACCCAATCCATCTTTTTCAGAAGATGTTCTATACATCTTGAATAAGGACACCTTGTGAACACTACCTTGAAGCATCTCTGTACAACCTTAAAAAATACCTTTGATGCTACGATAGACATTTGTAAACCTTACACCTTTTCTAAATGCCTGCCTTGTGACAGATGCTGCATTAAGCGTGTGTCGTCACTGTGACAACTGTCTTTGACACAACTACATAGTGTTGATTCCATGAAGCTAAAAGAACAGCTTTAGCAGGTGCTAACCTACGCAAATACATACCCCCAGTGAAAATACTTAAGAGATACAGGGGAGGAGTATTGCTGTACCTAACAGCTTCCGTGTACATCCTTAATCATCCATGCATCCATTTAACAGAAAACTTCCCAAACTTTAGGCATTTTCCCACCAGTTGCAGATATTTTCACATCAGTCTGCAGTAACCTTGTAAACGCATTGGTGCTAAATGACCATCTTATCCCCATGCATCTTTTGGTACAAGTCACTGCATTTGCAAAACTAGAATTCACATTGAGGAAATTGTTTTATTTTTTAAATGGTTAAACAATTATGGAAACTCAAGGGATGTTTATTACAGTATACAATATCATTACATAGCCAGCAAATTATTACAAGAAATATATAATAATAATAACATTGTTTTTGTGTTTTTGTAATTCTGAAGTCATAGGGTAATTTTGGTACATTACGTAATATTTGTTGCTAAGTACAATGGAATTGTGTAAGAAATTAGTCATATGCAGTACATTTATTTTAAAGGCAAGTTAAGGTGACACATTGTGAGTAGAATCAAAGTATTGTTGGGAGGCCCTGGGGCTCCTAATACCTCTATCAAATACATTTTTTGTTTTGTTTTGTTTTTTTTACTTCCTTGTAGAGAAATGTTATTGATGTTAAAATGTATTATGTTTTTAATCTACATTAAAAAAAAGATGCTTTCATAAGCAGTCCATGAGAGTATATTGATAAAATGCGCTCAGCACTAATGCATGTCAAGCTAAGACAGGGCATTTCACATTGTAGGGTCATTTTCTAGTGTTTTTATGTATTTTTTTTATTACAAGCCTACAATGTAACTCCATGCAATGGGGCGTACTCGTGCCACGATTTTAAAATGGAGGACGTCAGACATGAATTAAATCTAAATAAATATTTGTCCCCTTTACCTCTGTTCATTGTTTGTGCTTACAATTTTTCTCCAGCTAAAAAGTCACTTTAATTTCTGTATTATCACTAAAATAGGGGTATGCATGTATGTGGGGTTTTCCCTTATATGGTAGGTAATAAGTTGTGGACTGTTTTGTAACAGAGCTGAAGAGAAGGAAAAAGAATAAGGTGAAAATCGAATAGAAATCTACATACAATTTTACTGTCACAACATACCTTTGTGTTTGCAAAGTAAAGTAAAGCAGCACAAGTCCTGCATTTGCTTATTCCTTCATAACAAACGCGTAACAGCTTTTCCCATATAAGTAACCAATGTGCCTATTAGCAGGATTATACAGTTGGCTTAAAGAGGTAATTGGCATTTCAGAATTGCATAATAGCGGGCACTGGTGAAGGTTTTCCATGCAGACTTTGCTGAAAACCATGTATTTTTTAAATTGGTGTATAGGTTAGTGATTAGCCATGAATTACTAGATTAGAACAAAGGGGAATTCAGTCTGCCCTAGAAGACCTCTGTGGTTTAAATACTTCTCTGATTTTATAGCAGAGAGAGAAAGGTGCTGTGGTTACTTGGAAGTCATGAAACACTGAGGTTTGATATCAATGTCTAAAGGTCATGTTAGCAGCCGGAGTCTTAGAATTGCATCACCCAGTTAAATGGCTCTATTGGAAATGGTCGTTCCACAGTTACATTATGAAGTGGTCTTCATAGTCACCCTGTATTTGGAGGATGGGTAAACATGAATATGAATTATACGTGTAAATGCTCAGCAAAAAAAAAAAAAAAAAGAAGACTTGTGCCAGCTATATAGCAAAAAAAAAAATTTGCATTGTGTTGTGAATTAATATTGTTGTCGATTTTGTTTGTAGTTTATTGAGGCAGTACAACACCATGCCTCATGGTTTCACTATTCCGCTAATTATTGGGGGATTTTGTTAGGTATATGAAATAGCAGTATTAAAATAAGACTAGCTTTCTCAGGCTGATATCACTGCAGCGAGGAGCACAAGGAATAGAAAATAGAAACTCTGCAGAAAAAAAACAAGGGTCCGGATTAGGGTGTTACAACCACTTACGTGATGAGAGGAAAGAGGAAAAGGAGAACTGGTGTCACCAGTAAATGTATAAAAAAGGTCAGGTCCTTTTTTTTCCCCAGTCTTGAGTATCTGTTCTCCAAAATGGAGCTGCTGTTTGTATTCATTTTGCCACTGGCATTTAGTGCTTCAGGTGTTGGTGAGTTATTATTTTTATTTTTGACAGTATCGATTTGTTTCACACAATGTAGGTAACCCTAATTTAAATTTCCTTCAGAAGCGCTTTAAAAAGCAGAATCAGCTACTTGATTCTTCTTGAATGTTTTCACTATCCTATTGTACTGTGTGATTAATTATACAGTTGTCTCCATTGTTTATATAGTTATATAACCTGTCCTGGATCACAGAATAGGAAGAGACTTTGTTGTCTTTAATGTATGTATACACTAGATACTTCCCATTATACAGTGTCTCCCTAATGTGCGATCCAGGCGTGTAAGCTAGCTTAATGGCATAAGATTTCTGTAAGATCTGTTACGTACTTGGGTAAACTAAGTCATTTATTATTTATTTTTCTTAAAGTCCAGCCTTTGGATTTTTTATTTTATTATTTGATTAATCTTTCTAAACTTCACCGCATCCCTTCTTGCATTATTATTATTATTATTATTATTATTATTATTATTATTATTAGTCGTAGTCGTAGTAGTAGTATTAATATGATTATTATTATTATTATTATTATTATTATTATTATTATTATTATTATTATTAATAATAATAATAATAATAATAATAATAATAATAATAATAATACATGTATTTAGCAGACCATATATTAATGTTTTGTCCTATATACAGACCAAAAATATATATTTTGTATTGTGAATAGTTGCCAGACAGTGATCATGGATATAAGTAAGAGATTGTTTACTACCATCTCCTTAGTTATTTTATACATTGACCACTGAGCTGGTAAATCTACACATATACCGGTTGATCTGTAGAATTACCGATTTTACACATGAACCATAACACACACACACACACACACACACACACATATATATATGTATATATTACTACAATAAAATGTATGATACACTGAAAAATGAATGGCCTTGCCTTTTTTCCTTTTTTAATCATATAGTAGAATCCTGTAGGACAAAAAATGAATTGGGTGGAATCAATCACAAAAGCACTATATCAGAACATGAGTTGCACCTTCATTTCTTTTTTCTTTGTTTTTTGCCAACAGATGCCAATAAAAACCTGAGCGTGGTGCCCAGCATCACTGCAGTTCTGGGCAGAGATGTTACCATACCGTGCACTTACCAGCTCTCTCCGGGATACTCGGAAATGAGTTTAAAATGGACAATGAGGAAGGATGGAGACACTAAGACTCTTCTCTACAGGGACAGGCTCAGCTACAGCATTCCTCTCTCCATGTACAGATCCCGAGTAAGCATTCCAAGCACTGACCAGGTCGGGAATGTCTCGCTCACTCTGAAAGAAATGTATTTCCAGGACAGAGCAGATTACATGTGTGAAGTGACCTGGAGAAATGGGAGTGAAAACACAGTGCAGGACACAGCGCTCATCAAAGTATCTGTCGTCCAGGGTAAGAGGCAGTTGAATATATGTGCAGTAGTTTTATAGTCATTTATATGGATGCTAAGCATCACAGCTTGCAGTCTTAACTATTGTGACTGGAACTGACTTGCACCAGGGAGATGCAGCTTATATATAATACAGTTTGCAGGTTCGAGATTCCATTTACCTAACAAATGAATCCTCTGAAGCACTGCTCCATAGATGGGAGGTGTCTGTATGAAACAGTTTTACCTCTATTAAAACATTATTTGACTAGTGAATTGGTTTTAAATATAGACATACACATTGTTCCTGTCAGTGCTCACGTTTTATTTTTTAATTGTGTCCTAGTTCCTGTTTCAAAACCAGTTATGCCCAATGTCCAGTCCCCAATCTACATCCAAGCGGGTCAAAGCATCAGTCTCACTTGTACAGCTACCGGGTCTTTACCCATCACATACATGTGGTACAAGAAGCAACCAGATGGGACCAAAACAAGGTTATCAAGACAAGCTGCCCTCACCGTATCTGATGCAGGAACATACTATTGTGAAGCAGAGAATTTCGCTTCTGGAAAGAAAGTTGAACAGAGTGGTCCAATAGAACTTATTGTACAAGGTAGGCGAATCCACATGTCTAAAACAGTAGTGGATATGTATAAACAGCGCAGGAGTGTCAGTAGAAACAGTTCAAATAAGAAATTAAATACAGCGCATTGCTTTATTACCCCAACTTTGCATGGCCTTACCTAAAAGAGTTTTAATGCTTTCATTTAATAGTACTTACAGACCTTTCACAATGTCTTTAAAAGCTGACCGTTTAGATAATGGCTATTTGAGTACTGCAGGATAACACGAGCTTGCCACAGATAACAGTATGTGACCCAATATCTAATGCCAGCAGAGCAGAAAGAGGGGGGCACCCTGTTGGTACACATATTTTTATAGACCTGAATGACCTAAGGACTCTCTTGCACTGTTACTGCAGATATTTGATTTTCTGTACCTTACTCACAAAGGATTGTATATTAATTACAATGGCAGCATTGGAAGTATGTCTGCTTGCGAAGTCAGATGCAACAATATTGTGAATAGACCGCAGCTTAGAGGATCTCAATATTACCATTCCATTATCTCATGATCCCAAGATAATTTATCTCAGGCTCTCGATATGACCATTCCGTTATCTAGTGATCACGAGATAATTTATCTCAGGGTATCGAGACCCTGAAGTTTGAGATTAATGTCTCTTTTTTCGTTCTCTCAGAGTGGATCGAAGCAACGTCTGAAGATTATACCTACCAATCCACTACTGAAGGTAATGTAATATTATCATGTAAAACCAAACTTTTACAATTTTGCGCAATACACATCATTGTGTATTGCCAGTCCTCCATTATTTTACTGTTGTCAAGTGATGTTGGATTTAATAATAGACACAGTATTTTAAACACACACAGAACACAAACACAATCACAAGTCCAGAGTGAATGCTGCAGTGCAAGTGGTGAAATACAATTTATTTAGTGAGTACGAGTGCAGTGAAGTCCGGGTTGGGTGCTGGCCTTAAGCGACAGCTCCGGGACACTCCGTTCCCTTTACACAGAACCCTCACAGGTCGGGAGGGAGATTTATAACCAAGATTCATTCTTTCTCTGTCACAGTTGCATATTAAATTTACCCACTATGTACATATAAAATCATATTTTCTGTTTCTTTTTTTCTCTGTTTTAGTAAAAAACATTCCAACGTCTACTTCTTATATTGAAACCAGCAGCACTGAATCTGGTAATGATTCTTAATCACATTAATGGGCTTCACAAGGCAACTAAAATCCAAGCACACTTTGGGTGGCTGACTTTCTTAACAAAATGATGTCTTATTGCCAGAAGTACTAAAAGCTATTTGTGATGTTCTCTGTTAGCATGGATTGAACCGACATCTGAAGACTATAGGTACTATACCACTGAATGAGGTAACACTCACCCGCTCCAACAAATTAAATTATATATATATACAGTCTATGTATACAGAGAGAGAGAGAGAGAGATACACCATCCACTCAATAATTGTCATTGTCCATGACAATTCGCCATCGTCAGTTTGTCCCAGACAATTGGTCCCGGCGATAATTGGTCCTGCCACCAATTGGTCCCTGTGATAATTGGTCCCACCGACAATTAGTTCCCGCGACAATTGGTCCCTACGATAATTGGTCCTGACGACAATTGGTCCCCACGATAATTGGTCCCGGTGACAATTCGCCCCCATGACAATTGATCCCCAAAAGATATTCTCCATATGAACATTTATAACCATGTGCAAGTGTTTAAAGCTGTTGGAATATCATTGCAAACAGTAAGAACCGCTTGTGTGAACGGGGTGTGTTGGGAAACGTGGTTTGTGTGTGGTTTATGTCTCTTTCTCCTCTTGCTGTTGCTTCAGCCATCAGGTCTCTGTCCCTCCCTGCTGTGCGTGATCAGCCACCATACGTAGTACGCTGATCTGAGTTAACGTGGACTGTTTGGGAATATGCAAATTTAGACTGCAAATATGAGCCAATAAGTGTGTTCGCTACAACACTTTTATGATTAATGAATTTGTGTCTGTTGTTATTGTCGTTTTTAATCGCTTACCTCAATAAGTTTCCTTGCAAGACTTTGAAAATGTTCTGTTTAATAAGCTGGCCGCTAACAGGAATTACAACACATGTTTCATGTTTTCCTATTGAAGCTCGGTGGTGTAGAGGTTAAGATAACTGCGCTGCAAGGTAGGAGCTGTAGGTTCGATCCCCACCAAGGGAAGTTTTTGTTTTTCCCCTTCAAATAATATGATTTATTTATTAACACGTTAATTATTAAAAGTGATATTCCTGCGAGTTCGGCTTATCACATCATCACAGAGTGGGCTATGTTGTGGCACTGTTACAATGTATAACAACAACAATAATAACAACAATAAAACAATAATAATAATTATTTATTGAATCAATAACATAAGTAATTTTTTACATTTGTACAGAAAGTCAACAGGAACTGTTGAGTTCAATTTAGTTAGTTTAATGTGTAAACAAAGGTAAGTTTTCTAAAGCAAACTTCAACAATTTAATCAAAAATAATTAAGTTAGGATAATTTCGCCCACATGACTAATTCCGACTCTTGAGGCCTCTCAGGCTGATAATAATGCTCTAGGGTGCAGAGAGAGGAGCCTGAGTGTGCTGAGAGTGTGTGGGCGGACTTGCAATGCCTTAATTGGTACAAACAGTAACGTAAACACATAGTGAGCACCCTCAATGAGGTATTTGCCTCACAATTGATTTCTCTATGTACAAATACCGTATTTCATGACCAACTTGCTTTGATGCTTGCAAAGCTTTGATTCACTATTTTTCAAAGATTTCATTTTTAAAAAATGTGTTTATTTATGCTTATTTATTTTTTTACTCCAGATGTGACTAATACATCAGCCACAGAGTCTACAGCACATACTGCTGAGAAAGATAAGCTGCAGCATGAGACCAGGAGTTCAGGGAGTTTATTCAGAACAGGTTGATGTCAGTGCTAGTAAACTGATGTACCTTCGTGGGCTAATGAGATGTGAAGGAGGGACAGGACAGTGGTTGATTTTTGTTTCAAGGACCCCAATGCACATGTGAAGGAGAAGTAATTCCTCTTCAGAGCAAACCAGGAAAAAGAAAACACGGTTAATTGCATGTCTTGCATAATGGTCATGGAAGGTGTAATGTGGAGTAGGGTGCATGTTCATGTTAAACAACATTTGCATTCTGCTTAGTTTAGCTGTGAATTGAACCAATTGCAGAACTGTACATCTGGATTAGTATAGTATAGTACCTGTATTATACCCAGTGTAGATTTTTTTGGGGTTATGCTTTATCTGAAGTGACCTCACATAATTAGGCACTGTGTCAGTTCATAGTTCGTATCGCTATTGTCCTAACATGTAAGTGCTATGTACTTATTGTACATAGTAATTCGGATGTGTATTAGTTTACGCACAGTTTGTAATGACAGAATGTGTATGTGGCTTGTATACGAAAATTGATCCAGTTTGTACTTTTGATATTTTTTTTTTTGGTCAGTAATGGATTTTGTAATTACAAATAGTGAATGTACTAGTACGCTATAGGGGCTATGAAAGAACATCTAACTTACATTGGTCATACCTTTGTACTTACATAGCACTTGATGTGCAGTTATATCGATTAAATACTAAGCTTCTTTTACATGCCATTCATGCTCCACAAAAAACAGTAAAGATAATGTGTTTTAGTTATAAATAAGGGAAGTTCTTGTTACAAAAAGTTACAAAAGTAACTGTTTGTGCCAGTTTAGACTGTAGCGTGTGAAATAAATGAGAAATAAGCTTGGCTAATTTAAACAAACTTTTTTGCAGGTGGAAATGCCGTTTCTCCTGCGTCGCGCCAAAAAGGTACCAAATAAGTATATTTCAACTAGGACCCACTTTCTGTTGACTAGTGTGGTACACCAAGGGGTACAAGGTGCAGGTCCCTTTTAGAACAAACTAGCCCACGTGATAGAAATGAAAAGTCACTAGCTTACTGCTTTAGAAAACAAAACAAAAAAAACATGCCCTAGTCCATGACACCAGGAAGCTGCCCACTGAAAAGTTGAGGTTACCGTACATTGCTTTACTGCCAATGTTACATCACATTTTACCAGGTTTCTTCATACAGGAAAAAACATCTTACTCTCACTACTGTTGCACTGGCTTAGTGGCTGGTCAGTGACACATTTAGCACACATCTGGAAAAAAAAAATTAAGTACCTATTCTGCCCAGACAGATTGAAAATATGCATTTTAAAGAGAAAGTAGTCACAATTGTATGGTGTTTGAAATCATTCGGAGTGGTTCTGAGTTATTAGCTCCAACATCTGCAGGATTAAAACAATTATTGAGAAAATTAACTCAGTTTTAAAAGGTACCCAAAATGCCATTTGAAGCTACTGCTGTAAAACAGGATTGTTCTAGCTGGAACCTTCTCACTGACCCTCTTTGTTTCAATAGTCCTGACTAGGACTTTGCATTAGATTACACAACAATATGCCATTACCAGTAATTCAGCTGCAATTGCTGATTAACTAACATATGGTTTCCTGTTGCATGTATCTTAAGTTCATATAAAGCAATAATGGATTGATATCAAATTATTAGGAAACTCAGCAGTTAATGCACTGTCCTTTTGCACACCAGGTCAGGATAGAGGATCTGAAACAATGTGCTGTAGATGGGGAATGAGCTGTTCTCTAATTTGCCTTGGTTTTCCTTTACTGTCAGTAGAGGTCACTGCAGCCAATATAGCTGGATATAAAGAAATGCTAAAAACGTGTGTATACCAATTCATTGCATACAGTATAACTGCATACAAGTTTGAATCACATTTCTTTATAAAATACAAAACTATTTAAACAGTTAAAAGAATTGGCCATATACCTAATGTCAACTGCTAGCATACATGGTGATAAGGTCATTGCATGACTCCAAAGGGGTACTAGTTACTAGTTTAAACAACTTTCTCTATCACTAAATCCATTGTTTCTAAAAAGAAACAGCTATAAAATTAGAGGAGAAGCGTCTTTCTCTTCAGATATGCTGAGTACCCTCTTCATGACTCTCACAGCACCTCTATTATTCTGTTACTGGCCCTGCTTCTCTTGGACTCTTCCAGTGACTTCATTGTGTTTCTCCCAGGGAACAGGACTCTGTTATGGCTCTACATCCTGATTGCTGCTCTCTGCATTGTGGTGCTCTTCGCTGTCATCATAGCCAACGTCATAATGAAGAAAAGGAAAAAGAAAAGTACGCTGTGCATCAAAACCATGACAGTACTGGGATAACACTCTGTTTGTGCTGCACTGTTATTCATTCTTGAGATCGTTCTTGAAGGCGCACGTGCTTTTGTTATCACTAGGGTTAGGCTGGCACAATAATAATCCTGGTCTCCCTTTTCTTCTGTTGAAGATTATTTTAGTTGTTGTTTTTTTGTTTTTTTTTAATGGCTGTTGTGTTGTCCTTTATCTCCATGTGGGAGGTGACAAATAACATTATTATTATTATAAAGCCTGTTTCCAGGGCTTGGCAACAAAAACAATAAACCTGAGCCAGAATGAACCGGCTGCTTCTTCCTGGTATCTACTCACTTCCTGTGCGGCAGGTCACATGACATGATTAGATACCAGGAAGTAGCATTTACTTGAAATATCTGCAGATTTCAAATTGAAGTGTAAAACAGTAGCAATGTATGACAAGATTTTCAGCTGAAGAAAGGGGGCGGGGTAGTCATAATGCTGCTAAGAGGATAGGAAATGGAGTAAAAAAAACATGATTATAACTCCATTAAAGGTCATCCTATTAGTGTATAATGCTGTCTTGTGGAGCTGTTTCAGTACACAGTGTATGACTATTCTGTGCTAAACACCATTCCCTTCCTACTGTTTGATATTCACTGGAATGGATTTGCCAATGCTAATTGTGTCTAAGAAGCCTCAATTTTAAATGCATTCTCCCTAATGATCCATAAATACAACCATTAAGGTTAATAATACTTTAGAATGGTTATCTCGAGTTGAAAAGCTAGCCTATTAGTCCAATGTGACTTGCAAGAAATGGAAAAAAACATCTGCATTTATTAATTAAACTAAATAATGTGGTGTTTCTTATTATCTCATTAAAGATTTCTTTCTTTCTTTCTTTCTTTCTTTCTTTCTTTCTTTCTTTCTTTCTTTCTTTCTTTCTTTCTTTTTTCTTTCTTTCTTTCATAGGAAATGAATATGACCTTAATGTAACGTAAGTAAGACTCTGCACTGTGTGGTAATTCAATCTCACTTCAGGTTTACTTTATAGCTGCTGTATATGATTCATTTGCTTTACTTAGTAAAACCTGACTGGTGGGTGGCTGACGCACTCAACTTTGTTAGGGTTAGCGAACAGAAGGTAACACAAAGGAAAGTGGTAAGAGTATTCAAAATGTAAGTCCAGATCAGAAAGGAAAAGCTACATGGGTGACTAAGGTGTTACTGGGGGACTGTTGTGCTCACAAAGTGAAATCATGAACACAGCAGCTATCAATGTATTAGCTATGTACTCTGAACCAGAGCTGTCAAACTCAGTTCCTGAAAGGTTACAGTGTCTTCTGGCTTTCGTTCCACCCGAGCTTCCACCACCTAATTGGCCTAATTATTTGATTCATTTGACAAATTTAACACTTCTCTCTAGCCTCACATGTTTTACAGGCAGTTACATTAATTGAGAGCTGGAATGAAAACCAGAAGACAATGTGGCCCTTGGGGACTGGTGTGACCCCGCTGCTCTAAACCCTAACTGTGCATCAGACAGATATATCTGTTTTTGGTACCTTCGTTAATGTCTATAACATGTAAGGATTTATCTTATTGTTATAGTTTTTCCTCTCATCTTGCTGGGGCAAATAACAACATGGAAGACAAAAAATGCACTGCTCGCGAAAATGAATATGAAGCGATGATATGCAAAAACGAGAATGAGTAAGCTACCATGACTACGGACCGAGCCAGCTGAGGAATCAATGCGTCAGAAGTCAAACAACAGCCCTAGTTAACAAAGTCATCTGGAATGGTGCTGTGCTGCATTCATGCATGGTGATCAGTTTACAGATCAAGATTGCAATCTTTCACAACTCTGCTCAGTCATCAGGAGTTGCATGTTAGGGCTAGGTTACACAACGCATTGGGGCGGTAACCTTTTCACAACTTTTATTCTGTCTTGCAACCTTTAAAACTGCTGTTTTGTAGAAAACTGTGCAAGTCCCCTGGATAATCAATTGGGGCTTATCTCTGCATACTTGGAAGTGTTGTAAGTTCTTGCATATCGTTTCCATGTTTAGGAATGATCTGCTGATCTTGTGTGTCGATATCTGTGGTACTCTGATCTGACAAGCATTTATATTTAATAAAGAGTAGATTTCCATGAAAACAAAACCTTCATTAGCACACCTGCATTCAGAAGCAAACTGTTATACCTTTATCTGCAGAAATCCATACAAAATGTCCTACATATTTTACAAACAGCTCATTGTTATGCATGCAGCTTGAGTGCAACTCGTAGTATTTATATATATATATATATATATATATATATATATATATATATATATATATATATCTTAAAAACAGAGATATAATCTGATATCTGATTGAGGGATGTTTGGTTTTCACGTTAAAATGTCAGTAAACCCACACGAAAAAATAGCATTGAGTAACTTTTATTGCAGAATTTTGGTTTGCACTAATTCATTTTTTTGTACGGGTAATTCAGTGTATGCATGCTTTATAAGTCATCATCCTAATTAGTTGTACTTATAGAATAGTCGTTACAGCTGTCTATTATGAACCAGGATATAAAGACCATATAAACATTCTGTACAGCTGAATGTCTAGTTCATATGTTATTTTTTGAAGACATGCTGTGTTAACAATTGGACTGTAAGTGTGAAACATTTTGTAAAGCTAGAAGCTAAAGCATAAGAAACGTGTCCAATGCATTCCTCAATGCTATACTTTATAGATACAGAAATATAGTTGTATTGATGTTACTAAACATGTCTCTTAACTGTGCTATAATTACACTGTAATGACACAGTAACTACATATGGTTGTGCAGTTACAATGTAACAAAATTTTTAATTACAGTATGAAAACTAGAGTTGCTTGCATATTTTGTAATTACAATGCATTTATGCATATGATTGTGTAGTAACAATGTAATTACTTTGTAACAGCACATCTAATTACAGTGTAATTACATTGTCATTTGAGACTAAAGGTGGTTGCTCTTTTATTTGCTATATTTTAAATTATATTTGTGGCATTCAGTCAATTAACAAAACCTTATAGTTTCACACTGGAATTCTTGTTTACAGTATGGTATTTTTAATCTGAAAATATTGTATATTATTCTAATAAAACACAATTTAGATGGTTTAATTTTAGTCAACAAGGACTGGATACCTTATTTTAAAACTATTTAAAAAGCAAAACAGCAACTTAAGAGTTCATCTTAGGCCCTTTCTTTGCATTTAAATGACTGTTAAAATAGCTTACATGTGGTTATAGTATGGATGCATTACATTCTTAAACTAGAATTATTTGTGACTGATAAAACCACAGGGTCCGCTGCATTCTATGCATTCATAGATCCTGCCACACGCTGGGAAATCTAAACCTCAATTGGAAAGAGCTGGTAACTTCAATTCACATTATCATATTTGTATGGTAGTTTAGTTGTACTTGTTTGAGCTGTTTGCAATGATTGAGAGTCACGCATATTGTTTAACGCACTATTTAAAAACATATTTCCGCTAAGTGACAATACATTAAGTGTGATGATTGAACTTTGGACCAACCGAATACCAATAAAATGACCTATTGTACTATACTAGAGTATGCAGTTGAATACAGCCCCACACAGACTGAAGAAGCGTGACCAGTTGTGCTTACAGTGCACTAGATTGTACCACATGTGCTTTAGCATCTCATTGTTAGCCTCAGATCTCTGAAGAACTGTTATGTAGCTGTAGTTGCCCACAAAGACTGCTTGTCCAATGATTAAAGACTCCCAATGAAATACTAATTGTTGATGTGAGCACACTTCACGTTTACTCTTAATATGTACTATGTTGTACTGTATGCGTTTGGCAGGTAGTAAGATCTCTGATCTTAGTAAGACCTCAGATCTTTGAAGAGCCCTTCTGTAGCCCTTCTGGATCTTACCGAACCATCATTGGCTCTGACATTGTCCATATATAGCTATCTCATCACAGGATATCACACATCCTCTTTTACTCAAAGCTGTAGTTAGCATGGGAAGTCATGAGGGCCATTGACATTCACTGAGAGCCTAAGTAGGCTTTTGCACAAAAAATAGCTGCTTACTCATTTTTTTTTTGTTTTTTTTCTTTTTTCATGTTGCAAACAATTGAAAAGGTACTGTATGCACGTATTACACAGTGTGTCAACATACAATATTTTACAACATTTCTTCCCTCTAAATTGGGGCATGGTACTCATCAACGCTGAGGTTCATTGGACCAGAACTCCCATGTTCTCCCATCAAGGTGGGTTGAAAATGGCCCTTCATTTAAGTTAAATATCCCTGTTAAAGAGACACTATGACACTATGAAATTAAATGTAAACAGAAAATATGAAATGGGCGAGATCCCAGAGAACATCATAACTTTTATGCAATTAAATAAGTGCTTCCTTATCATTTATAGTACAGTGTAAAACAGGGCAAAGTGCCAATGGCTGATGCACAGACTCCAGTTCTATATTCACTCCTAAGTACTCCACTAGAGGAGTCTGTAAGCTCTTGATTTTGAGGCACATGCGTCGAGAAGCTCCGGTCTCCCTCGTTCTCTTCCGGGGAGCATAGTTCTTTCACCTCAAAGTTATTTCTCTTCCCTTTGTTGTACTGTATAAGTAAGGAGCTCACATGGGTTCCCACATCAGGGACGGTAACTGGAGGGAGAGAAATCCTGAGGATGAGGACCATTAAGAAAAAATAAAAAACAACACTGTCACTATCGTAGAGACATGTTTGCATCTCTCAAAGCTGTACATGTAAAAATGGGCTGGACACATTTACTGTGTACCCCAGTTCAAGTGTCTACATCCCATTTCCAAGAACACTTGCAGAAAAGGTTCAAACCCAGAAAATAAAACAAAACCTCTCTCTCTCTCTCTCTCTCTCTCTCTCCCCCCTCTCTCTCTCTCTCTCTCTCTCTCTCTCTCTCTCTCTCTCTCTCTCTCTCTCTCTCTCTCTCTCTCTCTCCCTCTCTCTCTCGTTTGGAGTAAACCTGTACATAAGGCACAAAGACCAGGAGTGCTTGTCACCCAAGAGGTGAGAGTCTTGTTCATTCACCCGATATGCCCCCCAAGCCAATACTGAAAGAGGATTTGCACACAGGCTGTTAGCCTCAATCAATATCTTCAACAGCTTTAAACTTGAATACTCAGGAAGGATGTGCAAGATAAAATTATCTCTGTGATCAGCGCAACAGTGTGGTCATGTGGTTATTTCTGTCAGTGCTGTGTTGTTCAAACAGCAGACAAAAAGCTTTAATTCATGTTGGTGCTTCTCCGTCCCTGTCCCAGCAATGCATGATAAATAGTGAGCATCACAAGACTGATTGAAATGTGTGTCCACTACCGTGCATTAAACAACATGAACATGTGCAGCTGAGTTGTAAAAGAAACGAGAAAGAGAAGCATGCGAATAATGATGTTGAAAATGATGAGTGTCAAGTAATTAAAAGCATATTACAGGCCTAGTCACAAAGCTTTAAGAAATGTTCTTTTTTCTCAACACGGTCTATCTATGATTTAACTCAGGAGTTAAGGCTTGCGTTTCAAGTAGGGCAGTGTTTTTTTATTTTTTTAAAACATTTTTATTATTTGAAATTTGAAATGCACAGCTCAGAAATATAATTCAGGGGCTTAGGTAGTGGTTGTTTATTTCTAGTTAATATCAAGGGCTAGATGACACCATAGCAAAGTTTTTTTTTTTCTCATGTTTGAGTCATTGCCCATAATCATCACCCTAAGATAGACAGGCACTGTATAGAATAGTTACGCTGTTAAACCCTGGCTTCCTCTTCTCAGCCACGCTGTCACTTCTGAGAAAAGTACTTTATCTGGAACACCCAACTACAGTTATTTGGGCATATCGTGTCATCCTTTGTGAAAGTAAAGGTTTTTCCATTTAATCATGATCCACCACAGTACACTGCAGCATCCTTTTTGTGACACTGAGAGTACTTTATCTGAGCTGGCCATAAATGTTATTTCACAGTATGCTATCTCTTAATACTATTCAATCCAACAGAACACTAAGCATTGACCAATGTCTTAACATTAATCTTGCATTACCTAGTGTTACTTTAGGGTAATCGGTGTCTGAAACCAACCATACATAAGATGTTACCTTAGATCACAACTGGCTGGTTTCAAAGACTCTTATTAGCACTAATCTTGGACTACCTTAGCTACAGTAACATAGGGGGTCCAAGATTAGTGGTAGTCAAGGTGTGTGAAACCAGTCAATACTTTGATAAAAGTTTCACTACAAAGTAAAACTGTATTGTGGCAATATAGATACACACACACACACACACACATAAATATATGTATTATTTGTGACATACAGTATTTTAATGATCGAAACATAACATATTATTCAATTATGTGACATACTGTTCCAGCCTTTAAAACATTGTGTTACATTATTGAAATAAAACTAGCTTTTAGAGATTTAACGTTACATTTCCTAACAGAACAGGCAATCCAAAAATAGAAGTGTTGCATTTTCATAATCTCTCTTTCTTTTGAGGTTTTCACTTCACATCTAAGAGGAATGCGAGTCTGGTTTTTCAATCATTGTTTTAAATAGGAAGTTTGAAAACCTACACCAAATGAACTACAACTGAATGGTTCTTTGGAACAAAATTGCTTTGTTTGGCTATCTTTTACCATATGTTGTATGCTATATTACATGTCCTTATATACTTTTATCAGGGAAAAAAACTAACAAATACAGTTTTTTTTGGAAAGAGATATGAAATATACATGAAACACACAGTGGGATAAACAAGGATCAGCCTGGGGAATAGCAGGGCTGTATTTAAAGAACACCAACATAAAACAATCACATTTTTGCAGCTCAGTAAAACGCAAGGTGCTGCCTTTCTGCATAGGCTTGCACACAAGCCTGTTTGATCGCTTGTCTGCTGACTGGTCTCAGTATCTGGAGTGTGTGAAGAAGCCCCTCACTTGGGGTATTTGACAAACTGACACTGATACCAAATTGAGTGTCCAACTCAGCTTGTCAAATACACTGAGTGTGGGGCCTGAGAATCAGAGTCAGGGTGTGCACAGCGCGGCCATCGATCTGGAAGAAAAGGAAAAGAAAAAAAAGAAGAGGAAGATTGGCAAGATAATCCCAGTGTTTCTGTGAATGCCTTTCTGTAGACAATTCCAGCTGTCATGCTAACTCAGTGAGGTGCTACAGCAAACACAGATTCCACGCAGATGCAGCAGCACAACTAACTTAGCCGGTCAGAAACCATGCTTGCATCTTGCACTGCACAGACTTTACTTGCAGGTCGTACCTGCAGGAGTCGTCAAGGAGGATGGACTTGCCCTTGTGGATTTATACTGTAATAATGTCAATTTAAACAGATCTAAAGACTATGAGAGACAAACTTCTCAGAAAACATTTCATCCTGTTTTTTAACATTGCTGATTGTCAAATTGTTGTCCCGCCTAGGCAAATGAGATTTCCCTTTGGCAAATAAACACAAGGCTAGCGGAACTATCCACAGTATATTAAATATGCAAAATCTTTTAATACCAGCCATTTCCAAACAGTGCAGAGCACTTCTCAAAATACCAGCCATTTCCAAACAGTGCAGAACACCTGGGTGGAATGTAATTCTGACTTCATTCGCTGTGGTACTACACCCATCTCAACAACCATTCATACAAACTGACACTTTTAAATGTCACTGGAAATCAATGCACTCATATACAAATACATTCTTCATTACTTAGTTACTGCTTTTCGTATTAACCACTCTGCCAGTTTGTTAAAAAAAAAAACATCAACTGATTGATGAAACAAACAGTAGTTTCTGAGGGTGCTGTTATTTGTTGTGAAGTTTATAGCTGCATATATATATATATATATAGAGAGAGAGAGAGAGAGAGAGAGAGAGAGAGAGAGAGAGAGAGAGAGAGAGAGAGAGAGAGAGAGAGATGTCGAGTTAAAGTATTCCTCTAAGAAATGGTTCTTTGCCATTCACATTGCAGCTAATACGATCCTATTGCATAGCTCACAATGTAGAAACTAGGGAGCCCAGATGAAATGCTTTAAAACCTATTTAAATCTACTTAAATCAAATTTCATATAGCAAACACTAAATGACAAAGTCAACTTGATGTACAAAGTTACTTTTAAGTTGTAATTCTCACTTTGGATAGCGTTAAGAAAAAAAAGAAAATTCTCTCTCTCTATATATAAATGCATATTAACAAATACATGCAAGATAATGGATCACAATAAAAAGGCAGCACTCACATACCCAGGCACCTGTTTCTGGAGCCCTGTCCCCAGCACCTCCTCCTCCTCTTCCTCTGCAGCTCTGCAGTACAGCTCACTGCCTCGCTCTGTCGTGTCAAGAGCGACTGAGAGCAGGGCAGGAAGGCTGAACATTTTGAAGGCCACTGAAATTCTCAAGAGGAAGCATAAAATGGGGAAGATAACTGTGAGGTTAGCTAGGAGGAAATATCTGGCCCTAAAATGTCAAAATATCAGAGTTGTGAAACACACAGTAGCAGCTTCAACTGTCTGTTATACTTATATATATATATATATATATATATATATATATATATATATATATATATATATATATATATATATATATATTAATTATTATTATTTATTTTTCCCCATATGTACTGTATATTATTATTGGGTTTGATACATATGCACCTTACTTACATTTTTGTCCAGTACATATAGCTGTCGTCTTTAGTATTTAATTCATATTAGTATTTATTTCATAGACACTCTCTTCAAATGGGTGTGTTACTGCATTGTTTAAATCTGTAAAGTCCACTACTGCACCAATGCAACACCAGGTTGAAACCCTGTGAAGCATTGTGCTCATAGCTGGGTCTATTTTTCTCAGTATTAGTACCTAGTTCTAAACAATACAGCATGCTATTAATTTACTCCAAGGAAAGGTCAAGTTGTTCATGAATGGGTTAGGTGTAGTAATCGTACAACTTGTGCATCATCATAATGATGGTATTTTTTTGTGCTATGGACACTCTTTAAAATGGTACAGCTTAGTACAGCTAAACATATAACCTCTGTGTTAGCACTGTCATCTATAGCCGGTAGCATCCAAGCCACGTGTGCAGCGTGCATGACTGTGTTGCATGGAGCTACTGAACAGTCATTTAGTAGGATTGCATTTTGCTGAATGCATTTTAATTCATTGAGGTAGTATTTTGGTCACTTTATGTTGAAAGTCAAAAGCCCGGTGAGTTTGATCATAAGAGATGAAGGAGGACCTGAAGAAAATAAGCCACTTTGTCTGAACGGGCTCAAAAACACCCATGATACCAACTTCCTCTTTTCATCAGTTTGGTTTGGCTTGGTTTGGTTTCGGGTGTTTTATTTATTTATTTATTTTGCACATTCTAGAGGTGATAACCACTGTTTTATCTCTTTGGTTTTGCATTTAAAAATGTACTTTGTGGGTGTCAAGCAAGTAACACTGTTCTTTGAGAAACATTTAGCGACAACCTTGGGAGGCAAAATAGCTTGGTGCAAATTCTCAGGCCCAGTGACTAAAAAACCCACTCCTAACTTATAACTCTCATAACTTATAACTTATATAAGTTGGAATTTGATTAAATGTAAGTACACAATTGTAAAACAAATCATGCAAAACAAATTACACATCAAGTACATGCAATAATAACATTATAATTATGTGTAAGTACACATGTATTTACTAAGTAACTTCTATGTAAATACACATTAATTAGAGATACTTAATGTGAAGTGTTACCCAAGAAACAACTTTAGGTGTATGTAGGTGTATTTATTTTTTATTTTATTCTATTTATTTATAAAAAAAAATGACAATTTAAATTCTTACAAATGTAGTCAGGTGATAATTTGTTGCTAGGAGACTTTAATAAATACAAAAGCATAGTGAGGTTGTCATAGTCACCTGCTGTAGCAAGAAAGATTTGGAGATGGTTGCCTATATCTAAAGCCCAGCTTAAATCTACTGCCTTCCTTGCCATGTCCTGCGGCCAAATTATACATGTAACATCACAGTCAGTTTCCATTTCATTTCTATTTCATTCTAGTTGTGAAGGCTATCCGGAACTATGTAGCATTCAATGTTCTGTTATTATTATTTTATTATTTATTTCTTAGTTGACGCCCTTATCCAGGGCGACTTACAATTGTTACAAGATATCACATTATTTTTACATACAATTACCCATTTATATAGTTGGGTTTTTACTGGAGCAATCTAGGTAAAGTACCTTGCCCAAGGGTACAGCAGCAGTGTCCCCACCGGGGAGTGAACCCACAACCCTCCGGTCAAGAGTCCAGAGCCCTAACCACTACTCCACACTGCTGCTGTTAAGCTCTCTGTAACTTCTTGGTCGCGCTTCATTTTTGGGTGAGCCTTTTTTAAAATGTTACCATATGACTCCATGTACACTAGGACAGTTTGGGACAGTTCAGGTTTTTCAACTCACATTGTAATGCATTCTGGTATGTTTTACCTGTCTCAGCTACCTATCACAGCAGGACTACACTTACCAGAATGCATTGGGGTGTGAGCAGAAAAGGCCGAAATGACCCAAACGGTCCTGGTGTAAATGGAGTCATATGGTAACCCTGTGGGTGTTCATTAATAACCTCCCTGACTTTCACTTCTGGACTTATCTGAAATGATGCAGTGAGTGGCCTGAACACTTTTTTGGCCCCTATGTTCCTGTCATAGCACCAACCCCAGATCTCAACATGTGTTCTCACATTATTAGTAATAATCACCTTCATGAGTATCTCAACCCATTCTCCAAGTTTGACCTTTTTTGGCTTCGGGGGCAGTGGCAAGCTGCTCACCGAAATCATCACCAGAAGTTTTGTGCAATTCAAATATAACTATCATTAACATAAATAAATCGCTACTGTGGCATTGGAATTTAATGTATAGAAAATGTTTAGAAATTGTAACAAAAAAAGAGTTTGCATAGTAATTACTGGTAATATTGCAAGTATGTATCACTAGCAGTACAAACTCTCTCTCTCTCTCTCTCTCTCTCTCTCTCTCTCTCTCTCTCTCTCTATATATATATATATATATATATATATATATATATATATATATATATATATATATCAGTGGCGGCTGGGGAGGGAGAAAAAAAGCAGAGGACTTGCCCCCAGCAACAGTAGAATCTTATTATTGTATTCTGACTGACAACACTTTTCATGTTATTATTTATTTATTTATTTATTTGACAGATGCCTTTATCCAAGGTGACTTACAGGTTTTACAGGGCAGTACAGGGCAGGACAGGGTTACAATGCAAGAATGATATTTAAATACAGTATCGTTTACAGTAGGTGCAAATAATACTACTAAAATGCAACAAGTTTTACCCCAGTTGGGCTGTTAAACCCATTTTTTTCCACTAGCTAACAGAGAAAATAAAACAGTAGTGCATCATAGTTTATGCTAATACACGTAACTGAGAGTATTATAATGCTATACAACAATACACACACACACACAAGCACACACACACACGCCTCTCTCTTTCTCTCTCTCTCTCTCTCTCTCTCTCTCTCTATATATATATATATATATAGTATAATGCTACATATCTATCTATCTATATATATATATATATATATATATATATATATATATATATATATATATATATATATATATATATATATATAATCTGTGTCTGAATCATGCAATGACAAGAAATTCTAATCAAAAGTAGAAAAGTTATTGAATGCAGTTGCTTTTTTCAGTGTAGCCTGCACATAACTTATTAGCAGATAGAGGTGTTAGTGGTTTTCATTTCAGCATGATTAGAAGTTGACCGGAAAAGCCCCCAGTTTAAATGAAGGTTTAACACTTTCAGGCTTCTGCATATTTAATTTGCTGATGCATACCTGTTTTTAAACTATCTTGCTCTGCTTTTCTGTGCACTCTTATCTTCAACCTAAATATTCACGGGGCTGGGGGTGGGGGGTTCTCCAGTGAGAAACAATTCATCTTTATTTATTTCCAATGTTCCAGTCCGGGATGAAAGTAAGCATCTCAAATTTAAGTGCCATTCAATGACAAGAAGTTCAGTGTAGTGTGCCCTGTCACATGCATGCTTTCAGAGGTCCTAACCCTGATGGGCTTGCACACCTTTTACTTTATGCAAAACTACCTTGTTAGTTCCCATGTTCTAGTGTCTTAGACAAGGGATTTACGCAGCCTTGCAATTCAATGAGTGGTGTTGGCTGTGCTGGGTTTAGGAGGACGCTGCATTAATGGTCACTGCTGTTGTGTTTGTTGAATAGCGTTCGAGGGGGCACCCTGGTTCCACATTGTAACGTGCAGGAAAATAAACACTTAAAAACGAATCATATAATGTGCTCTACATGATGAACTGTCCACTTAGTGACATTTCAACATCTTTGTTTTTGGTTGCCAAATGGTTTAAAAAGGGAAGTGCTTAACCACGGGGCTTTTGTAAACAGCGTTGCTTAAGAAAAACAGTTGATTTTCATCAGCCGGACATTTATGTGGCAATTTGCATTCTAGCATTGAAATCGGAGGCGAGCTGTTCATAAAAGAGAGAGATGAAGACACTGTTGCAACCTAGAGCAGTTTAGTTAGTTTCAAAGGGACAAATAAAAAAAAAACAGAACCCTTTTAGAAGCTGTTGAAACTACCCCTACACTTATGTAGGGAATTTCACAAGCAATCCCAAGGCACTGGTAAAACAATGTCATGATGGAACCTATCAAAACACTTATTAATACAAACCAACTAAAAGAGGCTTGCTATAAGTATATGACTGTTTCCACATACTGTATTGTTTGTGATTTCCATGCTGAACCAAATGGATCACTCAGTTATACAGTTTCTGCATAAAATAACTTCAAATTACCTTTACAAATACGGCCACAAAGGCAGCCATTTGGTAAAGGGCAGTCCAGTTTGAGTTCCCCTGGGTTATTTGCATGACTGTACAGGAAAGGGCAAGTCCTGTTCTGTCACTGTGAGCTCCACATTGCCCTTCAGACCTCTCTACACACGGATAGATTAATAACAATTGCAATTGGTAGATCACGCAGCTAGTATCCCAGGTCTTCAGCATTCAGTTATGATTATGGATGGGTAAGGTTCAATTAAGACAGTCGGTGTTGGAGAGTCAAGTTCTGCCAAAGTACATGAACTTTCAACCCATTTTCATTTTCCTTCTAACTGACTCGCTGTGAAGGAGTCTACATCTCAGACCATACACTTAGGGCTTTAGGGCCCTGGGATTGGGTTGATACTCTTTTGTTGAAGCACAGACTTATTTAAAGGGAACACAGATAAGGTTGCTGTCTGTAGACACCATCTTGGGAAGGTCAAAAACTGTATTCAGCATTCCCATTTGTCTTGATCTGTTTAGATTGTTAGTATTGTGTAATTAGATTTACCTGGTATAAGAGTATCTTGTCACATACAGGGCATACTACCAAGGAATGGGAGAGAGAACAAACCACAGAGGTGAGAGAGCTGACTGAACTCACCTTAGCACCGTGTCACCCTCATCCACAGAGGTGAGAGAGCTGACTGAACTCACCTTAGCACCGTGTCACCCTCACCCACAGAAGTGAGAGAGCTGACTGATCTTAATCCTCAATGACATGTCTTCAGTGTGCGAAAGGTGATCCTGATGGTGAGAGACACAATGGAGATGCCAATTAAACCACAGATCCTCTTTAAAAAAGACTGTGTACAGCAAATGCAGCAGACAGTGTTGCGTGATGCACTGCAGTCATGGACTCTGTCCCCTGTCAGGGAGATGAGAGGAAGTAGAAAGATCTATAATCATGAATGCAGTGGTTAAGACGCTCTCTTGCGGTGTGCAGATCACTGTCCTGTTGCCGAAAGATAAAAGCCTTTTCTGAAAATAAAAAAATATGCATGGGTAACATTTCTTTGGTAACTATGGTCATGTGTTTCTTTATTGTTCTTTTTAAGTGCAGTCCATCACGTTGCTCAAACCGATAATCAATGCATTTCTGTTATTGCAATATCCCTCTACCAACAATTAGTGACACTGGGTTGAAGTCGTTATATTTAAACTGCACGCAAAATTATGAAGAGAGTCCTTGTTACAGTATTACTTTGTCTGTTTTCTTTGTGAAATGGCCATGGGCCAGTTAAAATAATGCAGATTTTTATTTGCTGTTGTTGCTCCTTTTAAACACAATTTTCAATGTTGTTTGCACAGAATGCAGTCACGGAAGTGGTTTTGTTGAAATAAAAGACAGATAACCAGACTGCAATCTTCATCTAATTGAGTGCCGGCAGTGTTCTAGGGGTAGAATAGCACACATGCATTTTGTTACATTTTACAAGTGTTTAGTTCCTCTTAGCAAGGCATTCCTTACCCATAGTAAATATGCAACCAGCAAACACATACAAGGCAGATATAAATGAGTCCTAGAGATAGACAGGCAGACCTGGGCAGATCAATAGATAGATTTCTCATCTTAGCTGTACTGACACACACACACACACACACACACATACACACGCACGCACGCACGCACGCACACACACACACACACTTTTACTGCACTTTACCTTAGCAACCCCACCTCTGGAAGCTACATTACATACATGTGTTCAATGTGCTTTTACTACTGAATGCTTTACTACCCTCTGCTATGCTTACACCAGGGTGATGGCTCAGAATGTGCCAAGTTTATTTGCCAGAAATTGGCACCATCTGCAGGCCAGATAGAAGAATTCAGAAAAAGGTCAAAGCAAATAAATCAATGAGAACAAGCTTATAAATGATCAATGTCATTATAACTTGCTTTACCTATATTCATGCAGCCTTCAGGGGTTTCTGTGTGTCGCTCTTCAGATACTGTCATACAATAAAATGCAATATGATGCAGTACAATAAGATATAATGACATTCACAATTACAGCATATAGCACAGTTATATTGTTTACAATTCTTTACATAATTCAGAAATCCTATGAATTAAAATGAAAGCCATAGATGACAAGTACAGACAACAACATGTGGACCTAGCCTGAACTAGTACTGTATATTAACTTGTAGTGGAGTGATGGGAAGTGTTGTGTGAGTATGTGTCACTTTACTGTAAATAATCTGAGTTCAGGTCGCAGGTCTCTCACTGCTGGCAAAGTGCATAATGCAGGTGCTGAGCTCAGGTATATTGCACTGTACAGCACAGAACAGGTCACGGCTTCTCCTTCAATGCACCTCGTCATCTGTGCATGTTAATGTTGTTCGGAAGTTATTTTGTTTGTGAAGCCCCCCTACCCCACCCCCCACCCCCCCACCCTCGGGAGCTCTTGAGCCTGAGGAATGTTCCCAGACTGCAGGTTTTGATTCTGGTCATGGGAACGGCCCGCTTCTGGGTCTGTGTACAGGGACAGGAATGAGCAGCCAGAGCAGCTGAGTGACATCAAGAGCCTCCACACATGTCAGAGGAGCAGGGCCACTCTGCATCCAGTCCTTACTGTCCTCCTTTAAAGAGGCTTCTGAACACGCAGTCCACAGTAAGGCAAAGTCGAATGCGCTAGAAATATGTCACCTTTAAGTTATTAAGCATTTATATAAAACTATATATATATTTAAAAATAAATGCTTATTTAGGTTCATTTTGTGTTCAGGAACACAACCAAACAAATTTAAAAACATGAAATGGCAGAAATTTTTGTTGTATCGTGTTATAATCAGCTTGTTTATAATACAATCAGTCTTTCAAGTGAATGTGAGTGTTCAATAAAAGGGTAGTAGAGTACCCTTATGCAACTTAATCAAAAATCTATGCACTTAAAATATTAGAGAGCAATGTGTTCTCGAATTAAACTGAAATTAAACTAATTAGCAGTTGATTAATTTAAACACATGCCAAATATAAATATCTATTCTTTTTTTTTATTTTTTTATTTAGGTACTCATGCTAACAATCAAATGCAAGACTAACCCTTTTCAGTGTTTTTAACTGATCTTTTTAAATGACTTTGTTTGCCTTGTTTGGCATTCAGACCTGCCTCTGAGTAAGATCACATGACCTGCAGCTCAATGAAGTCAGCACGTCCTTATACAGCAACTGCTAATACATGACATCTAATGACAATCTTAGTTCTAATCAAATCTAGCTGATTTAAATTGTATTAGGTAATGCTATTTGTTGTGTAAACAGGGCTCAAATGTGGTTTAATTTGGTTTCAAAGGCTTACAGGAAACAACACTAGCATCCAATCACTAAATATTGCTCCCAGACATAGACCCAACCCCTATAATTGTCCTGGGAATTAATCACCTGCCTTGCAAATAAGAAACTGTACATAGTTTGTCCAAGATAATTAAAAAAAAAGATTTTATTGATCGATTGACTGATTTAGTTGCAACTGTCTGTCATTTCCCCCAGGAACACATTACTATTGATTAAAAATACATTTCCATTTCCATGTTGCCATGGCTTCCAAAACAAAGAGCAGACACCTTTAACCTTTCCCCTTTGACACACTGGAGTGAGCTTGACCCTGTGCACTTCCTGTGACCCCAGGTCCTGAAGTGTTATTGTATGTGAATCTCTGCTTCACTGCCTTATGGGAAAAATAGCTTTGTGATGAAGGAATTCAAACTAAACTCCACTGCGATTGATTGTGTGTGTGTGTCATGGATTTGACTCAAGTCCTGTACAACACATGTGAAGAAATATAAAATTTTAATGTACAGAAAAAAGGAAGGCCACTGCCTGAAATCAACATTTAGAAAGGGTTGTACAATGCATATTTGATACATCGATTGTATAAGAAAATGGAATCATCTGTATTCACAAGAAATTACTATGTAACCACACACATACAATCACAATGCAATTACAGACCATTTAGAGGCACCTAATACAAAGTGTCCCCCTGTAATCACTGATTTCCGGGACTGTATCCTAATTATTTTGAAGGTACATATTACTGTGAAAAAGTAAGCAGTAACACCCCCGGATTTTATTTGAGCCGATAATAAACTGGGTTCTCTTAGCAGCAATTAATGTACTAAAAAGAAACTTTGTAAACTAAGCAATATTTTAAAAGCCAATGCATTCTTGGTACCCCTGTAATACTAGCCCAGCAGTTTGGTACTTTAGTACTGTGTGTGTGTCTGTGTTAATTAATCACAGCATATTAACTAACCTGGTAACTTACTGATAGCAAAACCTTGCTCTGTAATCACACAATGGAATTCGCTAGTGGTACTGCAATGCATATCCTTCAAACTGTTGCTGTTTCAGTGCCACAGGTATGGTAGAACACTAGTGCTGTTTCATAAAAATATAACGGTCACGCTTTATTTTAAGGGCTGTTTTTTAGTTTATTAACTGTTAACAAACATTGTCAATTTTTAGCTAAGGGTTAGGGTTAGGGTTAGGGTTTGGTAAAGGCTTCTCGGTTATTTCAAAGGAGAAAGATTGCAGAAAGCCCTTTTTTTATTAACGGCACATCATAAATGATTTGAATACCTTGAAACTAACGAGATTGATGTAAATCCTTTGCACAGTTACACGACAGCCTGTTTACCCAGTTTTTTTTTTGTTTTAACGTAAAGCTAGCACAGGGTAAATTCTCAGACGGGAAGGGTTAAGAATGAAGTAAGAGAAAAAAAAATGTTCTAAAATATTTCTTGTTTTCCAAAAGAATCTAATGAAAACGTTTCTCTTAAAGCTCCCAGATGGTCTTTGGTAAACAGAAGGGAACACAGATAAAAATAGACATCCATACTCTTTCTGTGGTACCAGTGTAGCGGATCAGCTCTTAAAGGACACTTACCCTGTTATAACTCCTGGGGGCTAGACGAAAACCTCCTGGTATGTTTTTCATTAACAAACCTGTTTAATATTACGCAAGCCAGAAATGTGCTTTTTAAGTGGAGTCTTGCAATAATCCAACTCAAATATAGGTCAAAAGGATGATTCTTACAGAAACAAAGGGGCTTACGTTTGTTTTTTCAATTTGTTAAAGAGTGTATGGGATCAATCCACCACTTTTCTTAACAGAATTCAAACCCAATAAGAACTGATTATCATTTATACTGGTGAACATTAGAGAGAAAATATCATTGATTAATCCTGTGAGGCCTGATTGGGCTAGAGGAGTGGCAAGGAACTGTGTGAAATCCAAAACTGACAAAACTTTTCACATTAATTAAAGTAACATTAATGGAGTGGTTGGGAAAACTTGGCCTGACTTTAGAGAGCTCTCTATCTGCTGTCTTTCACTTTCTTGGTGTTGTAAACACACAGCAGCTGTGAAAATCTGCTAGCACAACCGGCCTGTTTCTATCGACAAATTTGACGCTATAAATTAAGGAGCATAGGTGCAGAAAGACGGGCCATGCTCTTTACCTGGTGCAGGCAGACGGGCCAGTGTAAAACTGTACTACATTCTTTCAAACACATGAAACATCCTCTTTGAGCTGTTGTCCTAACCCTGACCCTTACCCTAACCCTATCCCTGACTTTATTCAAATGTTAAGTTCAGTATTCAAATTCTCTCAGCTGGCCTGTCTTTCTGCACCTATGCCAATTAAGGGTTCAGCGTATGAACCAATGCCCCTAATAGTTCTATTTCAAACCCTTCGGTTATAGAATACGTTATACCGATGTGCAGTGTATATTACAAATGTTCCTTACATAAACTAAACAGAATAAGGGCCCCAGCGTTTAGATTCAGTGATTATATCAATTGAATAGCACCTTATTCTAGCGGTTCATTTAGTTTATTTTGGAGCCAGTACCTCTTCCCATTCTTCCTGGAAGCACATCAGTTGAGTCAGACTGCTCAGATAAGGTTTTGGCCATTTCCCAGGTTATTACAGCATGTAGTACCGGCATCTGATTATACATCTACAGCACTGAGTAACAGGAGATGGACCCCAGCAGCTCCCTGCAGCAGGCCTGCATCAATTGAAAATGTTCATTAGAGGATTCAGTTCCACAAAGAGCTCCCACGAGGATGCAGTGCAGTGCCACTAGGAATCATTTCAGCGTGTTTAAAAGGTATGTGCTTTTCTTTAAGAAACACATACAGAGCGAGGCAGCCAACACACACTGTGCTTGGTAGGATGGTGGCTGTGGGGGCAGAATAAATGCAGTTGATCTAATCAGTACAACCCTACCTGCCCATTCTGCCACAGTGAAAAAATCCAACCACAAAACAACAGTGCACCAAAAAACTAAAACAAACCACTTCTGGCTGTTAGCAACCATTACAGGAGAAACGTTCTCTTTGACCCTCAATGAAGATGAGGGTTTGGGTTAGGGTAAAGATGAACCTCTGTATTCTAATTCTCTCAGCTGGCCCGTTGTTTGCCTTTTGTCTTGTGACAAAGCAGTTCAAATGCACTGGAACACTTCATTGAAGGGTCTAAGTGTTGCTTGTACACATAAAGACTTTCAATATATACTTTCTAAAGGTTACTCAGACATTTCAAAGTGGACCTCTGTTATTTAAAATGGCAGCTGCATGCATTACTTTGAATAACTGTTAAAGTTCTGCCAGTTTAATTTGAAGAACTTCAGTCAAAAAATGAAGTCCACATATCTGTCTGTAAACACTTTTGAAACTAAGACAATATGGCCCTCTCATAAACACTATATTGGCCCTTTCAAATATTTCAATCAGGGTACTTTGTAATATACAAGCTTCATATCCAACACAAACAGATATTTTGACAGCTGTGATAGTGTAAACAGCTCTGAAAGACAGACTCTGTAGCCCCAGGGCTGGGTATTAGGTCCAGTGGAAGTGTGCTAATGATTATGCAATTACAGAGTAGGATGGCTTTACAGAATGCTTTTCTGTCTCTTGGAACTACGTTGTTGAGGAGATGTTAGCCATATGTTAAGAGAACATTCTAGAGTCCTTTATATCAAATCACTTTTGACTTGCATTCCTTTGTCACTACGTCATGAGGCAGCCTGGCTGGCAGTCGCAGTGTGTGTCTTTGGAGATTACACCCACAGTAAATAGATCTGCATTTCTTCATTCTCTGCTGAAACGTTTGTCTCGTAAGAGTCAGTTTACTAAACTGGTCTAAATCCACACTTGCAGACAAATGTATTATTTAGATTTAAGTAAGCTCACAGCTTACTCGTTTGCTACACCTGCCCTCCTTTAATTATTTTTCATCAGCTTTATTAACAATATTAGTGCTGCTAGGAATATTCTGGTTCTTAACTGCACTTTTTCACGTTAATTCAAGGTATGCAAATATTTGACATACAGTGCAATAGAAAAACTCTTGCATCTCCTTTTTCTGTGGGTGGCTTGATCCTGCAGCTGGACCACTGGAATGAGTTTGACCTTCAACTCATGAAATATTAGATACCGAGAAGCATCAGCAGCAACTTTCCATCTATAATGTTGTCGGTAACACTTTACATTAATTACTATGTATTTGCATAGTAGTTACTTAGTAAATACATGTGCACCTACAATGTTGTTATGTATTAGTTACAACGTACTTAATGTGTAATTGTTTGTGCACGATATAACCCTAACCCCAACCCCCCAACCCTAACCTGATACAATTGTGTACGTACATATATCATGCAAAAAGATGTACACATTAAGTGCATTGTAAATCTGCATTGTAATGATGTGTAAATGCACATGTAAATACACAGTAATTAGAGACAGTGAATGTAAAGTGCTACCACGTTGTCTTTGAAGTATCTCTGTGCTTCAAAATACGTAAACCAAAATATCTTCAACAGAAGAAAAAAAATAAGGACCAGTGTGATAATATTGCTAGTGCTAATAAGAGATAAAAAAAAAGCATTTTCTACCCTTGCTTAGCGCGGTGGAAATGCTCATTAGCTTTGTGTAATGAATTTACAAGGACTGATTGCAGAATCTTGTTTGCTCCTCCTGTTGAATCAATAGTCCTTCCTGATTTCCAGGTTAATAGTTTTGCAGGTGATTATAGGTAGACAGATAGAGAGATATATAGTACAGAAGGGAACAGGCTGTATTCTGTGCTATAACTGTGTCCTTTGAGAACAGCATTTAGTGGGAGGAAGCGAACAGGGAGGAGATAACACCGTTCCCATGTGAAATCAGGAATAGTGACCACGTTTTCAAATCTGGGAATGTTGTTTGTTTCACCGTATCAAACACATCTCGTTTATGTTTTGAAGATGAAAGGGGCGTAATAGTTTCCTGTCAGAAGCGGGTGTACAAATGGACAGTCATGGCCTGGGGATAATCACAGTTTTAAACAGACTGGCTTTAGGAATTCCTGCTTTGGAGACAAAGTTAATCCGTTCATATTCACTTAACATGAGCAAACCAAGTAATGTCAATGATTAACCACTAAAAACAGGTCAGTGTTAATCCCATCCTCTCCAGTCCTTGAAGAGTATTATTGACAGCATGCTTTTTCACTCTGGCATGGCTCTTCTGTTTAATAGTACTGTGGACTGTGTCTAATCTCTTTGAAATCTATTTTTAAAAAGCATTTGTTCAATGTTTTGAAAGAGGATTAAAAACACATTAAGGCATCCTGTTATTTAACAGATTCTTATTTATTTATCAGGGGTATAATATAATGTTATTAACCAGGTACAATCACCTTCTGATTAATGATTACGGGTATGTTGCCACGCACGGTATCAGTACTCCATGGACAATGTGTTGTGTTTAGAAATCTGATGATGAAAATAAAGGTTTCCGTGACAACAGCAACAGTTCAGCCCTGTTCACAGTATCAAGGGGAACTGCATATCCCCCTATGCTATGTGCCCACACCCAAAAGCCAACTACTATCCACCCTACTGGGACCTTAATTGCTTCAGCAGTTTTTGAGAATAAAAAAAAAAAGATTTGTATCTCTGTGTTTACAGTTCAGTCTTTCCAGATAGATTTTCTTACTTGGAAACTTATGTAGCATGATGATTTATCTGCACTGTGATGCAACTACCGCTAGCATCTTTGGCTGCTATTGCAATGTGAAACTGTACTGAGAAACTATAATATCTCCAATACTAAAACATACACTTGTCGGGTGGGAAAAGAGTTTAGGGATTTTACACTAGATGCTAATCCTATTCCCACATTTAGTAAACACTACCTGATTGTAAACGCTCAGGATGTCAGAACAGTAATAATACAGCATTATTAATAAGGTATCAAATAGGACAATGCTGCACAGAAAATTGTGACCCTATAGGTTTCTAGGGGTATTCCCAGGCAATGCTGGTTGATGCAATCCAGGGTGATTCCCCTGTACTGTAAAATGCTGAAACAAACTCCATCATGGAAATACATCTTATCCCAGCAGGGTATGCAACAAACTGACCACTTAGTGCTGAGAGAGTTAAAGGTGTTAACATGTGATTAGTCTGTGCTACTCTGTGTGAAAATATCATGCAGTTTCATAAAAACAGAGCGTTGGGGCACAACAGGAAAGGATTCTATTTTTTGGTATTATTTTCAGGCTATTCTTGAACAACGTGGCTGGTTGATAGGAAATGGGTGTGGTGTATTAATCACTCATTGCTAGCAAACAGAGTATTTGTGCATGTCGTCAACACATTGACCTATTCTGCAAAAATGCTGCTTTTGAAAAGAAAATAACTCAAAAACAGGAAGTCCCTCCCAGCTACTCCAATCATTTGAATTTCTTTTTCTTTTTATTCACAGGAATATGGTGGGTGAGGTGCTTACAGTACGTGGTGTCTGAGGGTTGGAATATAAAGCAAACAGCCCATTATGCCATATTGGAAGTGGAAAGTTTGTATACTGAAGCTTTTGTGTTCCGTTACGCATGCCAGCAATAGAAAAGGAACACTTTATCACTGTGCAAACGCATCTCTCTAGCTTGTATTTATTTTCTCTGCTAAACTCCAGGCGCGACTCTCCTTGTCAGGCCCCACAGCGCAATACTGTTTATGTGAAGCTCTAAAACAAATAATAGTTAATGTGGACTAGCTGTGGATACATCTTCAACAACTCAGAGTTTTCAGCACTGTTCTGGGCCTGTTATTTGATACCAGGAATAGTAATACCCCATTACCTCTTATGAATATAAATAAAAGTATCTAACTTCAAACCTCCCATTCTGCTGTAGTTGGAGCATCCATGCAAATACACATTTGCAAAGACCACATCCATTATTACATGGCACACTAGTACTTGCAGTATTTTAGTGTTGTAGGATTTTTTAATATGTGAAGAATCAAACTTAATAAAAAGTTCAAACTGGTGGAAACAGATAATACAAGAGGGTTCTGTTACAGCTCGTATAATCAGAATATATTCAGACAAGCATTTCAAGGAGAATCTTTTGATTTCTGGAGGTCAAAAGAAATACAGAATTTGGAATCAGAACAGATGAATGGAACTGAATGGAAATTAAAGTTAAAAGGGGACTTTGTCCCAAATTGGGATGTGTGTCTGATTGTATACAGTATACAAGTTTGGATAATTACAGTTTTATTTTGCCAATTATTAAGCAATCAAAAAGTAAAGCAAGGAGCACATGTGCCCAATTGCCTTGTGATGTGTCTGTCTTTAGTACCTAGCACAACTGAGCAATGTTGGTGGATCGTTTCTAGGTACTGAAGTGCATGTAAAAGCGAATGGCCTACGTGAACACACATTTCGCTGGCAGAGACCAGACATGTAACAGCATTGCACTGATACTGTGAGCGTGTTACTGGAGGACCTGAGGGGCAGTCTGTCCAGATTCACAAGGCCTGTGCATTCTAACCCTCTGCTCCACATTCCATCCAGGCTCCTGTTTGCTGTCTTGTTATGCTGATCGCCAGGTTCCCTCTTCCTTCCATTGTCTACCCCAGATTGGGAGACGGGTGATGTCATCCCTGCAGCGAGCACCCCCCTGCTACAGCTGCACTCCAAAGTGCTGGAATGTTCATTTCTTTCAAGTGTCATTTACTGGATAGTTGTACAAAATGTGTCAGTCTGTCTATCTGTCTGTCTGCACTGGTTCTAAAGCTTGCTAGAGTTCACAGTTCATTATGGTAACATATGGTGTTTTGTTTTTGCTTCTTTTGTGAAAAGGTGTTCCCTCCTGAATGACACAGATAAGAGGAAGAAGGAAGGGATGAGCACACAGGAAGTAAGAATGGCAATGGAATCTGGGACATATACATTCCTTCGGATGAGACGTAAAACCAAGGTCTTATTGTAAGTGACTGCAGCAGCATAGGTCACCACCTAGTCTCTGTAAGGCGCTTTGGATAAAAGCGTCTGCTAAATGACTCATTTGTAATTAATAATTCAACTACCCAGTCAGCAGGCACTGAATGAAGCATTAGGAAGCATGTTTCAGTTTAATCAGCTGATGATTAAAGACCCAGGGGTAATTAAGATGAACATGAAAACAATCTGTGGCCATAGTATAAAATGCTATTGCTGGAACAGTACTATAAAATACATATCCTTAGGTGCTGGTATACATACAATGTGGCAACCGCTGCATCTGCATGAATTTATTCAGACAATACAATATTCAGAAGCCTTGGTGACATAATCAAGCAATTATTAATACAAATTGAAATGTCATCACTTCTCCACAGAATGAGTGCTCAGCTGGTTAAGAGATGGACCTTGTACATGTGTTTTACTAATGAGGAAATGGTGCCTGATCAAGCAATGTGTTTCACGTGTTCAGATGAAATGCTTGTATAGCGTTTAGAGCATGAAAAACAAGAAAGGTATTTTTTCTGTCAGCTCAACTACGAGCACACAGTACCAGGGAATAATCAGCCTGGTAAGATATGCTACACGAAGCATATCCCAATCTGAAAAAATGTGACCACTTTTTATTCCACATAGGAATTCTGATGGCCTGCTTTCTCTAAGTTTAGAAAGAATTTGATGAATTTCTCAACCAAACACGTTTCATTTTACTCCACCTGCAATAACAGTGTCTAAAAATAAATTATGACCTAGTCATCTAATATAGTATACATTCATAGCCCAAGTTCTTCTGTTCTTATGTTCCACATACATTCTTTATTGTATCCATTTGGCACCCAGCTAACCTTGTGAACTTTTCCCAAGGAAGTTCATACTATGAGGGGAGCAGCAAGCACACAATAAGTTGTAATGGATTGGGATCTTTCAGCCCAATGGATTGAGAGGCAAGGGTTGGGTGTGAACTGGTAGCCCTCATGGAAAGCTCTCTAGAACTAATGTCAGCTCTGAATCATAGCTCCATACAGTGCCTCAATGCATCTAACACCCATTTGCTATTCTGAGTGCTGATATTAAGTCATTACACTGTAATACACATGTAATAACATAGTAACTACACCCCTTCACGTAATGATTCCAGTGTAAATACTAAACCTGTTTTCTAAAAACACAGTTACTGCACACTGAAATGTACGTGCAGTTACAATCAATTGCAATAGTAGTAGTAGTAGTAGTTTGACTGATAGTTTAAGTTGTGCCCAGGGGTTTGAGCTAGGGGTGAGAGTGTGGGGAGTTGCTGTGTCTCAGCCATGCAAGTGTAGGAGTCCTTATCATCATTAACATGAACAATGCTTATACGGCTGCAAGCAGGAAGACTGGATCCTGTGATACAGTGCAGGCAGCAGCTGTGTTTGCCGACGAGGAAAATTAACAACAGCTCAACTGCAATAAAGGCTGGTAAATAAAGCGAGATAACTGAGTGTAGTTACGCAGCAGTTACCAGCATCAATTGACGGAGTAACGAGAACCGTTTATTTAAGAGATCCATTGTTACACAAAGACATACTCCAACACCAAGTTAGCTTTATTCTCGTAATAATTTGAAATGTCAGTGTTAATAATAACGACTGCACAGAGGCTATAGAGTTGACTGTTGTTTCCCTGTCTTCGTATAACTTACGCGATTGTTTCATCCAGAGCTGATTTTGTGAATGACTATTGAATGATGGATATGCATCTTGGTTTGTGTTTTCTATGGAATATGTTCGCTCTGGGAATTGTATCCACACAGCCCTGGACTTCCTTTGTGGAAGTGGATTAGGGTGGGATGATGACTGCTATGCTTCACTTGATAGTCAAAGCAGACGCTTGTTTTTCCAGAGCATTCTCCTGGCACTACTATTACTATTTCCTAGTAAAGAATGTAACAACTTTGTAAAGGCTAGTTTCTTTTCAGAAACACTACATATAACTGCAATGCTAGATGCTATATACTGTATAGGAATTAGGTGCTTGTCAGCAAAAGACCTTGGCTGAAGGCATTTAATTCCAAATTCTTTCATCCTCAGGGGGGGAAATGAAGCAGCCGGGACTGACCTAAAAGAAAAATGGGAAAGGGCATATCCCTTAGCAGCTATTTCCTGTCATTGAACTCCAATAAATACTTCTGTCGTGTTTCACTTCCATCACTTTGATATGTGTCCTTGGGTCAGGTCGATTCTCGAAGAATTCATCACATTGGCTGAGACTCACATAAAAACATGACTTAGTTGTTCTTGAACCAAATACAGGACCTGATGAGGAGGAGTCACATCTTATGACACTGAGGAAAAAGAAAACAAATCGACTGCTGAAAATATCACAAGTGGACTGGTGGAATGCTAGCATAATCTCAGAGCTCAGTCAGTGTACCTCAATCCTGACCTGAACACACCCCCTGCCATACAACACTGTGGCTAGCTCAAGCACAAAGCGCTTTGAACCCAGGCACAATGTTGAGTATTAGTATCCAGCGTCCCCCCAGACCTGGGATAATTCATAATTGTCATTTTGCAATTCCTAATTCATTGTAATTCCAATGTACTGCATCATAACTGTAACTGTAATTAAACAAAATATCATTGCAGTTGTAATCACTGTATGCTTATAACTGACCACAGGGCTGGTGCCCCCCTAGTCCCATATTAGATTAGTTAACTAAGTTGAATTACCAATTCAAAATCCTCCTCTACTATTATATATAAAAACACAAGCGGTATGTCGCTACCATACTTGTATGGTACACACAGCTCATGTACAGTACCATATTGAGTAAGGGTGGGGAAACCTATCTAGGAGACAGAATGATCTCATGTTCGAGAATAATATGAGGAACTTTATGTTGAAAAAAACACCTACAAGAAATAGGAAAAAAAAAAACAGCGTCAGAGTTGCGTCATTCTTAACACCCCAGATTCGAATGCCTATGAAGTAAATGAAGGATGCCTAAGCTAAAGCGCTGGTCCAGGTGTGTAAGAAACCAATACGTCTGCCTGTGTGAATAATGTGACAGTTCAAAGTGAGGGCCTGTTTGTCAAGCTGACATTCACAATTTTCTAAGATGGAGCAATGACAGTGCACCAAAATATTATTCTCTGGAGTCATAACGTAAAATCCCTGCAGATCAGCATCAACCTGAAACTGAGCCTGGGCTTCCTGCACCCCTCCCTCATACCAGGGGGACTGGATTTGTTTTTCATGGTCCTAATTACAGTGAGATTCAGAGTCAGAGTTTCCAGGAGTCACTGTCAGTCCAGCATCTTTCACTTTCTGGATTACTGACAGAATGGTCAACTAAATGAGATTAGAAATGAAGTTCTACCTTTTTAAAGTATGTATTAATTGCTAAAATTAATACATGTATGTATTATATTTCCCGCCATGTCATCTTGAGAAATAGTGTATCGGTTCATATTGGGTAACTGCAATCACACTTAAGCTTTGAACAAAATACAGTTACTTGGGATGTGTGCTGCTTCATTTACTTACAGTCTGAACCCCAATCTGCTCGTCTGCTGAATCACTATTTGCTTATTTGCGAATAAAACAATCACAGAATCTTCTTGATCTGTTCCAAGCAGGAGGCTTTGAGAAAACGGATTCCCTGCATAGTATATCTATTTAATACTCTATTTAACTTCTGTTCCCTGCATAGTATATCTATTTAATACATGATTTAACTTATATCATGCTTAGCCAGCACGACTTTAACATCAGGTTTAACACGCAAATATTCAGCAAGGTTAATTGTAAAATAATCTTCAGTTCCATTCCCCAATTAGAACACTTTATTACTGGACTTTAAACCACCCCATTCCAGAGAAACTCCTCATTGTCCGGGGCTGGACCTCCACAGCACCTTCCCATTCAAGTCCTGCAAGGAACCACTGCAAGTCAGCAGACACTGTCCAGCTCGGTCCTTTAAGCAGCTGTGAAATGTGATACATGGCCCTCCACACAACATCCTGCAGCGCAGCAGTTTCAAAATATTGTCTTTGCTTGTTGTTGTGGTTCAGGTTCTCCCAACCGTTCCTGCAGCTGGCTGCACCATGGTGTGCTCACATCTGACCAAAAGAACCCACAACACATAACGTCCAAAACACTTTGTTTCCAAACACAATGGGGGTCCCAGCTGGTTCATCACATGACTTTGAAGTCCAGCGACTTTCAAAACATTCTTTTTTGTTTCTCCTGAAAAAGTGTGTGGTATATTTCCCTTGTGTTTCTGTAAACATTTCTCTTTTGAGCAAGTCTGGTAGCCAGTCGTATGCTAACGCAATTCATAAGAGCCGGTTCAGAGCAATAATTAGGTGGTTTCGATAAACACATAATCGTTGATAGCATTCTATGGCACAGATCTAACTTATAGAGATCCCCTATCACTGTGTTACTTGTCAACTATAAGATTCTGTCATTATGTTGAATATTATATTGTTGTTGTTTTTTTTCCTATGCAATCTGAGAAACTCACAGAAACAATGTAAAACTCAGTGGAAGTATATAATCAATGCGAGATTCTTCCATTGAGACAGACTGGTGACTCAGGGCAGCAGGATAGCAATTTTGCTGAATACTGTAAAAATTCTGTTTTCTTACACGTGATGTGATGAGGAAGCCAAACAAATAAACAAGTACATATACAAACCGTAGCCAGTAGAAAACTGTATCACTGTGCTCAGAGCTGCCCAAAGTACACAGCAATAGACACATGCTGTCCAGACACAGGGGTGGAAACTGTTGCTTTTGGCAATGACTGACAGCCAGCCAGGAAGGTACAGCTGCAGGCATCTTAAAGAAAACACAGGTTTATTGTTGGACAAAGAGGCCCTATTTTATTCCTCTGAACGGCAGGGGATGTGAATACACAATCCAGTAAACTGCAATCACACTGCATTAAGTAGCACGAAGTTCAGCCACCTCCTTGCACTCGCTACATAAAGAAGCTCAACGAGTCGTTTTTCTAAGAGGACCCTCTCAGAATCCTGAGTATGAAATGATACCATAGAGCGCTAAGCTGTTTCCATAACTGTCTGGATTCATTCTATCTGTGCAGGGTTGTGGACACCCGTCTGTCTCTGACAACAAACAACAAGTTTGCAGAACAGAGGGAGGCAGAGCCCTAGCTATGATCCTTTGTTTAGGGATCGGTTAGGAGTGCTTAGTTCAGCAATGTGTTTATACTTTTTTATTAAAAACTGGAATCCACTGCCAGAAGAACCATTGAAGAGCAATATATTTATTACTCAGGGACAGTCATTAATAAAAGTAAAGGCATACATGGTAGCATGCTTTAATAAATACTGTAAAATTTGGCATGTACGTAACTTTGAAGGCAGTTTTTAGGGTCCTTGAAAAGGATGTAACGGTTTATACTACATAATGGTGCAGTAAATGCTGTAAAGGTAGTAAGTTTCAGAAAAGTGTTTCAAGTTTTATTTTATTTTAAATTCATCATTTAATTGCTGGAATTAAACTGGATTGTAGAGTATGTGTTTACTTTATTACGCAAAAGTATATATTTAAAAAGCCCCAAAACAGGGCACATGTGCAACCTGTAGACACTGTTTTACGGTAATTAGATAAAAGAAGCACATTGCATGCAAAGAAATGTTTTAAAATGCATTAGCAGCTCATTGTTAAATATAAAGGACTGCAATATGTTTAGTGGCAGACTGTAAATAACAGGTATATTAATTAAAATGTTATTGCTTTTTGTTTTAGACTTTTAATTGTTCTATTTTTACAAACTAGCTTTTTGTCGTAGTTTTTCAAATTGTATAATTAAAGCCATGTGTTTTGTCTCTTTTTTCATTTCTGTTTTATTGCATTTTGTATCAGACTTTTTATTTTAATGGTTTAATTGTTCATTTTGTGTGTGTGTGTGACGCCTTGTGATGAAAGGCGCTATAAGAATGTGAATTGAATTGTATTGTCTTCTACTGAACCGAAATCTAGACAAAACATTTAACCAAAAAAATAAAAAATCTATATAAAGACCACATCTAAAGCATTTAAATCCATTGTGCAACAATAACATTTCTTAACTGTTTGACAAATATTTGAGGCTAAAAAATTGTTAACTTGTTGGAGACTCAGGTGTTGTTTTTGTCATGTAATGTCACTCCTGGGATGAACATTAGCTGAAGAGGATAATCATTTCTCTGTGGCTCATGGGTAACAAGTTCGGGTTCAGTGAGCATTAATTTCCCTTTAGAATAAACACACATCTTTTCAAATTATGCCAGATGTCAAATGAGATTTCCAATTGTAGCATTCCAAGCAGGTTTGCACCGTGTAGGTGGGTGTGGTATGTGAAGATGAGACTTTGAAACACCAGCACTGACTGCGAATACAGGGACGGGGCGGGGGGTTAGCAGAGGATTATTAGGGCGACCAGATCTTATTATTAAAATGTTCAACATGCAATGCTTTTAACGTCTCCGTGGATTTACACAGCGCATCTAAAAACCGACAATCTTTAATACAGACTGGCTTTCCCACTAGTGGTGATTTAAAAGGTTGAAACTGATTCTTTACATTTTAGCGCAGCGATATTAAGACCCGCAGGTGTTTAGATCATTAAATAGACATTTGAATTGAAGGCAACAAAAAGAGAAACTAACAACATGCGCCTGCTTCAGAGAACTATCCAGCTTTAGTTGCTTAACTCTCTGTTTTGAAACATTAGCAGGTGCTTTGCTCCTTGCAAAAAAAGGGTGCATTGAAGACTGGAGGAAACACTTCTACAAATCTGGTCCAGGTGGTCCTAATAGAGAGATGTCTTAGCAAGTCAATGGAAGACGATAACTTCCTGTCAGGGAGTGTTTGACCTGCTCTTGACTGTAAGAGTTCTAGAACTCCTGATAAAGCACAAAGCCTGGATGTGTTACTGCCCACCTTGTGTGAGGAGGATCCAGTTACTGTCCTTACTGTACACGCAGTCATTTAGTTCATAAGATATTTTTGCATCGTTATAAATTCATGATTGTGCAGCATAGAATATGTTTGGAGACATATTTCATGGGATAGTTAATCCTTAATGTTGACCTGACAGCTGAAGTCTGGATTTTTTCAAGGAATTGCAATGTGTGCGTCAATATGACACCTGTTATATGAGTTACTGCTTCTGCTAGCATCATGATTTTTAGATCAGTATAATCATTCTTTCCAGTGTAGGTAGGACATGTACAGTCTGTGCAAAGAACAGGATTAATCCACATTCTAGTCCACATTATAGACTGTGTTTTTTTTGTTTGTTTGTTTTTTTTTATCAGTAAAATAAGTGGTTCAAAGTTTGTATTGGGAAACATAATTTTAACAAATATGTAACTTTATACCCTTTTAAAAAAAAAAAAAAAAAAAAAAAGGCACACAAAGGATTTGAGACTTTTATTGTTCCACATTACACAACACTATTCCAATCAAGTGAAGTGCAAAAAAAAAAAAAAATGACAAGTTTTTATTTAATAGTCTGCAGGGGCATTTTTATTGCCCTGTTTAATATTTCACCAACGTACAGAGATTTAAAATATCATATAGGGTCCTGTATAATATTGAGATTCACTCTGTGAGTATATGAGTACGCCTACTGGCCGCTCTGACCTTGGGTGAGTGAAAATCAGCTTCCGTCTTACACAGCATGTTGTACTATATTTTGTATATTAATATAGAGTTAAATAAGAATAATTAAGAGTGGTCATTTCCATCGGATATAAATGACCTGATACAAAGACTTTTCAGACATCAGGCTCTACTACGGTACATATTCTAAAGTAGTGTAAGGAGATACTCTGGAGCTGGAAAATAGCTCCAGTCTTGTTCCAGTGCAGCTGTGCAGAGAGGGACCCCAGTGGGCAGAGAGGAGAGTATGGCTCTGGAGGGATGTCCTTATTTAGTCAATGAGGAGGAATCGGCTCTCAGTCCAGTCACGCTCTGAACACTCACAGAGCAGTGAGCAAACTAGAAGCTCTCTGAGCCACTCTCACTCCAGGACAGCCAGGGGGGACTGCCTCATTTTCATTCTTTCTTCTCAAATTTCTTTTTTTAGACCCTAAACTTTTGTTTTTTAAGTATTCGGACACCAGGACCTTGGAAATAATGTTCATGAAGCTTGGACTTTTGCTTTCCCTGGCTTAAGAATGACACCTCAGCAGAATAATTGCAGCCATCTGAAAGGAGACAGCGATGCAGTGAGGTCGAGGATACAGGAGCGAGAGAAGGCAAGTGCTTGGGAGCAATGAGAAACAGACGTCTGGATTAGTGCTGCTTGCAAGCCAGGTTATTGATGCCATGCATGGGGAGTGCAGGGCTCCAATGTGTAAAGGAGGAATGTCAGTATTTTAGTAGCTTTCCAGCTCCTGTACAGCTTTCAGATGTCTGCTAATTGAGTCTGTCAGTCAGCCTTTTATCACTGCCATTGCAAAGTCATCGTTCCCCTTTGAAGACGGGCTAAACTTCAACTTAATGAACAACTGTTTACAGAATTGCAATATTTTGCACTCTTCACACAAACAGTGTAGCTCATTTTGTGCTAAGCACTGTTAGTTAAATATGCCACGTCTGTTTATAAAAAGCGGAGTTGTTAGAATAAATTAAGACATGTCGCCTGAGCAAGTGCACAGCTCCTGCACTGAACTAGAAGGTATGATCACTCTTTCATCTGTCTTTCTCTTTACTCGTCTTTCTGTTATCTGAACCATTCCCTTTCACAATCGCAGTTTCTTCTTTCATTTATTCACCTGAACTTAATCATTAAAAAGTCAAATTGGGCACCATGGGTTATTGTATTGCTTGTTTTACCCTTTCAGCACTAAGCAGATGTACAGAACGATAACCCAAGGATAAATAACTAAATAACTTCAGTGTCTTGTACAAGAAATGGGGACAAACACAACATAAATATGGACATATGGAGGAGTAGTTTACTGGTCTGCCCTTTTGTGGCATTATCTTTATTAGACTGCAATAGCTGTTTGCATTTCTAAGTGGCATTATCTTTCCTAGACCTCTGTACAGGTCTGCAGTGTTGGGAGTTCTATTACTAAATGGCAAAGGACTGTTGTCTCAGTGTTTTAAGGTACATAAGGTTTCATGCTTATATATTGCATTTTACAAATGTAGTGCTGTCATAATCAGTATTTCAATTAAATTCCTTTTGCAATCATAAAAATTCGCTGCTGAATAACATGGTGGAAGCATGGTAAAGCTTGTACAGAAAACTGTGGTAAATGATAAGCATACGGACAGAATTGCAAACTGCAAAACAACTGTGTACTTAACATTGTATAAGGGTAGCACAGTGCAGAATTTGAAACAGGCTGGTATTGTAAAACAACTTCTGCTTGGAAAGTGAGAGCGAGATCATGAGAGAGAAACGCTTCAGTTTCCAGCACTCTGTCTCATTGCTCTCAAAGGAAAGCTTTATTGTGAGTAAGTTAGTATCTCCTGCAGTGTTAACAGCAAGTCATTTCCATGTCTGCAGGAATCTGTTGGCTAAGACCGGCAGTGATTGCATTGTCTTATATGAGTAGTTTGAGCTCAAATAAAGGTTTGGGAATTAAAGAGCGATGTTGGAGATGATAGTGGACAGTGGATGTGGAGTCTTCCTGACCTTCTATACTCATGCACTCAATCAACGCTATCCGTTTAACTCACCCTATTCACACACATTCCAATAGAGTCAATATTATCTTTCCGCAAGTGCCTTCAAGTGCATGGAAGGGTGACAGTATAATTTGTCCTGTAATTGGTTTATGTTCATATGATTTATAATGAGCTACTATGCACTTTCCTTTGGGGAAAGTTTGGATCACCTCAAAAAACTGACTTGCCCACCCAAAGGGATCACAAGAAGAGTAAAAGAGACATGGTCAGTTTATATTATTAGTACATAGAAAAGGACAGATTGGATCGCCTCAAACTGATCAGGAATCTAGAACCTGGAACCTAGTTCCGGAATTAGAAGGTGGAAGATATAATAGAAATGACCACTAGAGATGTGCAGCTGAAATTGTTGCCCCTTCTACGGGAAATCTCTATACAAAACCAGACTTTCAGAGGGAATAAAGAATTCAGCTAAGCACCCCTTGTGGTCATTTCTATAACCACCTCGCTTTTAGGAGTCTTTTCAGAAGCAGAACTTGTGGTTGAAGAGGGACATTAGTTAAAAAAAACAAATGTCTGGTAAAAAAAATTATTTAAGCAGAAACAACAATAGAAAATTATGTAGAACACACACACACACACACGCACACACACACACACACACACACACACACACACACGCACACACACGCACACACACACACACACACACACACACACGCACACACACGCACACACACACACACACACACACACACACACACACACACACACCACTACTGACACAAGCATAAGGAGGGGGCGTGAATTCAATTCCAAATCCCACATTTTTCGAGGCTCTTTGTTAAAATGTAACCTGATGTGTGAATTTCTCAGATGGCCAACTGCATTTCCTTGGATGCATTCCTAAAGTGTACTAATGTACACTGAGATAGCATATAGAGAGCCAGCCTTAATCCCTTCTCCCCTTGCACCACTATAAACACAGCCTATAATCTTGTCTCCTAATTTGGAAATACATGGACTGTTCATTCCACGTGCAGGAAGCAGCCAATGCACCACAGGGCACAATTTAATGAAAGTATGCACAGACTGACATTTCTTAAACAAATACGCATTGCCCTAGTTTCGTGGTGACATTTCATGTTGACACAAAGGTTATCTGGGTGTTTTTTCAGGTTGAAGAAATAGGGTCCTGTGGCTTCCTTCTTCCCAGATCAAGCTGACTTTAATCGCATTTCTAACCTCTTCTACTGCCAGGTTGAAAAGCTGCTACCATAATGACATTATGTCTTTGTTATATATCTATTTTTTTTTTTTTTAAAGCATGGATTTAGAACTGACTAAAGCATTTCTTAACTTAAGGAGAAAGCTGGGGACCACCTCTCTCTCTCTCTCTCCCTCTCTGTGCTTAATCCAAATACAAACTTTAGATAAGAATGTAGAAACTGAGTGGGATTTATTCCACCGTTAAAGCAGCAAAATGTTTTAATTCAAATCTAAATTTGTTTAATTGTACAGTTACCTAGGCAGTTCATCAGTGCTGTAAAATTGGATTGGGGACACAGTACTCTATAAAGAGCAAGCGCAAATAACTAGGTTTTACATATTTTACACTACAATAAATACAGACATAAATAAATGAATGTGTACAGCAACAGTAACTGCGGGAAGGTACCACACCTCTGTAATGCTAAACAATTATTTTACTAGGTGCTGACGGGGAAAAAGAAACTCAAATATACCTTCGGCTAACATCAGAGAAATACTATAAATTGAGGATAACTTGCTCCTAGCAGTGAGAGGGTTATAAAGGACAGCCACATTCCAATGCGTATCCCTCATTTTGAATTAACACGTTTGAATCAATATTTTAAACAAGACTGCTATTGGTAGGTTTGGCTTCAGTCTTGTTCACTGGAAATGGTTCAGATACAGTAGATACAGTATTTTTTCCTGTTCTGTGGGACAGGGTGAAAACCCCTCACATGTAAACAGTGTTTTTATTTTATTTATTTTAGCCTCTTTATTTTGGTGCTTGTTCTCATTCACGCCCATATTCTACAGTATAAATGTGCAGACTTATTCCCTCCCTTATTGTCATGTTCATATTTAACTTTGTGTTAACTTTATTTCTTGTATACCTGTTGAATGGCATTAGTTGTTTATTTCTTGTATACCTGTTGAATGGCATCTCTCATGAAGCAGGAGTGCTTCTTGTATTTGCAGCTACCGATACCCAGACTAGATTATTATTAGTGGCATATTTGATCATGTCAAATTTTACAAGTCATAGGAATACGCATCTCTGGTCATATTCAGACAGAACAAATGGCCTGGATTAGGTCACAAATGATGTGTTTGTAAGTGTAACACTGTGGTTGCTATAGCAGCAGAGGTTATCAGCTTTGCTGTCCATATTAATCTTCTGTAGGCACAAAGCACGTGGATTATTTAGTTATAGATATTTGTTTAGCACAGTGAGAAATGTATAACAAGTTGTCACTGTAAAGGGCACATAACAATTAATGTTTAATAGTAATAAAGACCAGACCAGGCTGAAAGGTTTGGATACTGAATGCCTGTCCCGTGCCAAGTGCGATATGTATGTGAAACAACAGTAAGAGAAGTTCACTCCTAAACGCAAGAATCTTAGACTTGTACATTATTATCCATTAATGAATTAAAGCCTGTATGTGCAAAAGCAGGTATCTGCATATACTGTGTGTGTGTGTGTGTATAATATATATATATATATATATATATATATATATATATATATATATATATATACAGGAAACAGGTGTTTCAGAGCCAGGATTTTTTTTTCCCTCACAAACATCCAGCTTCCAAAAATATAACAGAAGTAAAAAAACATATAGGAAAAACATAACACAATGAGAAAATGAAGATTATAGTCTAGACCGCACTGCATTGTACACAACCCTGCTAAGACATCCTACTCTGTTCAATGCATTGTCTAGCGCTAACTGGGGCCAGCTGTATAAGGAGTCATATCAAAGGTCATATTTTTTTCTCTTACAATTTGATAGAAAAATCTGATGCAGTAATCTGCAGCTGTTAAAAATTCAGTCTCAACACCAAAGTGTCAAACATCTAAAATTATATATTAATACTTTACTGGTACTATCATCATTACATTTTAGCACTCAATCGTGAATTCCAATATAAAACTGTAATAACCTACAGCTCTAAAACTACTCTAGTCTTTCACCTTATTATTAGTAAATCAGAAAAAGATGATTCGAGAGTCCTTATGATCCCTTGAATTATATGACACGGGGAAGACTAAAGGACTTGTCATGTAATAGCTTTAGAAGTACCTTGCAGTACGCTACTTAAAGCATGAAGGAAGTTCTGTATAATAGGCAGAAAGAAGCCGATAATGTACTTGCTTGAAAACTGTAGGTACTGATATGTTTTCTATTGAAATGCTTGTTGAAATTCAATGAACAAAAATAGCATAAGCAGGCACCTTTGGGAACAGTGCTGTGTACTTCCTAAAATGCAAATGGAAATTTAAACCCCAGTACTAAGACAAGATTCCAACAAAAATGTGACCTGAATTAAACAGACAAAGGTGTTTCCCTTCGGTACCCACTAGTATCCACTGGTGTAAAATTAAAGCTTTCTTTGAGAAGCAGCATGGTTTGGACTCCTTTGAGATCTCCACAGCACAAAATTGTTATAAGTAGCATCTACAGTGCAGTTTGATTCCTTTCAGGATGGAGAGGATCTGTTGTGTTTTTCATATATCAGGCTTCAAAATGACGTATCATTCCTGCCTTTCAAGACTCGTAAGGAAAGATCTGTTAAGAAAATGTTTCCTTCTCTCCCCTGTGAGCATGCAGGTAGAAATGATAAAGCATCATTATAGCACCCATAACTAAGAGAAAAGTGTGAAACATCCACCTTCGTTTCATGCCTCACAAACCCAGGGTTAAACACGTCCATTCTATACAAAACAGAAGAAAAAACTAAGTTGGCCATCAATTTAGTTGATGACGTTACTCAATCCTGCATTTATTTGGTCTATGATGAGAGGAAGGCAGTAAATGCCAAGCACATTTGTGAATGTTTTGATAGGAACATACGAGGAATGAGGGACAGTGCAGGATAACTAAGAGGATATTGTTTTTTCTTTTTCTTTTTAAAACAGGCTCACACAGCTCCCTGGTAGTGTATCCTGTTCCATTTCAGAAACAAATATTTTAATGACAGTTTCTTTTTTAATCTCCTGAACCAAACTCAATTGCAAGCTACAACCGAGTGTCTCCTCGCTGTCATTTCCAAGTCTGCTTGTGGGAAGTCACTTCCCTATCAGACGTCCCATGATCCTACTGTCAAGCTGTTTATACACTAGGAGTGTGTTACATCCAAAAGGGTCGTCCCTATGGTGATGGTTCTACACATGCGTTGTTATCTGCTGAACATCAATGACTTTCTTTCAACGTGCTTGTGAGGCTTTATTCACAGTAACCTGTAATAACCTTTTTTTATATATATATTACAACCATTAAAAAAAGAGACAGTCTAGTCAGGGCAACGTGATAAGAATATTTAGAACCGTGATCCCTGGCAAAAAGTCTATGAAGTGATGTCAGAAAGTCTCCGCCCCTTTTAAAATCTGTGATACTGTATTAGAACCCCACCGCTCAGGTGACGGTGAGTGCATAAGGTTTTTTTTTTTGTATACTCACTATCTCAGTAAAGCGTTTTAATAAGCTTACCGGTTCTGGTGCTATAGAAATGTATTGTGTGTTGCACTGAATTTATCACTAGCCAACGCTCACCATTTGCCTATTACAGCTGCCCCCAAACCAACATATTTCATGAAGTCTTGTAAGAATTCTTGTAGTTATATAGTAAAAAATGACAAGGCATTTGACAGAAATGTCCTGCCAGCCACGGTACAGTACAGTGTGCCTGCACAAAGCTGTTGACTGTATTCTTTCCATTCTCTTTCAGAAGATGAAAACGACAATGCAGCGGAGGCGGTCTGCCCCCTCAGCCATCAGTAAAGCCCTCAGCAGATCCAGAACACAAAGCAGGTGAGACCACACAGTAGACTGCTGTCACTGGAGTGCAAACTGGCTCTAAGTGTACTGCGGTGGAAAGTCTGAAGAGTCAATTGGAAGCATGGCAAAACACACAATCGTATGCTAATGCACAGCACTTTGTACAACAGGCAGATAGAAAGACAGGCTGCTGGTTAGTACAGACACAATGCTAACAGGTGCTGCACTGAGAAGAAGTGCTCGTTTTCACTTCTGAAGGCTACGTTCTTTGATAGCAGGTTATATACACATTCCCTGGTGCTGTAAAACACATTAACCTCCAGATTCCAGCTCCCACTCAGGCTCAGCGTCACTGTGGTCTTTCCTACAGCTTGGCTTCAGGAGCTCTAATGTTGCTTTCTCTACAGAATTCCTGACTTTATTTGGGAGCAGAGTTGTTCGTGGAAGCTGCAACCAAATAACAAACAAAAAATAAATTTTAAAAAAATCTAAACAGTGGCTTTTGAAATATATTCCTGGAATTCTAACTGTTGTGCCATCTTGAGTTTGTCTGTAAGTAAACTGCTGGAATTCTTTTTTTTTTTTCTGCCTCTTTTTGTTTACAAAAGCATGGAAGTTGTTCAGCGCAGCGGAGCAGACTGGAGTTCTCAGTGTGATGGCTTTGCCTTCATGCTGACGCACAAAGATACGATGGGAATCAATCAGTTTTACAAGTGCTGGCATGAGGCCTGAAACCTCCGGCCGCCGAGCACTGAGGGATACACATTGAAAGCTGTGGGGTCTGAATTCATATTTGGAAGGGCTCAAGCTGCTGACAATAGATTGGCATCCCTTTGCTCTATCTGCCCATTATCCTGAAAGAGAGGAGTGTCCCCCTTATTATCTTTAAATGAACGGATCTATAGCCTAGTACATACACTACTTTTCTAGTTGTCTGTATCCTGTTTTGTGATGGATCTGAAAGGCTGTATATTTAAATAATGCTCGGTTCCAGCTCTCTGAGCTTGTGACAGAGTAGGACGTCTAGTCCGGCACCTTGTCAGTTTCACCATCATTTGTAACGTTATCAGGACCAAGAATTCCTCTCTTAATATAGCATGGTTTACAAAGCTCTGGGAAATATGAACAGTCTGTGTTAGAACGCACATCCTTGGCATGTGCTGAGGTAAGATGACCATGATATATGGCACTGGAAATTAATAGTAGAGACTTTTTTTCTATCCAGTGTAATTTATGGATAGACTAATTATTCTGTTTGAAGCATACAAGACTCCTTTGAATTACTGGTGACCGATTTAATGTGATACAGTAAACTATTTTAAAGGAACTAACAGCAATCTGGAACAGCTGAATTAACATCAGACTGTTTTGTGACTAGGGTCCTATATTTGCTACATTGTTGGCTGGTTTCACAGACCCTCGATTTGCACTAAGCCTTCAGGTGATGACATCATTGCTGTATTTGCATTCCTCCAGGGATGGGCCTCTCTCCCCAGCCTCCACCATCAACGGGTCTCTGATCCAGGCCTTCAGTGCCCAGAACTCAGCGTTCATCATGGAGGAGCGGGTACAGCTCACCACAGGGCTGCAGACACAGGAGAGACACCTCTTCCTCTACAGTGACACCCTCATTATCGCCAAGTCAAAGTAAGCACTGGACAGCACTCTGCCCACATCGTCACTGATGATAACCCCATGTGAAACAATCTGCCTGAACAATCTGTATTGTGAATGGAACATCATGGAGGGATTTGGATGAAACACGTTCCATTTAAGGAAAGATACAAAATCAGGAGGGGGGGTTCTAGAAATCTTTCATCTTTTTGTTTGTCATAAAGCACTTTCTTTTTTATTTCTCCTGACACAGTACTCATTGACACAGTGCTGGCTCGGTTTTCCTTCTGGAACTCAGCAACCTAGATTTAACTTTGTGACTAACACCTTTCATATAATGAGCACATGTATCTAACGTTACAGCAAGGGAGGATTTGGCAGCCTTTGAGAATGTTATCTGTCTGGGCTTCCTTATTAAGGAGCTGGTACCTACCTTTTGTTTTAAGATATAACTGCCAGTGCATATATTTTCCCTGCAGTGTTTTGCAAGGTTGCAATTAATCAGAAAGTTAATTTGCAGTCAGCTTTGGAATGTCAGTATCCTTTGTAACAAGGACTTACAATCCTGACAGGGCTACCATTGTTATTAGGGCTATTTACATTAAGTACCTCTAAATACATTGCAATTACACTGCAATTATATTGCTACATATGCTGTCACATTGTAAATACACAACCAAAGGGTTAATTCCTGTGAAATTACAAATCAATTATGTCAGCATCTTCCTACACTGTTAATTATACTGCAAATAAGTGTCATTAAAAGACTCTTCAGGGAAAGTGTAACCACATACTGTGCTGTGCAAACTAAAGTTTTATTGGCAATCCTTTTTCGCTCTCTCACAGGTCCTCATCCAGCCTGAAGCTGAAGGAGCAGGTGCGCGTGTGTGAGCTGTGGATCGCATCCTGCATCGATGTGGTGTCCGAGAGGAAGATGAATCCAGAGACCTCTTTCGTTATTGGCTGGCCAACCACCAACTACGTGGTAACCTTGAGGTATTGCAGATCCATTACGTCGAACACACAATCACAAACTTGGAGACGAAACTGCAGGGATATTTATCAATTAGGTCACGCAAACATTTCGACCGAAACAGATTTTTAAAATATATATATTTTTTTATATTCCTTTTGTTACCATCTAAATCCACTACTTTTAAGAACTCTGTCCTAGAACAAGTGGAGGGGTCCCATATTGAACCAGCAAATGTGAGCACTGTGCCTAACCCTAAGTCAAGCAAACAGCATGTGGCTGCATCATGCCATGTGCGAGTGTGAAGATGGTAAAAGACAGCAAATATATTGTTGAAATATCAAGTGTACGTTTAGACTAGGATACGGGGCCTCTTTTAGAAAGTGTTTACTGATGCACGCTTTCTCTCCAAATGGAAAAAAAAAACATTTTCAAGTTCCAGTTTGATTAGCTCATGATACTTCATCTATGTTGGCTACTCGGGTCCCAGATTGCTTTGAAATGGGATAGTGTTAGGACAAGAGTATGAGCAAGTCCTTAGTGTGTAAAAACTATATCCTATTTTCTTTCAGCTCCTCCGAAGCCAAGGGGAAGTGGCTCTCAGCTCTGCAATGGTAAGGCCTGTTCCACTGTCTGTGCTTTACAGCATCCACTTTCAGCTCGGTGCAACCATGTTCATCTCTGTGAATTTCCAAACACATTACTGTAATATACGGTAATAGATTGTCAATAGCTCAGTATGAGTCATTAACATCAGGTGCCTTTTATATTCAACAAACTTAGTTCCTTCACCTGACTGTGAAGTTCTCATACTTCTCTTAAGTAGTTAAAGGTGTGTTGGATAAAAGTCTTGAATAGCTTTTCAAAAAGTCTCAAGAATGTTTCTTGTATGCAGGCAAATCAACGAAATGAAACAGGAGGAATACCAAAAGAAAATAGCTCTTAAAATCATGCTGCTGGATGTGGGGAACCACACTTCTTCAGTAAGTGCCTATATTCGGATACAAGTAACATATATTAGTGTAAAATGTAATATGATAATTGTGGGTCATTTAAAATAACCTTTTGAAGACATTATTTAGCTTTACTTTTTCAATGGAATCTTTTTTTTTTTCTAGACAATGACTCTGAAAGTGGGCTCGACAGACACTGCAGAGAAAGTAATCAAACTCAGCACTCAGCAGCTTGGAAGTCCAGTGAGTATTTAACAAGTCGCCATATTGATTCTGTACACCAGACAGGGGAGCATAATGGAGGTGATTCATGCCATTAATATGCAGGTGCTGTTTGAGTTGGGTACTTAAAAATCAAGCAAGGAAGTGGAAAGTCATGATGGAATATTTAGTGTTTAATTGATATAACCTTGAAATTTCCCTATGTATTTTTTAAAAGTAGTCATCAACTGCATGATATGTCCAGAACATACAGTATGAGTCAAACTTGTAGAAAAATGTATATTTAACCAGGTGGCTCATAGGCAGAAGTACTGTATTAAAGAAGAGATAGGAGAACAAAAAAAAAAACCCAGCAACAATAACAACAAAAAAAAGACTAATACAGTACCATAAGACACAGGATTAAGAATGCATAAAAACCATTAGTATTTTTCAAACATATTTTGTTGAAATGTAAAGTGCTGTTAGGGTTTATTTAGACTAGGAAAAGGCAATATTGCATTTTTCCTCTGACTCACCACATACACATGCTAGTGAGTGGCATTTCTTTATAATTTCTCATGGAAATAGCTGCTAGCACACTCTGGGAGTGCACGAGTCTGTATGATTGCAGGCTGCAGGATGACCATGCCTTCTGTTATCCTAAAGGAATTTCCTTCCCTCCCCCTGACGGGGACCCCAGTTAACAGTGGGCTGGAGTTTCCCTTCTCTCCACTGCCTGGCGTGTTCATCCTCTTCTCTGACTCTGTGCTCCTCTCTCTCACCCACAGGGCCAGCCCAGTGACTACCACCTCTGGGTAATGTCAGGCAAGGAGGAAACCCCCTACCCCCTTATCGGTAAGAGCCATCCCCAGCCATGCAGTCCTGTATAAGGGCCTGGCTTTGTTAACTGTGCTGTTGCATTTGGCATGGATTAGGAAATGACTCTGCTGTGTGTCAGATGTGTATGTAACTGCTGCTGGACCCTCTTCGAAACGGGCTCTTGAGTCTCAAAGGGGCTAACCTGGTCTGAAAATTTGAATTAAATACAGAAATAAAAGAACACATGTATTGATCTATATAAAGTTACCTTGTTTAGCCCTGCTCTGTCATGGAGCTCTTTGCAGCCTATTTTTTATGCATTTAGTGCTGCCCGCACTGTCATGCATGAAGTCAATACACCATGGCATTAGCATTAAGGCTATTCCAAGACAGAATGGTTAAATGAGTTACTGATACTGAAAAATGAACCTTAATACAAGATAGTCTGCTGGATAAGTAAAAGGTAAATCCCTTTCACAGGGTCACATTCTAACTAGAATGATTCACTCAACACAGAGCTGAGAACACAAACCTGTTTACTGACTTGCACACATGCAGTGCCATTTTTATACTGCCACATGCCTGAATCGACTCCTTCCAATAACACACCCAGCACCCTCTAGGGCATGTTAACAGTATTGCAATGTCTGCTTTCCTCACACACTCTTCCTCTGTGCTGGGAGCCCGCTATGTACCTTCTTTTTTGTAACCAGCATTTATTAAATTAATACTACATTAGGGCAACATAGGTGTACTTTTGCACAAATTCCAGATATTTGCAATGAAAAATGAAGTGGAAATACATCATTTTAGTTGTATGCATTTGCACAAGACTTTTTACTCGAGTTTGGGTAGGTAGTCCAGCTGAGGCTCAGTTATTTAAAGACTTCATAGCCAGTGCCTGTGTGGAAGTGAAGTGCTTTGTTTAGATTGCTCACCACAACAGAAATTCACAGAGACCCAGACTTTACTTTGAAAGAACCGTGGAAAAATCAGCTTCCTGTTGTTTTAGTCTAACTGGCACCATAGCTGCTAAAAAGAGGTCTATTCTGAGCACAGTCGCTGCTTTGTAAATGTTTCCACAGAAAAAAGAAAAAAAGACGTCCATAGCAGCTAAGGTTCAGCACATACTGCTCCTTGTATTTACAGCAGCTTTGCACATATGCACATTTTTATTTTTGATACATCTTTCAATGTTTACAGTGTCTGCAACAAAGAGACCCCCCCCCCCCAAACACACACACACACAGAAATGACTGCTGTTTCCTGATGCTCGGTAGCGCAGTGTCTACAGTACGTGCTGTTTCTTCATAGGTTTTTAATCAGGTTTATAAGGCTCGCAGGTCTGCTGATGTGTCAGCAACAGAACATTCCTTCACGTCTCACTCCTGTGTTCCAGTGGAATGGAAAGTAACTTTGTCTTGTTTCAGTTCTCCTCCCTTTTACTTGACTGGCATCTTTCCAGCCCAGAAGAGAGCTGAATAAGTCAGACTGCCCCCTGGTGCTCATGGAGTACCCAGTTAAGCAGTAAGACCTGACAGGCAGTATTAATGAGAACACCCACACACGCAGCAGTGTTAATGAGAACACCCAAACAGCGCTTAATGTCTGGCGAGGCTCTCTGTGCAGGGTCTTAAGTGTTTTATAATTCCATAGTTTATCATCTTTTGTGCTGCTATTTTTCTATTGAAATGTGTTGTCTTTTGAGTTTCAGCTCTATCTGTAGAAGTGGCCTATAAAAATAATATGGGTTCATTATACTTTTTGTGACAAAATGCCATATAGTGCATTATAAAAGAGCACTGTTTCTTGCAGTGGCTCCTGTGCAGTGTTTTTTGTATAACCGGTTGGCCTCCTCTTCAACAGGGCACGAGCTCCCCTTCAGTATTATCATGAACTGCCTGAGGGACTCTGCAGACCAGCCCAGCAGGGCCAATAACAACATCCTGGCCCCCGACGGGGCCCTTCTCCTGGAGCAGCTCCCCTGGGAGCGCCAGTGCCAGTTTATCCTGAAGCCCCGGCCCGTGGCGCGCAGCCACGTGAGGACAGGTACAGAACCCGAAAAAGTTATTTATTCAACCAGGAGATTTACCCATTGAGACCAAGGCCTCATTTACAAAGGGGTCCTGGAAAACTATTTAAAAAATCATAAAGTACAAACAACGCAAGAAAAGCATGTGTGGCTCAAACTTAATCAGCGGCGTACAGAGATCAAAGAACAGAGTAAATACGACAATGTCAATTTATTAATGTGGACTGTAGGAGAAGCAATGGCAGGGGGTTCTAAGCAATCCCCAAATACGATCTTTAAAACCAGAGAGAGAAAGGTTATACCATCTTTATACTATGATGGAAACAGTTCCACATCAGTGGGAGTTGATCAGCAAAAGATAATTCTCCCGTATGTGTTTGAACCCTTGGAACAGCCAAATGAACAGAATCCTGAGAGCGTAAACTACATAGCCAATGCATGTGCTTTCTAACATACTGCACATGTGACAAGAAAATCACGTCTCAGTCATACAGCCGACGAGAAAGAGCTTCACCAGATTCAACGGGAAGTGTAAATCAAATCACGTTGACTTCTTTCAAAGTAATTCTTGTTTTCAAAAGCAAAGACATTGTGGCTGATTTTCTAAGTACTGTATCAAGTATAAATGATCTCCTTTTGAAAAATAAATGATTTACTCTTTAGAATAAAGGGCTTTGAAAATAACCCCTATTCATTTGGATACTCTAAAATCTTAGCAATGTACTCATAATTTTAAATACTCCTGTCACAAACCCTGATGTCTTCAAGCTTTTGTCTACTTGACTGTTTCTTATAGTTTACCCTTGTAGGAAGTCATTGCATTTCGTTGAATGCAAGGGCCTGGCTTGGGCTAAGTACTAGAGCAATCGCCAGTAATTAAACTAAACAAAACTGGCCATATGGGAGACAAGAATTTGATCCCTGTTTCAGATTGGAGAGCCAAACCCCTGTCTGCGTCTAGTGTAAGTGGCTCAGGCCTTGAGTCTCCATTCAAGAGTGCTTTCCACACAACTGTGTATTTATTCCTGTGTATTTTGTTTATTTATTTGCAAAACTGCATTCTCGAAATACTTTAGAGATAAAAAGAAAATACAACAAGAAAAATGTTATCTCTATCTCCTAGAGGAAGAAGTGAGTTTGTAGAGCAGATAGCAAATAACTTCCTGTCACGTTATCGCTGACAGGAAATCGAACAGAGAACCAGTGCAGTTCCTCTGATTATGTGTCATTATTTTCAGCGCTCAATGGGCAGCTAAAAAACGTCAATGAAAAGAAAAATTTACCCATGAGTCTTTCCCTATGTCCTACTTCATAGTAACAAAATGTTTGTGAGCCTTTTAATTGAAGTTTTAATATTGTCATATGTAATGTAAGTCAGAAAGACTAGAGGATGACGAGAGAGCAGTCTTGATATTCAGTTATGAAACGTATGCTGCGTTTAGAAAGACTTCTAGTCGAAAATGTTGTCATCAAATTTGTTACGTTTCTTTTAGTAATTCTAAATTTAGCCCTCTAGTTCTGAAAAGCATATTTGTGTTGTACACCACAAAACAGTCTGTTTGGAGATACGGTCACCGCAGTAGAGTTCACCAAGCCACTGAAGAACTGAGCGATAATCGTATTTAAACTCTGTACCATGTGACCGGTGTGGCAGTCTGTATTTGACTCTGCGTCTCTTTCAGATTCCTTCCAGAAACACATCAAGAGGAAGAAGTCTCTGATAGACTGGGCCTTGCGCAGGGGGAGCAGCAGCCCATCAGGCAGTCAACTGGGATCTCCCACCTCACCCCGCAAGCTGTTCGGCCACTCCCTGCCCTCCATCTGCCCCAGTGGAAAACTGCCCAAGCCCATCATGGTGAGCAGGAGCTGGGAGATCACAAACACTGACCAGCGATCACTGTGCCATATACTGACCGAATAGACAGTGTGATGAAGAGATATGGTTAATCTAGATTTGCAGCTAACAATTGAGGCAATCAGGACTCATCCTGGTATATCTGTCTTGTCACTAAGTGGCTTAAATGGAAGGTAAAGAACTGCAGTTTGGTGAGTCGAGGTACGTCAAGCAGCACACAGAGGCAGAACTATTTAAATCAAAGCCTGTCAAACATCAATCCTTCCTCTTCCTCTCTTTTAGGACATGCTCTGCCTCCTGTACCATGAGGGCCCGTCCACCATGGGCATCTTCAGGCGCTCCGCCAACGCTAAAACCTGCAAGGAGCTGAAGGAGCGTCTGAACTCGGGCGATGCTGTGCAGGTGGAGGGAGAGTCAGTGTTTGTGGCCGCGGCCGTCATCACAGTAAGACATCTTTATGACCTCACTTTCCCCTTTCAGTCACTGAGCCCCTGCTGCTAGTTCAGCCCAATCTAAATCAGATGTGGAGGCATGAGATGGAATTAAAGAAGGAATTGAACGGGGTATATATTTTAGATTAACTTACTTTTAAAATACATTGATGTTTGCCCTCAGCCAAACAGATTACAGAACTGGTTGCCCCTCTACGTTCTGTGTTTTGAGCACTTTTGGGTGAAAATAGCAGCTGTAAATAAGATTATTTCAGTGTTCAGACGTGAAATGTCATACCTATTAGTCTGACATAAAACAGAAAAGTGAAGTTTTTAGACAATTACAATTGATTGAGAAGTTTCCATACACAAGGTACTGTTAACTGATTGCTACCTATCTTCAGTAAAGATATACAGCATGGCATCTTCAAACATCTGTCTTATTACAGGACTTTCTGCGCAACATTCCTGGCAGTATTCTCTCAGCAGCGCTGTATCACAAGTGGATGGAAGCAATGGAGAGAAATAACTCTGAAGAGAAACTAGAGGCCATAAAAAGGTTTGTACGATGCTTGTACGATAATTAACTGACCTACACATTTCTCTGCTTCACCCCACATAGCTTTGCGGTCTAGCCTTAAAAGAATTCCCAAGCTAAACAACATAAAACACAAGTTTCCTTTTCCCCTGTCGCAGCTGAATGCAGTGATTGAGAGTGTGATTTTTTTTTTATTCTGGACAGGCTTGTGGAGCGTCTCCCTGAAGCTAACGTCACGCTGCTTCGCTACCTGTTCGCTCTCCTGCACCACATCGAGAGGAGGTCTGAGGAGAACCAGATGACAGCCTTCAACCTGGCCCTGTGCATCGCTCCCAACATGCTGTGGCTTCCTGTCTCCACGGGGCCAGAGGAAGAGAGCAGATCCACAAGGAAGGTCAGGCTGCACTACAGCATCTCCCCTTAGTAATGAAGCACAGTGAAAGCATAGGACAGCATTGTAAAGAATAGCAAGGGATGGTAAATCATATCAATAAACATGGCAAACCAGGGTAAGCTATGGGAAATGCATAGTGTAACCAAGTGAAAAGCATATGCAGATATACTGTGGTTAATTTTTATAAGGGTCCATTAGGAAGTAATCTGCTTAGGTTGATAGCTACAGAAAAAACAGCAGCAACACAGGTTTCATTTTATTCTCTGCTTTTTAAAGAGCGCCCCTCTTTTGAATTATAAGCGCTCTTCAATCCTGGTTTATAAAAGAGGCTTATAGCAAGTTAAGCATCAGTAAGAGCATTTGACTTTGTGTCACATACTTTTCAACAGTGAGAGTGCACCTTTAAGAATAACATAAGATTATAAATACCATTCAGTATTTGCTTTTGGCTTCAGGGTTCTTAAAGGTTCTGTTCTCATGCCACCAAACCAGGGAAAAAAGTTTTTTGGCAAGGTTTGCTCATTATGAAAAGCAAACCATATTTTAGTTTTGTTATAGCAAAATGTCTGCAGTTAGTCAGTGTAGAATGATGTGTTATTTCCTTCACCGCCCCTTTAGTTTAGACAAATGGCTACATTGATTTACTATTAAACATATAAGAAACAGCGTACAATAAGCATTTCATATTAGAGAAGGACTGTCCACTGTTTTTAAAAAGGGTTAAAGCTGTGTCGTCTGCAGTAGGGTTACTTGTTTTTGTATTTCCGTTTGAAAAGGTGGCTGTTAAACAGGTTGTGTTTTCTCCTTGTAGGTTGCCATGCTTGTTCAGCTCCTAATTGAAAAAGCCCCTGCAATCTTCGGGGAAGACATTGTATCACTCTTTAACAAACCTCACAAGGACCAGCTAAGCAGCTCAGAGGATGCACTGGGTAAGTGTCAGACAGTTGGCTAAGAATATGCATGCAGTTTTTTCCTCGAAGCAAATCTCCTGACATGAATCTGACGATACACATCAGGCTTGATCCTCAGGGGGCGATCTCCCAAGTCTAACAATGCTGCTCACCTCCTGACTGCAACTGTTCTATTGTTGATGTCTTAATTATCAGCTGATTCGCTGGCTTCCAGTCTGTATGGATTGCTCTGCCAAAATACATGGTTAAGCACATCCGAATCAACAGCACAATCAATAACATAGCCATAAACAAGCTCTTTGGACTACAGGCTCTGAAACGATCAACCTTTTTATTGTAGTTTTACATACAATTACGGTAATCAAATGTCTGGTTAAATGTATTATTAAAACCATAGTCCCTTTCCAGATCTCAAACAAGGAATTTAACTTGGAGTGTCTGGTTCTAATCCTAACCTGTTGTCTGTTTTGCAGACGGGCATTCCTTCCAGCAGCAGTACTCATCGGATGAATTCGATTCCACCTTTTCGGAACAGGAGAAGCCGAAAACACTTAACAGAAAGGAAAGGGACTCCTTCTTCCTTCCCTTAAACGATTCAGTGCTCAAAGAAGAGAAGGAGGACTGGGGGCTGTTGGATGAAATGGACGCCTATAAGAAGAAAGTCCTGAACGAAGACAGTGCTTACAGCTGCGATAACCTGGACGAGGTGTCTTTCCGGTCCAGCGGGTCGGTCTGCTCGCTCGCCACTCTCCAGAGCATCAGATCGACGAGAGACCGCTGCTCCTCGGAGCCCAGCGTGTGCATGAGCTCCCAGCTGCTGAGCAGACTGCATGAGCCTGTAGCGCGTCAGTCTAGCTGCGATGCTGCAATGATCCGAGGGCAGACCGACTGCTCCCAGTATATGCAAAAACTGCGGCTAGACAGCCCTAAGGTTTTGGCAGGAGACTCTAGCCCCAGGGTGAATAACAGAACCAAACCTGGCCTGTGGAGGTCCCCACAAATTGCCTCGAGGATCAGGCACCTGGGGCCGCACAGGATGAACCTGTCCAACAGGTCCAGTTTCTCCAGCCTGTCCTCCACAACCACCTCTCCTTCTGCGTCATCCCTGAGCTCTCTGGACAGCGCCTTCTCTTACTGCTCGGACTCCTTGTTCAGCCCGGCCGAGGTCTCCTCACTGCCTCTCATGTTTGGAACTTCCACCAGACTGCAGCCCCTTTCTCCGGAGTTTCCCAGCAAGTTCCCCAAAGATTGGAGTATGACCTTGCCGGCATCTATGGCGCGAGAACCATGCGACTTGGATTGGTATGAAGAGTATGACGAAAAAGAAGAGGAGAACAATAATTGCATTAACGAGATTGAAGATACTGCAGGCAGTCGAGTTCCAGAAGAGGTGCAAGAGGCCTACTGTGAAAGCACTTTGAGTGTTAACAGTTACAGGAGTGCTGAGGACGATGGAGGTGATTCAGAACACGAGGGACGAGAGACAGAACCGAGTCAAGCGGGCGTGGGAAAGAACCAAGAGTCCATGGAATTGGAACCAGAGTTTTGGGCTTGTGACAGCGAGTCCAAACCACAGAGAATAGAAACATCAGAAAAGCACATAGAAATGGTTAGACCAAAAACTGGTAAAGATAAGATGAAGCGCACTAAGATAACATTCTACATGGCTCCGGGCAAAGTAAAAATGAATAACCATTCTGAGCAGAGCGAGAAAGAAAAGCCCACCATCGTGTCAGGCTCAGGTGACGATCCTCCAGTTAGTGCTGAACACCAAAGTCAGACTGTAAAGGTCTATATTCCACAGACTGTTTTTTATGGACAGAACACTCCTCTGGTACTGCAGTCAGTGTCAACGAGGCAGAATTCAGAGGTGCCAAACGTGCAGGTCCAAACTGAAATGAATGGTCCTGCAGAGGCAGCAGCGGCTAGCATTGAACACCTGCCCACTTCAAAGACTCACAGTAAAGCAGCCAGCACAATACGGCACACCATTCGCATCATACTGCCCGCGTCAGTCAGGAACACTGTCAAGGAATACTTTCTGCATGGCGACGCTAAGAACTGTCACACGGACGCCAAAGCTGTGGAGAAAGAGCTGGTGAGGAGCAAATTGGAATGGCAAAACAGAAAACACACGAGCACGCCAAAAGAGACCCTCAGAATGGGGTTTGGTGAAGAATCTTTTATCTGAGCGTGCCGATTTTAAGTACATTCGTGAATTCATAGTTGACATGCTTTTGTTAGATGCTGTGCATGTATCTGAAGTTTCATATGCCATGCCGATTCATGCACTTAACAAAATGAGGTATGTGACAAAAACACTTTCACTGATATATGAACTTCAGAACAGATACCATGAGGGTAGCTCCTTTGATATATAAGCATGTTTGATATTCACTAGTTAATGCATGTTGAAAACACTGACTTGCTTGTTCATTTTCATTGGACAGTGTGGCCTCTGTTTAATATGTACTACACTATTCAAGAAGGGTACTTGCAGTTTCTCCAAAGGAAACTGTTTTAACAAGAGGAGTGCATGAGTGTCATGTTTTAAGAAACATTAAGGAGACATCTAGCTAATCTGTTCTATGGTCACAAGAGTTCCTCTGGCAAACCACATGGATGGTGCCCTGCTAAATGTCCAGTCTAGTGGTGTAAGCATATCTGTATGTGCCAATAAAAGAACGCTATTCAAATCGAACATCTGCATTGAAATAGTGAGGGACCAGGGGTAGAAGACCAGTGAGGTGATGAGGAAGTCACGTGCTGGGAGACAGGGGTGGTTGAGATGGGAGAGAGGGGTGATTGAGATGGGAGAGAGGGGTGGTTGAGAGGGGAGAGAGGGGTGGTTGAGATGGGAGAGATCGATGGTTGAGATGGGAGAGAGGGGTGGTTGAGAGGGGAGAGGGGGGTGCAGCAGGGTTGTCCAGTTACGGAGGGTAAAGCTGTATGTTTTCAAAGAAATGTTTGGATGAGATGTTTTATCAGAAAGATGCAAAGTTCTTTTGAAAATAAAATGAGTTGTGGAGCAGATGTGGTGGTTTTGAAGAATTAGTTTGGGATTCAAAGTGTTTAAAACATCATTCAATGAGAGTTTACAGGGCATGATACTGAGGGTTTTGAGCATCGATCTCAGATTTAAACAGATATACGAGACATGTATACACTTCATTACATCGTGCTTTCTGGACAGTGTAGCGATTATTAAAGGGTTAAAGATTATATTGTAAAGCACTCATGACTCATTCACAAAGCTTTAACTTTTCTTTTTTTTACTGGTGTTTTATTTTGAATATTTGATTCACCATTTATTAAACTGTTCTAGACTGTTGATTTCTTTGACAACGGTCTAGAACGCTTACATGGATATGAAACGTACAGTGCCCTGTGTATGGAATCGTCTAGGCCAGTGAACACACTGTGTTCCGCCCTGTGCCGTCAGCACCTGTGTCCATTCCAGAGCTGTGGCTGTCAGCAGCCAATCACTGAGAAGTTCAGAATGAATATGTAAAGGAGTTCTGTAACCTTCTTTTCAAAGCTGTCACAGTTTTAAATGTTGTTAATTGAGTCTGTTTTATCATCCTTTAAAGATGCTTCTACTTCTTCATTGTACATTTTGTTTATCCATCCTGTTTTTTTTTAATTAAATGCCTTCAGATATTCTGTTTTTTGATTATTTTTTTTACGACCACAAATAAAATAAATAAGAAATTGTTTGATTACTTAACCAGTACTTACTTTTTACTTCTTTTTTTTTCGTAACTCAAATTGGGTGTTGATTAGCTCTCGTTTTGTATAGTTTGCCAAATTAAATTCCTGGGTAATTATGGCCACATACTGTCCCCTGCTGGCCATTTGACACATTAGTCTTTTTTAATATCCTTCCTGATCCAGTAACACAGAACAAAGGTGCTTTTTACAGGGCGATCTTTATCCTGAAAGCAAAGCTGTCAGTTCCCAGACAGAGGATTTAGTAAAACAATGTTTCATTCAGTTAGCTGGGACACTTCTTACAAGCCGTTCTGAATAAAAGGTTCTGTGTTCAGGTCAGGAACCTTTATGCCTTCCTTCCTTCTTTGTTTTAGGTCTATTTGACCCCGGAACAAACAAAAAAAAAACATTTCTGCCAATCTTGACATTTGCTTGGACTGTTTATGGGGATACAAACATCAGGCTTGAATGAGTCAATGTGACGGCCTAATCGAAGTGTTATCAGACATACCAGTATTCTCTTTTGTTTGACAGTTTGAGCCGTTGGAACAAAGCAATGAATGTTGGCATGTAATCAATAATCAATTAAACTCATAATACCCAGAAGAACTGCTATAGGAGGCAGTGTGGTCCAGTGGTTAAAGGCCATGGCTTGTAACCAGAAGGTCACCGGTTCAAATCCCATTTGTGCTACTGACTGACTCACTGTGTGACCCTGACTTAACCTCCTTGTGCTCCATCCTGCGGATGAGATGTTAAATCAATGTCCTATTTATAAATGACTCTGCATATAATGCATGGTTCACAGCGTACCTCTGTAAAGTGCTTTGTGATGGTGGTCCTCTATGAAAGGTGCTTTATAAAAATAATTATATTATTATTGCTTGGTGGGTTAAACCAGCCCCCTGGAGCTTCGAGGCACTACATTTCATTGCAAATAGAAACTGCTTGGCTCCAGACTCTTATGGGCAATAGAAAAAAGTGGGAACAACAGATTGCCATTAGTATTGAGTACTGAGTAGAGAACAATGCTTCTCCCAGGGCTTTCAAATCCAAAACCAACACCCACTGTATTTGTTGCAATCAGCATTTCCCATTATAGGGCTTCATATGTGCAGAACTGTTGGTACCTTATGCTGCTACTCTGAGATCAGCAAATGCTGGCCTGGTAGCTCCTTGAAATCAGGAGGGGCGAGGGGGCCTTTAGTTGCTCTGCTCCCTGCCTTTCGAACTCCGTCCCAAATCATATCAGGCGTGCTGGCACAGCTGAAACTTTCAAATCCATTTTTAAACATATCTGTTTGAATTGTATTTTTGAGCTGGATTGCTTGGCCGTTGGCTTGTCTTTTTCTTTTTTGGTTTTTATGGTAAACTGCCCTGGGATGTGTCGCATGAAGAGTGCTTTATAAAAGTAAGTTGTATTGTATTGTATTGTATTGTATGAAAGAAATCACACACTGCAGTAACTGTAAATAGATTTTAATGATTACATTTCATCAGCACAAACAATGCTTGCAATATCTTTGAAAACCACTAAGCAATGCATGCACATTAATGGTCTTTACAACACATGCATGGCGAGTTAGTCTGAACATGGGCATTTGTCACCACAGAAATGTCTCGAGGAAACCTTTAATATATTCCGACCTGGATAAATAAGAAAAAGTCAATGTTTGTTTGTTTTTTTACATGCACTCAGCACACTAAGAAGGAATATCAGGGGCACTGGCTTGGGTTAATGAGGGCTACTGGTTACCAGGTACAGGTGGGGGAGGCAGGTAAGTGCTTACTAAAGAGATGAGAATGCTGTGGATTTCTGGGGAAGCCTCTTAATGGGCAGATACAAAGTGTAAAACTCAGGACACAGAAAAAACATCAGCATCAGCAGCAGCCGCAGCAGCAGTATGAAGTGTGAGCTCTCATTGTTTCCAAGACGATTCTGCTGCCTTCCTGTCTCTCATTGTTTCCAAGACGATTCTGCTGCCTTCCTGATGTCATTCACCTTTTGCGGCACCTGAACCGTCATCCCATCCATCCCTTTCTGAACAAACACCTGACAGCCCAGACGAGACCTGCAACACACATAGGGGCGGGGTTAGAGAAACCTGCAGCACACAGAGGGGCGGGGTTAGAGAGCTGCGACACATATATAGGGGCGGGGTTAGAGAGCTGCGACACACACAGAGGGGCGGGGTTAGAGACCTGCAGCACACAGAGGGGCGGGGTTACAGAGGAGTGTTCAGTAGGTACAGCAGGTAGGGTAGGGTCCAGAGAAAAGCTGGCTTGAGAGAGAGAATACTGTATTATACTGGATGTGGTTTTCAAAGTTTAAGGTTATTATAAACTGACTTTGATTAAACCTGCTCTCAAGGTCTTAACACAGATAACACAGGCCAGGTTGAAGTACAGAGCCTCTCTCTGCTATTCAGAGTCAAGGCCATCTGAAATTATCTGTTGACACACAACAAAACGTACGTGTCAGTCAGGCCATAGGCCAAGTCCAGCATGTCCAGCTCCTCATCCACCAGGGGCTCCAGCTTGTTAAAAACGTTCTTGTCAAAAATCAGGTGGCATGTTGAGCAGGCTAGTGTTCCCTCACAAGCACCTGGAACAACCAGACAGAACAGGGTCACATGTAAAGACATATTGTAACATCTGGGGTAAGGAACATTAATCCATCATCATCATCATCATCATCATCATCATCATAATATCACCCCTTCGATTCAGGGTTGTATAATTAACAAAATAAATGAAGACGTCATTGACTTGGTGTTGAGAGCAGGATGAGGGTTAAGAACAGCCTTAAGCTCATTTAACTATCCACTATAACCTCCAAGCCGACTGGGCCACACGTATTCTTGGGATCCTAAGACATACACTGCAGTTGTGCTTATAAAAAAAAAAAAAAGAACCGTAGTAATAAAATGATCAAAACATGCCAACAACATTTTCAGTTATATGTGAAAGGTAATAGCAGAGGAAAGAAAGTTTGGCATTTGAAGTTAAAAACATGATTTATTCACTCAGAAGTCTTACCAAAGCCGCTGAAATCTAAATTCTTGTTAACCACGACATCCAATAAGCTTTCCCCCTCCGTCGCTGTAGTCGTGGTCCTCTCTCCGTCTTGGTTAATGAAGTGGATTGTTATTTTGCTGGGAAACAAATATATATTAAAGGATATTAGGACTGGTATTCAAGCAGCCATTGTGCCCTTTTAATTAAGAAATGGGCTCCAAAACCCTGTTTTACACTTTGATGAACAAAACGTGTTGCCCTGAAATACTGCAGCTCAGTGAATCTTCTATAGAAGTCTATGACAAACTTGTTGAAGTGTAAGTACACAGCATGTCCAAACAACACACTGTACAAAAACAACTCTATTACAGAGCATTGTCCCCCTGACCCTAACCTGCCGTGCGTCAGTGCTTTGATTCCAGTTAGCAAGGACAGTGAGCTGTGTGCGAGTGCGATTTTCACACATTCCATTCGAATTCCGTGGTCATTCTGCAATGTTTTTGTGTTTTCAAAGTATCTATAGTTTTTTAACAAATGCTTTTTAGTAATGCATGTCTTTCTTTTTTTTAATCAAGGTCTAAATCGAGCTATAGAATGGTTAGAGATTCTATGAGAATTCTGAAAAAGAGCCTCCCAACGCTTGTGGAATCCCTGTAGGTTTACACACTGTAGCTGCTCTGTAAGAAATGATAAAGGTGTACAATTATAATCCCCCCTGCCTGTGGATTTAGTAAACTGGCATAGATGTTAATTCTATGCAGTAAAGTCTAGTGTTTCAGTCTCAGTGGGTTAACTGTCAGTCAGGAAGAACCTTTACCCTGAAGAATTGTATCCATTGCTCTTTATCACATGTTTACATTGGCCAGCCCCTATTCTTCAGTAATACTGCTCAGGAGGCCAAGGCTGGCAAGGCTGATAACACTGGAGAATGATCCAGCTAGTGAAGGAACGATCACTTGCTGTGATGCAATAGAACAGCTTGCACTGTAATAAAAGCTTGCTGCAGTATTTAGAAGCACAGCAAAGTGTAAGCCACAGGCACACGTATATAATGATAAAGCATGTCAAAACCATTTAAAAACAAAAGGCAATGGGAAGTCTTTAATGAGTGTGCACACGGTGCCTACTGTATTGAGATCTGAGTTTACCATTGTGCTCAAAATGGATAAAACTTTCTTAACCCTTGACTTTTTAAAGGGCTGACTATCGTTCCTTGTTTAGTGGAATAAACCTCTTAGAAAACAGCATTAGCATTAGCATTCTCAGGAGATCAGCAGGCATTTTTGGAATCCTCAGCAAGACAATGCAGTTGCGAAAGCGCTTGGTAATTTCAGCACTCGGTAACAACCTGTTATGGTCTAAAGTTTCCTGCATTTTTGGTGAAACCACAGCGCCTCACGCAAGTTTTGTAATATTACCTGGAGTCAATCAAGCCACTTCCTTGAAGCTTTCTTGCCACTATCACCAAAAGGATCTCTAAAATTCTGTGCATACCTTTGAAATGCAAGGTTCTGTTCACAACCCTATCATGCATGCCATTTTTCCCACATATAAAGCAACAGGAAGAAAAAAGAAATGTATTTTAATGAAAAGTTTAATGACTATCAAACTGTATTCACTGAATCAAACAGACTTGCAGTAAAAAAAATAATAAATAACAAAAGCACAAGCTCATGAGTTACGGCTTTATGGATGGTACGCGTAGTTGTTGTTCAGAAGTAAAACTTTTTTAAAACCTATTTTAGAAAGACATTGTTAATTAACGCACCTGTTCTCCGCAGCCTCTTTAAAAACTCCCCGCGTGGTGTGGAAGTCTCGGTGCTGTGAAGCCACCCATGGCAGCGGGCGTCTGAGATGCCGTGTCACCGCAGACCCCAGCAGGTAAGGCTGTAGTAATACAGGTTCACAGAGGAGGGACTGGAGCCGTACCACACACCGTGCCATGTCGTTGGCAGGTCTGCAAACCGGGGCTGCCTGGAAGGTCTAAGTACAGCGTCAAGAGCCTTGAAACTAGCACTGCCCAGGGAGGCGGCTCTCAGCTTCTTTGCTGGGGTTAATAATGCAAATACGTGCAGGATTTTTTTTTTTTTTTTTTTTTTTTTTTAATCAGAATTTAATATGAAACTTGCGTCATCAAAGCCAATGACGTGCAGTTCTTTATACAGTTTATGTATTGTTCATTTTTTAGCGTATATTCGTCAGAAATGTTGTTTTGTTTGTATTGCTTATTAAAGTAGCATTTGTGAAAAGGTGTTTTAATCATTATTACGTTATTATAACCTTTAATTACAAAATATTTTTCATTTCTGAAAGTATCCTCCTGTTCCTATTTTAAGTTCTGTCGTTCCCTACATTCTGTTAAATAGTTTTTTTTGTTTGTTTGTTTGAGTACAGTAGCAGGCGCACACTAATTATTACCACAGTAAATGTGTAGTTTACTATGCTTTTACCATGCTAAAGACTTTGTATTTACCATGCTTTACCATCATACTGTACCTAAGTACTTTACCATGTCTGAGCTTTACTTGAAAAGGGCAACACGGCTAGCGTTCAGTTCACTGACTAGCAAGGAGACTTCAAGGTGGGAAAAGTTTAGGGAATGTAAACAAACAAGAAAGCTGAGTGCAGAGACTGTTATCTATGGTGCATGGAGCAATGACGTGAACAGATAGCAAGAATCTATCATGCTGCAGATGTAGTGCTCCGATTTACCTTAAATACAGCCTCTGCACTTAGCTAGGCATCCAGATAAACGACAGGCAGCAGGCCCTGGTGCTACTCATTCAGCTGGAATGTTATTTAGAACAAATCCTAAACTTAGTTGCCTATATATGACCAGATGTTCACAATCTACACCCCTCTAAGTTCTATTTTCGTATACTCAGGTTTTCCCCACTGCCACGATTTCCCAATTATTTTACCATGCTCTACTGCACGACTGCGATGCTTTTACCATGAAGTGCAGCACTAGACTTGCACACAGAAAATCTCTTCATCGTGGGCTGAACACATTACTGTACGTGTGCCGTGCTCCAAGTAGAGATATTTCACCTGTCCGCTTTAGCCAAGAGGTCTGTATAACTGCAAATAAACATGATGTTATCGTATATGTTATTCGATGTGACATACAGCCCTGTCCTTTTCTTTTCTTTCCAGATTCTGCTCACGTCAGATTCAAGTTATCCGACTCCAGCATGGTACCTATAAGAAAAGTAATGGCTGTGAAAGATCAAGGCCGGCAATGCCAGCTCGCACAGATTTAGAGCCGGACAGATGTTTCTCAAGGGCACACACGTGTTTTTGTAGCATTCAGATGACCACCTTTTGATAACCTCACAGAGTTTCAGACAACCTTGGGAAAAGACATTAGGGTTAGGGGTGGGAAATACTTTGAATGGATTTCTTTTCTTTCGTGTGTGCGTGCCAAGCAGATTAATGCAGGGCTTATAGTTTTCAGGGATACTTTGGCAGTGCTTGCACAATGCTTCTCTTAGTCCCAGAAAGCAAGGTGGGGGTGGGGGGACTGCTGCTTGGGGTGTGCTTGCATTTATTACTTTCTGGGTTCACATGGCAAATGCCAATTATAAATAACTACTTATCCCTCACAGCCTTCTGATTTAAAAGGAATACGGTATAGCATCTACATTTATTCTTCCCTGTTTAATATCCCCTTATGTGTTCTTTACTCTTGTTTCTGCTCAGATCATTATGTACCATTCTTACTACGTATCCCAACAAAGATTTTGAAATTATTACACATGGCTGATTGGGAGGAAGTGGGTTGGGGAAGCATATTGACGTTACACCGTGCACTGAAACCCATAAGTGAAGCACTGCACAGAAGCCTGTACAACGCAAATATACTTCCTCACTTCACTTCCTGAGCAGCCTTTCCAGTAGGTCTTGTCAAAATGTGATAGTACTGGAGCAGTAGAGTATTTCCTTTAGTTCGTCTGATGGCATGCAAGGACGACCGCCTTTCAACAAACAATCCTTTCTAAACTTCCCTCAAGTTTAAATTGTAATCATTGCATCACTATACTTTCTGCAGCATTTGAAGAGTACCAAATAACAAAGCTATTAAAAAATGATAACGGATTGTTCTGGCATTCATGATTGCACATTTATCTTTGTTTGTTTGTTTGTTTGTTTGTTTGTTTTTTTTAACTACAGTATAAGGATATAGAGGCACCCTATTTGAAGTGTAATGCTTGGGTTTTTCAGTGGCAATTCACTCAAAAATGAAAAATGCATGTGCAGCTATAGTCACTTTGCAGGCTGCTTTTATTGAAAGCAGTAAGTATTTTGCTGTTCTCGCCTCACGAGGAAACACGGATTCATTCAAAATCAATTTCCTGTTGCTCCAGTTTCGGGAGCTGCTGTATTTAGCCTGTTATTTGGCTCCCCCCTGCTGGCTGAAAGCAGAGCACACATCTAAAGTTTGGTCTGGCATGCAGTTGGACTCATTCAATCTAATGAAGAGGTTTCCATGCTGGGAAAAATACCTGATAACTGCAGAAACCTGCGTATGTTTTGCAGGGAAGACACTTCAAACATTTTAAGTGAAAATCAATTTATAGAAACACTGTAGTTTTTACTTGTCCTTAAAATACATGTAAAAAAAGTCTTTCAAATATAGTTTCTTACTGTACGTCTTGCAATACTGGTATACAGGAGGTATTTTAAATGGAATGAATGCTCATTTTTCAAGCACCAACCCAAATGTTGCAAAATAGACTTAACACGTTTTTCCTGTTTGCAATTTTGTTTCCTGTTGTAAAGGTAAATTTCCATGTCTGGGAGTCATGACACAGGAAGTAAAAACGTAGCAGGAAAAGCAGTACTCTAAAGTTTCAAAAGCTAGAGTGGATCATGAAAACCCTGCATAGCCTCATTTACAAAAATATATTGGTCATATAAAGAGGTCTGTGAACATGTTTTCAAAGTGTTATAGCAAACTTGTACTTCTTTTTCTGGGGTTTTCTGCCCTCTAGTGGTAGGAAGAGGTATTGTTTCCTGTCTGTCAATGCCACGTGTCATGCAGATATTTTCACTATTAAATTGCCTTGTGATATTTCTTCACAGCACAAAAACAAAGCAAAACAGAAATGCTATTATTAAAAATAAATAAACTACATTGGGCAAATCCACAAAGTTTCAACTTGTGAGTTTCAAAGTTTTGTGAAAGAAGCCTGCAACATTGCAAATTGGTATCATGAATATCAAACTTTATTAAATCCAATAAAACACACTTTAAAACATTATTTAAAATAACTTTAAAACGACCCACAAGAGCAACAATCCACTGGACAATGGTTATCACCAGGACCCGGCACAAAAGCATGACTACCCAAAGCCCCTCTGATTACTGCTTCACTAGAACCGCTTACTACGGAAATCAAAACGTCACTCTTCGAGTTTTCTTTATTTGTTCAATTTTATTAACAGTTTGAGAATGCTTTCTGAGCAGCAAACCTATCAGCAGAACAAGCTCCGCTTGGCATTAGAAATACAGCAACACAACAATATTAACATTCTTTAGATAGGAACTTTTTTTTTTTTTTTTTTGTCTTTCACATAATTTAAATGAACAAAAACGTAAAACTAACATGCCAATGGGACGGTTACATTAGTAAATAGACGCTTCTTTTACAAAAATCAAAAAGCTAGTTCTTTTTATCTGTTTTTTAATACAAACAAAAAATGTTCTACAAGTCTTAACAATCAAGCGACATTTTTTTTTTTTTTTAAATCCTTTTTAAAACAGCTGGTGCTTTTAATATACAGATTTGTTATATAAAAAACCTCCTATGTATCTATGAAACTGTGCACAGGTATAAGAGAGCCATTATAGTAGATACACATTGAAAATAGAATACTCATTGAGATGTGTAACCAAGCAGAAAGCACTAATTGTGGCTTTGCAATGCTATGTATTGAATTTATTGAATAAACATTTCTAATACTGAATTTTTTTTTTTTTTTTTAATAATACTGCAAAAGTACGTATTTGCCTTTCATTGCGTTCACAGGTGGGAATTATGTGCCTTTCCAAGAACACAATATTGTACAGTTAAAAAAAAAAAAAAGCTTAAAATTTTAAGAAATACAGTTTTTTTTCGGCATTTTTCATCCTTTACTGAAATTACTGACACTGGCGGACCTGCCGTTTTACACACTGCAAACCTGCACTTCACATTGTATTGCTTTAAAGGCACAACATATAAAAGGATTTCGAGTCTTGCGGTAGCTGCACAACTGGACACTGTGAAATATGTCCTGCAGTCTCTTATATTTATACCAGTGTTAATTCTGGGTGCAAATGTCACTTTGTTGCCACTTGGTTGCAACTTGAGTTGTTGGTTTCCTTTGGCAATGTGGCCAATTGGCAAAACAGACATATATATATATGTATATATATATATAATGTGTGTGTGCGTGTGTGTGTGTGTAGCACTGAGGTAGTGCAAAGTTCCACTCACATAATACTGACTTTACCACATGATGCCTATCTCAATATTTAACTTTAATTCTATTCCATTGGTGGCTTGTATCATCAAGGTTAAATTACAGCACAGGGATGAAGTTTGCATAAGAAAACTGGACATGGTAGATAAAGATGTAGCTCCTGTACTGATCAGTTCAGACTACAACTGGAATTAAATTGCAAGCGGGACTAAAGGAACTATGCTGCAGGCTGCAATATGAAGGCAAAAGATCCCCTCCATATTGTTAAACAGTGATAGCAATGCAATCAGTGTTGTTCTTTTCAGAGTCCAGTGAAAGCAGGTTTGCAGTGAAGGGCGACAGGCCCGCTGGGACTCCTCTGTGGTGCGACTGGCTGGTGCAGATCACATGGACTCAAACTCGTCGACACGCTGTTTGGTGTTGCCCTGCCGGATCTGGCGCAGCGTCTTGTACTTGTCGCGCCCCGCCCGCACGTTCTCCGCGTGTATCATGTCGTTCGCCGTTTTCTTGGTCTCGTCCCGGGCGTTGGCGAGCTCGGAGGTCAGAGCCTTAAGAAGACAGAAAACAGAGTCACTAAATGACAGCACACAGCGGTGCTCCCTCGCTACATTCTGGACAGACAATTAGTGAAGGGTTCTGAAACAGCACAGTTTTCTATCAGAATAGCTTCACTATAAATTAACTGAATGATCATGAAATAACAAGAGCTCTACTCACAATCAAACTCAAACATCTAAAACTACAATCACATCGATGACCCAGGTCCCAGAGAATCTAAAACTACAATCACATCGATGACCCAGGTCCCAGAGAATCTAAAACTACAAATCACATCGCTGACGCAGGTCCCAGAGATGATGGCCAGTGTCCAAGGCACTGACATCCCACTGTGCCACCAAGTTAATAAAAATAGTTTATAAAGAACGATATCTGATATCTAGACTGGTCCTGTAATTGAACTGCATTCCTGGCTGTGTCTCACCCCTCGGTTCAAGTAAACTTGTGTTTTTTGCTATCTAATGCTTATGCTTGTCAATCAGCGCTCCAATACTGTATTGCGTGGATAGGGGAACCATTAAACTGGGTGAATATATCCTGTTTTAAACAGCCAGGCATGTTCTCCTGTTATTCCACAGCTAAGCCCCTCCCTCTGGGCCCCCTGCTCACCAGGAGGTGCTTCTGCACGCGCTCGTTCTTCTCGGCCTCGGTCCTGCGCTCCTCCTCACTGCGGTCTTGGATGGTCCCCTCTGACGTGAGCTCTGCACTGGCCTCGGCTCCGTTCTCCTCGTTCTCGTCGTTCTCATTCTCTGAGTGGACTGGCTCCTGAACGTGACACACCATCACCTTCTTCCTCAGCTCCTCCTTGGTCCTCTCCAGGTCCTCCTGGACCGAGGCTGCCTGCAGCAGCACAGACACACACACACACACACACACAGTTAGGCATTTCAAAACACTGCTACAGCCAAGGGGATCGGATTTCTACTCCCTCAAATGGGATTGTTTCACAAATCTTCATTAATGATGCATAGCTATTAGAAGTCAAGGACGGTCTTTAGCAATCATTAGGATCTACTTTGTAACAGGCTTTCATTTTTTAATCAGTATATTAAATGGCAGTATATTAAACTGTCAAGCTTCTGATGTTTTGGCATGGTGATATAGGATCCAATTTTACCAGATTACCTAAGACTAGTATGAAACAGAAATAGCTTTACTCTACACACTAAGTTTACCACCTATGTTTGACAATGATTTAACGTTTAACACCTGCCTGAAACTAAACTATCAGCGCCCCTACAACGAACATCCCGGACTGCTGCACGGCTTTGACTTTTGATTTTGAAACCCTGTCGGCTGTATTGCATAGACAGCGTTTCAATTCATAAAGCAAGGGAACACTACACTACCTCTGTGTTTATTTTAGGAAGCACAATAACAGGACATGTGGGAATTGCCATTTATTATCATATTCTTTCAAAACCCCCAAAATATGGAAAATAACACAATGGGGCACCCAACATCCTCCCAGGCAAACAGGATTTCCCTGCCTTACAGAAACCGAGACCACCCTTCATAGACAGAGACGCCTAGGACGAGCTCCGCTCCGCACCCCCCCGCCCCCGCCCCCCCTCCCACACCCACACCCACACACACAGCTAGGGTCTATACAGAGCTACATATGTACATGTGTCAGTTACACTGTGGGTCAGGTCACTATTTTTAGAATAAGGAAAAAATGACAGGGGACTGATTAGCTTATTAAGATTTTGCTCTGGGGCAAGAATCCACTTTTAGCCGATAGTAAGCCTCATATGCTTGGAAAGTCACCCTGATAATTGCTTTTAATTCCGCCCTACCTATAACAGCCCTATGCTGGGTACCCATGCTTAGTACTGTTAACCCTTTCATGACCACTGTGCTATATAGCCCAGGATTCAAACTTATACCTTTGCTTTATTAAGGGGAATTCAGGGAATCTTAAGAGCTGAGAGGCAATAAAATGACCAAGAAAGCGCACACAGCCTTGGAGCCAAAGGCTCTTGGTTTGTTTCTAAGTCCTGCCCTGCACACTGCAGCTCAGCTCTCTTGACAGTTGGTGACACACAAGGAGCACCGCACCTTCTGCTGCCACTCCATGGCTTCGGTTTCCTTCTTCTTCTGGGTGTCCTCCAGGAGGGAGATTTTCGAAGTTAATTCCGCCAGTTCAGTGGCCTGCAGAAACAGAACACGAGTCAGCAGATGTAGAGATATAAAAATGAAAGCTATCCTCGCCTTCTGCACAGACGTGCATTTAACCCTTCCCTACCTGTTTGAAGTCTGAGTGACCAAACATATACCGTATTAAACATTTCTAAACAGCTGAGAGTCTGAAGATTATTAAGATGATGAAATATACCCTACGATTACCTAGTCTGAATATAAAAAAGTACTCTCAAATACATTTCTGTAATGTAGTGATCTCCTACCTAAAAACTGTAGCCACAACCCTCAGGAACTAGGATCAAAAATAATTTTATAAATGCTGGGTCTGGTTTTGATTTTACACCAAATTGTTTGACTGGTGCGTAAATGTGAAGAAGTTAGCCATCAGATAGATCTGTCATCTCATCAACACCTTCTGTAAAAAACTCTTTTTTCGGGTCGGTAAGAATTCTTGTTTATGTAAAGCAGTTTAGTGTGCTCTCCAGTAATGCTGAGCTTGAAAATCAAGGTATATACGGCAATTGAAACTGAAACCCCTTCTGTCGGGAGGTTTCAGCTAAAGTACCCTTTATAATCTTCATTCACTGAAGGGTACCACAGTTGCAATAAAAAGCAGAATAATCTGATCAACATTTTTCCCGTTTAATTTAAAATATCATTTTTCACAACAGTCTGGTGCTGACAAACTGCTGGTTTAAGACAGAATACCAAACAGCAGGCTTAATTCTTAAAACTTAATTGGATGCACATAATTAAGACAGTATTTGGGAATCTCTTTGGAAGCACTCGTATTCGCTTTCTATTTGTGCATTTCTGAGTTGTCCTACGTACCCCCTATGACCCTTAGAAGTACCCCCAAGGGTACACGTACCCCCGGTTGAAAACCCCTGGTCTAAGCAATTAACATCACCACTGTACCTGAAATTTCAGCGCTGAAGTATTCTAACTACACGCATGTTGGTAGTGATTTATCCAAACCGAAAATGCCAGGTATAATAGAGAGGCAGGTATATGGGCTGTAGTGGCAGTAAATGCCCTGTCCTGCATACTGAGCGGGGATTCTGTCAGTGGATCCGGGTCTGTGTCTGTACACCTGGTTTGAATCGATGCTGTTTTATCTGTTGGTTTCCTCACCAGGTGCTCCTGGTTCTTCATTTGGCTCTCAGACTGATGCAGCAGGGCGGCCTTGGCCTCCTCTGCCATCCTGCGCTCCTTCTCCAGCCTCTCTGCCTCCTCCTTGGCCCGCTTCCTCTCCTGATCCAGCTCGATGGCCCGTCGGGTCTGCTCCTCCAGCTCTGAGGGGAGAGGGATGCTCGGTCAGGCTCTGTCAACCCCCCCGCCCCACAGTCCTATACTATACTGTGTGGATTATATACACAGTCCTATACTATACTGTATGTATTATATACACAGTGCTATACTATACTGTATGTATTATATACACAGTGCTATACTATACTGTATGTATTATATACACAGTGCTATACTATACTGTATGTATTATATACACAGTGCTATACTATACTGTGTGTATTATATACACAGTGCTATACTATACTGTGTGGATTATATACACAGTGCTATACTATACTGTGTGTATTATATACACAGTGCTATACTATACTGTGTGGATTATATACACAGTGCTATACTATACTGTGTGTATTATATACACAGTGCTATACTATACTGTGTGGATTATATACACAGTCCTATACTATACTGTGTGTATTATATACACAGTGCTATACTATACTGTGTGGATTATATACACAGTGCTATACTATACTGTGTGGATTATATACACAGTCCTATACTATACTGTATGTATTATATACACAGTGCTATACTATACTGTATGTATTATATACACAGTGCTATACTATACTGTATGTATTATATACACAGTGCTATACTATACTGTGTGTATTATATACACAGTGCTATACTATACTGTGTGGATTATATACACAGTCCTATACTATACTGTGTGGATTATATACACAGTCCAATACTACATGTGTGGATCCCAACCTTGCTGGGCCTTCTTTGTCTGCTCCTCAATCAGGGCGAGCTTTTCCATCAGCTCTGCCTTCTCCTTCTCAATCTTCTCCTTGTCCTTCTCAGCCATCTCTCGCTTCTTCTTCTCATTCTCCAGCAGTGCCCTGTGAGAACAGCACAATCAGGGGGCAGCTCCCTCCACTCATGCATTTGCTAGAACAAACTAAGGGGCATGCTTTCAACAGGTTTACTCCAGTCTTTGATGCACTGCTAGGTTTGTTTTTTTAAAGTCTAACCAAACCACTCGGTAATAAAAGTCAAGGTCTCTTAGGCATTAAATTAGGCATTAGGAGTTAAAGAATGCATTAATGCAGAGCAGCACCGACCTGTCCATCTGCTTCTGGTGCTTCTCCTCGCGGGCCTGCGCCTTCATCTGTTGCACCTCGATGGTGTCGGGCTTGCGTCGCCGCATGTACAGCTCGTGGTTACCCATGCACAGAGCCAGGATGCGCTTGTTGATCCTCAGACGAGGGGCGTAGAACACAAAGTCCTGAAACAGAGAGCAGGCGTCTTTATCCACCCTCTGCGACGTCACCCAGTGCCAACATGCAGATTGGCAGCATGTCTTTTTGTTGTTGAGCCCAGGACAAAATGATCAACCTAACAAAACAACCCGATAGTCCCGTTCATGTGTCCTATTCCAAGGCTATTCGTGGTTCTGGCCCTGGTTGGTTATTCCAAGAACTAGGTTAAAAACCTACAGTTCAAGGGCTTTTAGTTTTCGAGCTCCTTCACTTTGGAACTCACGTCGATATTGTATCCAGAATTCTGAGTCGGTCAGTATTTTTAAATCTAAGTTCTGAATTGGCCTTTCACTAGCGAGCAGTTTGGAGCTCTTTAGACTTGCTGTTTATTTTATTTTATTTTTTATTTTTTCATAGTATCCTGGAATGCTTGCACATGAAGGACGCTATATACTGTAAATTAAATTGGTATGGTATGGTACAGTCCTTCAGAAGCCTGGACAAAGGTATTCTTTTATTTAAATAGAAAACTAAAATATAATGATGACATTAGAAACACTTATTACTGTGTGCTGGGTTGCATTTTAAGTTCGATATGATTCCCTTAATGTTAACATATGCATAAGACATGCCCTAAAATGTAATAAAAAATAAATACTGTGGTGAGTACTTACAGGAGCTTTTTTGTCAATCGGCTTGATTACAAACTTCTTATCGTTAAAGGAAATATTTCTGATTTCACTCCATGGGAATCCAATCTTAGGGTTCATCCTTTAAAACAGAGGGTAAAAAAACAAGTTATAAATATAGCCTGCAGTGGAGCTTGTTAATTGACACAGCTGTGAAGTGCTGAGTCTACAATGCTGCTGCCCCGTCTCAATATTTAGATATTCACAAGAGCAATCTGTCATCAACATTCACAATTAGCCTCTTATGTTGTACGAGTGCTGTGCAAGTAAATTACAGCACTGTACAAAACATAGAAGACAGATTTGTGACTCCGATGAAGCACAAATACCCAACCCAGCAGGGCATTACTTGCTAGATAACAGCACCCATAGCCCTCAGTCCAGCCCAGCCCTGCTTTTCCTGTGCTGTGTAGAGCGTACTTGTCATTATGCTCGTATATATTGAGTCCCAGGGCGTCCACTCCCAGCCACAGTTCAGAGCCTTTCTTGTTCTTGATGCTGAAATAGTTCACTCCGTACATTTCCAGATCCTGGGCGATCTTCAGGTACTCCATCATGGAATCCTCTCTATTCAGAGACAGAGACAAAAGCATGGATCTCAATGTGTCCTCGTGAAACTACTCAAATATATTTTACCTTAAAAAAAAAAAAAAAAAAAAAAAAGATAGAAAGAAAGAAAGCACAGGGCGAGGGAATGGCTTAATGGCCACTTGAGTTATTATTATTATTTATTTCTTAGCAGACACCCTTATCCAGAGCGACTTACAATTGTTACAAAATGCATGAATGCAGACCAGTGTTTTTTTTTTGTTTGTTTTTTCTGAAAATTCAGGAAAATGTGGAATGTGGAAAATACCAAAGTTTCTCAAGACTGTTTTTTTTTTTCTTTTTCATTGAATTCATATTTCAAAATGGTTTTAAATCACTGGCCCTGATTGTTTGCTGTGATTATTTTACCTTCGTTTGCAGGAGAAAAATAAAAGCCTCTTAAATCAGTGTCTTCCGAATATATTCCACAGGTAAAAACTAGCATTATTTGACCACGTTTTGAATGTTTCTTTTTGTTTTAGCCATGATTGCGCCTGCTTTCCTATGCTTTGTGTCAGTGTACTGTATACCATGGTGAAAATAATGCATTTAAACACTATGCATGGTTTAAGTCCCATTTTACTTGTGTAAAAAAGAGTTATTAACCCAACAGATCCCTTCATTAACGTTGTGTAGCTGGAAGTGTGTTAAAAATAGAACCTGATTTCACCCTCATTTTATCAGTCACAGTCACAGGGCTATTATTAGGAAGTTCCAGGACTCTGTAAAGAACACCACTGGTTGATAAGTGTGACCCTGGGTTCTGTGTGGTAAGTGCAGCAGTTCTAGAATGCGCAGTATTCCCTGTGTAAGATACCTTAGAATTCCTCTGTGTTCCTCGTGCCAGACCTGAATCCGCTCTTCCCACTGCTCCTTGTTCAGCTTGTGCTGCTCCAACACTCTGCAGACAAAAACCAGCCGGGATAAATGAAGACGCCACGCCAACCACAACCCACGCCACTTCGAGCAAACCCCCTCTTCTCAGCCTGGCACCCATTTCCAAGGAATGCTTTCTTACCAGAGGGGATTTGATACAGAGCACCAAATAATAGGGATTTGAATCGAGCCAAATTTAAATCACTTCTAAAAGCTTCAAAGGAAATGTAAGGGTGGGTGGTGGTGTTGAAAGCTGACGGCGAGATTTTAGATGGATTGCTGTTATTGTGCAGTACATGTAGAATCCTGGTCCCTTTGATAATAAGGTGTGCAGCCGAGCCAGCTTCCCTATACAAATATGTACAAAGACATGGACTAATAAAGATATAACACACCCATTGTGACGGTCCCAAACAGAAATGTATTGAAAAGGACAATTACAGCTGAAGGACTAGTGATTGCAGCTTCGCTCTAGGAGTAGGGCCTACCTCTGTGGCAGCAGCTTGTCATTGCTCAGGTAGCCTGTTTTGTGCAGGTCTTTGTTGAAGTCTCCGTACTTGGCTTGCACGGCGTAGGAGCCGAGCAGCACGGCGGTCTCGGGCGGGCAGTAGATGTCATCGTTGAGGAGCCCCTCCTTGACCTGCAGGAAGAAGAGGCGCTGCGTGATGTCCTGGATCAGCTCCTCGGACACGTCCTCGGGGTAGAACTTCGCACGGAACTTGAACAGCAGGGGGCTTTCCTTGCGCACATCCTGGGCAGTCACCTGCAGGGGCACGCGACAAAACGTTTACTCTAGCATTTCAATAATTTAACCAAACTAAAACCAAATCAACTAAGTTCTATATTTAAAGTTCTCCTCTCAATGTGTTTTGGTAACGTTCTGCAACATTAACATGTTTTTTTTTCTTTAAAAAAATAGGGTTAGTTAATTAAAGAATGGAAAGGAAACACTTTGAAAATATGGCCCTTACAACAGCAAAACGCCAAGCTGCTTTTACACATTTATAGAAGCGATGACTGCTGGGTGCACCTGGAGCAGGAGTAGATGACAGTCATCAATGTTATATGAACTATCCACCAAGCTGGGAGCCGCTGCGAGGCCACAGATGACGCTCCTGACAAAACAGTAAAAGCCGCTCACCTTCTTGTTGAGCTTGAGCCATGTGGAGAAGCTCTTGGTGTCCTGGTACTGCAGTCCGAAGAACCACACCTCCCTCAGGCCGATGGTCTTCACCACCTGGGAAAAAATCAAAGCCGTGGTGTTTATTAGTGACATCACAGCTCTGCTGCACCTTGCAACCCCCCCTCCATCAACAGCTCTGAACGCCTCGGTCAAGCTAACTAGCAAGCGCCACACCTCTACCAGGAGGACTGTGGACCTGCAACCCCCCCTCACTCATGTGCATTTGGGCATTTTTTGGCGGGTATTTAAGCCGTCTATACTGTTCCAGTGTCACCATAAAATACATTTAACAAGATGGTTAAAACTAAATCTAAATCCACCACAAGATGTGAATCAGCAAAAATCAAAGACTCCTATCAACGGAGCCCTGTGCAAGACCCTCCCTCTCCTTTCCAGCTGTATAAAATCAACAAGCAAGCGTCTGGCGGCACATTCCTGAGATGGTAACTAAACCTTGAGGTGGGTGTCTGCTGAGCCGCAAGCTCAGAAAAGGCTTGAGTTTCCAGGAGAGCGGGTGGGAGGTGTCAGAGGAGGAGAGCAGAAAGAACGAGGCCCATTGCACACAGTTAAAATAGCAAAATAGCCTGCGCCCAGATGAGGCCTTGAAGCTTAATAGTGACGAAAGATTTCTGTTAAACAAAATAAATATGCAAGGAGATGGAAAGTTCTTGTTAGGGAGTATTTTTAAAAAGGTACAACGGTTCTTCAACAACATTTATTCCCTGACTACAGTATTCTACAGGATTGACAACAATACTACAGTCACCAGCATGACAAAGCAATATCGTCGAGATCGTCTCAGTGGTTTTATTCCTGGTTAAAGAATGAATAAATACTATATATCGTAAAGCTGGCAAGTTTTCTAAATAAGGTTCACACTGTCCAGACCAGCTGAAACCTCACCAACAACTTTATTCAGCGCTGAATGGAAAGACTTATTTAGTAAAAAAGAGCCGTTTCTGGCTGAATACTATTTTGCAGGCTTGTTTATTTGTTTTTCTAAAACTGAATCATGCCATATTATCTTAAATCAAGAAAAGGACGTCCTTTCAGCACCAGAGCCAACTCCAATTCTGTGTCAATCCTAATTACAGTTTAACAAAGCACCCAATGTAAGAGAGAGGTCTGGTACAGGGAAGTGGGATGAGCGTTCATCTAAACATGAACTGTATCATTGTTTAACTGATGCAGTCCCAACTGACTGATTGGGAATGGGGTAAAAAAAAAGATTCAAAGATTATAAAGCAGCGAATGGGTAATCCAATTGTCTGCTCTCTCAGAAGATTAGCTGCAAGACCTCCTATTAAGAAAGCAATGTCGGCTCCAGTCAGCATCAGACCCAATACAGGAAGAGCGAATCAGTTTCATTAGAAATAAACGAATATTCCTGTTGATGCTCTTGAAAAATGAAAAAGCCAGGGGAGCGCTAGAGTCTAAACCAAACCCACACTTCATTAAAAGGTGAAGGACTATTGAAGTAGTACAGTAACACTACTTCAGGCTGTGTCCCTGAACGCAATCTTCATCTCCACATCTTTTAATGCACTCCGAGTCAATTTTCCGAGTTGCTGGTTTTCTAGCAGTACTGTACTCACGGAGGGTAAATTCTCACTTCTGACTAGCACCCCATATTTACTGGGCAATGAATGTTGTACTGTGGAATCTGCACAACTCTCACAAGCTCTTTCTTTAGCCTCTAAGAACTGTTACTCTCACTGTTTTTCAAGAGAGACGCAGGTTGCACTGCTAGCTGTCTGGAGTTATAGTTTTCTATTCTTGCAATTACAGAACTTGTAAACCACTCTCAATAGATGTCAAAACGTGCCCATTTTCTCACTCAGATTAAACATGTGATGGCTTTTGCGAGGAATTACCTCCCAATGGATTCCGTATTGTTCTGTAAAGCAGTGAAACACTGCGTAATGTTTAACAGAAATATCATCAGGAAGTCGTTTCAATTTCCAAACGCGTTGCACATGGTCATTTTCAGACTGCACCTAAATAAATGAACTTCCACAAAACTGAGCTGTCATCTCCTGGGATAACCCTAAAATAGCCTCGCCCTCTTTATGAAATCCCTGATATTGCATCGTTTACTTGGTCACTGCACTGCTGACTAATTTGCTGTACAATAAATGAACATCCTGTGCATGACGACACATACTGTGTATTGCTGTTACACAAGCCAGGCCTCTTTATCCCTTCAGTTCTGACAGGGCACTGTTTCCATGTTCCCCACTTCAGCGTCTTAAAATAACAGCCTTCAATCTCAAGAGACAAAGGGATCACGAAGGCAAGCTAGTCTAGTTCAGGAAGCCAAGAAATTCCACTAACAGTGCAGCTGGAAACTTCCTGTCTATATACCGTACAGCCCAGGCAGTTTCAGCTCAGGATGTTACTGATTTCAATTGATTTCCATAGTTGTCTGAACTTGGGAGACACCACAGTAAAGTTGATGAGTTAGCTGGGAAAAGGCTCTTTGGGAAAATAAACTGCAAAATTTGTTCCTACAGCGTGAATTTATATTTTCCAATCATGCTTTTTCTAAATGTTAATTTATCCTACGTCATGTGTTTAGTGCCCAGCAGGTGGCAAGCACCTATGGCAAATCACAATTTTATTCATGATGGAAAGCAGCTGTAAAATACAGATACAGTAAGGCATAGAAACACCAGAAGTGGTCAATACGGTGTGTAGGTGTTCACACTGTGGCTGACACGGGCACACCTTGCTGTTTACATGAAGGCTGAATAAGAGGCTAGTACAGTATAGCGTGCAGTCAGTACACGTTCACAAGTAGCTTTATCATACTGCTCTTTCAAAAGGAAAGAGAAAAACAATAAGAGAGGAACGAGGGTGAATAGGACAGGCGAGGATTGTATTCTGAAAGGGAATACAAGAGTCTCATTGTGGATCCACAGGAAGCCGGCCCATGTGTCCAAATTAGAACGCTCGTCACCAGAGAAAGCCCATCTGCTCCTGCACAAACAGCGGAAAAGCATCCCAGACCAAGATGCTTTCAATCAGGCTGCTACGTGTTGTGTCTGGGAGGCGCTAAAAACCAAACGACTGCCAAGAAATCTACCAGCACCGAGGAAGAGGTCAGCAGTTTGGCCACTGGGTCTTTATCCATTTATGTGGGCATTAAGTGCTTTTTGAATGCAATTGAGAGTCCTGCAATAGTTGTCTCAGGGGCTGCCAGATGTTCACAGCATGTGCTGTATTAAAACTGTACTCACAGGGCCAGCTGCTGTAAGAACACTTTACTGCCGGGCACAGAACAGTGGAACAGTGATTTGAATTATTCAGCTGTTTTTAGTTCATGTGAAAGCATCAGCATCACGTATCACAGTGAGGAGTTCATTGCAGCTGCTGTCAACATCCTGTGCCTGTGGGTAGCTTGGGGCACGCCTGGGGTCCATTACAAGTGTAATTGTGCAATTCCTAATTCAATTACAACAGCATTGGAAATTGAACCTGGGTACAGCTGCGGAACTGTAATTATACCACATAACTGATCAATACAGTTCAGTTTGGCATTTATTTGTCATACGATCATTGCTCTTGTATTTTCAAACACTTTTAGTGACCCTGTTTATTTGAAAACAAAAAAAAAAAAGTTCTATAGTATGTTTCTGTATTTATCCCTGTGACTGTTGCTGGGTTATTTACGATAGAGTAAACATGTTAATGTGGGCAGTTGTTTATGTTACTTTTTGGTGTAATTGTAATTTCAGCAAACAATTCTGCTGTAATTGTAATTCTAATTAATCCCAGGTGTGGTCCGGGGCATTGCTGTTTCTTGACTCTAATCTAATGGATACCCAATTAATGACCTGACATCCTGTTTCTCCTGTTTAACATTATCTGCTGTCATTATTTAGATTCTTCATTAGCATTAATTAGCACATAATACAATACTACTCTAACTACAGTATCTAATTTATAATGTATTGTGAAGCAGATGGGGAAAAAAATAAAAATAAAATAAAAAATACCTAGACTACCAGAATCGGGTTACACAAAACCAATGTATTTCTTTAGGGAAGCCTCATTTAGAAACGCACCCCTTTATTTTCCTGTACTGTGCCTATACTAGCTCATGCATGACCCTGCTATCCTACAAGCTGATTAATGCCACATCCACAAAATGAACGTTCCTTGAGCACATGCACTATGGAAAGCTGTGGCTGTTTCCCATATTGCATCTAATCTGGCAGGAGCAGCAGCCTCGTCTGGGAATAAATCCCACAAGTGAAAGGCAATTATTTTACCACAGACCCTCTTTATTTTACAACCCTGAACCGCCAACACAGGAAATCTTCACACATGTCCCCAGCCTCGCGAAATGAACAAACTTCATGCAGCACAAAATTCTTACAACGCAGACACCACAAGTGGCACCAGTGCAGGTCTGCAGGTCTGCAGGATAACTCCACTGATCGCTTTAGTACTCGGGAGTCCAGCTGAACTGAAAACTATTTCTTAGTTTAAGACACTGAAACAGTTTAATTATCTATCTGAGGGCAGTCTTTCTGCAAAGCTTCTCAGTGCTAAAACAGGGTTACAATATAAACTATTTAATATCAAACCATTAGAACAAAAGGAGCCCAGACAAGCATCAGAAATGAAAGCAGTGATGACTTGAACAATCTTCACAACTATTTCTAGATCTTTCCACTCACACGAGCGGCACTGGAAAACACCCAGTGTTGTGTTCGTTTAATCCAAACACAGTGCAGAACAGACCACACCCATATACTGCAGAAACAAGTTTACACAATCCCATCTCCTAACTAAGCAGCATGTTACTAACCACTGCAAATCACTGCGGACTGCCTAATGTGTGTGTGTGTGTGTGTGTGTGTGGCAGCAGCAGCAGCAGCAGGCACAGGGAACACATTACAAAGCCAGTCTGTGCTGTCTTGAACGTGGAGAGCTGAATCAGTTCACAGAGAAAATGGATACTGTGAGTCAGCGGTCGACCGTTGGCTAAATTGGACCTTAGGGGATTGCAGCTGGAATAGCTAACGGACTCCCAAACAGCTGTAAATAATAATTCTGATCTTTCTGCCCCCTGCTCCCAATCTAGAGTTCCCACCCTTGCAGCTTCTGTGTGTCGAAGGAAAGTATAACACATGAGCAGCTCTTATCCTGCTGTTACCACAGCATGTAGGAACAGACTTATTAAATGTAACCCTGTTTGGAGAAGGCTGATTTGAGGGGCTTGTTAAAAGGTTTGCTACTTAACCCCTCCCCCAGTCTGGACCACAATGTGCAACACACTAGTGTTCAAATAAGGACTGCTGCATTTATTTTTATTGGGAGAGACTGGAGCCTGCAGAATAATGCAGTGGAAAAAATAAGCCACTTTCTATGTTTTTGTTTTTCCAGAATATCAACTTTCTTTTTCAGGGCATACTGTAATTTTGATGAGCCCAAAACTCTTCAAAGCATGGTTCTACAATATATCTGCCCAGAGTAAGTGTGTTTAGTGTTAAAAGCACCACCATGTTGTTAAATCCTGTTTCATAGGGTTATTTTTAATTTGCTGAGACACGAGATTTCCTGCACTGCCTTACATTACTAAGACATTACGCACCACAGCTAGGGGCTAGACAGCAGCATGGTGGTACAACCCAGTCGACTCCAAATCTGCACAAGCACTAATAAAGCAGGGCGTGTAGCCACTGCCATGAGCAATGACCTGCATCAGTGGAGACACAGCGGGCAGCAAAATCCTTAATGCAAACAGAATGATTTACAGTCATTTTAAGGTGGGGGGGAAGTTCAGCACTATTGTCACTGCAGAGATAAAGAATTTTTGAAGTCATTTTCTTTCACTGTAAAATGCACACATGCTTGCTTGCTGTCCCAGTTTTATTATTATAATTACACACAATTTCCTAAGACTAGAAATCTTGAATAACCCTTCAATGAAACCTTTAGGATATATATATATATATACATATAGCAGACTGTGCTGCATGAGATGGTGCCCTGCTGTACCACGTTGCTACGGCACGTTGCAAAGGATTAAGCAGCGAATGAGAGAAAGGCTTCAACAGAAAGGTGTCAGTCTGAAGCAACACTGCTGCTGTGCCGGTCACAGGGAGGGGGTTCTGTCCATGCAGAGAGGCTGCAGTAACTGAGGACAGAGCCAGGGCTGTGAGGAGAAGGACTCTTACTAAAACAGGAACTGTACAAATCAGCAGCACTAAATACACAGCCTGCATGTTTCCATTTCAGCATGGACCGGGCAATGCACTACAGTCACCCATACATCAGCACCAAGTCATTTTAAAGAAAGGCTGCACTAGGAGAATAAATTCAGCAGTTCCAGCATCTTCAACAAATACCAAAAGGCATAGATGCACATTGTATTAGGCTACTGGCCTGCTGTTTTGAGTGGAGAGGAATCATCCCTGTGTGATTAATAAAGTTAAAGGAGGGGCTTATTATGATCTCAAGCTGATTATATTATTAAAAGCAGGCCCCTCTATAAGTAAGCTCATGTTCCCTGGTAGATGGTGGCTTTATGAAGAGGAACCTGGCCAGGCTTGGACCTACCTGATCAAAGAGCTGTTTGCCAGTCGTGTTGGGCTGGATAGCAAACTCCAGCTCTGCATCCATTGTGGTGACTCGCACGCTGATCTGTGAACAGAACCAACACAAGAATGTTAGAGTGCTTTATTACCTGTCACAGGTCAGCCCAGACAATCACAATTCAAGAAACCCCATTAGATGCCCAGTAATCTTAGGAACGAAAGATCTCACGCCTTCCAGCAGCCTTGCACAATCCGGTATAAACCCAACTCCCCTTCACCATAACAGGTATACAGTTTAGGGTTTATAATAGCAATAGCAATGCACTATGACCCTCAGCTACAGTGCACTATTACATAAGCACACATCACACACAATGTGTTTGCTTGTCTAAAATGTGTTTTGTAATTCAAACATGAATGTAATAATAATAATAATAATAATAATAATAATAATAATAATAATAATAATAATAGACTACAGTAAGGGAAGGGAATGCACAGTTTTTGTCTCTAAATCTGAAAACCTACACATGAAGTCACCGAGTAGAAAACAGATTTTACAGTTCTCACCTCTTCCACTATAAGAGGTCATACTGAAACTCTAAATGTCTATGAGCTGCTGCTAAAAATAAGGATATTGTTGCCAATAACTTCTCATAATGCTAAAAATGGGAAGTGAAAGGCCAGTTCTGGGAGCCACCCAGTTTTTAATGAGAAATCATCATCTTTCTGGGTTCAGTCCTGGCTGGGAGGAAGCAAAAGCATAGCCTAGCAGAACACAGATCAGGATTCATTAAAAAAAAAAAGTGTATGTTTTTTGTTTTGCTAGTCCTTCATGTCTGATTAAATATAATGTCAAATCTGATTAATGAATTAATCTAAGGGGTGTATGTACAGTACTCTGAAGATTTCAATAGCACACTACACGACAAAACACTCACAGCTGATATGGAAAGAAGCAAGAGACAATTACTGCATCAACAGCATCTAAAACGATCAGTGGTTTGGATGTAACTTCAAGAAGCACACGCATTCCACAGGGGATAAGAAACTGATTTGAAACTGATGATGTTTTCCATTGAGGGTGAGGGAGAAGGGAGGTCTTCCGTGCCTGGTACGGCTGTCTGCCAAATCTCTGCGGAGCAGGGAGACCTGCAGTGTTTAGTGACTGAACCTGCAAAGTGTTTTTCACTGCCAGGGGTGAAGACTCAATTAGAAGCGGAGAGAAGACTGACTGTGGCAACCTTTTCCCAGGAAGCTGGTCCTTATGGTAAATCACTTGGCAGCCCTGCCACTGTCAGGGTACCAGCCTAAGACAAGGCAGCGAAGGGGGAGGGGTAATGCACTGTATTAAAACTGTGGTTTCTAAATGTAACGCTGCCCCTCTTACAGTATATGAGTCCATAAATATACTGCAAGAATTCATTTAAACGCCACAGTTCCAGCTTGTATTGTAAATAGTCTGAGTACAACATGCCATACTCAACATATTCATTGTGCTTCGGGCGTGTGGAATGCCAAGAGGCCCAAACTATCACAGTACTCTGTAGCAGAGGGGGCTTTGTTCCCAGCGCAGAAGGACACATCATGTGTCATGGTCCCACAAGTACAAACACAGCAAAGCAGCACAGCTGGATACCCCTGAAACAGAGTCATTGGGACAGGTTTCAACTTGTATAGAAAATCAGTCCTAGGGGGGCAGGAGTAAAACAACCACTGCGAATCATTGTGGATCACTGAATCCTGATTCCACAGCCCTTAAATGAGTCGGAGTTTAGCTGAATAAATGTTTTGGTCTGGAAGACAAACCTTTCTTTTCTTACAAGCCATCTGTCTATCCCTGAAAAAGCCACTTATTGAAGCGCTTGCCGACTTCCAGATTGAAAACACTGTTACTGAAGCCAGCGTTGCCATTAATTAGACTCCAACCCTCCTATTTTTTCATTAAAATGTCTTGAAACCTTCTTTTATATCAGTAATCCATTCATCCACCATCTATTGGGTTTCAATAGCTTTTTTCTTCGTGTCATAAAACACACGTCACTGTTTTGCAATTTCCACTTGTTCCCAGGGTTGCTGTTATGTGAAAAGCTTACCTTTCCAATTAGAGACCTTAGTCACTTATGCTTTTGTTTTTTTTATAATAGCTGTAGTCACAGTAATACACCTCAATCCCCACACCATTATATGCTTAAGTTTCGTGGTAATCGTACTAGTCCAAGGTCATTCTAGCAAGGTGTGTGCTAAAAACATTCAAGCTTCTAATTATTACCCCAACTGCTGTTCTCAGGAGGTCACACATTAGGACTCTGAGACTCAGTGGACTGTCTCAAGCCCAATTCTATCATTCCTTTCACTTGAACTCTTGATCCAAGCTTGACATATTTAACAATTGTACTGCTTCACAATCTAAACGTCTTACTCTCATGCATTCCACTGCAGTCACATTCATTTGATTTCAGAATATAGCAGGCGTACTCACAGACATCACGCTTTCCCCGCAGGTCTCAAACTGTTTCTTAAAGGTTCTCCTGCCTAACCCCGCGTTTCCACCGAGTCATATGAAAGCGCTTGCCATTTTTACAGGGATTACACTTCATTAAACCAGCCCCCTTCTTCAGCAGAGTTAAATGGGCTTTTCATACCACTAATCCAATCAGAGCTCGGGATTCTCCGGAGACCAGACCCCTGCTTTAAAATGTGACCTGTTATTCAGTTTCCTTCCCCTTCCTCTGAACAACACCAGAAGCCTTTATTATAATCACATGGACACAGAGTTGCTAAGCCTAACGCAGACTGAAATTCAGGACCACTGTGCCGTGCATCTACCAGGAATGACCAGCATCCCAGAGACAGCTTCTGAAGTGCTGAAGCAAGCAGGAAGACAGCGGCTGCAGAGGACTGTGAAAGGCAGGTTGTGAACCAGCTGTATCTGTTTGATCTGTGTGCTGGGTGAAAAGCAGGGTGGAGTTCTGAGACTGTAAGCATATTGAAAATATTTCAACCTTAAATTAACAGTAATAATAGAAGTTTGTCAAACTGGATAAAAACATATTTTTGTGAGGAACTTATGGAATGAACAAACATGTAAAAAGTCCTTTCTGTTGCAAAACATACCCATGGCGTTGCTGATTTCCTGTATTAGTTAATACTGTCACACAGTAATACTCACTTCCAGTAAGCAAGCTACACTCAGTGCTCTGCAAGAAAGCTATACGATCGTACAGTACTACTAGAGGAAGCAAACCACATCCTCTTAGCTAGGCCTTTGGGCCCAAGCAGGCTGACAAGCTTCATCTGCATGAGTGCTCCTTTGAATCTCATTTGAGAAAATGTGATGAGAAATGCAAAACAGCTACAGTCCAGGTGTGAAATTGCATTCATTTCAACAGCAATAGCAACACATCCCCCTTCTGCTGAGTTGCTTCCTTTGCCTCCTCCTTCACTTTTACACTAAACACCAGTCCACTTTGAAAAAGGGCTCAAGTCACATGCTTTGACTGCATATCCTTTTAAGGGAATTAAAGCCATATCTAACTAATCTCAAAGTCAGCAATCTTTAGGTGTAATTCCTGGAAATGGGGAGATGATGTTATGTGACCTGCTACTTAACCTTACGAATCATTGACAAATGAGACATAAAATAAAAAAAGGCCTGAAACAATGGACTGGAAGCCCCCGCTGGCCAAAGACTGAAGGTACACATTCAGAAAGTGCCAGCTGAGTGGGTTGGAGGAGATTGTAACCCTGTCTCACTATGACCAGCCTGGTCTCAAACAATCACCAGAAGCTTGGTAAGAATGATGCAAAGTTCTCCACGCTGGCAACGCCCCACGGCCCTCACAAAGGGCTGCACTATTTCACAGTTGTGTGGCTGACATTACTGAATGTGTCAGTGGCCCTCCCTCAATATCACAAGCGCCTGTCACAATGCCACTTCCTGCCTTCACCAACACGAGAGCGAACCGGTCTGCTGGGAGGGGATCGCACCAGGGCTTTGTGACAGCAGTGTGTGGTGTGGAGCACTTTCCCCCTTCAAAACCTATTACCAAGCTGAAGTTTATTTTTTCTACATGTATATTGGTATTACATCAACCGCTAAATAAGAATGCTCCACTGTTATTGGTGGCACTGCAGTGAACTGAGACAGACAGAGTTTATTTTGAGTTAAGCAACTCAAAATAAACTCCAGGGTGTTACTGGTTACACCGGAGCACTGAACTCCCACCCTGTCCAGAAGCGAGGATACTGTGCGGCCTGAACCCTGCACAGTCAGACATTTTTCTGGTATATAAAAAAAAGCTCATATTGAATATGTAAAGGAGGAACTAAGACACGGAAAGTGCTGCCATGGTAAGGGTGGGTCCCTTAAAGTTCTCTTGAGTCTATTCCAAGAACAATTACTGAATGAACAATCATTGGTGAGACCCAGAAGTCACAGGCCTTTCCTTTGACAGTAACTGACTTCTCTCGACACTGCTGGGGTTTGACGCTGGGTAATAATGCAGGTTTATTCGGTTTTACCCCTCTTATGACCTTTTTCGTACCTCAGTTGTAAAACGTCCCTATGTTTCCAGATTAACTCCACAAAGCATTACAGTGCCTTGAGGCAAGCACACATAGAACACATAACATGGACTCCCAGCAACAACTATAGACTGGTAATCCAGTTTTCAAACAGCTCTGTCAACACTTCATGAATCCAGGTTAAAGGTCAAAGGTCACATGGAATGCAGGTTTTACATGCAAATGATTTGGAGTTGAACAGTTTAACACTGTCTTCTAAATAATTAGTAGGAGGCAGGGACTTTAAAAACAATGATTAAAGCAATGAGGAGACAGAACATGTACGAACAGCTTCTATTTCAGCACAAATCGAACAGGTTACACCCTTCCTAAATGTTAATTTAGGATAACTGCTGCACAGCCTAATTCCCAGTTACATTGTCTGGACTGGGGAGTGCTCCTACTACTGGAATGCCCAGTGATTCAGGACAGAGGGTTCCAACTCTAGTTTCATTCACTAGGGTACCATGCTCCTGTGCTTTCCTCGGAAATACAGATTCCTGTGTAAAGGGCTTTATCCTCAAGGGGTGAACCTACCTTGTTTCAGGATTTATGTATTAAATTTTACTGGGAACCCTTAAAAAATGGACTACATCATTTTTCATAATATTTACTACAGTAAAACTGTATGTAGTATAATGGCCACCACTTAATTACGTACTGCACCCAGTATTTAAAAACGATGAAAAAGGTCTGTTTTAATTATCCAAAGAGTGGTGGAAGTAAATACCCCCTATTCAATATAAATCCTGCCTGGGTGTTTCCCCATGTATTTACTCTCTTGTTTTGGTCATTACAAGAGACTGCAGCACAGTACGTATCACTGGCTTGACCCTAAAATGATCCATCCCAACTCCTTAAGGTACACAAGGAATAGGGCGGTTGTTCAAAATGGTTTCTTAAAACACATTTGAATGTGAATCAAGTATCACGAGGAAACTGAAAGCTCATTGCAAGTATAAGAAAGACAGCATCTTTTTTATTTGTGGTACACATATGTCCCCTTGTACCTAAAAGGGTTAAGGAAAACAACCAGCATTAAACAAATCAAACCTGGCCCTCCCCGTGATTTCAGACCTCTTTAAATAAGAATACCCTGAAGCGACTAATGCGCTGCTACAGATGCTGGGGTTTCAATAAACAGATTTTGTTAAGACTTTAAAATTATGTTCTTGGTGTTCCAAATTATACGCAACACGGTCTGTAATGCGGTTACAGTGAAATGGCTTTTACATAATCTTCAGGCTCTGAGCCAAACTAAACTAGTAATCAAAAAGTCTGCAACGGTACCTGATGCAATATTCATTAATATCACATACAGACCTTCTGAAAAGCAAACTCTGCTTAAATATATGATCAAATGTAATTTCGAACAGTGAACCGCTCTGTTTGACCACAGCAGGGAAGGGATTTAGCTTTCGGCTTCCTCCTGTGAGACTTCTCTGCAGTAACAATGCAGAGGTCAGCAACGTGCCAGCAAGGTCAAACACCAAAATGTGTTAAATAAACAGGAAATGAGAAGGAGGACAACTTTCTGTACAGAAACTTAAAAACTGGAGGTGATGAAAAACATGCAACTTGGGGACAAACCCACTGGCTGATTTAGATTTCGCATGTCTTCAAAACAAGTTTCATTCAGAGTTTGTGACATGTGGATGGTTTCTAATGCAACCTGATTTGGGCGGGAAGCTTGTAATCTAATACCGTGGCAAATAAACCACAAAACCCAACCAAGGCTTGTGCAGTGGGTTCTGCAGTTAATGAAACAATAGAATCGTCAATGACTTCTTCAGCTGAAATAAAACCTGTAGCAGGTCGTTTACTGAAGACAATACAGGGATCAAAAAGAATTCAGTGCACTGTGAATCAAAACTCCATCCAGACTCACTTTAGAAGCTACGAGAAGTCTCCAACGTACAAGAAATGACTCTTGGATTAGATTGGGCACGCCAGCGAGCAAGACGCCAGTCTTGAAATGTGTTTGTCAGAACATTTCAGTTTCAACCCAGTGTTGCACCATTCAAATCCAAACCACCACACAGCTTGATTAATTGCTTTGTTCTCACAGACTGCTCTGCTTTATAGCACCCGGCTGCAAGATTCAGCTGCAAGCCCTGGGATAGTTCACATTATTTAACCTTTAACACCAGCTACCGCCTGCAGCTTACTTTATTACAAACTGTTAATCTCCGCTCAGCTTGTCATGCTTCCAGAGGTACTTCATGCCCTGCTTACATACCGCTGGTCTAGCCACACAAACTTACATGTGTTGCCTCTGTTGCTTAGCACTTGAACGGTTTGAGAATTTAAATGCAAGATATAAAACAGTACAATAATGAACACATGACTTCATTTCACTGGCAAACACCACGAATCAAGTCTGGGTGCACTTTGGCATTCTTATATTCTTGCACTAAAATGCAGGTCGAGTGAATTAAAGACAGAAAGATCATCCCGGCCTTCATGTTGGGTCTGCTTTAAGATCCACTGAAAATATATTTCTTGGGACCAGCCGGGCAAACGATCAAACAATCAAGCTCAAGAGCGACACACCAAGCATTCGATAATAATATGCAGATACAAAGATGGAAACACTAATAAATGATGTCAAGAAATACACACTTTCCATGCTGAATAGTGCCTGATCATGTGGTATATTGATTAAGCATCAATACTATGTGTGCGTTACTGATATGAAAGCACTGCATCAGCCTTACCCAATTTCAGCACCAGCCTGGTAACAGTACCCCTAGTAACACAACAACACAGCAGTGTCAAGGTAACATGCATATGAAACTGGTCAGTCTGCACTAAACCCTTGTAACAAACGCACCTCTACCAGCTCTACCCGAAATGGAGCTGTTCAGAAATCAGCTGGGTTCAAAGGCATTTGAGGTAGGTCACGCCCTGTGTCAGAATTCTGCATAGCACCTCTATATAGAAGCAGGTTCCTATCTAGACACCCTCTGTCCATTAGCCTCAGCTTCTGTCTATTTTCAAAGCAGGATATCTTGACAGGCAGGGACAAGCATGTTGCTGTGCTTGGTCTGATTGAAATCTGAAATACTGCCTCTACTAGAGATATAGCTGTGCTGTAGCGTCGGTGAATAGCATGCCTCTCTGGACAATAGCATGGTTATAGTGGAGCTATGATCAGGAGGTATTCAAGGCTCCAGCTCTCATGCTCCCCACTGTCTCTGTGTGATAAGGATCTCAATTTGGAGTTTGCTCAGCACTCCATTCTTTTATCTGATTGGTACATCTCGCACACTCAGAAAAACCTTAGCTACAGACTGTTCGGTCTGACTGTTACACAAGAAGCTACAGCATGTAATAAATAGACCATGCACTGATTCTCTACATCGGCATGATGATCCTTTTGCCAAAAAAAAATAAAAAAAGATATTTTCCGTTATCCTGATTTGGCCTGCTATTATTAGTCACTACACTCCTAGCTGAAATGCTGGAATCCCCGCTCATTACATCATGTCTCCATTTCCATATTGTACAGACACTGAGTAAGTGAGAGTGTGTGTGGAAGTCTAGGGGTGCTGTAATTAGTGTTTTCCGTGAGGCTGCGTAGTGGTGTAATAAAGCAGGTCGGCCTCCTAGCTTCTTGGGTGATGACTGAGCTGAGATAACACCACATCATTGTGCTCCCTGTAGCGGGGAGCTTTGCTTCATAAACTGCCAAATAAGGTCGTCCGACCAAGGCAGCGTCAAGTGACTGGGAGCCAGGAAAGAGCCGGCGGGGAGCTGACGTAGGCCAGAGCCTTGAGTCACTCTGCAGCACAGTTTCTTGGGAAGTTGAACCAAAGCCAGCAGTATTTAAGGAAGAATTGAATGCCAGTTGGTTTTAGTACCAACCCCAAAATGACTTCATTTAATTTGCAACCAAAACCTGGAACCTTAAATTTTTTTTTTATTATTGTTTTTTTAAAATATAAATCTATTCAGCAAATTGTAGGTGTAAATAAAATTAATGCCATGGCATTGAGACAATGCTAGAAAAAAAAAAAAATCCCTGACCTCTTAACTTATTGTTACATCACTTTGGTCATTTTCCATCCATTGAAAACAGACCAAAAAAAAGTATTTAACTCTCATCTCTATCGCCACTCAAAACAGCAGACCAGTAAAAGCACTAAGCATGTGTCTAACTGCTGCTCTTTGTATATACCGGCTGGGTAGGGGAGTAGGGTAAAGTACTTACAATAACACACAAGCAAGTGTTTAACACGTGTGGAAACGTTACTGTTTAAACCAGTACAAACATGCCAGTCTGGTAAGAAAACAGACAGCTGCTTGCACAGGCCTTGGAGAATTCTTTCAGAAGGAGGATGCACTTCATTTCAGAGTTGCTTACCTAGTCAGATTTACTTCCCACCAGATGGCAAACTGGTGAATTCAAGATTTTTTTTATTATTATTTACTTACATTCATTATTATAAAGACTAATAAAAGCGTAACTTTTTTTAAAACATGATATTGAAACTGAATCAAAACTAGAAATACTAACAAAGACATACCCTGGGATCTATTCACAAAGTCTTAACTCAGGAGTTCTACTGTACAATGTTTTTATGAGTCTTTTCAATGAAATGCAATATAGTTTGGTGTACATGAAACTGTTCTAGAACGCTGGTAAGTAAGCCAGCTCATTTCTTGTATTATTTCATTAAAACAGACTCACATCTTTTTGACACAGGTCAGGACCCAGTATTTATAAGACCCAGATATCCACGTCTTTGATCTGGACAGACCGATACCTGCGGTGTCCATGGTATAAATCTCAACGATGTCATGTGGGTGTAAAATCATTAACCGAATAAACCAACGCGTGAGAGGGGAAGGATTGCAGAGTCAGCAAAGAGGTTCTCTAACGTACTTGTTCGGGGGTCCACTTTTTAAAAACAAATCGAAATAAAGAATAAACTAAATGCTGTGTGAAAGTTGTATGTGGATATGTCATGAAGTATCACAAGGCCTCTCTATTACCACAACAGTGAAAGAATGTTTTACTTAATAGACTGTTGTTTTATAAGACAACTCTTCAGAATCGACCATTGAGCTGAGACGATTGATTTATTTATTAATTTATATGCATGGCACCAAAGACATATCTAAACATAGTTGCAACATTTAAACAGCAGAGCTAGGGGGCTGTTAGTACACAGTACACTATGACAACAGGGCACATTGCAGGCAGCTACCCGCTGGGTTATCTGGGGTACAGAAATACAAGGTTTTATTGAGAGGTGGAGAGGATGGAAACACACGATTTGGCAAACAGACAAATCAATCAAGAATATTTATAGAAAGTGCAAACTGTCATTACTGTAGACTTTTAAAAAAACATAACTATTAGTAAGTATCTAATATTGCTTTTGAAAAAGTTAAAATGAAAGTCTGATATATTATCATCGCAAAAAAAAAAAAAAGTTTCCAAGTGTGGGCCGTTAAAATCCCTGCCTGTATAATCTACGGTAAATTGGTCAGATTAAGGGGATAACATCTCCAAATCACGACGTTACGCATTTCGGTATGCACGCGTGTGGGCGACAAGCAACCACGCCTTAGTGTTAGCCGTTTACCGGTGACTTCTGAGGAGCGCAATTTGCGTTAGCTGCTGTGTATAGTTGTCTTAAACCTGACTGTCAAAAAGTCCCAGTATCCGACTTAAAAAAAGAACTGAATAAAAAAAAAAAAGATTTGTCCACACAGTACCCGCCTATGTGCAACAAAATGAAGCTGGGCTCCGGGCCTAGGACTGTGGGCAGACAGGAGGCATTTCCAGGCACAGAAAGGCCATTGAATTTGAGAGGCACACTTTTCAACCAATCAGGTTCCAGCAGACAGTGGTTCTTTGTGCCGCTACTGAGTAACTGTTTTTCGCGATACAGCTCACTCGAATAGCATTACAATAAACCGAGGGATGCTGTGAGATACAAAGTACATGCGCATGGTTTCCAACAGCCCCGACCCCATCCCCCCTCTGCTTCCTGAAACTACTAACCCTCTTCAGCAAAAAAAACGAACTCAGCGTAATGGCAGTTTCATGTTTAATGATGTTTTAGTTTCTACCTAACGGTACACAAATTCAATTAATCCGGGGTTTGGTCATACATACATATAAATTGTTAGTATTATTAAACACTGGCTACAGTATGAACGTAAATACACTACCAGCGAAACTGTGTTCAGCAGTGCATTTTGAGATATTTCCAGTCGCCTACTGTACTCGTGAGTCCACAATTTTAATTAAAAAGGTAATTTAAGTGTAACCATAACTTTATTCCCCAATTAATCTCGCACATTTAGAAAATCTGGCACACTACTTTGATAGTAATCTTATATATATATATATAAGTACTCACGGTTTTCGGCATTTTCCTGTCTCGGTCTGCTCAGAGCTTTGAGAAAATGAACTGTACTCTCGAAACTTTTCAGCAATTCTAACTTTTGCCCATCAGCTTTCCCCAGCAGCAAGGTTTTTCACAAGACAAACACTGCCAAGAGAAGTTATTTCACACCGTTTAAACAAAACTCTTTTGGATTAACTTGTTCTTTTTTTTTTTCTTTTCGGCAGTTTTCTCAAGTTTGTGTGGCTCAGTGTTATCTTGCGCTCGCAGCTCTGAGTAGGTCTCTAGCTGAATTTCCTGCTAACGGAACTGTCTGAAACCACACCCAGGAAAAATGAAGACATTCGCGTTGAGTTTTGAAGAGAGACCCCGCCCAAAGACTGTGCTGGACCTTTCTGCACGCTGACCCATCTCTGAGTCAAAGTCCATTAATAACTATGACAGGAATTCCTGCACTTTATATGAGGGATATTTCAATGCTTCCAGTGTTTGAATCGGTCTCGTTTTAAGTACGGTGCAACAAGTTTCCACTCGTCCATGGTTAAAAAATAAAAAAAATGGCTTTTGTTTTGCAAGGTTTAATATTTCTGCGTACAAAAGAATATGCAAATCTCGTAAGTACAGTATGATATATTTATGTGTAATACAGTAAACTAATAAATAGCTATTTTTATATTTTTAAGAAAATAATTTAAAATGCAGATCTTAATGTAAATCGTATGTATGACTGCGCACAGTGAGAAAAGATACCTAAACCGGTAAATCATAAGGCTGGCTGAATTCTGGTTCTAAATAAAAACACATACTGGTGCAACACTGATGCGTTATTAACCATTAGGGAGGCTGATAATTACCATCAGGTTTATTAACTATACTGTAGCAACTTTAAAGCTGTGTGTTTGAGAAGTTAGCTCATTCATTCACAATTCTGCGCGTCATCGCACTGTGTTAACTCTCAGAGACCTGCCCATGTGATATGAGCTTCAGTCAGCAACTCCTATGGGAATTTGGCCGTGTATTTCACTGGCATTTTATTTTCATGTGACGTATCAATCCTGCCACTTGATGAGAAACCAATGAGTTTAATCACACACCAGGGGTGCTTTTTAAAAACGTGGTTGTTCTTTATAACTCTTATATACTGGTATTCTGAAGATACATTTAAATTGTTTGTGAAAATTGTGATATACTATAGATTTCTAAAACCCTTACATTTGCAGCGCTGTTTAGTGATGCTAAAATGAATGTTCCCCGTATTACTAAAGCTCTGAGTACTTTGGGGATCTTGAGTATTGTTCATTAATATAAGCTACAACCCTTTTAGAAATGAAACGTTTTACCAGCAATGATAAGATGTGGTTTTTATGCACAAGAGTCTGCAGTTTCAGTATTGCCCCTTAACTGCATAAATGTTTTACTAAACTAGTATAGAACTGTGATCCAGAGATACTTAGAAAAAAAAATAAGAAAAATTATTAAATAAAACAAATAGTAATAATTAGAAAAACATCCAATACCACCTACAGTACAGTAAAATTATGTATTGTGGCCACTAATGGCAGGGAGTTCATTGGTTGTATGTAGAGGTTCAGTACATCTTCAGATTGTCACCAGTTGAAAGGGGCTGCTCTGAATTTGTTTTTTAATAAAACCCAAGAGAGGGTTTACTGTACACAGTTTACAAGTACTCCAATAGTGCTGTGTGTAGGTGGAGGGAGTTCTTCCCATTCAATCTATTATGTGATGTGACCTGGGCAGAAGTCTCCTATCTCAGTTCCTGCTGATATAGGTCAGGCACAATCTGAACTTCCTGCAGTCCTGTCCTGACCGAGGGCAGGAAACTGTGTTTGCGAGCAGCTTTCTCAGTTCAGGAAATACACAGCCTCCTGCCGCACTGCTGAGAAAAAAAAACAAAAACCTATGCATTGTCTTTTCAGAATCAAGAAAGAAAGGAACCGATCCATCAGGTTTCCAAGTAGCAGCTCTCTGTCTAAGTACGGTGTGTGTCAGCCTGTACCCAGAATCCCTTTAGGAATCCTCTTCTACCTGGAATGGGAAACAGTAGCTAAGAGTGCGGTATCTTTAAAGTTTGAGCACTGTCTTACTTATTGCTCAGTCAGAGTCATCGATTTTGGAAATCAACAGGAAGAGTACAATATGAAGTTCTCAGCTCTTAGCGTTTGTGGAGCAGCAGTATCCGATCCTAAAGCAAATATCTGCCCACTTTTTTCTTTTTCCTGCGCCATGCAGTGCAATAATCAGAGGAAGCAGATATAAGCCAGGAAGTAAAAAAAATCACAGAGAGACAGATTCTGCCAGGGTAAACACTCGAAAATTTCCTGTTATTGTAGCTCAAAACGTAACATGACATCACCGCTGAGTCCCCGAATCGAAGAATTGAAAATTGCTCTTAAGAAACGAGCAGTTCCTGTTACTCCCTGTCCTGGTATGGGCTAGTGCCTGGATGCCATATATGTGCATGATGTGGAATCACAGCCCTGACTACTGGACCCGCTCCCTGTTTAATTCACTTCCACCTTGGTTTGCATGTTCGTGTGTTCCTTGTCACATACATACCTGCACACACACAAGCAGAGCAAGAACATTTTTACCACTTGCTCTGCTTGTTTGTAAAGGCTGTGTAATGATGGCGTGACAGGTGAGGTTGAAGCATCCTGGACAGTGTCTCCTCACACCCCTGCAAGTGCACCTCGACCCTGACCTCACCCCAACACACCTGCCAGCCAGTCCTGGGACTCTCACGAGCCACATAACAATCAAGCCAAGCTGTGTGGTAGTTTTGTGATGTGAACTCGTTTGAGATCATCAAACTTACCTCATCTGAGAGAGTCTTAACCCATTAAGTACCCAATTAAGTTACAGGATTCGAGTAAGTTATCATAACAATATAGTTAAAGAGAAAATGATATGATGTATGGATACGCTTGCTTTTTTGTGTGGGGTTGTCTGTGTTTCAGTTGGCAGTAGTTTTTCACATGCAGTGGGCCTATTTCTTAGGTGCTGGACAAATATAACTGATAGAATTTGACAAATTATTCAGCTTTGAGTCAAAGATCCCGTAAGATATGGAAACTGTACACAGTATAAAAACTGTTCACACACCCACATCTACATAAGGATAAAGGTCAACATTTCATCTATGTTGTCGTCTCATAGTGAATAGTGGCCTTAAGAGGAACTGTAATGAAGCTGCCTACAGCTAATGCCAAATATTACAGCAACAGTCAATTATAGCTTCAACACTTCAACAAATTATTTCAGCAGTAAAAAGAACGCAGCACGGTTCATGTTCTCTTTCAATCTAATGTACTGTAGATAATAATTATGAAACCAATATAACTCAAAATAACCCCCACAATAAGCACAGGAGCAGCAGCAATTTGCTTCAAGTGTTCAGAGGGCACGTTGGCTGCCAGGAATTAGACAGCAGTAAATGAAACTGGGTGGTGGTACATTTCATCATCTGCTAAATATAGCCTGTTCCATTAGGGGAAACGGCTCTTTGTTTTGAAAGGGCATCTACTATATTAACAGTAACCAAGATCTCGTTTAGATACATAATGTCAGCAGTATGACAGCCTGAAGTCTCTAGTACGATATACCCATCAAGGACTGGGAGTAACATGTGCACTGCTGCTTACTTACCTAGTAACATTATGAACAGAATGTTCTATATTATCCATTTTAAGGTTCAGAGCAGCAGGGTTGAATCTGGAAGAACATGCTGTCTGAGTACCTACTATCAGCCCTCTGTCAAAGTCTGTCCGATCTGGCTGTTGTTACTCCCAGTCCTTGATGGGTATATCGTACTAGAGACTTCAGGCTGTCATACTGCTGACATTATGTATCTAAACGAGAACTTGGTCAGGTTTTTTAATTTGCAGTTGCCTGCAGGCCACAGGGAGCTCTGGTTTTATCCTGAAACCACATGACTAGGAGTTCCGAGTCTGAGGTTCTTATGGTGCTCATGATAAACTCATCCCTGAGAGACAATTACCCAGGCCAGAGCCTGACATGTGCACTCAGCATTCTAGAAGAGAACTAAAAATAACTTTTAAGATGAATATGCGCGAGGGGTTGTTCAGAACCTGTGCCTTCTGTATGCTTACACTAGAACATGCTGTTATGACAGGACACAAATGGCAGTATACAGTACCAAACATACAGATGTGGCTCTAATGCACATTCAGCTTTGAGGGATAACAACTTAGAACCAAGGGTTCAAATCAATCTTCTTACTTTTTGTAAGCATTAGAAACATTACCACTGGTTTCCCATATTGTTGTGCTGAAGATCTTGTTCTTATATATATATATATATATATATATATATATATATATATATATATATATATATATATATATATATTATATATATATATATATATATATATATATATATATATATATTATTATTATTTTAATTGGGGGGCATACAGACCCCCCACTATAGAAAACGAAAGTCTACACTTCCTTTGTCCTGGCTCAACATCACTTCCTGTGGTACTCTGGTACACCAACAGAGCATGCCTGTCTGACACAGGAAGTAAAAGTGTACCAGTAAAATGAAGTAGAATTGAAATCGCTGGGGGTTCAGAGTGTGAAGGTACTACATATTGCAGAAGGGTGCATGGATTGACTTTGCTGCCGCAGTGGTATTTAACAGTCTTTGTGCTCGGTGTTGTTAAACACTGACCTTGCTTTGAAACGCCTGGAAGTCAGGAATTATTCAAACATTGTTTCCTTTGGGGAAAGGATTTCTGGTTAACCACAAGTTTAAAGAAACTTAAACAAAGCTAGGTTTGATCTCCTGTTGATACATCGATAAAAGGTTGACCCCTTCTGGAGGAACTCGATATTGCATTAGGAATGAATCCAAAACGAGAGGACTAGTGTGAAAGCCCGGCTCAGCTTGCTGTTTTCACAGGACAGTTAGGAGTACAGAGCTGTCATCTGCACCAACTATACAGACACGAAGAAAAACCAATACCAACAAGCATGTGCCTAATAGACAGTCCCCTTCATACTGCAGTATGAGGTACCATGGTACAAGCATAGTAAAGTGTAGTGAAAGCAAGGCAAATGTCAGGTTGTAGTTTTTATTTAAAAAATATATATATATTTTGAGTCTCAAATCTTAAAGTTACTATTTTCTCATGTAGTTTCATCAGTACAGTCAACTCCATGTGGCTTAGCAGGGGTTTAATATTTTAATCCATCTGCGACCTACTCTTTATATGCGCACGCAATCAATAACACAATAGTGTGTTTCATCTATAGGTCAATAGAATACATTCCTGGTGTCTGTATAGTCATATAATTTGATGAAAAGGTTTCATGTACAGTCTGAACTTCACCACGTCCCCTAAACCCACTTTCTGTACCATACCGGTCATGTAAGGTTCACCAAAGGATATACTCCCAGAAGCCCTATTTACTGTAGATACGATCTGCTACTCATTGGCTGTGCTTACTATATCCCCAGTGGCTCTCCGTGTTTTCACAACTGCCTCAACTATTGCTATGCATTTACCGCAATATACCGCCGTCAACGTCACAGAACACTAACATTTTTGTATTCTACTATTAAAAATTCCAAAACAAGTAAACAATATACACTACATGGTTTTAATCTCACTGAAACAAAAATATATTCTTTTTTTTTTTTTTTTTTTAAATCAAGGTTATTTACCTATGCAGATTTTTTTTTTATTTTATAAATATTTCAAAAAATAATAATACTTTATAAAAAAAAAAAAAAAAAAAAAAAACCAACAGAAAGTATCAATTTATTGGTAAAACAGAAGTCTTCACAAGTGTAAAGCCTAGTTACATTACTAAAGGATATGAAGGTATTTTAATATCAGTAATCATACATAATCATTATTGTATCCAGTTCAATGCATATCCACGGCAGTATTATCTGGTTACACACTGGGAACGGTTGTCCACAGTCTGCTTCATTTACCGGACCACATTATGTAGCGCACTGACACTTCCTCCCTGATATACAACCTACCTTGTCTCATCGAATACAAAATATGTGCGTAATACATAATTCATGAGGTTTGTGGGCGTGTAAAACGACAACTTCAGAATTGATTCGACCTGCTTTCTGCCGATCTCGTTACGTCACAGTAGAAGCGGTGTGTCGCGGGTTAGGTTGCGGCTGCTGTAGTTCATGCTTTAGTTTTCATAGTAGCGTATGTGTTGAATTTGAATTCTTGAGCTCGGTTCGGTTCGATAGCAGTAATTAAAATAATGAAGAGGAAAACGTCGTCAGGGAAGGCAGGTCACGTAGTTGCTTGGATTAACAAGGCGGAATGGGACCAGGTTCTTGAATATTTATACTCTAAAGATTGCAGTTTACAGAAGTATGCTCTGCAAAGAATATCGGCATGGAGAGGAAGGTAAATCGAGTGAGAATGATGCGCCTCCAATATTGTTATCGTTAGGAAAAAAAAAACAAAAAACCTTAGAGTTGTCGCCTATTAATAAATAGTGTTAGTATTATTTAAGATGTCTGTACACTGTCGCGCTTTATAGAATACAATTGTTTTTGTTTTAAGAAGTAATGTATATTTGGAAATGTAGGTACCAGTGTATTAAATGACGTGCCATTGTAATGGTTTATTATTATTATTATTATTATTATTATTATTATTATTATTATTATTATTGGTATTAATAATAGTACTACTAATAATTATAATAATAATATCGCTACAAGATCACTGTTAGAGGTATTACAGATTATACAAACCCATTTCATTATATTTAATTTATAAGCCAACCTTCTTTTAATTTCTTCTCCAGTCACTTTCTGTTCAGTTTTCTATGCATGTATAGCCTCATGTCTATGCTGTGATCTGTCCTCTTTGTGTGACACTCAGGTACGGCAGCAGCACCCCTGTTGCCGTGGAAAGCACTGCTGACCTGGTCAGGTGTCAGGTGGCGGACGCTTCTGGACGCGGCTGTACCGAGGAGTTAGTCCTCTTGTACGGTATGGCTCTTGTAAGGTGAGATTGGAGAGAACAAATACCGCAGTCTTAAGACGCTCCCTGGTATTTTGGTTTTACTGACAGAAATGCACTGTTAAATGTTTGATTGGAATAATACTGGTACACACATTTTGATTATGTTAGATCTGCCACTGTTTAGATGCTTTAGATCCCTTCATTTAGTACACATCCTTGTGCATTTATCTGAAATATATTTCATACTAAACAATCTCATAGACCTCTATGCACTGTACTCAGAAAACAACACAGCTGGTTTATATACTTGTCCACAAATGTACAACAGTTTTTAGCTGTCAATTTGTCAAACACGCAGTAATGCCCCGTTTTCTGCTGTAGGTTTGTGAATTTAATCACTGAACGGAAGCAGAAGACAATCTCCATTCCTCTGAGACGACTGGCCAATGAGGTTCGTAGTGTAAAACAAGAAGGTGCTTTTGGATGGTGTTGATCTCTGATGCTCCCTTTTATTCGAAAGTATGTTTCGTGGTTGGTAGCTGACTACGTTTGTGTTTGTGATCTACCTTCTGAAACATCTTTTTAAGATTTGTTTCATACAATCCTTGGCATCAGCCCACTTCATAGCAGTTTAATTTTCCGTGTTTCCAGATGAACATTCCAGAGTGGATAGTGAACTTGCGCCATGACATAACTCACGGGAAACTCCCCTCCCTGAACTGGTGCAGGAAAGGTGGGTACAGCCTAGCATGAGCTTTCATTTACCTCGGATGAGACCAAGAGTGGCTGCTCTATAGTTAATGTACATTCAGATAGTATGGATGCGTCTAGTAGTTAAATAGATCAACCAATGCTGCAGAACTATTTAGACCTGTTTAGACCAGCTTGCTACAAAAAATGCATTATTGCACTTGAGAAGGTACAGAGAAGGGCAACTAGGCTAAGTATTATATGCTGTTTGAGGATATACAATAATTCAATCACTCCAGAACGATTTAGACTTCTTTACACACAGAGTTATTCATGCATGGAATAGTTTAGTACCAGCTGCAACTGTAGAAACAGTAAAAATACAATTGGATTCTGTCGCGAGGCATTCAGTTCTAACAGCGTATTAGCAACGAACACGCTTCAGTGGGTCAAACTGCCTCTTCTTGTTCACAACATATCTTGTGTGTTGTGAAAATAATAATTCATAAAATGGATTTCTTGGTTAAGATGAACCTTGACTGTGCGCACAGTCAGTGATCTGACCCAGCTGGAGTTCTGTGTGCGGTTCGGTTTCTTGATCCCAGCGGTGAACCCTTTTGTTTTCTGGCTGTGCTCTCTGTCAGGATGCGAGTGTGTTCTGGAGTGGCTGCGGCAGGAGTATTGGTCCCGGCAACTGGGAAGCAGCCTGGTGGAGCAGTGGGACTCCTCCACTGAGGAGGAGGATGATGAGGAGGAGGAGGAGGTCACTGAGCCGCACAAGAGACTCAAACACAAAGAGATCTACGGTGAGTGAAGCGTGAAATAACAGGAAATAAGTATACCAGAAAGCAGATTTTTTTTCATCAAAATTATTTGCATTAATATACAGTACATCTGCTGATAACCAAAAGACACTTAAATGGGGCAGTTGGTTGTCAGCACCCTGTGTAAAGTATGCAAAGGGCTTCTGAGCCAATCAGTCTTTTGTGTTTGTTTAAATAAATCTTACCATTATTTTTGGGGTGAGAAATAATAATTTATTTTATTTTTTTTAGAAAAAGCTAGAGAATTGTTGGTGTCCTATGAAAATGAACAGTTTCAGGTAATTCATAATTTTATATTTATATTCTAAATTAGCAGTAAGTACTGCAAGCCTTTGCTTTGTGCTGTGGGTAACCTGTATTGTATTTGTAAAAATAATGTATTGCCAATACAGTAAAACTATTTTAAAAACAGACCATATTAGGAAAACTTTGGTTGAAGCAAATGAATGCATTACGCTTGCATGCTACATGGGATATGGTTGTTGGTGAATATTGTCAGTCTTTCCCTGTCTTCCACGTTCTCGTTTTGATTTATTCGGCAATGCATGCAGTTGCAATAATACAACAGCAGGTGGTGCTATAGACATTTGATTACAAATAACTTGTCATAACTCAGAAAGAAGCTGGTGTTCCAGGCTTATCCTCACCCAAGCCTAAATCTCATCCCGAGTCAGGCAAATTCTCACCCAGTATTCTGTCCAGAGAGGGTGAACATTAGCCCGGGACAGTTCTCACCCAGTATTGTTTGTTGTTCCCTGTACCGAAGCCACCTGTAACTGTTGCTGCCGTCTTGAGAAGGTCAACTCAGTCACAGTCAGGCTTTTGGGATCGTGGTATGCTTACAAAGATATTAAACAGGTGAAAATAGATTCGCTCTCTGTAGCGCTGGAGAAAAAACTCCAAAAAGCCTTCAATGCAAAAACATGAAGTTCTTTTTATTTATACATTGGATGAGACATTTTGGTTCATGCTGATACTTGTGCAACTGTCAATACTATGAGGCCGATGTTTTAAGCTTACTGGGTTGTACGCTACCAGTTGTACACTACATTGGAGCTATCCAGTTATCCAGGACCTTTCTGTAGCACAGGTTTGTGAGGGTTTATGGAATCTGAGCCATGGTGGTGACTTTTGACCTCACTTCTAATTTGTGCCCACTGATTATTTTTGCTGAGAGGTGAGAATCGACACAAGCTCTTTGCTTGTGGGGAGATGTTTCTCGCTCGTCTGGCTTGCCAGCTAGAGAGCTGTTGGAGGCTTCAGCTTTGTGGTAAAAGAAACGAGGTGCTGAGAAGACAGGCGGCAGTGAGAAAGCACCGAACAGTTCTCACTTCCTTAATCAGGGGTAGATATCGCCATGACAACAGGCTCAAAGAACAGTGCAAACCCAGTATTTGGAAACTCTCCCCTCAGTGTCTTCATTTAGAAGCATAGTGCCAGAATGAGGGCTTCCCGGAACAGCCCATGAATTCTCTCACCCCCTCACTCCCTGAGCACGTAGAGTTTCTTTGGTAGCTGCTGCTTGATTTATAACCTTCCCAAACGTCTTGGGCCAATGGGTTATTTATTACTTGAGTGAGTGTCGTTATCACAACCAACCACATGACGCACAGTGGTGTGTGGGAGAGGGAGTGGGAGCGATGAAACACAGGAGAGCATTTCAGAACGGGAGATTTCTCTGTGAAAGCTGGGGACTGTGTTTGTATTCTGAAAAAAGGCGGTGGTAGTGGTGGGGGGGGGTGGGGTGTAAAAAATGTCCTAGGTGTCAGTTTAGTTATTATTCCATAGACTGCTTATTGTCTTCCAGTTGACAGTCTGGTCTGTTTATTTTAGTTGGAAGGAGATCGACTTTTTTGGATTGTGAAAAATGAAGGGAAGTGGAGGGGAGAGAGGGAGTCGGGCAAGAATGAATGCCTGCCTCAATTCTACAGAGAAGAGCTTGTTTAAAATGAGTGAACAGTCAACAGCATATTAAAACAAATCACATGAAATGAAAACAGGCATGATCAGAAGTGGGTTGTTTTGTTTGTTTTCAGTGTGTCAGTTGTATGGCTGTTTGATTTCTTGGAATGAAATGTAGTTGAACTCCTCCCTGCCCTTCTCCACCCCACCCCCACTGCAAGGTCCTAGCTGAGCTGCAGAAGGAGAACAAGGTAAAGAAGATGTGGCCCTGCCCCTCCTCCGAGCTGGAGTGGATCATGATGCAGATCAAAGACTTTGCTCCTGAGAACAGGTATACACAGCTCGAAAGCAAGGAATGAGGCTTCAGTTTGAGAGCTTGTTTGGGGAAATAACTTCACAAAACACAGTCAATTCATTTATTTTTGCTAGCGTTCCACCACATGTACGGTCTTACAGGGCTGTTGCGCTTCGTTTTAATAATAAAATGGACAATAAAGAAAGTTTGTTCTTAAATCGTAACTGATTGCTTGACTGTGCTGCAGTGCTGTCAATGCTGTGAGGTTGGAACTTCTGTCCTAGAAAGTAGAAGCCACTGGCGTACGTCATCTAGAGGGAATGGTGCTGCTACAGATCCCTTGCTTCAGTTAGCTGATTTAAAGTTCAGTGCCTGAATATCAAAAGGTAATGTGATTCTGTTTTTTTAACCTGGGCTCGGGGGAGATTAAGCAATGTTCCCTGGCTGCTAGGAAGAGAAGTGATTAGTTTGCAGGAATAGATAACAGTGGCGTAGGTGCACTCATTGCTAATTACAAGCCGGGTAGCGCAGTCTTGCTGTTATCTTCAACTTCGTTTGATTTGCTTTGTGCTGATGGTGTTCACTCTGGGCTGTTTCCACAGCACATGTCCTCCTACGCTGCACAGCATACCATTGATTATTAACTTACTGTGGGGAATCCCACTATGGAAACCAACCAGCCCCCCCCCCCCCCCCCCCCCCCCCACTGTGCACTGCGTACATTGCAAGAAGTAGTTGTTCTTGGTAGAAAGAATCCAAGAATTACAATCAAGACGGAACAACAGTGTATGTCTGTCTGCTCGTCGTGTGGCAGTGTGGAAAACATGCAGTTTATCTTACTGCTCAGTGAAAGCTGATTTGGAAGAGCAAGGGGTTTTTCTCACTGCTCGCTGTGCCTTCGGTTTCATCCTCTGTGGTTCATGAGGTTAACTGTCATAAGTTTCATTAATTGTTATGTCAGGCTTTTGGTGTGGAGTTGAAATCTCTAAAAATAATAAGCTCCCTTTTTCGATATGTGTCGAGGTGAATTAAATCATTTTCAGTATTGCTTAAAACAAACTAACTGGTTTAACAGCCCCCCGAATAAGAACCCCTTCTCATTCCTTTTTTTAATTTATATTTTTAAGAAATTGAACCTTCTCTGGATAGCCTCAAGATACTTGACCAACTAAAATATTCACTCAGCAGGCTGTCTCGATGGCTTTATTATTAGAGAGAGAAAACATATATGTTATGTGATGTGTACAGGTAAATATCACAGAATGTATGTGCGCAGCAAGCACGATGCAGAACAAAGGGAGCAGCTTCATATGTGAAAGAGGTGTATTGGTCTGCCTGGGAGAGCAGGAAGTGGTCCTGAGCGCTGACTCCAGGGGCTCATGCAGTTCACTGAGATTCCTGCTGTCTTGCAGGGAGGCTCTGGCTGAAGTGCTTCTGGATGATGGATTTCTCATCCCAACCGCTGAACAGCTGGAGTCCTTACAAATCCACCCTTCAGGTAAGACCGGGCAATTAGGGGTTTAAGCAGCAAAATATTTAAAAAAATACAGTAGTGTGTAAATTTATTAGAAAACCCCGCCCCCCCCCCCCCCCATTGCTTCTGTTTTGTTGTGCCTATGAAATCCAACCACTGGAAAATTGTCAAAATAGGCAAATTCATGATTTTGACTTTTTTTAGCAGTTGTTTTAGATGCCTAATTAAGCGCAAAGTGGTTCTGAAATCCACACACGAGTGCCTGTTGTTTCTATACTGCTGATTACTGATCGAAAATTGAAATTCTCACACCGAGGTTTCCATGCAGATGGGTGTATAAAGGACATAAATTACCATTCTTGAGGTGTTCCAGTAAATTTGCACACTACTGTACAAAAACAATCACACCCATGTGTACTGTCCCCATTAACTTGCAGACAATGCTGAGTTATCGATGCCGTGTGTCCCTCGTGTGTTCGTTCAATTCTGGCACCCCCTGCTGAAGCTGCTGCACTCCCAGGTGTTCACCCAGATGTTGCTGGAGAAGCTGTTTGCTGAGCTGCAGCTGTGTACAGAGACCTCTGCACACAGGATCCAGTACATCACAGGCTGGATCACTGACATCCTGACCTGCAATCACAGAGCAGGTACCTCCACGACTTCACCAGAGCGACTGTCTGAACCTGCTAGGGGGTTATAGGTCCTTGCACTGAAGAAGGCACTAGCTGAATCGTTTGTCTGCTTGACATTCTTATAGTTTTACCTGTTGTATATCTTTGAAGATTAAAATTGTGTAACATTTCTCGCTAACCTCTGCTAGCTGTAATCTACTGCAAAAGGGCAATCCGTCCTTCAGGAAAGCAAGTAGGGTTCCTGCTAAATGTAGTTCAGTTCAGCAGTTTATTCAGTTTAGTACAATGCATATGTGTATATCATTCTCTATAGCAGGTCAGAGAAGTCTGTGTACAGCATAACTTTTAGTGTAGTCTTAATTCATCACACAATTTACTCTTAATATATCGGACTATCAAATAAAGCTGGGAATATGGGATGTGAAGTTGGTGTGTGTGTGAATCGTTTTCTGAAAACGCTGCCAGTGAATAGATGAGTCAGCTAGTAACACCGCTTGGTTTGGTTTCCGTCTCAACCACAATATGAAGGAATTTACACCCAAGTCAGAATCACATTATTGAGAATGACGATCTTTCTGATGCAAGCCCTTTTAAAGGCTGCAGGGTGTTGATGTCACTGACTCCTCTTGCTGCGATTCCTATTCCTTTAGGCAAAGCGCAGAAAGGTCTCTCTCGCAGCCAGAAGGAGACAAGGGGTAAATTCCAGCTGTTTGCAAACCAGGTTCGACTGCAGTGGCAGAAACTCCTGACATTGTGCCTGGCTGCCCCGTGCCTGGCCTCCCCCTACATGCTGCAGCAGTAAGTACCCTGTTTATTACCAACGATTCATAGCCAACGTCCCACAGTAAGACACCTGTCTGTCCTGTAGTTAACTATCAAACCAGAACTAAAATGGGAGGTTTACGACTATGACCATAGTAGGTAATCGGATGAATTATCAAATCATAGCAAACATAATGATAACAATAAGGCTTGATTTAAAGGCTTGATGTAACAAAAAATTGTGTTTGTGACGTATTAACCCTTTAAATATCTTATTTCCAATATAGCGTGCCCAAGGTGGGATATGTTTTTATTTTTTATGACTGACTTTTTTGATTCTCCCCCCCTCTGCTCGAGTATGCATGTACATCTGTTTATCTGCAGCAGTAAACATGATTTAGGATGCCTGCTTTGAAAGGCACTATTGTACATCAAGGGCATTTTTAGATGATTTCATGATTTAAATGAGTTGTACTAGCCTTGTTTTACTGAATTTGCAGTTCAGTGTGCTGTTCCAACCTAATCCAATTAATTAATTTAACACTTCCAGTCCTGAATTTTGTCGAGCTGAACAAGGAACTCCTTTTAATGAATGAGAACAGGACAAAATGATCATATATTTCTACACTACCTCAGACTGGGACCTAGGAGTCCTGTGAGGTTCTAATGTGATTTCCAACCGCATATGTTAACATACTGCGTTAAGATAGGGACTGAAAGGGTTCATATTAGCCATGTCGGGCTGTCCTTGACGTCAGTTGGTGCTCCAGCCAGGAATGGAACTGTTTCAGTGGTGTGAACTACAGTTCAATCCCTGAATTGGTATGCAGACTGCACATCCCCTGTTGCTCAGCTCCATGAGTATCGAGAAGAACGTGAGTCACTGGGTAGCTCTGTGCCTTTGGGATTCAAACGATGACTTGCAAGTATGGTGCTTTCAGTTATAGGGACAGGTGGCTTAGTCAGAGGGAAAAAGCTTGTCTAGGTTTTTCATTAAAAAGAAAAATAATTTGCCTTCTGTTGAAATCCCTGGAGCACTCTCTCTAGATGTAGTGAATTGGTGAAATTTATATTTCGCTCTTTCAAAATCCCAAAGAAACCACATTCTGAAACATAAGGCCAGAATTAAAGAGGTCAATCTAATTTGCAATGTTTGTTTCTATAACAAATTGTATCAAATATATCGTGCAAAGGAAACCAATTCATAGATGGTATCTAGCGTGCAGAAGATTCTTTTCTCTCCTTTGTTTAGAAGAGAATTTGATGCCGCTGGGGGTCATTAAACTTGGGTTTGAATTTTAAAACCCTACTTAAACACGAGAAGCTCTAATAAATATTCTGTTGGTTCTGCAAATCCCATAGAAGTTAAGTTTGACGCGTAACAATGTTAATCCTGCAGGATCCTGACAGACATGGACAAGCCTCTCCCCCTCGACACACAGCAGCGGCTGCTCCACCTGTGCTGTATCTACACACAGCCAGGAGAGGGCGCCAGCCCTTCAATGGACACTGACCAGTGGGAGGAGGAGCCAGTCCACACACTGGAGAGTCTGCAGAGGAGGATCATGCAGGAGCCGCCGTACAGAGCCAGGGGCCCAGTGCCCCAGCCAGCCAGCCCAGCCTCTCGACTCAACGCAGGGGAGCGAGTGACTGTCCAGGGGCCCTCACAGGACCTGCATGAGCAGCTGAGCCCAGAGGTCATAGCTGAGAGAATGGCAGCACTGAAAGGGTCACCGTGGCAGATATGCACAGGTATGCACAGCTGCTTACAACCCATAATTTGCTTCAAGAAGCTGCTTGATGAGATTCTGGGATCAATAAGCTACTAACAACCAAACGAGCAAGATGGGCTGAATGGCCTCCTCTCGTTTGTAAACTTTCTTATGTTCTTATGTATAAACCTTGTGTTTCAATACTGAACCATCAGTCAGGCTGGTTCTTTGTCCGGCTGTTGAATTTCTTGCAGGAAACTTTATTTCACCTCTGGAAAAGTGTGGTGATTGTTGCTGCATATTTTTCTTTGTGTACCGTCCCAGTAATGGAAATAAGAGTTTAAGACCTCCACACCTTAACTTGTTACCTATACACTGTGGCTAATCAAGCTCGTAGTGAAAACTTTGAATCTGTGTCCATATCTTTCTTTATTTTTTTTATTTTTTTTTAAGATAATGTGAAATGGAAGGATTTCCCTCTGGGTAAAGTGCCTGGTCAGTCTGATGACCCCAGCTGTCTCCTGCTGGACAGTTACTCCACAATGTCTGTGCTGGAGCAGCCTGTGGACGTGGAGCGGACAGCCCTTCGCAGTGCAGCCCCCAGGTAAGCACCGCCGCTTTGAGCTGAAAGAGACGGCAGATAGAAAAGGCATGGCCTGCAAGTTCTGTCACAAAGCATTTCATCTCATTTGCTTTTATTTGCATACAACTGCCTTTTTTTATTTATTTTTTTATTTAATTTTATTATTTGTTTAAATTGTTATTAAAGAAAATAACATTTTTCTCCAGGGCTGCTTTTGGTGACATAAACTATTGTTTCATCTGCTGTATCCTCACTGATTTTTAATTTCATCACTTTTTAAAAAAATTTTCAGCTTCAGGCTTTTTGTGTGTGAATCGTGCGAGAGGATCCCTAGAGCGTTGATGGTTGTTTTTTTTTTTTTGCTGCAGTCAGGGGAGCGGGAACTAGGGGTGCTGGGGGTGCGTCTTGAAGTACTGGGATGCACCTGCTGGTGCAATGGTAAACCCTGCTTGTTTCGGGAATCTTATAGCTGTGTGTGCATAATAGACCAATCAGCGCTGACTGTCACAGCAGGAGCAGGATATTTTATAAATCACACAGTTGCAATCTCACACGAGTCAGTTAGTAGTTGGAACGCATTAGAAGCTTGTGTACAGTAGAACAATTATTGAAGAGGTCCCAAAGAATGCCACAAACTGGGGGTGCTGCTTTGTGGAGCAATTCTAAAAACACACTTGTACAGGGCAGGGGGCAGAGGCAGGGGCAGTGCCAGTTTCCAGTCTGACAGTGAAAGCAGACTGACCTTTTCTAACACTGTAAACAGGAACATTGTGGGCTTTGATAGTGCAGGCTGGAGGCAGCGACAGTTAGAGCTGTAGGTGGGGGAAGCCTTCAGTCTTCAGTGTGGCACAAAACTGCATATTTTCTAGCGTGGCTGCTGTAGATGAGATTACAGTCCGCTTGCCCATCCTGGATAAGTGACCTTGCCTTTTGTAAAACCATATGCCTAGTTAGAGTTCAAACGAATGTTAGAGTCTGAAGTGCACAATACAGGACTAGCTGTGGTGGTCTTCACAGAGGGACTCCACTGTACATCGATGGAATCTAAGCAAGATTTCAACAGGAATAATAAAAAGGGTTTGTATTTATAAGGCAGCTCATCTTTGAAATGCTCTTTTATTGGTATCCCTCTGTGGCTTGCACAGGCCTCTGTGTGGGTGGGGTGCTGCCCCGGTTCCTTCTGGTATTGAGATTGACTGTGCTGTGGGTTTCAATGAGCCGCTCTGATACCTGTGACTGACAGACCACAGCAACCCAGGTGTGCTCTCTGCTGCACCGTCATTGGCTGTGCTTCGTTACCAGCTAATCCTAACAGGATCTACTCACGTCAAGGTTATTTAACTACCATGTGTCTGTTTCGAAGCAAGCCGTTCAGTCTGTGGTCTTTGATTCGTGACCCTCGCAACACCCCCCTCCCACATACACACATACATCTCCCACTCAACATAAAAGCCCAGAGAAAGTTCTTCTCTGGTTTCTATTTTCGTCTGTTACTGACATTGAACAAAGAAGAAAAGTGCAGAAAAAGGAAACTGTTCTGACGTTCGAGAAGCAGCTGCTTCCTGTAGAAATCACCCAGAAACATCAAGAGATTACCCAGAGAGAGAGAGAGAGAGAGAGAAGGGGGGGGGGGAATCATCCCCCCTGCCCAACACGTGAACCGACCACAGCAACACTGACATGAGGCGAGTGGGGGAGACGCTTTTGCAAGTGTTCTTGGAAATGGGATAAAGACACTTGAACTGGGGTACACAGTAAATGTGTCCTGCCCATTTTCACATGTATGGCTTTAAGAGATGCAAACATAAACATTTACAAGCGTTAAAGGTTCTCTACGACGGTGGCAGTGTTCCTCGTCCTCTCCCTCCAGCTACCGTCCCTGATGTGGGAACCCGTGTGACTGCATTGCAGATGTATCAACATCATACCCCGCCCTTGCTTAGCTTTGTTTCTTGAATGATAGTAGTAACCCTCCGTAATGATTGAGACGTCCCTACACATCCCACACCAGAGATCCCTCAGTTATCCAGGGTTTCATGTGTCTAATGAGCAGGAGCATGTCAGGGCTGCTGCTGTGTAGGTGGAAGGCAGCAGCAGTGCTGAGCAGTATGAAGCTGCATTCCCCCCACAGCCTGGCTATCTGACAGTGTGGGGGAGCTTGGAGGAAACACACTCCAGGATCTCGATCAGTGTGGGATCACACTCGGGGAAGACCTCTCTCTCTCTCTCTCTCATTATATTCCATTTGAAGGCATCTCTGGGGAATGATGTGGGCCCACGCTGGTGTTGATGAGATGACGTTTTTTAGATGACGGTTTGGTTTTTTTGTTTTTTGCACTTCGGTAGAACTAGCACTGTACAACAATTTCCTTTTAATTATCCAGCCATGAAAAATAGTTTGAAATGGCTCATTTACAGGATAAATAAAGATGAATGGTTTTTGTAGCCCTAATATTTGTATGGTGTTGCAGATGGGATATATTGAAGTCATTTGTGTTTGTTTAAGGGAGAGATTGCCGTACTTTTGTGAAACACATTACATGCACAGTAATGATGCATGTGCCAGTCGACAGGAATTGGTGTGGACTGAATACCGAGTCCTACAGCTGGTTGTGCTTACATGTACATACAAATTGTACCATTCTTAAAATAGACAGCGTCTCTTACGGTTGACTTTATTATAATGTCTTTCTTCTTCCAACCCTTGGTAGACCCATAGCAAATACGTAATTTGCTTTAATCCGTGAAAGAGTTATTGATTTACATAATTGCACATCAATTTGAAAAAGTGAAAGCAATTCTACCTGCTGTAATATTCTTTTTTAGAAGATCTTGGCTTCAGTCTTCTGGTGCTCCCATAATGTCCCTGTTTTTCTTTTAAATCGGAATTGTTTTTGGGGACATGTATACAGATAAAAACAAGACCTTTTTATTTTATATTTTATGGGTGATTTGCTGTGGTATTAGTACTGCATTACAATGTAATTATAAATACATGAATTCAGGAAAGTAGTCTCAAAGGTGTTCAAGCAAGAGCCCTGTGAATGTTCGGTTACTCTTTACAAAAGAATAAAACAAATGTAATGAAGTGTTCAGACTGGCTCTAAATGTTCCTGTCACCCCCCCCCCCCCCTCTTTGCATAAGAGCCCCGGCAGGCAGCAGAGCCCACTCTGTTCTTGAGAGTGATTGGGCTTCCTCTGCCATCGGAGAAACTGCTTGTTGCTAAATCCTGCATTTCCTCTCCCCTGCGTAACTGGCCAGTTAACTCATGCACACATGAGCAGCACATGATCCTTGTATCGTACCCCATTGAGAGATTTTCATACTTTATCACCTGGGGTTTGAAACAACACCAGACCCTATGCTATAAAAAAGTGACCTAAAACTAATTTCACTACTGAAGAGGTTGAGAAGAACTTCTAGTCAAAACGTTTGTCAAAGAAAAGATTAGCCCTGCATGTCCTTGTCACGAGAAGAATATTTCCCAATCACTTTCCTTATTTAACAGAATAAACAAGAAACGTACATGCATTTAGCCTCCATATTTCTGTGATAACTAAAAAAAATAAAATAAAACAACTTAAATGGCATCGGGGGGGGGTTGGATTCCTGCATAACTGCCTGTACCACTTGTCTGTCGGCTGTTGTATTATTTGGCAGATGAAAGGCCTTTCTTTCATCCTGGTTCAAGGATTCAGAAACCACAAACATGAAAATGCTGACGAAACCAAAAAAGCTCTGCAGTCTTACCTGCAGTCTGTAAACGAGGAATTACGATCAGGTGTAACATCAACTGGTATTGCTTTAGGTGCCAGAAAGGGAGACATTTAGATTTCACAAAAGTAAGAATAAAACTATTAAACGATTTCTCGCGTGACCCACAAAGAACAATTCCCAAGGATCTGGGAGAACATGCACAGAAAGAGAGCAAACTGGGCCTTGAAGACAATGCATTTCCCTAAAATGGCTTTTCCAAGTTGTTGACCAGTGTTTCGATATTATTAGCAGTTGCTAGGAGACCAGTAGGAACACAGAGCAGTGAGTGGGTGGAAAGTAACTTTATTAAATGGGGTTGAGGCTGGCTGTTGCGTGTGCCTGGAGTGGAGGTGCGTCATGCTCGGTCTGTAGAGAATGCCCTCGAGTGAAGAGCCTGTCTGGAGATGGCTCAGATTATTGTTGGATGTGGGAGTTACTAAAACGTTCCTTAAACGTCATACAGTCTTTGTACAATCTACCGAAACATATTTCTTGCACATTGTTCAGAACACGACAAGGCTGGTTTCACAGACCCTGCTTTTATCACTTGTCTTGGACAACCTTATAATATTAGTTGGTCCAAGATTAGTGATAATCGTGGGCCTGTGAAACCAGCCTTCCTAAATTCTTGCGAATGTGCATTGAAAGTTTAAAAGTGACGGTTGCAACTGTGTACTGGTGTCGTGCTAAGGTGAGTCTTGTTAGCACACTCAGTGGGAGTCTGAATGTATTACACAATATTGGCATTCATTCGTTCAGTCCTGTTTTGCTCTCGTCATGATGATGCCAGTGTGATTCTGCAATCCCAGGGTAATTGTTAGCAAACAAAGGTGATCTACAGAGCTGCTCACCAGGAAGCTTGCCGTGGATAATAGGGTGTTTTTTTTGTGAATGAAGGGAGAGGCATTTCATTATTGTGCGGGTGTAATGGATTTTTTATAGGGTTGGGCTTTTTTTATTGTTTTTATTAACTTTGGTGCATTGTATAATCCAGATCAATTCAAGAAGCTGCATGTTTAATCAAGGTCCTAGAGTATTTGTGCTGGAGTGACAAAGAAGCAGCACTGCAGTGTACCTTGTGAGGGAGTATTAGAGTATTATCGGTACACTTTGTTGAGTTGACTTGCCTTTTTCTAGTCTGTAAATGGGGTTGTCATTCATCCACAATGGGCTCTTGCTTTTGCACACTTTCTTTAGCCATGTAATCTTCTGTCGGTGAGGACTGTCTTTGGTATAGAGTACGAGCAGCAGTACAGAAGAGAACAATCTTTTGATTCAGAGTTCAGAGCCAGTGTGCTCCAAATTGGCTCTGCCTAAACTACTTGCTAAACAATCACGAGGACGACGTCCTTAGGAGAGAGGTCCATTGCAGGGTTGTTGTTTTTAAATTTAAGAATGTGATTGCTACTGGGCAATGCAAAATAAATGAAAGAAGAGCGAGCAGTGTTTAATACCCAGCAGTTTCAGATCCTTGTTTGATTTCACAGTGATGTCTTGAGATCTGTACCTGTATGATGCTGAGCATGAACGACACATTCTTGAGCCCGGTGACCACGTTCGCACTTCATGATTAAAAAGGCTTAAGCTTTATTAGTTCTTGTTAAATAAGCCTGGTGGCTCTTAAGTTTTATGATTGTGGCCTCTCCTTGTATTAATAAAATGGTAACTTTTCGTTTCCGTTGCAGCCGTGGAATCTCGGAAGGCCTCCTGTGGACACAAAGTGATCTTCACAAACTAAAAGGTGGCTTGCAGCTTTTCTAGAAGAAGAATAAGAAGAGGAGGAGGAGAAATGCTTCATTCACAGGCAGAAGGGGGACGTATGTGCTCTGAATACAGCAGTTGCACAGAGCAATGCCTTCTACAGCCGGGGGTTTCCTACACAGAAACAAGCCTGGCTGCAGCAGTGACTTGCTCCAGATTCCACTCTTTCTTGTGCTGTAAAAGCTGGTTTGCTTGTTCTCCGGTAGCCCTGCAGACTTGTAGATTTGTCGATTTACCTGCTTTCAGTGTCTGGGTTATTGCGTGTACTTGTTAACACCTTTCTGTCATAACAAAGCTCAAAAGCTTTTTTTTTTATAGGACACTTGATGCAGTTGTGCTTGATTAAGTTTGAGAAACAGATTCTCCGACAAGCCTGGCCTCTTTCAGCTCCTTTGCCTAGCTTCTAACAAGACAATACTGTTTCTAAGAAAATCCCACCACAATGTTTTGATTAAGACTGCACAACAACATTTTGCTATTTATTTGCTGTTGTCTTTGTATACGTTAGGTGCAATCAATAAATTATATTTCCCCCTTTATTGCTTGGTTTGCTGTGCCTCGAAATACCTACACTATGGACTATTATGTTGTCCGAGGAGGACCATTGGATTTCACCAGCTGCGTGGTTGTTTTTTTTTTTTTTTTTTTACAAGAACATTGTATTTACTGGACCTGTGTGGTATTCAAATGAGTTTTCATTTTCTTTATTACAAGTTTAAAGTTAATGGATAAGTAATTGTTTGTCAACAAACTTTAAACAACATCCTGTCAGATATTGGCATTTGAGTTTAGAATACCCTAGTAGAACTACTGTATTATTATTATTATTGTTATTATTATTATTTTGTTTTCTTTTTTAGCAACATGATGAAAAAAATGTTTGAACTGTTTTTTTTATACAAAAAACAGAACTGAGAATAAAGCCTTCTTAAAGATTCCAGTTAACTGTTAACAATTAGTACTGTAACTATAGACCTGTGGGATGCATTTTGTATCATAGTGTCATAGGACAGCAGATGTCTGTGTATGAGGGAACTGCCGTAGGATTACATATGAATACAGATATGTGGTATGATAGTATTGGCTGCTTTAACTGTATGACATTTCCTTACAAAAGTCTAGAGTATTCCTGTTAAGTGAAATATCTTTGCACCTTGTGATTTAGAAATTGGACCTTTTATATCAATGGCAACACATTAAACAGTATTTTCAGAGAAGAATGCAGAAAGAAAATGTCAAATATGTACGCACGCGTGTGTATATATACATATTTATTTTAAAACAAAATCTTGTTACATCACTTAATATTTCGTACACATTCAATAGCAATAAACCAGGTGCATATGGTAGCACAAAACAACTATTTTAATAATTAGTTTAACATGGTATATTTTAATTTACTTTTAAAGAGCAATGTTCACTTCATGCTAAAACACAGAATGCAGGCATTTATTAAAAAGTAATTGTCTTATTAAAAGGAACTAGCAGTACTTAAACACTAAAATGACTACCACATTCAACTTACAAACTTTTTCTTGAAGAAAAAAAAAAAGCACCTGTTCATTTTCAGTGTCATGAAGTTAAACAGTATGAGCCAAATAAATTATTATTTTCTACGTTTCATTTTATGGTGACATCATAAATACAGAGAAGTTAAATATTTAGAACAGTAGCTCTTAACAATACATTTAAACCAAGTCATCTGCTTTTTTTTTTTTAAATATATTTTTATTTTGATATATTATAATACACACAGAAACATATAGTAAAGCATAAACAAAATTTTTCGTTTGTATCATGATCTCCACTGCCTCGTCAACCAATATGTTGTCTTGTTACTTACTAAAAGGATTTTGTTGCTGATTTTGACTTTTTAAACAAGTATTCTGTACTCCATCTCCAGCAGGAGATACAGCGGTTGTGTGTGGTGTCAAGTGCCCACACACATCCTTACAGACCAAAACCCTTCACAATATACAGAATCCTGTTCAGTAAGATTATCCGAGTAGTGATCCTTGCTGTCTCAGTTAAGGATTTACAATCCACACCAATCTAAGGTATAAATAACACTGCAACTCTGAGTCTGTGTTATGCCATGTTTCCATTCGCCTGCTTCAGTATCAAACCGCCAGTGTCTGCAGCCAGATATATTCTAAAGGTTACTGATGCATCTATCACGTTTCTTTGTACAATTCCCATGTATAGATTTCACCTACCTCCAGTATTCTCCTGTTCGTAACATTGATAAAAAGGCCTGTGCTCTGCATCCCATGTATGTGTATGTATGTTAGTTACTCCTTATTCTGAGGTTTAACACCCATGGCTACCGTACTTTGTACTGGGAGCCCATGAAGGAACCAACTCCACCAGAGGGAGCTGGGAGAGGCTGCTTTCTGTGCCTTTGCTTATTTTGACAGCTCTATTACAATGATTTCTACGGATAGTTTTACATTCATAAACCGAATGTTACCCTTTATATCGTTTAACTGGACAAGAATCATTTGAGGAGAGGTCCTGCGACTGTACATTGCTGTATGTGTTTGGCACACACATTACAATTACTGTACAAACACCACACATTGGCTTTATTTAAAGAAACAGACACACTTTGTCATTGAGACTTACATTTTGTTTGGGTCAACAGACCCAAAGAGTTTTTTTTTGGTTTTTTTTGTGTTTGTTCTGTTTAATTATCAATATACATTTTGTTACAATTAAAAAGCAACAAGTTTCATTCAACCAAAGAATAAAACAAACTACTGCAGCTTAGTACAACACAAGAACTAATATTAGTCAACTCACTCTTAACAGCTAAATAACCACAGCAGAGTACACTTAACAGAAATACAATAGTTTTTCATTCAGATTGTTAAATCTGATAATGAACTTCAGATACACAATATAAGAATTCAATTAATAATGCAGTTAGTGTAATTTGTATTTAGTCTCAGCTCTCATATCTTCATTAAGAAATGCTATAGTAAAAGTACGTCTCGAAACGAGTACGTAATAACATTTTAAACAATGAATAAAGCTTAGCAACTGAGGGCAAGTTGGAAGATAAGTAAATTGATTTATAGGTAAAACAGTGCAGAATTGTTCAATTGTTTATATATACAATGACACATACTGCACACACACAGTACTATTCAAATATCTCAATTAGATTTGCAAGATTTAGACTAGCTCAAGAACATGCAAGTAGGATGGGCTTCTAAAAAAAAATCTGCAAATATATCCTTCATTGCCTTTGAAATACACACATAAACTTTGCATTGCTTTTTAACAGGCACATACTAAAATAGGTAACCGAATACAATAAGCCTCCAAGTGGCTTTTTATTACTTCAGGCAAAATTCTGAGCCAGAAAGTCGTGGCAACTTGCAATCATGTTTCAATTTGTTTTTTTTTATATATATATATAAACAAAAAATGTGGTGATCCCAGCAAAGTTTCACAAATCCTAGTCATTATAGAACTGCTTAGATATTAGCTTGAGTAGATTAGAAATACAATGCCTTTTTATAGTAGACATTTAGAGCGAATTGACTTTAAAACTTCATGAATTTAAACAGCTAGCCATTTGCAAAACAAGAATAGTTAAATTCTAGCAACTGCAAGAATAGCGGGCAAGGCAGATGTCTTATACTGATCAAGTACAACAGCGCTTGAATTACCACACATTTTTCAGTTTTAAGAACACACTGTAACAACAATATACTTCAGCTTTATTAACACGGTTTACATTTTATTTATAATAAATAATGTACAGATAGAGGACAGGATAATGCTAAAAGCGGTACACAAGAGATCTGTGCACACCTAGCAGTTTTTAAAAGTTTTTTTTTTATTTTTTCTATAAACTACAGTGCCCAGTAAGAAATAGTACATACCCATGGGCTACTCCCAGTGACACACAGTGTCACAAACATTGTGGCAAAGAAATCGATATTAAAGCTATACTACAGATGATACTGTACATTTCATAAATATTTTATACAATCAAGAAAAAAGAGATACAATTTGTATCAACAAACAAAGGTCGTTTCTGGACATTTGGGGCATTGCTGTTTGCTGCATTTAAAACAGAAAAAGTATGGAGCAGAATCGGGGCAGGATTGTGCAAGTCAAGTACCTGAAGACACCCAACAGCTCTGTGTAGAAGAGAGGATTTTAAAAACTTGACGGGAGTGCGATCTACAAAACATAAAAAAGGATGACAGCCTCATGCAAAAATAATTCTGTATTTTATCATGCTGGGAGAGCAGCTGTTTTTTCCCCTCCAAATGTAGTATTAAAAAAAATGCATCAATGTTACCTAAAAATAAAAATACAAAATTAAAAAATAAAAATTCTAGTTTGGCATCTTTCTTCATTGCACAGGTGAATTCAGGTAAGGGCCTAAAAAATAAACAAATTGGCCTTACAAAAGCTAGTGTCAATTATAAGTGTGTACTTCAAAGTTATGGCTGAATTAAGTTCAGTCCAGATTACATAAAATAAAAAGAAAAGAAAAAAAAGTATAATAAAATTAAAACAATAAAAACAAAAACAGCAGCGTGCAAGCCGTTAGCAAAATGCCAGAAACAAACCTGACTGCAGCCTCACGTTGGGAGTGTTTCACAGTAAGAAACATTTAGGCAGTGTCACACCTTCTCATGAAGAAACAGAGGGCCGTACACGGCCTTCCTGACTCTCATGAAAAAACTACAAGTCAACAAGTCTCCGCTCGAACTGGCTCGAGCTAATAACATTCCAAAATATTTAAATAAAACTTGGATCTAAAGAAGGGTGGCGGTGTCCTTTCAGTGCAGCATTAAAGAAAAAGGCAGCCTCTTCAGGGCTTCAGCTGCAGAACGACAGCCTCCCCCTCCTCCCCCCAAAAAAATCTACTGCAGGTATTGAAGGTTTGGAAATGATTCTAAGTGCATTTCCGTGAAGGCTCTTTTTATCACCTTACAAGGTACCTGAGACTCAAGGAAATTAATGCACACCCTCACATGGATTTTTAAATTTCACAAAGAGGAGAAGTACCAGTTTAACAGAAAACTATACTTCACACGTATTCTACCTGGATGAGCCATAATCCGATGTATGACTTGGAAAATGATGTCAGTTTTACATTGATGCAACATTAAACCAACAAACATAAAAGCTTCATGAAATAAAATGGTGGCATGTCTTAAAATAAAATAAAATAAACCTGCTATAAAGGAACTGGTACTTTTAAACTAATACCCAGCAATAACAATAACGGTACTTAATGTTTTGGCATAATCTCAGCAGCTTTGAAATAGGTTTTCACAATGGCTACTTTCTAAACATATTTATCCAAACAACAGAACCTATTAAGATACAGTCAGTGGCTATAAAAGGTAAATAAGAACCATTTTCATTGCCTCTGTGTTTAGCTGAGCATTTCTAAATAAAAAAATTAAAAAAATAAAAATTAAAAAAAGTAGATTAAGGAAAGAAATATTCTCATAATTGAATTGTTATGATAGCAAATTTAAATATTTCACATTGCTAATACTCAACATATTCAATGGAGCAAATACACTTCTTAATAACATTAAAATACCATAAATTAAAAGTGGTTAACAATGATCACTATGAGGTCACTTAAATAAAAGGCAATTTAAGTTAAAATCCATGCAGTGAGGTATGCACTTCCTTAGGTTCCCCCACCTTTTATGAAAATCTCTGGAAATGACTTTTTGCCAGTCCCAAAATATTTACAGCAGTGCTAGAGCAGATACAAATATATACACAATAAGATATACTTTGTGCATCACATTTCTTTTTTTTATTATTATTATTTAAAACTATGTTTTTTTTCTGTCCGTCAAATATATAATATTATACTTATTTTGCCTTCAAAATGAAATGTTTTAACGCCCAGACCTTAACTTGGTGACTATGACAGCTGCAAGCTGCTGGGGGTCTGTCATGTGAGGATTCTTCTCCATAACTGAGTGAACAAGATACTGTGGGAAAATGTTGCAGAGATTGCGGTAGGTCTGGTACTGGTGCTCTGGGATTAAATGGCGTTCCTGAGGCTCTGCAGGCATGCCTTCCCACGGGGACCTCCAGGTCTGTTCCATCTTCTCAGGCATGCTTCGCACCATCACGCGCTCGTAGTAAGGCTGCATGAGGTTGCTGCTTAAGGGGTAAGAGTGGTACCCATAGGATTCAGTGCCGCAGGGAAGGGGGTCCCAGCTGGCGTGCTGCTCCCTGCACAGCGGAGGCCTCCTTTGTCTCATGGGGTTGCTCTCGTAGAGTCTGGAGTCTGATATACTGTCCATCCTGGTCATGCCTAAAGCCCGACCTGGCTGTGAAGTTGAGGACGGGTGGACGTTCTGAGGTATGGGATAGTCCCCAGGGCAGCTCGACCGGGCCCCAACCACGGGGTGCTGTACATGCGGCGCCAGGTGAGAAACTGACTGCTTGCGTGGCGCCTGTTTGGGCTCGTCGGGTCCGTAACTCTGCACTCTTTTTAAAGCCTCGTGGAAGCCATGGGAAAACGGCTGCAGCCTGTTCTGAGAAGGCGGCAGGTGGCACTTGACGTTTTCCTCCGGACCTCCGTCCCCTGAACTCATGTACAGGTCCCCGTAGGAGTAGGAGGATTCGTTACTCGAATGGCTAATGCAAGGATCAGGGCAAGGGCTGGGGTTTCTTGTGTACATGCCGTGCTCCTGTTCCATGCTGTAGAAACTGTCTGTGTTGTGCATGCTGCTGAGGCTCAGATTTGAGAAGTCGCTCAACATGGAGTAGTAGCCGTGATCAGCGCCCCCGGTGTCGTACTTGGGGTACTGTTCCGAGTAGTTGATGGAGGTGCCGTGGCTGTTGGTGACCAGAATAGGTGGATACTGCACACTAGACATGTGTTCCAGCGACGAGCACTGAGAGAACTGTGAAGAACCCGGCACGGGGCTGCTGGCGGAGCGGGTGTTCAAGGCACCAGCAGCATGGCTTTTGGCTGGCTGCATTGTTGGCACGCTGAGAGCAGACACAAGAGAAGGCACGGAGCTAGCCTCAGGTTTGCGAGCTGCCGATAGCCTTTCCTCTGGTTCACAGGCCACTGAGCGGATGCTGGGGTCTGACTGACGCTTGGGAGCGACGCGTTTGACTTCAGAGCTACTCTCTCCTTTAGCTGTGGCAGGCCCGGTGCCACACTTTGCCAGGGCACCTTCACTCATGGTTTTCACAGCAGACAACTTGGCAAAAGCCCGCAGCTCATCTGCTACTGATCTCTGTGATTGGTTAGCACGCTCTGGGTGGTAATATTTGCATTTATGCCCATATGTGCACTTTTTTCCTGCAGAAAAATCAGGAAAACCATTATATAAAAAAAAAAAAAAAAAAAAAAAAAACACACATGTATACAAAATTCTTGAAGCAACATTTTCATTTGCTCTTAAGAAAGTCTCTCTTGGCCAAGTGGCCAATTTGTAATCAAGAAAATGTATGCACAGGACAAACACACAAATGTACTATTCAATACCTGTGGTTTATGCAGTATGTAGATTTCTATTTAAATTAAACATTATTTACCATATGGACAGGGTTGTTTCTTATGCTCGGGAATAACTGGTCGTTTTCTGAGGAAATTCTCCAAACTTGGACCATGACGCCCCAAAGGATCATCAGGTGGCATAAACCTGCAAAGTTAAAAAGGTTTTTATTATTATTGGTTTTTATTTTGTTTTATAAAACGTACTCTTCCACAGAACGAATTCTGTTGAGTAACTTACTTGTCGTTTACAAAGGAGTACATTAAGAGCCGCTCTTCTATGAACTTCTTCCACTCTGGTTTCTCATTCTGCAGATCCCGGTAATTATCATTGGACACAATGATGCCATCAGATTCACATGCCAGCTTCACTATAAAGCGATCATCGTAGCACACCACCCTCCTCCCCTGGACTCTCCGTGAAGGTGTGAATACAAGAATCTTCTCTTTTTCAAGCTTTCTCAGGATCTCCTGATCTGGAAAGTTGTAAAAAATCTCTATATATAATGCAGAGAATCCTTGTGATATGATGTAGAAAATGTGACGATATGTAAAGCACAGATAAGATGGAACAAACGCACAAATACTATACATTACTTTAAAATGTATATCAATTTGCACTTTAATGGAAACACTCTTTAATTAAGGTATTAAAGGAAGCATTATTTTAACACTGCATGAAGCTTAGCTGCATGTAAGTAAATTAACTTTTATGTACTGTTAAACCATACACTTAATATATTAAAGCATAAATGGCTGGTTTCAGAGACATTGATTATCCCCACCTAATGTTAACTTAGGTAAGGTAGTATAGGACTACTGCTAATCTGTGTCTGTAAAACCAGCCGAAATGGTTTAATTTGAAGAGGTTTTGCATCTTTGCCGTTACGCAGGTGTCTGTGCCCGTGTTGTTTGTACCTGTGATCGGTGCGTCGGGTCTGGACTGCTCCTTCCTCCACGCCGGCACGAACACTGTGATGTCTTTGTGTCCCTTCTCCAGAAACCAGTCGACAGCCAGCTGGATCCCACGACAAGAGAACACCTCTTTGTTTCCATGACTACAATTAAAACAATTTACAAAAAGATTTATCTCTTCAATCGCTGTCCAGCTTGGTTCATGGTTAAGGAAAAGATTTTCTGGTGTGTGTCTTTTCCATACATTATTAAAACTCAATAAAAAGACTACAGTGGATGCTTATTTTAAAAACCTACCTCATAGCCACATTAGACCCGTCAATCACTATTGGTCTCAAATTGTCTAAATTGTCCACTGCTTCCTCTTCTAATGAGATTTCTGGGCTGGCGATTTCCTTTGTACAGATGCCCCGAGGTACCAACATGCTTGTGCTCGTGCACGCACCACTCTGTGTGTCCACGTCGCCCTTATTGCCCAGCCTCACAAGTTCCGCCAGAATGTCATTGATGAGGGCGTCAGCTCCCAGTTTGTGGAGTACAGTCTCAATCTGCTCACCAGAATACCCCAGCTTCAAAGCAAAATCCATTTTGGCCTGGTACTCCTTATCCAGGCTGAGCTTGCAGCTGGCGGCCCTGGCGTCTTCGGCTCGGAGGTCCTGCAGGATGCTGCTCTGGGAGAAGCTAGGCCGGTCCAGGCAGGGGGAGCGGCAGAGCTGGCGGTGGGGCTTGTTGTTGATTAGTGGCTCCCTCTTCTTGCCGCACGCCGGCTCTGTTTCGCTCTCGGAGCTTGTGCCCTCCTCAGACTCCGCGCTGCAGTCTGCTGCTGTCTCTCTGAGAATGTTGACCTCTTCTCTGGAGGACCGTTTCTCCATTTTCAACTTCTCCACCATGGACCAGGCCGTCATTACGTTGTGCTCGCCGCCCGAAATCTCAAGAGCATTGTCTTTTATCTCCACAACAGCCTGCGAGTCATACTCAATGGTGGATTTCACTGTCAGCAGCCGTTTACGCAACGCTAATGTTAAGCGTTCCTTTATTCTGTGTTCCGGAGAGATAAGTGAAACTATATAGTCCTAAAGAAGAAGAACAATGGAAAATTATTTTCAATCTACAACCACAAGTCAGCATTAGCAATAGTTTCATGCAATGACAGTCTCCTTAGCATGTCAAATAAAATACAAAAACAGCAGAATTGAAAGTGGCATTGTAAAATACCCTCAAAACTATCTTATCTGCAATTGATAACGTCAAATAACAATTTGCATATAGTCCTTTTAGATATTTGAATTCGCATAGTTATGGTCTTGTATTACATGCTTTATGCAAATTATGATCTACTATTTCGATTTACTGTATTTATATAAGGTCAGAAAAACCTCCCCCAGTTAAGGGTTCAAAAATTAAACAAAATGTCACAGTAAAATCTGTTCCATTTTTGTACTGCCTGGTGATTAAGTGTGCGTTTGTATTTAAAACAGAGAAAGCAGCTGTGGCCTTCCATTCACCTACACCCAGAAGCATACAACAAGAATGTATTAAAAATGGGATTAAAACCGTTATTCAAAAGAATCACGTGGCTGTCACTAGATAAACAGCAGAGCAATACGCAGTTCTGATGTCATGACATTATTAGACAAAGTTTCCAACAAGGAACTTACAGTTTACCTTGCTCTTGCTTCCCCTTTTCGATCGGCTAAAATAATAAGATCATGTGAGTGTTGCCCTCTTCACTAATTACACCAGAGCTCAGTCATTTAGGCAACACAGCTGCACATTTTTTACCACTAATATCAGCACTGTATTTGCAGCCTATGACAGCAGGCGTTTGTACTTGCTTTGTACCAAGTAAAACACTTTCCATAATTACAATGATCTGTTGCTTGTATTTTACCCTGAAAGTTACATATAAAGCAACAACAACAATTTAACAAATAAAGCAGAAAAATAAATCAAAAAGGTTTCCAGTCTAGTCCAATTTTACTTGTTATTGTTCCGTATCTAGTTGGTTCCTTCCTTACACATCTTAAACTTCAGTATTTAGTTTACTTGTCAAGGTTCTACAAAACAACTACAACACTCTGAAAAGTGTTTGGTATTTGTTTGTGTGATTTTCAATTCATAATCAAACGGTTCAATAAGAGCGGGTGGATTCCTGCAACAGCCTGGGCAAGAAGCCCATCTACATGTACAGTAAAGGGAAATATACCATCTGAAAGTGGAAACATTGTCATAACAACCAGACCCGCAGTACGAGCCAGCAGCCCATGACTTTTGGTTGGCAGGGGAAACCATTCTGAAATGTCAAAACTTTAATGCAAATTAATCATTATTTTTAGTCTTGTATGTAAATGTATTTTCAGAAATTCGTTCAAAATCAACAGTACAACTGTGTTACTCTTTTATTCTATTTTCATTAAGCTATAGTATTTACCATACACATGGACTTACAAGTTGCACAGTAGCTCTCAATTGTAAGAATTTTTTAACAAGTAAAAGACTCCAGACCCACATTTCCTTGCAAGCTTAAACTTTAGACTAAAACCACATAAAAAAAAAAGAGTCTGACTGAGACCAATGTGAGTAATATTCTTGTTATAGAAAAAGAAACTGTAATTAACATCTTACAGAATAAACCCAAGTTATACATTGCACACACTCATATGTATAAGTAAAAACATAAATATACAGATAAATACACAGATAAACATTATGCATTTTCTTGTGTGTAACTGCTGTACACAAACGGAACTAAGAACTAAAATGTACAAGTATCTATGTGTATCTATATATGTGTGTGTGTGTGTGTGTGTGTGTGTGTGTGTGTGTGTAACTGAACTTTCTACAGAAGTAATATATTCATATCCTTGTTAAACAAAAACAAAATACTCACAGTTAGCAATCACTTCTGTAATGTTATTATGAGAAAAAAAATCTCTCTGTTTAATCCGGTATGAAAACAAGTGTCTTTCATTACAAGCACAGCAGTCATGCTGTCTTTTCACGGACATACTGCGTCTACCATGGTGTCTTTTATCCCCACAGAGCCACACCCCCTGCAGTGAGTGACACTACGTGTGACGTGCAGAACACTTTCCCCTGGCTTCAGGCCAGAGTTCTACAGTATTTGTTCTAATTAGATCTCAGTTTGAAACCTGGGAGTTTCAACCCACTGTTCATAAATGTGTGTGACTGTCAGACACAAGAGTATAGAATAATGGTATAGTGAACAGAGCTTTTTAAGTATACACACATTACAATCAATGTCATTGTTACAAGTCTGGAATAATTATTAACTAGTTTATGTGATGGCAAAAGCAGGAAGTCTTTACTTGGAAATAAAGCCATTTCAAACATGATGTACAGTGGAGACATCAGTGGAAATATTTTGTAATTTTGTCCACTGATCTTTTACTGTAAACTGCAGCAATGTAGTCATAAAGACAAGGTTTACTAATGGGCGGAGTGCTGCAGGGTAAGATGATAATAATGAAGTAGTAACGTCTGTATTAACACAATCTGGACTGTAGAGATGATTACAGCAACACAACAGACAGAGAAGTATGAGAAGGAGCATCAGGGTATTGTTCTACTTCTGAAATATATCAAACAGTATTGCATGCAGTGAATGTAAACTGAAACACCTTGTACAAGAATTATTGAAAGTACTTTAGATGTGAATCTATGGTTTCATAGACCCCGATTACTGCTAATCTTGGAGTACCTTATGCTTCCTCAGGTACGGTAGTCCAAGATTAGTGTTAATCAGGGGCACCGAAACCACCCCTAAATGTTATGTATGAAACTTACATTGCTTGAAGGAGTAAACAGTAACTGCACAGAACAAGGAGACTCTTGTACCGGACTGAAACATATCGGCTTTCAAATAAACTAGTAGTGTTGTATGATGAATGGCATGTTCTCTTATCATAGAGGCCTGCATGAAACTGAACTAGACTACTGTTAAATAATCCAACAACAGTCTTTGTGAACAGGGTTTATTATTGCATAACTGTAGAAGTTAATACTGATTTGACAAAACGGAGGGGTCTTTAGGAAATTTAGTTCCCTTTAGTTTATTCACTTTGTGCCCACAGGGCCAACACAGGTACATCTCAATAGTGCAGCACTAATACAAAGAGAGACCTAAGCAGACCACTCAATAACAAACAATACAACCAAGTACTATCAATACAAACACACATGTGTATACATACAATGCACAAATATATTAAAAAAAAGATCAAGATATTTACATTTAAATTTCATTACAACTAAAACAAGTTCACCTCAAAAGGCAGATTACACTGAACAGCAGTTTCAAACCCGGAGAGGCTTGACAACGATAAAAGGGAATCCAGAAGGGCATTTCATACCCCCCAAGGCTGTGCCAAAGAAAGAACACCACCACAACTGAAGGTGAAAAGGACTCATGATCAGAGCAGCTCTGTGGAGACTCTCAGCCCAGGTCTTTTACTGACAGAGGCAGAACCTTATAGAAATGAACAAGAATAAAACAGGACCTTCTGCCACTTACTGGTTTGAGAGAAGAGTGACTACGAAGGTTGTCATGAGTAGAATCTCAATTCCAGTCATTCAGTACAATCCTACAAGCACATTTTTGTACAGACTCAAGCTTCTTAGTATTGTATGTTGGAAATGGGTCCCAGACAAAACAGTTGTAATCTAAAATAGCTCTTACAAACTCTTGTACAGATGTAAAACAACATCTGGATGGGGCATCTCTAAAGGAACGAAAAATAACCCCCCAAATTATTCTCGCTTTGCTGCCAACATAATCGCAAGGTGTGACCAGGGCAAGTTATCAGATACCCAACCCCCCCGGAGCTTATAATGAGTGACTTTCTATTAATTAATCCCAAACCAATCATAGACATGATTGATATAATGTTGAAAAGCTAAGGAGTCTATTTCTGGATTTATAATTGTTTTATATAACGTAGTGTCATCTGCAAACATAATAATATTGGTACATTCTGAAAAATGTATAGTTGCCAAATCATTAACATACAAATTAAACAACATAGGGCCCAAAACTGACCCTTGAGGAACACCAGATATCACTGGTAGCTTAGAAGAACACTTTGCCAACGCCCCACGAGGTAAGAAGAAACCCAGCCCGAAATGCATTCAAACCAGTCTTCACCAAAACTCCCTGTTATTATTAAGGGTTACAAAGTGTTTTTGTTAATTTTCAAGACAGATTTCAGTTATATTTTAAAGCTTATTACAGAGATTAGCAGAATATATCCGGGATCTTCATTTTTCATGTGTATAAAATAACAATATCTTACATGTTCACTTTGTCAGCAACTTTGTTTTGTTCTTGCACAACAGATCTAAGTAGAATTGCAATACGATTTATACAACGATCTCACTGTTACATCAACACCTTAAAGGGGTGCATTATTAACTAATTCCATCATAGAATCAAATTTCATCAGCAGCAATTAAATTCAAATGACTAAAGTATTTGTATCAAAAGACAACATTCATGAGTGTACAGTGCAGTGACCAGAAACGTGGGTGGTTACAACTGGGTTAAGAATTCTCTAGGTGGTTCTAGATGTAGTCACAGGAAACTGCTAGTGTACCGTATGTGAGGGGGTTAAACTCCCGATACTGATAACACCTCACTCGTTTCTTAGGTAAAGATTACCATTGATTACACAATAGCATTGCAGGTCAGACAGTTTCACCAGGGCAAAGACAATTAAACGCTGAACCTAGTCGTCACGATTTTACACTGTGCTCTCATGATAAGGCATGACTTCTTAATTCAGTAAGGTCAAAAATGACTTTGTGTAAACCCGAATTAAGAACTTAAATCTTAAGATCAGTATTCAAATCCTCTCAGCTGGCCCTGTAGGTACAGTAAATAAGACAGACTGCATATGGCTACTGTAGTTGCCTACTTTAACAGTAAATTTAACAGTAGTTTGGAAAATAACACTCACTACTAGTGTATCATAAATATAAGTGGGTGATCAGGAGAAACACAATTACTGTACATGCTGTATGAAATCACATCATGGAAGGTTCATATTTAGGGTGTTCCTAGTTAACAGTTCAAAGGGGAAATGTATCTCAGTGGGTCACACATTGTACAGAATACAGCAGCTAAAAGGTTTTGTGTCTTGCTGTGTATCATCCATATGATACTGGTCAAAATAACTGAATATAACAACATGAAATCCGACTAAGTCCTAGCCTACTTCCTGGAATCATGCAGTAGTCCAAATAACAAAAAAGGAACAAAAAAATAAGGGGGCACTTGAATTAGAAAAGCCGGATACTGTGGTCATTGAAAAGGGGTATTTCAACCCCCCGCCGTACAGAGAGGGATGTTACAGTGAGTGCTGCTTAGCAACCAGGCCTTGTCGTCGGCAAACAGCTTTTGAGCAGAGTCACGACTAACTGGCAGAACGGAGCCTGTATTTCTCAAGGCAGCACCAACATAATCATTATCAACAGAGAGAGGGGAGGGGGGCAAGGTAAATCAGGGTTTCAACAGACGGCTTTTTTTTTTTTTTTTTTGGCTGCTGTGGACGTGGCTGCAAGCACAACACCAAGGATTCTTTTTCACAGATTTTTTTTTTTCTGTTAAAGTGACAAGCTTTCATTTTTTTTTTCTTTTTTGGTGTAAAACAGAACCCTATTTGTTTTTGTTTTTATGAACTATTTTCACTGCGGTCAGAAAAACCTAGCTTAAGAAAATTTGTAAACTTCAAGCTATTCAAAATCAAAGCATTGCCACCCTGGTGATCAATAGGCAAGGCACAGAAAGCAAGTGAATGTACAGTATGGTCAACATCCTGTATTAAACCTGGCTAGAATGAAGAGAATTATGATGAGTTCTAACTACAGTACATAGTTTTAAAGTCAGGATCTGCAATAAATCTTCATAGAGAACATGGCAAAACCAGTATATAAATATAATTTGACCTAAAAAGCATTTAAAATGTTAGAACAGGCATTCCAGTTTAGTTACTAAGCACCACACTGAACACACATTGGAAGTATTCTCATTAACTTGGAAACTTATACTGAAATGTAATCCAACACTATAGGATGCTAGAACTCTATAAGAAAGATTGGTTCGCCATGCAGAGTGTGACAGACAGATGGACAGGACCAGGCATGGCTGAAGAATGCACCCACTAAACATCTTCATACTTCTCAACTGAACTAGCTCTATATCTTAAAGATTGAGAAGGAAGAGGAATGTTAAGGCTCAGGTTTTGAAGATTAAAAAAAAAACAAGTTTGAGTATTATTTAAAATTGGTTTAAAACTGTCACAGTGAGTGAACACACAATACTTGCAATGATTATACTCATGATTAAAAAGTAATCACTGTGTGACTTGCACCCTAAGCATTACTTCAGACTCTCTTGCGGTTAGAGAATGCAAATGTCTGACAGTCTCTTTCAACACTCTTTAGCACTCAATGCACTCTGTAAAAAAATAAAATAATAAATACAATTAAATAAACTACTTACTAAGTTGAATAGAAGAATGCACGTGTCTAATATGCTGTAAATATGCTGTGTCTAATATGCTTATTTAAACTGAAGGAATGAATTCCTTATCCTTTATTAGGGCAAGACATATCAAGTACCCTAAAAAGATACGGATTGTATCTTACACCCCTTTGATGCTTTATCCCTTGATAACTTTTCCAACAGACTGGTATTTTTTTAGAAGATTGTGAACATTATAAATCCATAGCCCTTTGTATAAAAAAAGGGAGTACAAACAAACAGCACCTGACCCAACCTTGAAAGGTCAGTCATTTCCACATGTGAAAGACCTCCAGGCTATAGGCTGTCTCCCTCAATTGGGGAACTTCCATCTTCTCTGTGTAAATGTTTGAGTAGTGGAAATAGATGATGTTTATTATTTTGCTATTTTACGACAGAGACGCTGGTTCCATAATAAAATGGAAACATACTTTTATTCAGATCCCCAAAAGTGTGTCACAACCAACAAAAATGTCAACTATAAAAATGCCGATTGTAGTTTTCAGCAGAAGGCAAGGGAGAGAAAACACCCCCTTGCCCATGAGTCAGAGACCCTGATAATGTTTTGCTGCCTTGATAGTTAAAACCTGTCCTCACCAGAGCACTTCACAGCATGTTTTATACCAACATGTTATATAAGCATAGTGGTGGAATTTATAAAAGCATTCTTCATCAAAGGAAACGTCTTCTCAAAAATACCGCACCATCTCTGGGTTCAAGTAAATTTGAGGAATAACACAGCAAACATCATGTTTGACTCAAACTCCAATACTGGTTGGATGGGTGTGGGAGCCTGAATGTCAGTAGCAGAGTGTCAGAACAGTACTATAGGATGGAATCTTTTACTGGAGAACTTAAAATGACGTACCATGAAATTGTCTTTTTTACATTTGTTTTCACGAGGTCAAAGACTTTCCTAACCTTCATCATCTGATTATTGTATCAGGTGTAGCTATGACAATTGAGGCTCACGGATCAGGGCTCACATACAGTACACTCACTACAAAATGTCATAAGCCTTCACTGACTTTGTTTAGCACAGTAACAAGGTGAAGTGGATTACAAGCAGATACTAGAGGTGTGACGCTATAGTTACAGACCAGCTCCAGATGCACAGGAAATTAGGCATACAGAATATCTGCATGTCCTTATATATGTACATGTAAAACGCAGGCCCACTGTCTGTGAAGCACTGTCAACTGCTCCTGATTCCACAAAACTCCAGACGGTGGTTTTAAATGTCAAGTCGGAGGCGTGATTGGAGTTAGGGTAAAAGGTCACAAGCGATCTCGGCTTAATAAATTGAAAAGGCTGACACCCCCACAGAAGGTGTTTTAGGTAAACAGCAGGATGGATAAGATTCAGGTGTGTGCAAAACTACAGGCTGCTCAAGCATCAGCGTGCCCTGTGCAACTTACCAAAACCAGGCAAAAAAAATCTAAACTCAACAACCAACTGAACCGTCGCATGACAGGGATGGTGATGTTGTCCGCAGACACAGGGCAAACTTTCACTGCTGTGCCGATGACACGCAATTGTATTTATCTCTGAAACCAGGTGATTCCACATCTGCAAATACCTTAACTACCTGTCTCACTGATATTAAGAAATTGATGTCAACAAATTTTCTACTGTTAAATTCTGATAACACAGAGGTCATAATTTTGGGGTCAAGAAATCAATGAGAGAGGGTAAATCAATGTGCCTGTACAGTGGACAGCTACCCCACTGAGTCAAAGACAGAAATTAGAAATCTGTGTGTCTTTTTTTTTTTACCCTGATCTTTCATTTGAATCCCACATTAGGAACGTAACTAAAGTGTCTTTTTTCCATCTAAGAAATATTTCTAAATTAAGACGCTTTCTCTCAGCACAGGATGCTGAGAGACTGATGCATGCCTTTGTAACTTCTAGAATAGACTACTGTAATGTCCTATTTTCTGGTATTCCAAACTGTGTTTTGTCCAGACTGGAGCTTGTGCAAAAAGCTGCTGCCAGGATCCTAATGAAAACAATAAAGTCTGACCATATTACGCTGGTATTGGCTTCCCTACACTGGCTCCCAATACGATACAGGATTAATTTTAAAGTCCTGCTCCATCCTACCCCATATGTTGCAGGCCAGCCGCTCCGATCCCAGGATGCTGGGTATCTCACCGTTCCAAACATTTAAAAAAAGGGCACAGGTGGTAGAGCATTCGGCTATAGGGCCCCTAAACTGTGGAACGAATTGCCAGAATATGTAAGGGAGGCGCCAACTATGGCAGCTTTTAAAACTGGAGGCTGTGTGGTCCAGTGGTTAAAGAAACAGGCTTGTAACCAGGAAATTCCCGGTTCAAATCCCACCTCAGCCACTGACTCATTGTGTGACCCTGAGCAAGTCACTTAACCTCCTTGTGCTCCATCTTTCGGGTGAGACGTAGTTGTAAGTGACTCTGCAGCTGATGCATAGTTCACATACCCTAGTCTCTGTAAGTCGCCTTGGATAAAGGCATCTGCTAAATAAACAAATAATAATAGGCTGAAGACATATTTTTATAGTCTATCATATACATGACTAGTACTACTATTGCATTTTTACTGTATGTTTTATTGTTTTTATTATTTTATCGTACTTATGTATTTTATTGTAGTTACTAATGTGTTGGTCTGCTTCAAGTGCTTACTGCTATGTATATTTTCCTGTTTTGCCCATGTGAAGCGCTCTGTGGCAACTTGTTGCAAAGGGCGCTACATTAAATAAAGACTGATTGACTGATGATTGATAAGGATCAGCCCCCAAATGTTAGCACCTGCTCCAGGAGGAAATCTACAAGCTGCCAAAGTAATACAATTATGATTTCATATCTGCTGGCTATTATTCTTTTTCCATGCTCACCGAAAGACCAATTACTGTACGGTGAGATATGGAGGCTGTGTGGTCCAGTGGTTAAAGAAAAGCGCTTGTAACCAGGAGGTCCTCGGTTCAAATCCCACCTCAGCCACTGACTCATTGTGTGACCTTGAGCAAATCACTTAACCTCCTTGTGCTCTGTTTTTCGGGTGAGACGTAATTGTAAGTGACTCTGCAGCTGATGCATAGTTCACACACCCTGGGCTCTGTAAGTCGCCTTGGATAAAGGCGTCTGCTAAATAAACAAATAATAATAAATACTGTAACACTACTCTTGGGCACCTAGCACTTTGGATGGTATCATGAAGTACACCATATATTTAGTCATTTTAATCTCTATATTGATGAAGTCATTTCAACCTCGTACGATAGACAGTGTACAGAATGTAAAGATAAAAGGAGAGTATTGGGGAAAGCTACAGAGAATCTAACAATTTTACAGGTACTTCTGCAAATAATAAAAACATGCAGTTACTGAACAGTATAACAGATTTTTTTTTTTTTTTTTTTTAAATGCCAAGATTGGGGTTTATTTAAATATGATTTTATTTTTAACTGCTAAATTAACAAAATATGCTAGTGGATCTGTACTCCAAAAACCTGATCCGTGCATCCACGAAAGCTGGCACATGTTTTAAAATCAGCTACAGTATCTATTGACAAAATATATTTATCTACTAGTAATAAGTCCCAGGGCAATAGGATCAGGAAATGTGTCAATATAAAAGGTACCAACACAGTTGGAAAGAACAAACTGCAGCCTTCTCAAAAACGGTCTGAAAATGATCCACCCCATACAAAAAATGTACCCATTGTTTAAGATCAAATGAAAATTAAAACAGGGTAGCTAATATGTTCCTAGTGGGCTCTGAACTTCTCCATATTGCATCCATGTCACTGCGTAAGACAGCAGCGCTCTCATACCTCCCACACAGACCGACGGCTTAAATCAATGACAGAGCAAAACAGTGAAAGAACAGAATAACTGTGTACATTAATCAAACCCTGCCGTACACACATTTGGCATCTACTTCAGTATAAAGGTCTGTCTGGCAGCTGACTGGGTATTTTTTTTCAAGTCCCCTGGCGTAAGATTCTAACCCAGCATGAGGAAGTACAAACAGTAGATGAACTTTGAAAACAGGCTTATGAGGAAAGGATACTCAGATCAGGTAGCTGTTATTCAATGTGCCTCTCATTCACGTCTATCTGGCTGGTTTAAGTGACTGCTACTGTAAATGCGATCAATGACATATCAGTCATATTTTCCTTTCCTAAAGGTAAAAGCGCACAGGGAGTGGGCACACTGGATCTGGCTCTGTGTGACATAGCTTTATTCAGGTCATGTGCTGGACTTTCCTGAAGTTATCAAATAAAGCCTGGTTTAACTTGGCGGGTTCCTCCTCCTCCTCCTCCTCCTCTTCCTCTTCACAGGCTGGACCCTGTCAAGGTCACACAGCTGCTTGCCCATGTGTCGGTTTCAGGGGCTGGATCTTTACTGTATGTAGCTCACACAGGGCAGACCCCAAGCACATTAGCACAAACACTGACTACAACCACAATGTGAGGTGTCTTGTCAAAAAATATTTGTAAACAGTCAGGACATTAACTATAAAAGAATTGAGACTCATAAAAGCTGAAATGCTAAATATTTAGGAGGGGATAGCAAACCATAACGCCCTAAATACTAGCAGCTGTACTGTAGTTATTTTGTAAATAACTCTAGCTTAATTACCATGTATCTTGTTTGGGCCTATATCATTTCGGCATGTCTATGTTTATTATTTGGGGGGGGATTTATTTAAAAATAAAATGTCAAAAAGTTAAATCATCTAAAAAAACAAACTGCGTGGCTGCACGTGTACATTAACTGAATAATGATTGCACCGAATATGTAGGCTAAGCAATCGATTATTTCGTATATTTGATAACCGTTTCATTCAGGTCTGCTATTTAAGGCGCTGCAACGATACAGTAAGCATTGACACAGCGCCGGCTTTACAAGCCTCCGCGGCACAGCATACTGCTAATAAATGCAAACACTCGATTGTATTTCTAGGTGTGCTTGAGTTGTGAATTAATATTAAATTAACTAACCCGGCTTAACTGCTGTTGTACTGTACCGCAATTCTGTTCACTCGACAACTAACTTGCGCAGCTCAGAATGCTTCAATTGTAATAATAACACATCATACAGGACGAGGCACAGATTTGAAAGTGGGGGCTAAATTTCTCAAACTTGTCGTTTTAGTGTCTTCCTTATGCAAGCCTTGTTCTGGTTGCAAAGACCTCGGCGCATACCCACTGTTCATTACCATAAGCCTGTTATTACTGCTACACACCCTTCACTTCAGCACAGGGGTCAGGTATGTCAAATCACTCAGCAAGTCAAATTTGGGAAAGCACGGCTGTTTTTTTTTTCATGGATGGAGATACAGAGCTCCAACCGCATTCCTAAAACGATGTACAGTACATCAAAAATATACATTACAAAATATAAATCACACGCTGCCATCAATTAAAAGAAAAAGAGAAGTTCACACTGCTGAATAATTTAGCAGTGATACTGGGGTATAGCTATTAAAAAGGCTTTTGGCATTTTAAACGTATAAGGTGGTGCTTTTTATTTATTTAAAAAAAATATTCACGCCTGTGCTGTTCACGTGTTCATCATGCACGACATACTGAAAAAAAAAGCGACGTGGTTACAAAATATAAGACACTGATTTATATCAAATATAATCAGTTTAATTCTGTGTGGTACTTACGTTTGCTTTTCTGCAGTCGCCTTCTTCGCCCTCTCCGATATTCAACCTAATGCTGCTGCTGTCGACGGAGCTGCCGCAGTTTGACTCAGCGGCGCTGTGGCTGACCCTTACCCGGAAAACACGCTCGATGTGCGGGATACAGCGCTGCAGCAGGGGGCCTGCTCTCGCGGGCGCTGCCAGCTCCAAAACCATTTATTAATGAAAATGAAAGACCGACGCAAACAAAGCCGAATCATACGATGTTACAAAAAAAAAAAACGGTATTGTGCAATGGGTCAAACGCTTAATACAGCGACGAATTCGATATTTTCCCGTGCTGCGTTTTCCCCCGGCTGAAAATTTCCCCCTGCATCCTTTCCTCCATCATCCTGCCTCCCACAGACTGTCTCTTAGCAACAGGTCTTCCGCCCCCTGCCGCCGGTTGTGCAGATAGCTTACATTCCAGCAATAGCCTCTGCCGTGCCCCCCTCATGCAAGAAGGGCAGGCAGGCAGGGCCTAAACATGTTCGTGTTGTTATTGGCAAATGAAATATGCTGTGCTGGAGATGGTGATGGTGATGGTGTGCTACTGATGTATACATGTGCAGAACAGGGTTTTCTTTGCATGAATGCAATAATGGTGTCGCTTTTTCACAAGGGTGTGTTTTTTAAAGGTTAGAGAATAAGGTTAGCTTTGGGATATTTGATCACATATACATACAACGTATACTGTACACAGTAGTTCAGTTTGAGAGACCAAATAACATCGATTTACAAATAAAATAAAGAGACGCTTGTCTTCTAAAAGCTGTTCGTATCACAGGACGTGAAGCCCTGCTCATCTGCAATAGACTGCCACTTGCTGTAGCTCCCTTCCTATTTTGGTTGCACAGAAAATCATTACTGTAGATATCTGACACCCCTCCTTATTATGTTTACTAAATACTAAGCTTAAGTGGTTGATTGCTGGAGTTAAATACTGAGGCTGAAATTATTATAGAGCAAAGACAACAGCGGATGACCCCTAACCTCACATTCCCAGGCCCCACCCCTTCTCGGTTTCCAGTGATCAGTTGTAACACTCCGCCATTGCAAATCAAATTGCGAGATTGCACATTGGGTTCTGGTGTCTGAAAGCAGCGACTGTATAGACTGAAAGCAGGGAGCAGCATGACTGGAAATGATATCAACCCCCAGATCTGTCTGTCCACTCCAACAGCAGCACTAAGATATTTAAGCAGGAACAGAGCCACTAATGTGTCAGGATGACATGCTGCTTGCATTATTATGACAGGAATGTCCTGTCCTAATTCCATCTCAACCTGTCCATTCTGTTCTAGAGGAAGACTGCCCACTACTGACTGAGCTACCAACATTACTAACTGCAGCGTCAGCTAAAATCTTTGCCTGCTTGACTTCGGTATTTTATAGACTTGCAATTGGTTTCTGTTGGAGGTCAATCAGACCACGGAGGCCTTGGAGAGCAGACTAAATCAGTCTCCGAGATGCGCACAGACTCTCCTGCAACGTTTGTGCAGATTTGTCACAGTGCAGTGCAGCTATTTCTGATGCAGCTGTTTCTGATGCAGGGTATACACTGCGATTGAGTATGGCTGCCATATACAGAAAAACGCAGTAGGGAACACAAAGAACACAAAGGAAATTCCACCACCAAGGATTCGATGTAATGTGTTCTATATGGTTGTTTCCGTGGTAACGAGATGACAGTCATGTGCAGTGTGTGCTGCACGACTAATGGCCAGCAGGCTCAAGAATGTTCTAGAATCGGAATCCAAGCTGTGTTTGGTGAGAAAATCCACCCCCATATTCACCTTATTTTCTTCTGTATTTCAAAAGTAAAATCAAGTCATATTAATGGTCATCATTATTATTTGTTTATTTAGCAGATGCCTTTATCCAAGGCAATTTACAGAGACTAGGGTGTGTGAACTATGCATCAGCTGCATAGTCACTTACAACAACGTCTCACCCGAAAGACAGGGTTACATAATGAGTCAGTGGCTGAGCCAGGATTTGAACCGAGGACCCCCTGCTTACAAGCCCCTTTTCTTTAACCACTGGACCACACAGCCTCCTATATGCAGTGTGTGTTCCAGTTGCAGTGCTGTAGTATAGTTTGGTCAACAATATGAATTGTGAACTAAAATCATAGCAAAGCATGCAATTCTGATGAAAACCAAAAATAACAATATTAAAATACCTGTCCATTAAGAAGAAGAAGAAGAAGAAGAAGAAGAAGAAGAAGAAGAAGAAGAAGAAGAAGAAGACACCTTAACTTCCTTTATTGAAGACAGTAGTGATTGAAGAAAGGCACTATGGGATTGGTAAAACCTGCCTACAGTATAATCATCTGCCTGAAGCATGCATTTCAAACTTACTGCTCATGCATACAAGTATTATCAGTTTAAATACCACATAGACTCTTGCTTATGATTCAGTGCATTGCTTTACCTCCTAGTGCTGCACGTTGTGAACGGGTATTGGGAGGGTAGAAATCTAGAGCAGATGTTACTTTGCATCTGTTGAATAGGGAACTCTTAAGGAATATTAATAATGAAGCTCCATGACCTGAGAGAAGTGGGACCCGAGGAGCACAGGGGAAGCGTTAAAGACCACTCCCGGCAAAGACTTGGCTGCTTTAAAAATGTAAGCTATGCCCCTGCAAATATGAATCCCTGACTGATCCTTAAGGGTCTGGTCTCTTACAGGAACATGAGAGGAAATTGCACTCTTGGTGCCTTTTGCATTTATTTTGCAGCAAAATATATACAGAACCTCGATAAATACAAATACGTCAACGGTGAAGTCTAAAAATGTTAACTCTTTAATGCAATGGTAATGATTTCCGTTTATACAGTAAAATACTGTGAGCTATTGTACGTATGAAATAATGTAGCTTGGTTTTCAGACGGGTTTCTGCCCTCTAGCGGTTATTCCCTCAAATGAACAGCCAGAAAAATTGTCCAACGTGTTGTTTTGCACATCGCTGTTTGTTTATAACCCTGTACTTCACCGGTTTACTAGGAAATTTAGGAGATCGCTCAATATTCTGACGGTTCATAATTCTAAAATGAGGGGTTCGTTTTTTTTTTTTTTTTTTACAAAAACGACAAAAACAGTAAGTACATTTCCTGATTGCATATTTTTTATGAAGAAATAAAAAATATATATTTCTAGTCATTATATGAGGACATATGGAAGACGTAAATGCATAACGACCTCATATGAGGATGCCAAGCACCTGTTATTCCACCTGCAAAGAAGCGCTCTCGCTCACCACCCACACCGCGTCTCCGAGTGTGGAATGTTGTTGGGATTTGTAGTTATTTCCGCTTGTCTTTAATATGCAAATGATATGGGAATACTGGACTACAACTACCAGCGTTCCATGACGCCTCTCTTGCACATGCCCAGTTTACAGGCAGGGGCTATTGTTTTGCTGGCATTTCGGACTCTTTCCTCCTGTGTATATTGGAATCTACAGCACGAACCATGGCGGATGAGCAGGAGATAATGTGCAAATTGGAAAACATTAAGGAAATCAGGTATGGTGCGGAGCTGGTTTGATTGAATGGAATTATTTCATTGAGAAGTGTGGGGTAGTCGAAGGGGACGCAAGAAGTGTAGTGTTTTGTTTTTTTTGTTTTTTTTCACCCAACGCGATGCAATATATTGTAACGGTTAAAGTAGAAATCTCGTTGAGAATTGTAATTGAATTATATTTAAACGTGCATTTTGCTAATATAACCTAAGAATGTGTAAATATTATTGGAACCGAAATTAAATCAAATAAATATGTTTTCATTTTCACTATGACAAAAAGATATATATATATATATATATATATATATATATATATATATATATATATATATATATATATATATAATATCGTACAGTACATATTAAGTGAGTTTTGCGTATTGATTGGAATACGTGCAGGCTGTTTTGAGTTCCATGTTGAAAATGACAATGTAGGCAATTGATTTGTGGCTAAAAAGGTCAGAGAATTGACAGGGACCACCCACTGCGCGCGCGCAGGCACGGAGTGTGAAACAAACAAAAGAACTCTACAGTTGCGGCTGGAGATTTCCTGGTGCAGTTATCTGCTCATGAAAAGACACAATGGATCACCAGTTAAAGTGAAAGCGACTCCTTTTAGGATGCAATCACTCCCTTTGTATAGGAATTAATACACCCGCGAGTGAGTGGGGGGCAAAATATAGCCCCGCAAGAATACAATTACATAAAAAATAAAAAAAACAGTACCGTGTTCTACTTAATAACTCTCCTGAAGTCAATGAAACCATGTCTGTGGTTTGATTTGTATTTGTTTTTATTATTTTTTTATTTAGCTGTTCGGGTGTTTGTCTTTGTGGAAGCTGGAGAGTCTAACTTGTAAACCCGTTGCTGGATTAATCTGAAAACCGTTATGGCGAATGAATGAAAACAGGCACATTTTCAGACTTTTGTAACAAAACGTTACGACAAAATCAGATTCGTTGCTAGGCAGATGTTACCAGAAAACTACGACGCTGTTTCTTTTAGCAAACACTACATAAATCCATACAGTATTGAATAACGTGGTTTCATGGAGTGTGCCGTTACGTGTTTGGTTTAGAAAATGAATCTTCTCGTTGAACTGGGCAGCAGTAGTTTTGTGCATCAAGGAAGCACTTGGGTAATCACGAGGCGGTCTGTTAATACTAGGGCCATTCATTCCGTGGTCAGATACAGTAAAGGGAGCCTACGTTTTGTGTTTATAGCTAGTTGAGGGGTGGAACTAAAACTCCTTGATTAGCCACGAGTATAGGTAACACGCTCAGGTGCTTCAGTTAAACGCATTGTAAAACCAGGAATTGCTCAAACTGCTGTGCAGTGGGAGTCTTATTAAAATCCCTGTTAGTTGTGTTAACAAACCTCATCTAATTCGGTTGAACAGTGAACCATGGCCAAGGCAGGAACTATGCAGCTGACCGTAGTCTACTGTCACATAAAAAACTCTGTCTATCACAGCATGTTGTCTGTCTCCATTACCAATGAGACACACTTTAAGAGCTGGACAGTGTTTACATTGCAGGTGTGGCAGGGGTCCATAGTGTAGTCTGTACCCACCTGATTCTTACAACGCACTGTGATGGGGGAGGGCTGAGATCCTGTTTCACAGTCCCCTGCTAAATCAAGCAGCTTGTATTCGCTTCCAGGTACTGTATAGAAACTGCTGAATTTTCTGCAGCAATGTATCATATGTTCCTCCTTGCCTATGTAACCCCGGGACACTTTGCATGGCGAGCGCTATGTCAGGGTTTGTTTCATTGTATTGAACTGTGTTTTACAGAAATAAGACCATTCAGATGGAGAAGATTAAGTCCCGTCTGAAGTGTGAGTTTGAATCGCTGGAGTCGGAGGAGAAGCACCTGAAGGAATACAAGCAGGAGATGGAGTTGCTGCTGCAGGAGAAGATGGCTCATGTGGAGGAGCTGCGGCTCATTCATGCCGACATCAATGTGGTGTGTGACGAGCAGGGAGAGCGACAGGGGCGGGATTGCCTTGAGGAGAGGCAGGACCGAGGGTGGGGGGGGTGGTGGAGGGCACGTTCTTGAAATAACACACAAACCATTACCAGTGCTACATTTCTCTCCAGGGCTTGATTCTAATAGGATAAAGAGACAATTTCTCTATGCTATCCCAGTATTGGCTAGAGCACAGGCTGTGTGTAATTCAAGCAGGGTTTCAAAGTGCTTCCCAGCATTCCAGTGGTGCCATTTCAGGTGACTGGCCACTCAAAGGGCCTGTGCAGATGACATGTCTATCCTCGTTACCATCTCCACCCGCAGGATGCACATGCATGACAGCATTTTGCCTTAAACACTATTTTTTGTATTTTTAAATGGAGATCGGCGGCTGGCATTTGCAGTTTTTAACCTTTTCTAATAAGGGATGACACTGCGTCTGTTTCTGTTCTCTCGAGATGTCACAGTGACTTGAGAGGGACGTGTTCACAATTATTACATGGGCAGGAATCGTGCAACGTACATAAAACAGTAACACTTTAAAATAATGGCTGCAAATTCATCATGAATTCCACCTGAATCCCACAGGAGGAATGGCAGAATATCTGCTGCACCTCCTCTGAGTTCTGAAGTCATTTGTTTTGAATTCAGCCCTGCTAATTCATGAGGATTTAATTGCCCGTATTCATTTAATGTTCCTTTGTAACATGATGTTGATCGCACTTATAAGGCATGCATGAATTAAGACTTCTCTCAGTCCCCCATCAATTAAACTTTTGTCATTTCATTTATTAGGACACTTTCCATTGCTGGGTTTTGCAACATGAACACCGATACTATCTTTCATGAAATGCTTTGCTGTACCTCCTCCCTCCTTTCTGTCCCCCAGATGGAGAACACTATCAAGCAGTCGGAGAGCGACCTGAGCAAGCTGCTGGAGTCGACGCGACGCCTTCACGAGGAGTACAAGCCACTGAAGGAGCACGTGGACGCGCTGCGCATGACCCTGGGGCTGCAGAGACTGCCGGACCTGTGCGAGGAGGAGGAGAAGCTGTCGCTCGAGTGAGTCTGCTGCAATATTCACTAGCCTGACGCGCACTGACAATATATTAAAACCAATAAGAGAAATAAAAAAGACCTGAATGCAGCCGGATACCGTATGAGCCACTTATAATTAAAGGTTAGACCTGCTCCCTTCTGGGCCTGTGGGGACTACACTGCCTGCAGTTGTGTCCCGCCTCCTCTCATTGTCTTGTGTTCTGATTGGTGCAGCTACTTTGAGAAGCAGAAAGCGGAGTGGCAGACAGAGCCGCAGGAGCCGCCCATCCCCGAGTCATTGGCAGCCGCTGCTGCAGCCGCCCAGCAGCTCCAGGTGGCACGGAAACAGGACACGAGACAGACTGCCACCTTCAGACAGCAGCCGCCACCAATGAAGGTACCCAACTGCATGGGAGCGCTCTGCTTTAAGGAGGCCCAGCTTATTGCAATGATATCTTTAATGGTTTTACAACTCTCTTAGAAATGTTAGCTATGACAACCAGCACTGGTTATTTTGAAGGCGTTTGTACAATATTTGTGTTATCTGAAATACGTCGGTTCTTTGTTTTGACCTAACACACTGCTTGTGTGCTGTCTGATTCCACTTCATTAATTCCACTCTACAAAATATGAGGCTGGTATTTCTATAACTGGGTTTACAACCATTTTTTTATTTATTTTTTTATTAAAAACATAAAACCAAGCGGAACACATTAATGTACACTGGACTGTTGAATTGAACCTTGTTGTCAAAAGTGATATCGATATTTGTAATGAAAGCAATTTTTTTAAAATAGAGCCTTTCTTTTTGAAGGTATAATGTGTGAAGAATGGTAGAAGTGAGTTTGTAATTCTGGCTTTAATTAGTGAGGTATGGTGGGATGTTGAAAATGTATAAACGGCAGAAATAAATGTGCTTTTCATTGGAAATGGGTTAACTTGACGGGTGAGGGTAATGAAAGATAATGAGAAATGTGTGTGGTGTGTTTGTGACTGATGCTGTTCTCCCGTTAAGGCTGGCAGGGGTTCAGTAAGAGATCGTATGAAGCTTGCAAAGTGTCTTAATTGCACTTGAACACAGATCTCCACCTGTCCCTTCAATGTTACGAAGGTGGACGTGTCATAAATGTGTCTTGTGTGTGTGATTGAAAATGTAATGATTGACGGCTGTGATACAGAATGACCCCTCCTTCAGCATCACACAGTAAAAGGTTGCTTCACTGGACATTGAAAATCTCTGAGAGCTGAGATACAAGATTTTGTTTTGGAGAACCAGTTGAAATAAAACCAATGAATAACATTTTATACAGGTTTTGTTTTGTATACTGTAGTTGCCTTTTTTAAATCATTTTTGTCCAAGAACTTTGCTTTCAGTTCCCCAGAGCAGTATAAAAGAAGCTAGGCAGGAATCCTTTGAAGGAGTTTGTGGTTCCTTTTATGTCACGTCCCTTTGATGTGAACAATACCATGGCTTCAGATATAGTGTATAATAATGGAAGTATCCAGGTTCGTATTCTGCACGTGAATCAACACGTTGAAAAAGGCAGTCCATCTAAATGACAAAAGAGTGATAATCACTTTCGCACAATCACAATGGGGAAGAGAAAGGATCCCTAATCACAGCAGGATAAAACCTTGCTGCTGTTAAAACTGCATTATGGAGAACGCTATGGAACACTTTTTTGATTTTTCTTTGTTTAAACCAGGCTTGCCTGTCCTGCCACCAGCAAATCCACAGGAATGCGCCGATCTGCCCTCTGTGCAAAGCCAAGAGCCGCTCACGCAACCCCAAGAAGCCCAAGAGGAAGCAGGATGAGTAGGAGCAGAGATACTGGGCTGCATTCACTAAGAACTCACCCCTCTGCTGAATGTGCACCATGTCTTTGTGAAGAGAATACTGAACTGATAATGCTACAGAAGCTGCATAAACAGCTAACGTGCACGCAGGAACTCTGATTATGGGGTTAGTTATTTAAAGCTTTTTAACATCCATCAATGTTGTTTTTAGAAGAAAAAAAAAAACTGGTGTTAGCACGGTAGTAAATGCTTTGTGGATGCAGCTCCCTGTATTATTCCGTGAGACTGAAACCCTGGCTTGTGTGGGTTTACCACTGCGGAGGTATCAATTAGCTTTGTTTTTTTAAAATATATATTTAAATATGATGTAAGCACAATGTTTGTTTTTTTGTAATTGATTTTGGAGAAAATGTTTCATGGTGCTATAAAGTATTGTTTTTTTTTTTAATATTACTATTTTATGTAGATTTAAGAAATGGATATTTGTATGAAGGGAATACCAGTGCATATGTAAAAGCATACATGTACTGATCAGAATAGTGCTGTGTTGGCTGTGAAGGCGCAGTGTCCTCATCCCGTGCTGTCTGTTACTGATGTAGTAACTGCGTACATGCCAAAACATTTCCACAAGGATTCCTTTAGGAGACTCGGACACAAGTGTGCTGTTAAAAGTAACATTGTAAGTAGACATCTGTGCTGTGTTGAGGTTGTAGTATTAAATGTCAAGGACCAAGGATTAAACAGTGGCCAAGAAATAGTACTTTTGTGCATTAAGAAATATGTTTTACTTCAAGAAAAATGCCTCCTAATATACCAAATATGTAACCTTACCCTAGAGCTCTTGATCACGTGCATTCAGAACTGCTTCCAGTATGCGTGCCTCTGCAGACAACACTGGCAGTGTGACCCACAACCTGCCACCAGCATTCTATTCACAACCTGATTGGTAAATGACTGCAGGGTACTGTACACCTCGCTCATGTCACTGAGGAGGACAGCTCCTGATTGGTAAATGACTCCAGGGTACTGTACACCTCGCCCATGACATCACTGAGGACAGCTCCTGATTGGTAAATGACTGCAGGGTACAGTACACCTCGCTCATGTCACTGAGGACAGCTCATGTCTCTTTCCTGTCTGTCTTAGTGATGTCCAGATCCATTTAAAAGAAAATGAATAACGTGTGATTTTGGCCAGCATTCTTTCAATAAATTCAATGTGTGCAAATTTTTTTTTTTTTTTAATTGGGGATATGAAGTTGTGGCAGGAGCAATTCCAGTAAGAGAATACACCACCTTGTACATATATGGAGTTTTGTGTTTATATAGGAAGTATAAGAATGGGGAAACTTAAGCTAAAGTTTGCTTAGGTCATGCTCTGCACATGCTTGGCGAAACACAGTGTAATGTGGAAGTGGGATTTGGCCGGTCGTTGTTTTGTTGGATTTACAAAACAGATTCCCTATAGGTAAAATAAATATTCAGACAGCTGTCTTGAACGTGTAAGAGTTATTCATGGCTTACGTGTAGGGCTTCCAGTTTTCACTTTTTATTTTCCATCTCTCACTCCCTTTAAACCTTAATTAATAGTTAAGCCATAACTGAATACCAGATTGTTTAAATTAGCAACGTGCTACTAGAAACTAACGCAGTGGAAATTAATCAGCTGAATTCGACGATCAGAGTCAGAACGAAACGCAGGTTCAAATAGAAGCAGGTAAGATCAATGCGCGTTGATTGTGAACTCAATCAAGATATGAGGGTAAAAAGAAACAACTTCCTTTGGTAATTAGTGTTTGATTAAGAAAGAGAATCGGCTCAAAGGGACACGATCAAAAACCCCAAAACTACAAGCACTACTTATGTTTTACCTGTCACAGGTACATTTCATAGCAGGACTACATTTACCAGAATGCATCGGGGTGTGCGTTGAAAAGCCTGAACTGTTCTAGTATATCAACATATAAATACCTCTTTCACACAAGGTCTCAAGAGCCATAGTTACAACAACAAAAATAGTGGTGAAAAATATTTATTCAGTTTCACAGTAAACAGCCAAATAACTTAAGTGTTACAGGAAAGTGCTTCAAGCACAGTTCAAATCAGCATTTGTATCGACACACCAAGGCCGTAAAGTTGCTACGCAATGTTGCTTTTTAATGTTTCTCAGCACAGATTACCTCTAGAAACAGCTCCCCATCAATTCGAATAAGAGAAGTCAATTACACATTTCTATTTTTCAAAGCAATGTATCAGTTTCAACTGTAACAGGTAGACACAATATTTAAATGTAGCTAACGCTCACTGCACTACAGCAAACACATTTTACCAGTAGAACAGCTTTTTTATTTACCAAGCAATTCAACAAATTTCCATCACCTGAAATTTGGTGAATTCTTTCACTTTTTTTTTTTTTCTTTTTTTGAGATTACAAGGACATCAGAATGAAACAAACTTTTAGTACAGCTGCTTGGATTAATTCAACGACAGTGCCACTGTAACCATTCCAAAGTTTTGGCTGTGCCATAGACTTTGACTCAATTCAGACCAGGGTTTGTAGCACTAGGAACAGCAGCAAACCACCTCTGGAATGAGATACAGGCCTGAATTAAATCCAGATCACGGCTGTGCTTCAGCCAAGTACGCTTTGATTGCATTGAGGCCGCTGTTAGTTTGTTTGTTGGTTCAGTCGTCCAGCTCCCCGCGCTGCATGGCATCTTGGTATGACTTGCCTCCCTCCTTCTCATCGGGTATGATCTTGATGAGGTCGTCGATGCGCAGGATTGTGATGGCGGCTTCGGTGGCGAACCTGATGCTTTTGGTTTTGACGAGGGTGGGCTCGAACACCCCTGCCTGCTTGTTGTCTCTAGGCTTGCCGTTCACAAGATCCAGGCCAATCCTGCAGAGGAAACACACGTTTCAACTGAAGACCCACAATGAACCGATGGAATGGAGTTTGCAAGCACACACAACATTATGAAGGGACGCCATGCTGCTTACAACAGCACGCTTACCATTTGAAGTGTTTACTCTCTGGGTTGATCTGGGCCTGGTTGTGGAATGCTCTCAGCTTGGCCACCAGGTCAGTGGCGTCCTGAGCAGCGTTGACCGCCAGGGTCTTCGGAATGACTAGAAGCGAGTGGGCGAATTCCGCTATGGCCAGCTGCTCTCTGGAGCCCTGCAGAGTAACACATCACACATTTACTATTCCTTCTTAGCATTTAATAGGTTAGGCTACACCGTTTTGGCCAGTTAACTGAAGACACTATAGTATACCCCCCGTGCAGTCACTGTGTGCGCAACTGTAGCACATTGAGTTTTTTTTATCCATGTATCCATTTCATAATGCATGTTTTTGTTTTTTTTTGTAAACTTTTGGCAGGTCAACTTCTTGAACTTACTATTTAAAACTACACCTCAAACAAAACATAATATTTTGGTGTCACTGTATATTTGTAACTTCAAAATGTGAGAAGTGGTTCTGTGAAACCAGCAGTTTGTAGAATTTCTGTTCACCCTAAAGTACAGTGACAGCCATCGATTCAAATATTATGATCAGTTTTAAATGGGGATAATCACCCTTACCTTGCAAGTTCTGCTTGACAGCATGCTAGCTCTCTGCTGGCAAGAGTATATACAACACAGGTACCAAGAACAACATTAGCATTCACATTAGGGCAACAGATCTAGGTTGGAAGTGTACGTGCCATGGTCGTGGCGAAGTTCTCCAGGTAGATTGAGAGCGCGGCCTCCACGGAACCCCCTCCCACCACGATGGACTTGGCCTCCATGACCCTCCTCACCACGCACAGGGCGTCGTGGACCGAGCGCTCCATCTCGTCACACATGAAGTCGTTTGCTCCGCGCAGAATCAGGGACGCCGCCGTCCGAGCTTTGGTGCTGGGAGTGAAAACAGGTACATTTACTTTCAAAACGTTCTCCTCTTGCTACCCCCCTCCAGGTACCTATACATGCACAAGCACAATGCATATTTAATACCGCCTCAGTTATGTCCGCTATGCGCTTAAGTTATCGCTTACATTGTCTTGTACATAACAGGTATAAATCTGAAATATTTAATGGATAGCCTCAAACCCTTCATGTGGAAAGGCCCTTGTAGGATGGAAGTTGTGCATCCCTGATCTACACTACCCTTGAAATACCAGTTAAACTGAAATTCAGATATTCAAGAACTAGGCGTGAACTTACTTCTTAATCAGGATGAGTTCGTCATCGCAGATGACCTCCTGCACCACCTCCTCGGCCTGCCCTAGCAAGGTAGCGTCGAAGCTCTCCTCTCCCTCCAGGTTGACTAGCGTCGAGCACAGAGTGGCTGAGCAGCACACCAGAGAGCAGAGTTACACGTCATTGCGTTTCACCTAGATATAAACCAGTATATACGCCCACACAACATGATGGATAACCTACGCCAGGGGTGGACAATCATGGCCTGGTGGACCATTCCACTCCAGGTCAAATCAGATCATTAACTACTTCAGGGTATGGATGGAGGTTTCATTGGTTCAATTTAGAACAGGGTTTGGAACACAGAACAGGAATGGAATGGGCCTCCAGGACTGTGATTGGCCACCCCTGAACTATGCCAACAACAATTCATACAGGACAGTAAGAATACAACATACAAGGAAAATATTCCAAGACACATCAACAACCAGAGACGTCCCAATCACCTAGAGGTCGGTGTGTGGCTTACCCCCAGATGCCTTGGCGATCCTCTTGATGTCCCGCTTGAGAACCCTCCTCACCGCCATCGCACCCGCTTCCACGAAATACTTGAGGCAGATGTCATCAATCCCTCCTGTGGTCAGAATCACATTGGCCCCAGACGCCAGGATTTTCTGAACACGCTCTTTGGTGATATCAAACTCCCTGCACCGTCCGGAAACAACAAATTAATCAAAGTGCAGTAGTTTCATCTTACAGGGAATACACATGCCAGTACAGAACACCACGTTTCTTACACTTCAGCATCTTATAAAACATACCTGCATGTTTCAACAGATTAGGAATCGGGTAATTATAAGAAACCCAATGCCAGACATGCGCTGAAGCTTTGTCACTCTTATGCCATGAACTTTAAGGATAACAGCTTGAGTTTTCAAGGCAGCTGCAGTATGTTGGTTTGTTAGGCAGTAGGTTCATACCTCTGGCGAATCTGATCAAGTTTCTCTGGATCAGAGATGAGAACCTGCACTCCCAATTTCATCTTGGTTTTCTGCAGGCTGAAATCCAGACAGGCTATCTTTGCGTTGGTAATTTTCTTGAGCATCGCTATGGAAAGAAAATATAACATTCACTGCGAGTTCAAAGTTGCCTTATACTTGGTTCTTTTAAAACACACGCACACAGAAAAACACTGCATATCATTAAAAACTTTCACTTTACATTAAAACAGAGTAGCACTAATCCTGGACTTGCTTACCGAACATTAGGGAGTCAAAGAGCAGTGATAATCAGGGTCTGTGACACCAGCCCGGTATTTATGGTACTGTGATGTGTATGCTATAAAATCAAGGCTAGCCTTTTTAAGCAGTCATATTAGTTTCCAAAGAAATGTGTTTTGCAGGAGGGGGTGGAGACACTAGTGGAGAGCTTTGTTCTACAGCAGTCTTTGAGAATAAGCACAACTGGTATAAAGGGCAGGATTCTGGCTCAGAAGACTGTGTGCTACCCACTGAGCAAAACATTAAACAAACAGACTCACATCTGTACCACAGCTGGCCTTTAAAACATAACACTAATAAAAAAATAGCACAACACAGCGGCTTTTGTGTTTGAATGTCACTCTTTGCACGAAAGATTAGCCTCGTTTAACTTTACAATGTAGAGACCCATGCCAGCTACGCCAAAAAAAGGTTTTTGCAAGCGTTGAGCAAGCGTTTGGAAAGCCCCTTACCTTGCGAGCCCACTGTGCAATTGATTGCGTAGCCGTTGATCAACATGCTCTCCCTCTGACTGCGTCCATGTGCCTTCAGCACGTTCACAGAGTTGATGGGGTAGTGAGCCACTCCCCTGGAATCCGTGAACTTCACTGCGATGACTGCATCCACTACCATGTTGGCAAAGAAATCTGCATCAGTGGCCACAGAGGTCAAGGTGAACAAAGGGTCTGAATGAATGCATTCTCGTACTGCGCCCCGATCAATACCAATGAAAATCAACAAGTTAACCCTGACACCACTGGGTTACATCCAAACCTTTATAAAACTATTTTCTTATCTTGTGTTAGGATTAACAACATTTCTACTGGATCTCTTATGTATATTTTAAAGATCCACTTGGTTTTTCTTATGGGATTTTGGAGATATGCAGATTTTTCACAAGTACCTTAACTTCCTGTGCTTATAACTCCCTCTGGCGGACCATCTGCACATGACCATACCCCAGAAACAACATACAAGCAAAGCACGCCAATATATGAAATAAGACCATGTGTTGCTACTGAGCAGCTCTTTAGTCCAAGCAGTTTCTTACTAGTTTAACCTTACTGTTATGGTTTCCTTTCACAGAAACGGCGCACACAGCACACTGGAGTAAACAGTTTTAATAGACCTGGCCCCAATGCTTTACAAAAGGATATGTCCCGATGATTTTGGAAGACATTGATGTCTTTGCTGTGCTGATCAGACCCTCTCTTCCCAGCTCGTCTGTGTTTATGGTCAGGTTTTCATTAATGAATCTGACCGCTTCCCTAAAACAAAAAACAAAAAAAATCAGCTACACAAGAGTTATTTATAAGAATGCTACATTCTTAATCAAAACACATTCCATACCTCTTAAGATACGTTTTTGCATTCCGCTGATTTACTAATTGGAAAAAACATGTCAGTCATGCTGATTCGGTGTACTGATAAATATAAAAAGTTAGGGTCAATCCATGAGCGTCTGAGGATTCGAATGCCATCCCCTCAGAATCGCATGACGTACGTGCTGATGGTAATTTCAACCACTGACCTGCACTCATCTTCTGACCCTGTGATCTGTGTTCCTGAGATATTACTTGACATTCACTGCTATTGAACTTACTTGCATGCCAAACGATACCCGGCAATGATGCTTGTTGGGTGGATTTTCTGTGAAACCAATTCGTCCGCGTTCTTCAGAAGCTCAGCGGCCAGTATAACCTACACACAAAGTTTTCAGCTTTAAATCACACACGTTGGCGTCCCTCCCAGTTCACATATTTGTTATCCTGAACATTATGGTAAAATACTGACAATACTGTACAACTAGAAAGTACAGCAAACAATAATCAGGCTTGACCAGAGCCATTAAAGTAATTCCAACCATACTGTGGGGTTTAAGGGTTACTGTTTGTTAGCAGCAGTGTGGAGTAGTGGTTAGGGCTCTGGACTCTTGACCGGAGGGTCGTGGGTACCTAGATTGCTCCGGTAAAACCCAACTGTATAAATGGGTAGTTGTATGTAAAAAAAAAAAAAAAACACATTGTAAGTCACCCTGGAGAAGGGTGTCTGCTAAGAAATACATAATAATAATAATTATAAGTTGACATAACACGTGATCCTGATCACAACCTGCTCAGTTCTTTCTGTGTATTCTCAGCCCGGGTCCCAGTTAAAGGGGAGTCGTGAGTGAGTGTGTCTCCATGTCCCAGTTAAAGGGGAGCCGTGAGCGAGCGTGTCTCCATGTCCCAGTTAAAGGGGAGCCGTGAGCGAGCGTGTCTCCATGTCCCAGTTGGCCTATGGATGAAGAGGTTGAGTCATGGTCACGTACCACTGATGTGGTTCCATCCCCAACCTCCTTGTCCTGGAGCTGGGCCAGTTCACAAAGCACCTTGGCAGCGGGATGGTCAACCTCCAGCAAGCTCAGGATTGTGGCGCCATCATTTGTAATCGTAACATCCTGAATAAAAAACAAGTCACCATCAGCAACTCAGATGAGAGATATTAGGACCCCCAATTCTGAAGAACACACCCCTGTCCTTACTGTCCAAATACCTTTGTACTGCACAGTACCCCCGGACTTCCAGAATTACATGCATATCTCTATGTGTGTGTGAAAAATCAGAACTTCTAAGTTCTGATTATTAGGATATGGGATATGCATTTCCAAGTCACTCACCCCAATGTCATCCACTAACATCTTGTCAAGCCCCACTGGTCCCAAGGAACTCTTCACAATGTTGGCTATAGAAGCTGCAGCCATAACTAAAGAAATGAGGATGGAAAATTAACACCACAATACAAAATGTACAGTGGCATTTAAAAACTGTTAACATCAGACTTAAACAGGTAAAGCTAATAGCTCATATTAAAATACACTACTTGACTTTGTAATATTTGTCTTCTTAATATTAAACAACCATTTACTCTTCTACATATTAGACATGCAGCGAAACGGATGAAGTAAAGCTCATTTTATTATTTGGAATGAGCAGTCTGGTATGGAACTCTGCAGAGCTGGTCACGTGACACTAACGCGCCGCTCCTTCAATGCTGCTACGCACTTAAAATATACTGCAAAATAAAATAAGTGACTTCCATTTTCTAAACGTAATTTTAACTTAAGTAAATGTCTATCTCATTCTTCAACGACTCATCTGAAACTAAATTAAACAAGAAAACAGAGCAATTCAGATTAAGGGACTTGTACCACTTTATGCTAGCAGTAGTCATAACTCACTGTACGGTAATGCAACAGAATGTTGACCCTTTTGAAATTAGAGTTTCATTAAAACAGAACCGCATGGGAAAAACGACAACGGGCCCTCCGCAAAAATCAAGCATCCCTTGTCGTATTTTTTTTTTTTTTTTTTTTTTTTTGATGCGTCATCTATGCATTTTTTATTTTATTTTTAAAACAAACAACAGCATTTCACATACAACAAACTTCTTTGATGCGTCATGTCTGTTGCAGTGTTCTCGGTTATACAGTTTGTAATTATCACAATGAGCTGAAATGTTTTAATTTGTACAATATATAATATAAATATGTTACCAAAACCTGTGCACGTAATTTTTGCAAGTGAGGCACGCCTCAGCATCGCTCATATACTGTACCTGTTTGCATGGAGATATTCGCATTACTAATATTATAGAAACCATAAACGCATTGCTTTACCATTTTCACCGCGCACTGAAGATCCAGTAGATCTGTGTCCCATGACACTAAGCAGTCCTGGACCAAAAAGCGACATTTTTATTTAATCTGATGTCGTTACTGGTACTTAACAATTCTGAGTGCAGTTGCAGAGTTAAATTATCTTCAGCGTTGATCAGTCTGTTCTAGAACTTGCAGGGCATGTACTGCCTTAAATAGTGACGTAGCCTTACAGATAGGTAGTCTGACCAATGCGGCAAGCCGAGGAAGTCATGAAAAGGACGCCATTGCGGCTCCAGAAGAGCAGCAGCATAGTTTAGTAAACTATAGGAAATTTAGAGCCAATATGGCGAATTCGAGGATGCAGTTTCATGTGGTAAAAAAGGCGTGGTTATTTGTGCCACATGAAACACAATTTATGTACTTTTGTTTAGGTGGGACAAACTTGTATGTATGTATGTATGTGTTTATTCATTTATTTGAATGTAGCTTAGCTATAAAAACAACGGCATTATATCAACAGCTAACAACATTGCAATTGTACAGCCTGAGCAGAAGGACTGCCTCCCTACACACACTGCTTTTTATAAGTCATACCTAAGACAAGCTAAATAGGTGAGTAATTGTTACCTTTGTGTCGCCCCCTTCTCCTCCCCCTGTCCCTTACTGCTACCCCCATGGTCCAGTACTGTCTCTGTACCACTAGACAGTGGACCTCTAAACCAAGTGGGTTTTGGTCAAAAGTTCCATTCTTCTGTATAATCATCAATCAAATCAGTCATTTAAACGTCTGTGTTGTGGGGTTTTTCTAGACCACTAAACCATAATAGCATACAGCAGTATTAGTGTACGTTTTGGATTAAAAACAGTGCTGTGTCCAAAATCCTGCATTACTCTATATATCGTATTGCAGTTTTCTATAAGAACAGATTTGTCTCTTTTAAAATCAGTATACCTTTGTTAATGTTACACTGCTATAAATACACAATTCTGATTAAATAAGATGTCAGTAATGCCTAGTAGTTTTTGTACTGTACATGAAATATGCTTAGAAATAGATCTAATAAGAACATGTTTTGGGCCTGGTGCACTACCATGGGATTTCTCTAGATGGCGCTCTTGTGCAGGAAGCACTGTGGCATTCAGACTTACTATCTAAACAGTCTCTCAACAATTTGTAATGCAAAACATTCCAGTAACATATAAATGCAGGATTAAATATGAATTGATCACAACTACGAGCTACAGCAGTAGGTGGTTAGGCATATGGGCCAGAGAAGCTCTATCATTATTGCTTTCTCATTGTAAGGTGGCTAATGCTTTAAAGACAATACTCGACTATCTTTTTAGTACTGTTTCAGTTTGTGATAAACACTGTAAATGTAAAATAATAACAAATTGCTATGAAAAGATACTGTAAAAGTTAGTTCTGAGACTACCGCTGTAATTGTAGAATAAATGATGTGTCATCAGTGAACACTAGGGGGCGCTTGTGCATCATGGTTTACCTGAGAGTTGGAGAACTACATAAATAAAGCAAACAGAAGAAGGAAGATCCTGTATACACATACTCTATCAAGCTGAAATAGACAAGAAGAGATATTTAATCCTGCATTTGTATGTAACTGTAATATTTTGCATTCCATAGACACTCTGGCACTGCACTCAGGTACCCAGGCTCAGAAGCAGCGCACAGGGGAGGCAGTGCAATGAAGTGCAGACCACCCCCAGGGATTGAACAGCTCCTTATCAGGGTTTGGAAGCCGACAGATCCACGACTTTAGGCTCTTCTTATTTTTTCATAGGTCTTTTTGAAAATGAATTTTAAACTTATTTTAAAGGTATTTGATTTGACCTTTTGGATTTACCTGACCTTGCAATGACAGCGCTTGAGCATGTGATTTATTTCCATGGGAATTGATGACGTAAACAAACCTGACTGTAAACAAGGTCTGCTTTTTGATCAAGTAGAGTGGGCACAATACTAATCACTGGGGGGGGGGGGGGGGGGGGGGATTAAGGCACCACAATTATTGATATTTGACATTAAAAAGACCAGGACTGTGTGGTACTGTAGCTTTACTTCAAGCTACCCCCAGAAGTGTCTTTACGATGTCATGCAAAGATGTCTGCAGAATTGCATGCTGGTACATCGATCGTACTTTATTGATTATTAATCATATGGAACAGACCACTCGAGGGATATTTGATATCGTTCTATCAGGGGAACATGCTGGGAGACGGTTTGCTGTATGAAGGGATTGTGTTTGCTGTACTGTATCTGTTGGCTTGGATCCTTGATCAAATTGTGGCACTGTATCTCTCCCTCTACATGCAGACAGAGCTGTCTATCTCTCCCCTCACATGCAGGCAGGATGATTCCTCCCCTATCCACCAACACCAACAAGTACAAAAGAAGTCAATATTGCAATGTGGCTGTGCGTCTTTATAGGCAGTGATCTGGGAAAAACAACAGTGTTTACATATCAACCAGGTTCTCCGTCTCAATACAAAACACGCTTTTACATTCTGAGAGAAATATTTCTATTCTTAAAATCCAGACTGGTATTTCAAACTAGTTCAAGATTATTTGAGCTTTTGTTATTTTATCCCACATTTTAAAATAAATAATATTTGAAAAAACAAAACAAAACATATATGCATTATAAAACAGATAGTTAGATAGGAAACTTAACATGCTACCATTGTGCACACATTGACTGAAGGGGCTACAAATCCTCTCCAGGACCTTGTATTTACTAGAACACTTTCACATGTATTGTGATGCTTAAATCTGGGATCACCAGTGGTTTAATCTAGTAAAAGCAATGCTGTATGTGCAGGGTGAACCAGCCAGCCTGGTTTAAATCCTGCGTGAGCCACTTATAAGTTTATTATAGTTTGTTTTATTCTGTATAGATATGCCTTGTTTGTTTTAATCTAGCATTTACAATAATTTTCATATAAAATAGCCCCCTAATTTAAAAATGCATACATGGGAAAATATTCCAGTACTGGTACCTATTATTATTATTTTTTTATTATTATTATAATTTTTGGATCATAGTCCTTTCTTGTGTCAAAAAATTGAAATGCGTGTGGCAGGATGAAAGCTTCAAGCAAAGCAATATGATATTATGTGTCACGAAAGATTTATTGCACTTAATTAAGTAAAGAAATAAGTTAACGCATGCATAATCGATGTTTTAAATACACGCAAATTACTTTGAAAAGTAATTAATCACGATTTTGGATCTGCCTTTAAAGTAATAATGTATCCCATACATTTCACGCGTACAGAAAGGGTCAAGGTGCACAAAGTTTGCCTTATCTTCATGCAGTAGGTCTTTCATTATGCTTTTCTCAAACATTTATTCTGCAATGCTCCACACTGATTATTATTATTAAAAGCCTTGATATGGAGCACAGGGCATTATGATTGTCTCAGGAAACTGACGTCAAAGAGGATGAGCAAGCTGAAGCTTTCATCCTGTTTTCCTTGCATGCAGGGAGCATTCCAAATTGGCTGCAGAGCCACGGTCTCTGTAAGTGTTCATTTGGTGGTTGCTGGTTTAAGAAGACGGCCCAGGTGCTGTCAGAGCTCAGCAGACAGGTACCCATGAACAGCAGCATATCAATTGCATTTGTTATTGTAAAAGGGTGGTTTTCATACGCTATTAATGAGCCGCAAGGAGGCTGTGAACTTGGTTAAAATTATTTCAAAATAAAGCGGTTTCTAAATCAGTCCATGTGCAAGCCGAAACTGTAACCGGGCGAAAAGAAGGGCTGCTGTAATATTTACATCCCAGAAGACAAATGCGGGTCTGTCCATGTGTGTTCTGAAGCAGACAGACAGTGGCTGCAGAGGATTACGGCATCTGAAAAGTATCAATCGAAATGCACATCAACCCAAAGGCTTTAATGAAGTAGGAAGCAAGTCGACCACAACAGGGCGGTGAACTGAGCTTGCAGTGCTCAAGCCTAGTCTAGACATCTCTTCAGTGAGACATGCTTCAAAACCCAATGTGTTTTATGATATTGTTAGTAGCACATCCTTGCGAAATGTTCTTAATGGCTTGTAACATGACTGTAATGTTATTCAGAAATACAGTCAATAGTTAATCCAGTGAGGTTGTATAAATGACCTGAATGTGTACCTGGGTATTTTTCAGGATCTACTGAGTATGCTAAAAGTGTATTACAAAATTGTGTGACACCTCCTTCAGTATGTAACTAAAAAAGAAGACCAGAGCTGTAAAGGCCCGCCTGTTTAAAATGCACGTGCGCTCTCCTCTCTTGGCCTCAGAGAATGTGTTCACAGCTGTCTTGGAGACAGGTAGCTGTTTGCGCTAATTGGTTAAAGCTGGGGTTTGAAAGCTTTTTCAGTAATTGCAATAAACAGAATTATGTCGGAGGCTTAAACTGCACTCTGTTAGCCAGCATTGACAGTAACAAATGGAAAAAGATGAGCCCAGTGTTTTGTTAGAACTACATAAAGCGTCGGGCCCTCACTTGACCAAATACAGTAATTTTGTGTACTATATAAAAGCTGCATGTCCCTTTTTGCAAGTCAGTTTCTGTCACGTCGGGTTGAGAGAAGGTTTTTTGTTGACAGGTTCTTCTGTATCCAAGATATAATTACTGATGGTTTACAACAAACTTTCTGGTGAACACACTGTGTCCCTCCAGAGCGATTTAAAGACCTTAGAGGTGGCCCTGTCTAAACACCATTCACAGGGTTGACTGGATACATTTTCTTTTTTTACCAAAACTGTGAATCTTTATTTTCTTTGGTGTGCCCTTCAATGAAACTGCATTATCTCGCACAAGCATTTCAGGGGGCAAATGTTCTTTTATATTTTCATACAAATCAAAGATGTTATCGGACCCAACTTCATGATTTGAATTCTGTCAAAGCCATGTGTGTGGACCGCCGTCATGCCACAGGCTGCTGCTGCTTCACGTGATACATTTTAATGAGAACGGTCCTCTGGGGTCCCCGATTTAGCAGAGACCTTGAACTCTCTGCTGCTTCCCTGCCTCCTCTATGCATAGAATGCCTAGCTTCAGATTTAGCTTGCAAAATAAATATTTATTTTGAAAAAACAGATTTATTTTTCCAGATTAAATTGCTAACGAGATAGATTTAACTTTCTTTAAAATACTGAAACGTCATGTATTTTGGATTTATCTGTTAGCTAAATGTTGATGCCTAGTGTTTTTTCACTGATTTATTTTTTTGATTCCCAGATTCAACATGTCAGCTAAATGTTGACCAAAATGCTTGCATTAATAATTCAAAACTTCAGGGGACAATGATAGATAGTCAGCAACACAGTGTGGAAAACAGTTTTATCTTCTCTTCTCCAGGGACTCCATGTAGCCACACAGTTTTACCTTTTGGTTAGTGTGAATGTGTGTGCTCTCTGTGTGTGTGTGTGTGCTGTGTGTATGCTGTGTGTGTGCTGTGTGTGTGCTCTGTGTGTGTGTGCTAGTGTGTGTGTGGGCAGGTATTGTGGACAAACACAGCAAAATTTGAGAAAATGTCCCCACAAAAATAGTAAATCCTGAAAAAACAACGTTGTGGAGATGTCCCCACTTTGTAAAACACATTTTTAAGAACTAAATATGCCTTCAAAAAAATAATAAAAGTGCCAAAATATTTACTTTGTTGTCAACTTTCACCCTGTGTGGAGTTTTGTCTGACTGGAGTTAGAAATAGATAAAAAATATAGTGAGAGTCAATGAGAAGTCCCCACAAAGATAGGAATGCAAACGTGTGTGTGTGTGTGTGTGTGTGTGTGTGTTGTCCCCTGTGCTGCAGTGAGCTTCAGACTTGCTTTATTAAAAAATGTGAGTATTTATAGAAGCAGCACAATTACTAAGACAACAGCTTGCTGTGTGCTGAAGCAGCCGGCTCAGATGCTTTCCGAGCTAATGAAGGAAGATCATGATGTGGAAGACCTAAAACGTCAGGCCGCTCTGAGTTATGTATTTTAATCTGCTAAATAGCATCATGCTTCCAAGAGGCTACCTCTCTCTAAACACCTCTCCCCGCCGCGACCCATCAATCACACGCAGCCCGCTCACAGGCTGGTAGCTGGGCGAGGATGGATGGCTGAACCAGAGACTGACGAGGTTTGTCCAACACCGTGATACACAGCCACCTGTGCCCTCACTGTGCTGTGCTCAAACCATGCTTTTTTGGAAATCAAGTCAATAATGTCTATATGCATGATGCCACTTGTTAAAGACTGGGCATGAATCGGCGACCCAGTACGCGACAAGCGAGCGTGTTAGCCACAATGCAAAAGAGCTTGGCTCGTCTGCATTTGTGGTTTTATTATTATTATTTATTTCTTAGCAGAAATAAATAATTTTAGAGCTTTTAACCTCATCTCATCTCACCCACAGGGCACAGAATCCAGAACGGCAGTTTGTCACTCACTGTCACTAGGTAACAAACTTCCTTATGATTTCAGACATCTTTCTGTTGAACAGAAGCATGGGCTTGCTTTAGTCAGGTTTATTTAAATTAAGAAAGTACACCAAAACTTTTTTTTTTTTCATTGCTCCTTTATGAAAGTTTTTTGTGGTATTGTGTAGTAAAGTAAATCATAATAAACACATATCTTCAATCAAGCAGAACTATAGTTAGATTAGGGTATGTGACTGCACATTAGAATTAGAGCTAGGGTTAGGGTTAGCGTTAGGGCTGTGGCTAGTTTAGATGTGACCTAGTATAAAATTAGAATCTAATACCAGGCCAGCTGTGTGTGCTTGGGTTTGCATAACATGAGAGCTGATGTCACATTTGTGGAGTAGCACAGTCCTTGTGCTTGAGAGAGAGACTCTCCACTCTGCAGCATTGAGTGATTAACAGCAGCCATGACTAACCCTGGTGCTCTTACGACTTTATCAGTGTGTGAGTGCAGAGCTGGGAGCACAAGGAGAGCTGCTTTGGCTGTGGTAGTAAATCCACTGGGCTGGTGAGAATTATCACAAGCCTCCAGGGAGGAAGGCAGTGACTCTTTTGCTGTGGAATCCTCAGAAGCAGGCTGTAAAACTGTTACTAGCTTGATGTTTATGAGAGAAAACAGCTGAATTTCATGGTTAGAGTACTGATGTATTGGGTAATTTCACTCAAAACACCCTGACAAGGATTTTTTTTTTTTTTTTTTTTAAAGAACTTAAATAATGTTTTCACAACAATTTACACTGATTTCAGCCTTCTAGTCCCATTGTGATTGCCTGTATTACCACGTTGACCTCTATATTGAAAAGGATTTGACATTAACTACGTTACCACGTACCAAAAACACACTACATAGAGAGGGAGAAGAAGTCTGATTTAAGTGGACATAACAAAAGATGTTTTACTGGAAGCAAACCTTTGGAACGTTTTGCCCCCCTCTAGAAATTATCTGCATTCAATGAAGACTTCACTCCAGTTCTCTATGAGGAAATAAAGAGTCACTGGCCAGCGGTGATGAAGATAGATCCATCTCCATGCATCAGTCAGCTTCTCCTGAGAATGCAGCCGTCACTACACTCACGCAGGATCTTTGCCTGGACAAGTAGAGTTCTGCATAGCAGCCGGTGTACAAACAGTGGAAAAGAAGCTATTGAAGATAAAATAAACATCAACAGAAAATCATCACTTACTATACCCATGTATTCATTAGGATCCAAATAAATCACCAAAGTGCACAGTATATTAAAATGAAATTGCTTTTGTACTGTATTTGGGGTGTTTTGCAAGCATTGTACTTGTTCTAATTGGCCAGTTAGTGATTAGAGAATTCAAAGACATCAACAGTAGAGATTTCGCTCTGTCCCATTGGTACTGCTGAAATTTAATCAGATTGACTAAAGCTTCCCGACATTCCCTTTGCAACCACAGTGAGTGGAGATGAAGGTCAGAACTCAACAGCCCTGTCTGAATGGATGCATTAATCATCTCAGAGACAATCCGCCAAACACCACCAGCACCCCTGATTGGATCTGCACTCCCCAAGCATCATCGCTTACGAATGTGGAAGGTTAAAGTCATTAACAAAGCCTGTCTCGGAACTGACGTGAAAGATGGAAAGGAAAATGTGCCACAAAATATTAATATCCCAATAAACAAATCAATAAATACATAAATGCATAAAGACAAGTTTTCAAGGTTGCCTCAAGAAATTCATCAGGTCATCGGAAGGTTTTTATATTCACACTTAGATGCAAAACATGTGTTACTGTACTGGAATTGGGCCAGGACACCCACCACCTGATTGTCTTTGAAACAGTGCCTCAGAATCTTTCATGTATTGGACAAGACCTTCGTTTAACCCTCACCTGAAAGGCAGCACAGCCTCCTCTAGCATCATGCAGGGGGGTCGTCTCAGAGTTTGCTTAGAGGGGAGAGAGTACCCCCCAACTGCACCAACAACAAAGCTTCCAGCAGCCAGTGGTTCATAGAGACACGGATAGTCAAATACTGTATAAACTGCAGACACATGCAAAGAAATTGAAATGTAGACTCTATTTTGAAGGAAGTGCAAAGGCTATTTTACCAGTTTAATATGTCAGTATATGACAAGTGCAATCTTCCCACATTAGTCATGCACTTTGGGCAGCAGCGTGGAGTAGTGGTTAGGGCTCTGGACTCTTGACCAGCGGGTTGTGGGTTCAATCCCCAGTGGAGGACACTGCTGTTGTACCCTTGAGCAAGGTACTTTACCTAGATTGCTCCAGTAAAAACCCAGCTGTATAAATGGGTAATTGTATGTAAAAATAATGTGATATCTGTATAATGTGAAATAATGTATAATGTGATTCTTGTAACAATTGTAAGTCGCCCTGGATAAGGGCGTCTGCTAAGAAATAAATAATAATAATAAAAATAATAATGTAATAGCTGCAGTTACTTCTTGGACACAACAGTCTCCCTCGCTAGTATTATCCGCCAGGAAGACTGTTATCCCCTCGTGCACTTGATCTGCCATGTAGTTATCACTTAAATATGCTCTCTCACTTTCTGTTGATGTTTCTGCCTGGATCATAACTTGCTGTTCTTGCTCGATATTCTAGCAAAAACCCTTGTTCTTAAAGGACCCCTGAAGGCAAAATGTTTGCTTAAACAAGTGCAGATAACATACAGGTAATGGTTGTTCCTCAAATTCCAAATAGGTAATAAAAGCCGTTTAGCAATTAGATCACATACTCTAAGGTTAAGCTTGATTTTGCAGTCTATATAGGGCACCTCATTTACAACTTCCCCTCTGTGCTATAGATTCAACAAGATTATCAAGGCTTGTAAGTGTCTCAGTTAGCAATTACGGGGATCCATGTAAGGTTAATACAATAACATCCAATGGAAGCTTACACCTTCCATAGAACTGCAATGCGTTCCATGCACAGGGGGAAGTGGCTAGAGAATTTGCAAAGGATGGCAAACCCAATTTGAGTTGAATTGTTCTGTAGATACCATACCCAGGACCTGGCTTTTAAGTTATAAAGTGAATTAACAACATTGAATCTTTTGTTTTATTGAAATGAATCACATTGAGTAAATCGGCAGAAACAAAAGACATGTTTATGGGAGAAAGGATTCTATAAATAGAAGACAAAATGAAATATTGTATCTGGGTAATATCGAGCACAGTGCAGGTACAGTAGGTGCGACGAATTAAAATACTTTGTTTAATCCTGTTTTTTAAAATGTATTACATGATACCATTTCCGTATCCCAATAAAATAACAATAGGTAGTTTAATAGGTTAGCAAATGAATGGCAGAACAGAAAATTCAATCTGTCAAACCATTCTGTGAACAAAATAAAACCTGTAAAAGCATTAACCAAGCTGTCGATAAAATGCATTTCCTCCAAATCATAAATCCTCTGTGACAAAACAAAAAGCCATTCTGTTTCCACCACCTGAACCCATTTTGTCAATATCACACACTCCATCAAAAGTCTGTTTAGCCATTTTGGGTGAAAAATGACATACCGGTATAGCCAATACAAATATACAGCATCCACACCTGAGAGATGGATTAAACAGGTTTAAACGTCTCTGGGTGAATATTCATTTTATTATTGAGTTATTAGGTGGATGGAACCAGATAATGGAAAGTGTTGACATAACAGCAACAGTTATAATATGAATTACTGTATATCTCCACATTATGACTTGATGGTTTTTCCTTTGCTCTACCACTGTTGCAAAAAGTTGACATTTTCTAACATGTACTTTGTATAATCCGTGTGTGTGTTTTAAGCTTTGGAATAAGATTCATTTTCTATATAACATCCCGTTGTATAACGTGTGGGTTTGTGTTTGAAAACACATTCTTTCAATTATTCATTTGTAAAACCTCTGCTTTGTATAACCAGTTTGGGTGCAGCCCCCGTGTGCTAAACAATATGTTTACATTTGGGGGAAGGGAGTCGAGTCTGTGTAAACTAGCAGGGTTTGGGCTCCGGGGAGTGTATATAAGGGCAAAGGCTGTGGCAAAAGAACAGCAATGCCAGTCTCTGAAGGTAACCACACCCAAACAGCATCCTCACCCAGCAGCATCGCAGCAAGCTGAGACTGAGCTTATGTTAGGCAGAAGTGAAGAATAGTTCATTGCATTTCCTGACAACCGAAAGCAATATTCTAATTTGGCAGAGGGATGCGTCCAGACATGGTAAATAATACTTTTGTTCTGTATTAGGCTTGCAACTGTAAATTAATATGTTTCAACGTTGTTGCAATTTGATATATCGGTCTACAGTGTAATATGATTAACATTAATTGTTGGAATAAATTAATTCCTTCTTTGATCTGTTATTGTTTAGTCTTAGTTATTTCGTAATATTAGAATGGTGGTAGAATAGCATTTGATGAATGTTAAATTACTGTTTACCATATTTGTAGCTGTATGTGTTACATATCAATTTCAAAATAAAATCTACACATATGGAGATGGAATCATTATTACATATTAATACAATCCAACACCATCAGTTTCAATTTGTTTTTTGCATTAAACTTCTTCCATGATAACACAGTTCAGGATGGCTATATATTCCCTAAGGGACCTCGGCATTAAACATTCTTAGAGATTTTGCTGAATTTAATTATAAACCAAGCTGTGATCAATACCGGACAGTGCTAGGGTATAATACTACATGTTGCACAAGCCTTTATTTACCACTTTTAATTAACGCCTGCGCAGACTGATCAATAATGCGTCACTAGCCAGTTGAAATTGTCTGCCTTTTATTTAGAACTACATTCCCACGTCAGTCACCCTATGTTTTCTTTTCTTTGTTCTTAATAAAAAAATAAATCTTATTCACACACTTCAAATTAAATCAAAACAATACATTACAAAACACTCACAAAGTGCTTTCCAAGAAACCTTCACAAAGCGCCAGCTTTCACAATTGATTGCAACAAACAATTAAGAGTGTGCATGACTATTTCCAGTCCTCGTTCCATGTGATTTCCTCGTGATGCAATCTGCACCCTTTGTTCTTATTTTAGTGACGCTGACAGAATCCTGATATGTCCCATGGATGCACGGTGTCACTCAGTGGAATTGCAGAAGAGTTCTTTACAAGTCAATAGAAAAGGTTAACAAACAGTCAACAAAATCCTATTTGCCTGAGAAGATGGGTCTTCAGATTCTTGTGCTCACTCTCCTTGAAGGTGTGTTGAAGTGCCTACCAAGTGTCCCTCTGTTATTCACAAGGGAATGTCTCTCTTCACAGGTAGCTATTGCTTGTCGCTGCATGGTAACGGCTGTCTGACGGAATATTAACAGCACTTGCCTTGTTTTCCAATTTCATCAAACAGAGGTGACCTAATTTGAAGAAACTCCCAGCTGAAGCTCATTAGTAGCAGCTCTGACAGAATGCATCATAAATAGACTTTAAACAGATGGCTACAAACAACCTCCTGCGCTATGAAGTGTGTCAACGCAAAGATAAGTTTATTGAAGCGCAAAGCAATAATCAAAACGTACAAGAGATCCAAGGTAAAAAAAAAAAGTGAATTCAAAGAAATACCAAAACTCCATATATAAACCGCTGCTTGTTTTACTGTGGTTATTATAATTGCAATAATAATATAATATTTTTTAGTATTGTATAGTACAATATTCACCAGTGCATCCACATACAGAGGATCATCATAACCCCATGAATAAATGCATGTTTCACAAATGTCACAGTCAACAGATACATATAATATGCTCCTGGAATGTATTAAATAAGTTGGAACAAGGGAAAAGTAGTTGCAGTAAAAGGATACAATACCTTCGGGTAGCTCATGTATAAATGCACATAAGTACAGTATATTTATATAATTCAGTGCAAGTAAACGAATATCTAAAAGACAAATGAAAAAGCTATGGGCTGGTAGTGTATTTAATATAAAAAAGCAGTGTAGAGTAGTGGTTAGGGCTCTGGACTCTTGACCGGAGGGTTGTGGGTTCAATCCCCAGTGGTGGACACTGCTGTTGTACCCTTGAGCAAGGTACTTTACCTAGATTGCTCCAGTATAAACCCAACTGTATAAATGGGTAATTGTATGTAAAATAATGTGATATCTGCATAATGTGAAATAATGTATAATGTGATACCTTGTAACAATTGTAAGTCGCCCTGGATAAGGGCGTCTGCTAAGAAATAAATAATAATAAATAATAATAATAATGTAATTACACATCACAACAGAGTGCTGAAGTAACCCTAAACGGCCTGCTGAAGCTTATCTGAATGCACAAGAGCAGATCTCTGTCTAAAGCAAGAGCATATTGTGTCACTCTTAGCCGCAGTCATGTGTTTAAAGTTTCTCTTTGTAATGGTACTGGTTTGGGTAGAAAATGATTAAACCACCATATTTCTCTGCAAAGACGCTCAATCAGGTAATCCGGTAACTGCTGACAGCATCGTAATGTTAAATCTCATATCCACCCATCCTCCAATTGTTTTTAATTAAGACCTGGGGGAAATGACAGCTTAATTACGTTGAAATATGAGCCAGGGATAAAAACGGATGTTTCTTGTGTGACCCAGTACACCAGGGAACAGTCGTGCCCTGGATATCGTGGTTTTTTCAATATTTTGCACCTGTTTTTAAAAAACGAGCTGGGAACCGGTGTGTTCTGGAAAGCAATTACAGCAGTGCAGAAAAACTGGCTTTTACCTGCAAAACGTTACTGAAAATCTAAACACTACAATAAATCATTCTTTCAACCTGGTCCTGACTGGCGATAAAAACCAAGTTTGTGAAGCTGCATTCTTTATGTTTCTGTCTGAGATGTGAGGTTGAAGGATAGCATTGCAGCAGGAACAGAGTCTGTGTATTTCCTTCCCTTGCAGCTGGAGAGCTAGCAGTGGAGTGCTACTGGAGCTCCGTCAATGTACCATCATTCTGACCCAGAGCGGCTGAGACCGCTACGACAGCTCTGGCTTTACACTGAAGCCCAATGAATACAGGGGGGCTTCAGTCTCTCGCATACCTGGGCAAATGCTTGTGTTGATTGAACGTGTTTATCAGTACTGTCTTCACTGATTTTAAGTGCAGCTCTAACAGGGTGGAGACGGGGCGCAGACCGCACGCCAGCATACAGCAGCATATTGTAGCATTTTATTTTTATTCTGCCTCAAAAGCTAACATTTTCATTTGCAATCAGTGCTACAAATGTTGCCAAATGTTGCCAGACAGAATCCATCCAACCAGTGCATCACACAACACTGCCCGTCACACTACCCATCGTTTGTGTCTCCATGCCTGTGCATGTGTTTGTTTGTGACTGCAGCTGTCTGTGTTGCCTTGCAGCCAGAATTACACATGGATAAACAGATACGCACAGAAGCAGACCTGCTGTACAGCGTTACAGTTGGGCCATGCCATAGCTTGACTGTGATAAGCCCATCAAATTGAGGAAGATGCCTTCAGACTTTTCATCTCAAGCAATCATGGACCCACCAGACTGCATCTTCTGAATACTCCAGGCAATGGGAAGACCACTTTTCAATTTTACTGACAGCTGTTATGTCTGAGATCTATACAACAAAAGCCCAGAAACACAGTCGATATGCTTTCCTGTGTGTATTTGCCTGGTCTGTAATTTAATCTGAAGATCCGATTGCAGAGTAGTGAGAAAATACAATGAAGTAAAACATTAGAGGAATCTCATTTCCATGGAGTCCCCCGTTTCACTTTAAAGACTGACACATATTGATTTGTCTGCCTGCACCTCAGTTATTTAAAATGCTTGTTGTCAGCATGGTATATCTATCACCGTGCATTCAAATACATTGCACACGGACTCCAGCCAGACTTGTTTCCTGGCTCCCTCAATGACAATGTGTCAATCATGCTGTTTTACAGCAAATACAGCATCTAAAAGCAGCTTATTGAGTGCAGAAGCATGAGTGCAGTGATTCTGAGATTCGAGCTGGTGCAAGGTGTAAAGTGATTGGGATGTGAAAACTGGGAACACTTTAAGTGTTTGCAATTACTGTGTATTTACATAGTAGTTGCTTAGTAAATACATGCATTGTTACATTGTAATTAATGTGTGAATCTTTTTGCACGATATATTACGCAAGTACACAATTGTATCAGAAAAGGGTTAAGGTTAGATGTCTTCCAGGAGACTTCTTTCCAGTGGCCGCTTAAAAAGGTAGCAGTAATCTTTCTGAATCAATTTCATATCTTTCCTAGCTGTGCATCAAGGGCCAAGCAGTTGCTGCATGCTTTATTTGTACTGTGGTAGATCCCTTCCTCTGGCATTTAAAAATGAAAAGCATATTTCAGACATTCATTGTAATTTACACTAACAGTCTCCACACATCATATTATATACTGTAGCAACTGAACAGGACTTTGCATAGGGAAGCATTATTATTATTATTTTATTTTAATAATTCTGTCTGGCAGAAATGTCTGCATTCTTTAACTTTTTAAAAAACGATTATGCTTTCTCATTCTTTTTTGATATATTATTGAGTTTCTATGGGAGGCAAATCAGAGGTTTCTGTCAATTATTTATTAGTTTTTAATATGTTTTAGTAGAAAAAAAAGGTTATGTGTGCCTTCAGGGCCTCACCAATCACAGAACTTAATCAACATTCTTTAATCAACATTCTCACAGCTGCACAATGCAATTTCATTGTAACATTCCCCTAACAGCTCAGGCAATGACTGTACTGTATGACACTGCAATTGAGAGCTATTGTGCACATTTTTCTTCAATGCGCCACTGCGTTTTCTGGAGGAAAAGAAACTTCGATAAATCAGCAAACTTCTAAAGGATGTTTTTTTTTAACTCACTTCAGTCATAACTAGAACATATTTCAGGGGATCAATAAGAGAAAACAAGAGCTGCATGAACAAGCCATCAATAGAGTGATACTGCAGGGAAGGTGCAGGCAGAGTTTAGTTAGACTGCAGTCCATGTTGAACGGAATTGCTGTTTGTTTTACAGCTCAATAAAACTGTACAGTGCTAGTTACAGCTAAAACTGTAGCCACAGTGCAGCGGTTGAACAGAAAGCTCATTGTACTGTTCTTCCATGTGTCTGCTGCCAGAAACATGAATGTGTAAAAGGAGTTTTAAAAGTGACAAAAAAGAAGGTACAGTAGATATTAGATTACAAAAGTCAGTATAATATGGTGCAACATAGTTTAAACATAATAATACAAATATCTGGGTAAGGATCAGGAAGCAGCCAATCAAGGCACAAGTACTCTGTTTCTGTTAACACACAATGTTGTGGGGCAGCTATGGCCTGGAACAGTGAACCTCTGTACAAGGATCAACCAGTCCATGTCTACTGGAGTCTTTGTTTCTAAATCATCCATCTGTGTTTTTTAGGGTGTATTGCTGGTATCCTTTAAGATAAGATTGGGAATTTGGAGGAACGCCATTAAAACCTTTGTGTGTGAAAAGGTTTTAATCTTTGCAGGGCGTCTACCAGTTGCTGAATCTAGAATCGGTTTGGCCGTGAGGATTATAACACTGCAATCCCACTTATTTCATCCTGCAATGTCTGTTGGCTGTCTAATTTATTGTCTGTGCTCAGCTGCCAGTGTTGGCCCAGAAGGACCCACACTTTATGGCGTTCTGTCAATGACAACAACTCCGACCTTCAAATCAAGGTTTTTTTTCTGTTGACAGGACTGTCCTCTGCATTTGAGCCGAGCATTGTCACCACTGAGGCACTCCAGATGCAGGGTTCGGGATGGGTTGAGTGATTCTGTAGCTACCCTAAATCCTCATAACAGCTGCTCATCTCTGCAATCTCACAAGTGAATGCCCAGCATGTCGCTGTAATGCATTTGAGTTTATTTTCTCCAGGCGGGGGTAACATTTATCTTCCGGTAATGATCACACTAACATGGGTGCCATTATTCAAAACCCCAGCTGACTAAAGAAAAGAAAGATGGATTTGATACACACAGCAGCAGCAGCAGCAGCACTGCTCCCCGCATTACCACATTACCTCCAGTCCCAGCATTATTAGGCTCCGCTCGTTACTCAACGAGAAATATAAAACAATAAAACCCATTATCACTGAGGCCTAAAATATAATGATGTTTCCTAACAGTGAGCTGCAGCGTCAACATCTCAGAATATTGATACAAAGGCTGTTTGCAGCACAATGAAGCTGGCGGCACGCACGTCCAATGTGTCAGAGCTGATCCTGAAGCTCATTATTCTTCTGTGCCAGAGCTCTGCCATCCGTCTGCAACAGTTCACTGGAGCCCGTTCCCTGGAGGGGGGCTGTGTGTTCTTAAACCTCTCTCCCAGATTTCTGCTTCACCTTCATTATAATTCTGGGAGCAGCCAGCAACTGGAAGGCTTTCAAATAGGTCAGGAATGTAGGCAGAAAGTAGGAGCACAAGTATAAGTGAGTGTCATAAGCCAACTGTCTCTCCAGGCTGGGTTAAAAGGAAACAAGCGTGGGCAGTGGAAGGTTTGCAATGCAGTCGATGTTTGAGCCGCCTATTTATGTATAAATAAGTAAGAGGAACTGTCATCTGATACAAAGTATGTATTTGAGAGAACTCTTGTGTGTGTGTTTTTTTTCTTTTTAAAGATCATTTCAAACATTGAAGAGCTGTCATCACATGGACCCAAAACTGATCAAAACTATGTGACCTTTTCACTTTAAGGACTGTTTTAATGAATTGTTTTTGTATGAAGGAAACTCATGGCTGAAGTGGAAGCTCTTTTCAAATCCACACTAAAATGTCTTTGTAATTCCATATGAGAACATTATGCGAATGACAAGCAAATGGATTCAATTCCCTGGCTCAACCCAGTCTAATTGCCCTTGTCACAGCTCTGGCATCTGCTTAACGCATAACACATCCTCTGTGATCAGCTTGATAGCGCTGTATTTCATTCGGACAGCTCGCAAACCAGGAGAAACAAGGACAATCTGCTAGGCGAATGCAATTCACCCAGCGACAAGCGCAATTTAGACTGCTCCGACTGTCACAACAGCACAACAGTACGGCTGTCAAAAATATTACATCATCTCACTCCAAGTAAAGTACACACAAAGTAAAGAAAATGCTTATTGTATGGTTTGCTCTTTAGATGCTGCTCAGTGTGGATGCTGCATTCTACTGTATACCGGTGTATATACATTTTATACAGCGGCCCAGCTAAAAAACATATGCTAACACAGAGGGATGGATTGGGCAGGTCATGCATGCCTTGGTCGAAATGCAACTCTGACAAGACTATAATTTATTAGGGGCTCCCGAGTGGCGCATCCAGTAAAAGCACTCGCTAGAGTGCAGGATGCGCGCTATACCCTGGATGTCGCGAGTTTGAATCCAGGCTATTCCACAGCCGACCGTGGACGGGAGTTCCCAGGGGGCGATGCTCAATTGGTCGAGCGTCGCCCGGGGGGAGGGAGGGTTAGGTCGGCCAGGGTGTCCTCGGCTCACCGCGCACCAGCGACCCCTGTAGTCTGGCCGGGCGCCTGCGGGCTTGCCTGTAAGCTGCCCAGAGCTGCGTTGTCCTCCGACACTGTAGCTCTGAGGCGGCTGCACGGTGAGTCTGCGGAGTGTAAAAAAGCGGGCGGCTGTTCATCTTCGCCCCTCCCGAGTCAGCGCAGGGGTGATAGTGGTGAGCTGAGCCTAAAAATAATTGGGCATTTCAAATTGGGGAGAAAATAATAAAAAAAAAAATAATAATTGGCAAACTATAATTTATTGACGCACCAGCCTACACCTTTCCCAAGCAAATTGAAAGTGACTACAGGGCAAGCAAGGACAGCCTGCTGTTTATTAAGAAGCCCTTTCTGTCAGAATGGAGTCCTATTTAAAAAAAGCCCTGCGCTCATTGATTAAAGAATACTCTTTTACTGCTCCTTGTTTACAGCAGAGGGGAAAATGCACTTTAGCTTACAGGGCTGCTCGCATGCCAGTGATTGCAGTGCACGTCTGATAGCATGCCAGTGCTTCAAGATTACAGACTCAGTCAGAACAACATGAAAAGGACCATTATGCCCTCTTTCGTTGATCTCCTCTCTGCCTTCCTGCATCCTCTGATTATCCCTATATCTTCCATTTCTTCAAACAAACACAGCAGCATAAAAAGTTAATAAATAAGAAGAGGACAATCCAGTAAAACATACTTTCATATGCACTGCAGTGTAGGAAAGTAGTTATTTCTCTTCAGAAGATATGAAGATATTGATTGCTTCAGTGACTTTGCTGTGTAAGTGGCATAGCAAGCAGATAAAGGGCTGAATCAATGCAGTGCTCTAGCTCTTTAACCAGGCAGTGTTATTATTGAATCAAATGACTCGGGCAGCTAGAGTAACAGTGAAGGGTAACCCTAATTATATATATATATATATATATATATATATATATATATATATATATATATATATATATATATATATTAACTCTCTTGTTTTTTATCTGAACTTAAATGCATCCCCAAGGACACCCCAGTGGATTTTGAGTAAATGTACTCACTTTTACAATTCTAAAACGTATAATTCTGCTTTGATTTTGTCTTTGAAATTAAATGTAGCCCTACATTCTTTGCTCAGTTAACTGATGGTGTTTCAGTAAGTATGAGCTAAATGTGATTAGCTTTTTATTTTAGTACCTGAGCTTCATAAGCAGAAATCTACTCAATGGCTATGATATGTGTTTCATTTCACAGCTTCCTATTAATAGAAGTGAGTTTCGCTGTGGCAATGTCTTCTAAGTGTTACAAAAAAAAAACAACAACCCTGCATTGAACTTGAATTGAGGCAGTATGTGATGTGAAACATTTCGCACCCCTGTGTTAAAATATTGACAGTTTAATAGCAGTGCTCACTGGTTTGGGCTGAAAATAGCCGTGTTTCCACAGTGTCAGAGTGTAAAAGCATGGTGTTTAGTTTCAGGGTAACAATGTAACTGTCAGCGGTTTAAGCTTTAAGGCTGTGGTTTGGGGGAAGCAGAGCAGAGGGTAATTATTATTTTCTACTTCTTCTGAAAGAGTTCACTTCTTACTTTTAATATTTAATTTCCCCAGCTGCTGGTTTATTATTTGGTATGGTTTGTATTTGCTGGCGTTTGGGTTGCGTGTGAGCATGTCTGCGTGCGTGTGTGAGCGTGTTTGTGTGTGTGTGTGAGCGTGTTTGTGTGTGTGTGTGAGCGTGTTTTTGTGTGTGTGTGAGCGTATTTGAGCGTGTTTGTGTGCGTGTGTGAGCGTGTTTGACCACGTTTGTTTGCGTGTATGAGTGAGTTTGTGCGTTTGTGTGTGTAAGCTGGTACAGCAGGTAACCAATTCTTCCGGTGAGAAATGACCTGTAAACAATCATGGCTTCAGGAGCCTCTAAACACAAGCTGACGTCGGTAATTAAACTCCCTTCAGCATCTACAGATCATGTCACTTTCCATTTCTCAAATCCCACATTTCTAATGTATCCACGTGTCTACCAGTAGGTTGATTATCCCACCTTCCTCTTCATGTGGGTTGAAGAGGACGGCCCGCGGACCAGTTAATTAGTTCTCCACATGAGCCTGTTTCCCTCATAAAATCGTTATAAGGGATGTGTAGAGAAAGGGATGTGTAAAGGGTCTAATGACATTTAAATTGAATGAGAACCCCTAGGTTAAAGAACATTGCCAGTCCTTAATGTTTAAAGCTTAAATGATCATAAACTCCCACGTGGGGTTTTGCGGTGAGGTTCGTGACCTGCACTAAATGTGCAGCAGTTTAATACCATGATGGCCTGCTGTAGATTGTCAGAGCTCTTTACTCTAAACTGTCACTTTTCATCACAATGGAAAAACGCATCCAATAAATGTACCAAACCCAGCATTTCATATAGAGGTTCACTTGTATCCTCCCCTCTTTATACTGCACCCCTGGTGCTGTCTTTAAGATGCAATCCATGGCTTCTTCTCAACACTGTTCAATAACTCTTGGAACCACGGAAGATTGATCATGGATTCCAGAATCTCAAGGACACCTGGGTTCTAATGTGTTCTAGTATTACTATTCTGCTCTCATAAGAATTTGAATTTGAATTGAATAGCACGCAGGCCGTTTTTACAGAGCTTTGCAGCAATTACAAAGCATTAAAGTTACATCGCACATGATGAATAGCCTGTGTTATCTAAGTGCTAATAAGCAGTGAGTCACAAATTGGCTCCATTTTTCTTCATTTTCATTGTTGCCATGGCTCAATGAGAGACACTAAATCCCTCTCCAGGCTAATTACACTCTCTTGGTTTCTACATAATACTATATGTGCCGTTCTTCCTGTAAGACATGCAGTGTGGTTAATCCCCCCATTTCTTTAACTTGACAATACAACTTCCTATTATAAACAACAGGAATTCATGTTACACTAAACTATTATTATTATTATTATTATTATTATTATTATTATTATTATTATTATTATTATTATTATTATTATTATTATTAATTATATACTAGGTGTTTAGGTGGACTCTCAACTATTATTCAGTGTTAAGTCTGTTAATTTGTTTCTGTCCATAACTGATTTTTAACACTGTAATAATAATAAATATATTCATAATCACAACTGGGGTCTGTTGTTTCTTGCTTCTTTTTTGTGTGTATTTGTTCTTCATTATGAAATTGCAGAATATGTAGTTCAAAACACCTAGACCTCATTTGAAAACTTGCAGGGTGTTAGAAGGAGCTTTGATTTGCTTTGCACAGGGTACATCTTCAATTTGAGACTACAGATCGTCACACATGCAAAGAGAGGTTGCAATTATGTCACCCTTCCATTAATTAAAACGTGCAATAATGAAGCTTTCCTAATTACTAGCATGCTATTTTCAAATCAGCAATGCTGCCTGGTCACTGAGGTGTCCTACAAAGTGTTGATGGGTTTTGTGCAAATTAAATCTGGTTACCGACAGACTGTTATTTGTTTGAATGTGCCACCTGCCAACTGAGATGAGATGATTCATGTTTGTGTGAAATTTCATTATTCCATTATTTGCACAATCGATAAACACTCAGCTGCATTGCCTGCTCCTTCTGGCTGACTGAATGCAAGAGCAAGAATGACCGGGAAGTTAATTAATTACCATCATTTTGTTGAAGACAATGAACTTCATTACTGTGCTGCGCATTGTTAACACGGACAAATAAAGTGTACTGCATATCATCTCCCTGTATTTTACTTCAGTCTTCTTAGCATTGATTACATTGGAGTGCAGGACAATGTTACTGCTGAAATTTTTGCAGACAGGCACATTGTAAAATGCATTTCCCTGATGCAAGGCTATTACAAACAGTACATTTAGATACCTGCCAGTAAAAGCATCAGGGCAAGCATTTTAAAAAAATGTTGAAGTGAACCAGCAAAAAGAACCGAGTCCTTTTGAAGTGAACCCGCAAAAAGAACCGAGTCCTTTTGAAGTGAACCAGCAAAAACAACTGAGTCTTTTTGAAGTGAACCAGCAAAAAGAACCGAGTCCTTTTGAAGTGAACCCGCAAAAAGAACCGAGTCATTTTGAAGTGAACCCGGTTCTTTTGCACTGATGTGCACATGTGAAAACAAAAGGAATTGAGTTATTTTCCTCCAGAGTTCGTTTCCAAGTTCGGTTGGTTTAGAAACTAACCATATGTGAAAAGGCCCTTTATTATTCTGCAGTTATCAAATATGGATGGCCAGCGTTACTAAGATTCTTTTTTTTGTTCTTAGTTCCGCCTAACTGATAACACCGGTGATGAAAATGTCCAAAATCCCATTTGCAATTAGCCGGTAACCAACAGAAATCGATTGGAAGGGGACCACTGGGATTTAGAACAGAGATTTAGCTACACTATTTACATTTAAATGCACTTTCAGTAGCCTCTATCAGGCATATTTATAAGCTTCCCACAATATCTCTGATGTAGGACACCGTGATTTAAAGCATGCTGAGGCAGATTTTAATATGCAGAAATGCAAATGCTGCTCTCGGAGAACCAAGGGAACCTGAACAATACTGACACTTACAGAGTAACAGAATGCACAAGTACGGGTTTGCTTATGTAGTTGACCATTATGATGTCACTGACGGCGCAATTGAAGAGAGCGGTGCCTCGGGTATAGATTTTGCAACCATTGCTAAGTGTTATTGAACATGTGCCTTAAACACAGCCTCAGGCTTTCAGCTTTTGCCTGTATCGGGAATGTCAACACAAATCCTTTTATCATGTGGAGGTCAGACATTTGGGATTGGAGTCCTGTCATTGTATGAAGGGTCCCAGATGGTCCTAGATAATAGGCGGTGATGACGATGCATTTTAGAGAGGAACAGGCAGTGGTCAGACGCAGGTTTCTATTGCGCTCGCTCGCTCCATCGTTGGCTGATGGGATCTGACCGTATTAATGAGCTTCAGAGATTTTCAGTCTCGGCTGGAGATCATGTAAGTGCTTCTTACAAAAATCCTGGAAAAGCACCAGCCCCATTATATTCAGCCAGGTCTGGCAGGTAATCTCAGGGTTCAAGTGCTAGGTCTGTAATTGTGATAGAAAATATCAGACAGGCAGCAGGGGGGGGGGAAAAGAATCTTTAACTGCAGGAGGGAGCGGATTCAGGCAGACAGCGCACAGGTCATTTCCAAGCAAAAAACATTTTGCAGGGAGCTAAGAAAATAACAAGTTTGCTCTAGCGCTTTAAAGAGAGGAAAGCCTCCCTGAACTTGCTTCATTTTAGGGGACACACGTCTCTGGCAGTCATTATTAATGAGTGCAGATTTCAAGTCTAAAAGCAGCTCTTCCAGAATGTTCACAATGTTACCCATTGCGCTGCCGACCCTTTTCCCTGCTGGCCCATGAGCAGCACAGGTAACGAAGGACCATCTGTGGAGCTGCTCAGCATCTGGGCCAGCCTGCTGCTGACTGGAGAAACCATTGGAATGAGGCCATGTGGATGAGTGGAGAGACTATAGAAAGAGTGTAGACTGGTACAGGAGTGAGTCCCGGCAGTGTGTCTCTGTCAGGATCATGGAAGACCCACACAGGAATAAGTCCTGGATAAACATGAGTTCTGATGAGCTGTCATGTGTGCGCTAGCAATGCGGTGCTATGAGTCTGTGAGTCAGCCGGTTTGGGTTTTGCTGATGATCCTCATTAGCGTTGCCATGGGATTTTTTAATAAACAACATACGGAGCATCTAACTTCACATCGTCTCTAAATAGAGCACCTGTCAAATCATTAAGTGTGACACCATTGTTTTCAACTCAGTCTATTGGTTTGTATATGGTTTTATATATATATATATATATATATATATATATATATATATATATATATATATATATATCTTTTATGGCTTCTGTTTATTACACTTGTGTGAATCTCTCTAAGAAAAAACAACTGTAAAGCAGGAAGCTTATAGTACCAAGGTGTGGATACAAGATATGTGATAAAGACAGACCTGGCCGTGAAAGTTCAGGGCCTGGGAGTCATAGCTTTGGTCTATATGGGATTCAAAAACTTCTCTTTTCAAACCCAGAGTGCACATTATTATTTTGAAGTTGGTTAGATATTGTTGTTGACTAATGTGGGCCCGGTGATACCTGGTTCTGTGTCTTGGCTCATCAGTTACTCCAGTAATGCATGGATGATGGTATGCTGTATGTCTGTGAAAGAATACAAATGAAAGTCAAGCCGACACGTGTTTTGGCTCATGACTTCTTCATGCTGTGCCAAAGCTTTTGCAAGATTTTGTAATTGAAAGAAAGAAGGAAAACAACTTGTACTACTGTTTCAAGCTTCTTTGTAAAAGTGCAGATAAACAAAATGCAGTTAAAGTGATCTGAACTTGCCTTATGAAGCATAGCAAGATGCAAATATGCAGTGTATGTGGTTTACAAGCTGTTGTGGGCTTGCTTTGATATTCACAGCACAGCTTTATGTGTTGTATGGTCGGCTCACATTGGTGGAAGGGAAGGGAGTGCTTTCGGTTTGAGAAATCCTTCATGCCTGAGCAATGGGACATCTTTCCGGATTCACAATGATTTTAGTGTTTAAGCTACTGAGCCGTGGACAGTACAGGTAGACAGGGCAAGTGGCACTGATGCATCACTAAACAGGAAAACACATCAATGTCAATTAAAATATCAGGTCTGTTTGAGTAATAACCATTACCAGCGTAGCACCATCTGCAAGGGCTGTGAGTCAGGACCTCAAACCTTGAGGGATGTGAAAGACGCTCAGGCATCAGGGAACTCCTCCACAACGTGTGCTAAAAATGCAATGATGAACAATGAGATTTGGAATTGTTTTTACCAGCTTCTGAGTCACGAAAGTTATTAAACCAAGCTTAAATATTAAGCTTCTATTATGCTTCTGTTGCAGTTTATTTCCCTAATATGATAGTCCCTGCTAATTAATATCAGGCTTCTGACAATAACGTGCGCTGAGATCATTTTTCATTCCCTTTGGGACTGCTGGGATATTTAATACTGAGGAAAGCTTATTAATTGGGGTCTTTTATTCTCCGTCATATAAAAGTCTTGCTGTTAAGCGTCTCTATATTAAAAAGAAAAAAAAAATGTGTGAAAGAATATTAGATTTACCAAACTGGTGCTAAAAATCAGAGCAATTAAGAAGTAAAAATGTGAGTCATACTTTGAAGTACTAAAAAATAATACAAAATCAGAGGCTTGTTAATAAAACACGAAACATCTCCCATACACTGTGGTCCTGAATACACAGAGACAGTGGCGAGGTAACATGGTAAAAGAGTAGTAAAGCACACCATTGTAAACGATAGGAAAGGCTTCGTATAACCAAGGGAAAAACTGCTAAATTACCGCTCAGCTTTAATAAGGGTTACAGTTAGAGTGAGACTGCCCCACTTGTTGTAGCACTGCAATTTGGTGTAGATTCTTTTCTTGGATTGAATTGCACACAAAGAGAAACATGAAAAAGCAGGGTACAGCACTGTAAAGACATGGGGAAAATCTAAGGGAGCTGCTGAACTACTGTGCGTGTTTTACAATGAACAGAATCTACCACTTCATTAGAACAGAGATTATGGACAATGTGGGCTAAGTAGTGTGTTAAGAAATTATCAGAAAAATGGAAAGAAAGAAAGAAAGAAAGAAAATGCAAAAAAATTACAAAAGCCAAAAACCTTTGAGGAATAAATGAATGAGCTGTCTCTTGGTACTGGAGGGCAGGAAAGGTCAGTTTTTTCACCCCAGCTAATTGTAGTGCTGTTATGAAAGATAGAAGCGACCATTTATAGAAAATGAGACATGATGACAGTTTTATACCTAATTGGCCTGCCTTTGGTTTTATATAGCATTTAATAAAACCACAAAGGGCAGAGAGAAATATAAGAAGCACAGATCAATGTATGCATTTGCCAGCAAGCGAGGGTCTAATATATTCTCAGACAGTATTTTAGTTTTTGTGGATTAACTAGACCAGCAGGTGCTTCTCTGGAGACCCCTTAAAATAACTACCCCAAACTCTCTCCAGTGTTGTATAGCAGTGCTTCCCTGCTCTAATACAAATAGCACATTTACATTCAACGTATTCCTCTCTGCCGAGCAAAAAGCAATCTTACTCCATATACAAAGTCATTATATTTTTCTCAATATTAATTCATTGCATTGAAAGCTCCTAAATTCAGGTGCTTACACTAGCCATATAGTATACGTCCGACCTCTGGTACCATATCTATTGTGTACAGTGCTTGTACAGTATTTACCATGCAAAGTGCCAGCTGACTTGTATAATGTTATGCCTTTAACCCTCCTGTCTGGATTAATCATTAAAAAGTTGCTATCTTTAGTCCTGTGTTCCTGAAACACTTCAATGGTATTAAGTCACAATCTCCTAGGGGAGTGGCATCTAAGATTTATGGAATTATTCTTCTGTGAGCTATAACATCTTTAAGTTTATTCCACACCCAGCCCTTACAGAAGTCTACCTTGGTAAATATTCATGGTGCTTTCCCCATGTTTAGACCTGGTTTCACCAAGTTTCACTTTTCTTGTGGTTTACCATAATCGACTCTTCTGTAACTCAGATGACGGTTGTGTCTGCTCAACAAAAAAAAAAAGAAGTATGAGTTCATGTTTCCCTGGAGAATTAAGAATTTTTTTTTAATAGACTGCGAATGACTTCAGCACAGCATTACTCATTTTAACACAACGTCACCATTTAAAAAAAAAAGCCTATTAAATGTGTCTCCTGTGAAGTCAGTCTCATTCCTGTGCCCATGCTGGGTAAGAGCCCACCAACAGTCTAAATAAATCATTTCCTCTCCTTATCCCCTATACCAAAACTACATTTAAGCAATTCATTTTACCCATTTCGCTAAATAGTATTTTGCAGAATACATTTTTTTCATGTCATAGAGAATATAAATGACCGTATCATATTGCTTTACAGTATTATTTTGTACAATATGTTTTAGATATAATTTAACAATATGTTAAGCCAGAGGGAAGATAACCCCATCCTGTTGGCTATCTAGTATATACTTCCATATTGCATTCATATTTTTCCCCCTCAAGCTATAGCCTAAATTCCAATATTATGGGAACATGAACATTTGGAAAGTATTTGGAGCAACGACAGTGATTTTAGTGCTTTTGAAATGACTTCTAGACTATAGTGAGGCTCATTGAAGGTGAGTGCTTGTCAAGTCTCCCTGCAAAGATTTCTACAGCTTTAAAGGGGGATATACAGTATAAGACTGCTTGTAATAGAGACATTGCATGACACTACAGTATGAAATGTGTAGAGCAGCAGTCTGCCTCTGGGGAAGTGATAAGTACTAATTATTACTATTCATTGGGAAATTATTTCCAGAACAGCCTTGGAGTGCGGACAGTCTGAAGGAAGCTGCGACTCAATCACCCGGGGTCATCTCTTGACAGGCTATTAGCTCATGCTTTGTATTCTTGCCCAAGTCATTGGTATGCTGGCCTGGTCATTGGTAGCAGCAGTAAGGAAAGAACAGTGGGAACGGTGATGAAATGCATGTAGCTGAGCCATAAATATCACTGCCAGGAAATTCATCATTCATCATCAAAGTTCTCGCACAATAAGGTTAAGAATCAATGTTTGAGCAGAATAGACTTCTTTTAGAATAGCCTTCTTTCAGAATAGCCCTTTTTCATTTCTAAAAAGCTGTGAAAGTCCATGTCACTGTTCCCCAAGGTGACCCTTGACATGGTAGCTTGAGTTCAAACAAGCGGAAACAAAAAGAGACACATGGCGACTTTTTCACTTGGGAAGTAATATTGATTTGAGTTTGTCATCCACTGTGCTCCCGTGTCGCCCCAGCGTGTCCGCACGTACAGAGTGGATTTATGAAGCTGCACTGCGCCTCGACTGACCGCCTGTTAATTCAATAGCACCCTTTGTACATCTCATCCATTGCTGTCTTGAGAAATCACTTCATTGGCACGTTGCTGGCACTTGAAATCTGTGAGCTCTGCTGTTTCTGATTAGATTTGAGCTTTGCAGAGAGTTTAGGTTTAGGTATTTACTTAATGGCCAATGGAGGAATCATTTAGGAAACAAACCATATCACTGAATCTCCGTGTACACATTCAGGTCTCTATTATTTATCATTTCATAAGATTTACATAATATCATTTTTTCTCCTTGCTAACTAGCTTACTCTAGCCTTGTGCAAACAGAACTGAAATAATGTGCCCTATATATGGGTGCCAACTTCATAAAGCACAAGAGATTCATTAGTGTTTAGATTCATTAGCAGGTGCCTGCTTTTTGTGAATGTTTCAGCCGCTTTGAAATCCTGTTGCTTCATGCAGCTGCGTGGGTTTAAAGATAAATATGCCCTTTCTTGTATCTCATCTTTTAAGCACACTTACTGCAAAGTCAATTCAGGTAACTTTCCTTTGTGGGTCCTGTAATAAAATCCCCTCCAGCTGTAACCACAGCATGCTCTGTGCTACATGCTTTCTAATATATTAATGCAAGCTTCCCACTGCCCTTTCTGTTTAGCAGCAGTTCTGCATTAGTGCAATAGACAGTGACAGACAGGAACGAATCCAGCTATAAAAACGACCAGACAGTGATAGACATAGGAACTCCAGAAAAAATGTGTGCCAATTCATATTGAGTTCCAGTGGAACACCACAAGAATAACGGCTAATGCATTGCAATTTAGAGGAATCTGCAGCCATTATATTAAAGTGCAAACAGAAAAAAAATGCAATAAACTTTTTGATGGTTAAGTCAATTGAGCTGCCACTGCAGGGTCCCAATCAATGCATGCAGTTTTCTTGGGGTTTCAAATATCAGAAGTTTTTTTTTTACATTAGACCTGCCATTCGCAAAGAATGTTACCAGACATAATGAGACTTCAAAATGGTATTTTATATGTCAGCTCAGTCCGGCGAATAACAGTAGTGTATTTTAAATGTCAATATCCTAGTGGAGCCGGATGAAAAACATTTGGTATGCCCCTGAAAAGTACTGGATAAGTGCAATACTGGTAAGTATGCCTCCGACTGCCAACACAGCCCTGTGTCAGAGTTATTTATTAGATTATATTCTGTAGGTTATTTTTAATACAAGTTTACACTTGCAATTAGCACAGCTGTATAAACAAACAAACAGATTTCCATGTGGTTCAAATTCACAAGCAATTACTAAATAATTCGATTTTTTAAATTGTTTTGTACTGCATAAGATATTTTTGTCAACTGAATACAGCTTTTATATAACTAAATGGTATATCCATCTTGCTATGGAAAGAAGCATTCTGAATTTAACAGAAGCACTTGGTATCATGCTTTAATCTGGGGTTAAAGGGCACTCCCTTTATTACAGCACATCAGATCCTATGATTACTGCAAATACTCGCTTTCCTCAAAGAGTATTGCTTTGGCATCGCTAATAACCTTGCAACAAAATACCTCGCTGCACTGCAAACACATGGGCTCCCTTCTGTGGTCAATAATTGTGTGCTAGAAGCCCCCCAGGTAGGCTTCCTCACAAAGGCATTGTTGATGATGGTATACCACAAATGTCATGATCCGAGCTGAAACAGGGGTCCAGCTGAGAGGTGGCATTTGAAAGCAGGCTGCAGTGCTGTAGGAGCTTGGCAGAGTCACCCTTGACATGTTCCAGTTGCTGGGAAGCAGCTCTTAATTATCCTCAGCGGGGTGGGTGAATAGTGAGCCCTGCAGAGCTGTGTGTCCCGCTGCTAATACTGAGATATGAGGTTCCTGAGTGCTAGGAAGGAGGGAGAGAGGGTGTACTCATTTAATCCACACTGGTATTAATGCTGTCAGACAGCATGGCAGGCGAGGGCTTATGCTCCTCTGCATTAGATCGCCAGCTGTGGGATAAAAGGGTGTTGTGTGCAGAGTTCTGACCTAAAGCTGTACTGCTCATGAAAACAGGATTGATTCAAGCTTGTGTGAAGCGCATGTTGCTTTGTTTTGTCTGGTAACACTTTGCACTATGTGTCTCTAATTACTGTGTATGTGCATAGTAGTTACTTAGTAAATTCCTGTGTACTTACACATCATTGCAATGAATGTTACCAAGCTTCAGAGCCCTGGAGGTGGGCTGTGCCTTTCCATTCAGGATTCATAGACACACTAAATGTATTGTCCCTATAAAAGGCAGAGTGAGCCCTTCATTTTTAATGAAAAAAAAGAAAAAAAACCTTAACATTATGAATATTTAATAACTTCTTCATCTTATAATACTTGTATCTTCCCTACCTTGGAGTCCATGCAGTTTCTCCTATTGTACTAACAATAAAAACTTAGTGAAGCACAGGGCAATGAAGCAGACTGTTTGGAATCAATATTGTTCAATACAGAACACTGAGAATTATGCATTGCCATTGAGTTCTGTTTAAAAGGCTAGCTTACATGGCTTGTGTTCCAGTCTGTTCTTTAGGATTAATGTTGTTAATGGATGGTAATTAGCTTCATTTTATGAAAACAGTTCTTCCAGCCAGGATGAAAGGTGCATTTAGCACTTTTGATTTGTGCGCTCTATAATTAAACACTGTCATTAAATTGATGTAAAACAATCGTCAGCTCTGCTGCTGCAAACACAAAATACAGGCATTAACAGCAGCAGGATCATTTCTTCCATGGCTCCTGATTCAGGGATTTCTTTTTAAAGAAATTAAATGTTGTTGTTGTTGTTGTTGTTGGGCAGTAATCTATATGATAGCCATTTTCTCAACAATAATTGTAATCCAGGCTGTTAATGGCTCGAGTCTAGATGTTTGCTAGATGTTTTAACACCTCCACACTCATGAATCAATGGGTAAGCCAAAGGGACAGATGACAGGCGAACATTTCTGACCAGAAGCACCATTCACTTAATGGGAAACAGTGCTGGTATAAAGACTTTTATGGTTCACAAAAACTATAATGAGCTGTTGGAAGCTTGTTGTTTTTGTATTTGATGATTTGTAGGGATAGGATTTTGCCATTGATGTTTTATGAAGGTTCACCCTTTAGTCAGGGTTTTTTTTTCTTTTTTTTTTTTCTTTGAATGTTGTGATTATGGTTTCTTTGAATGGGATTTCTGCACATCACACAGTGGGCTGGACTAATCTTTTCAGGATTATAATAAAGCAAAAAAGCGTAAAAGATTTTCCGGCATGCTGCAACACTGATATTCTGGAAAGTTTGGACAGTACTTCATTGTGTCTAAAGGCACAGGATTCATTGAACTCCTTTTCCCTGTAAACAGCCTGGTTTTCCTGTTTCATGATTGGGAATACAAGTTGCTGCTCTCCTAAATAAAGTTCTTATTTTTGCTAAAACGAGGGCTGAGCCAGAGAGAGAGAGAGAGAGAGAGAGAGAGAGAGAGAGAGAGAGAGAGAGAGAGAGAGAGAGAGAGAGAGAGAGAGAGAGAGAGAGAGAGAGAGAGAGAGAGGCTTCAGTTGCACTGACTGCAGCACAGGAAACAAGCCTATTCAGCAATATCGCCGTCTAATGAAGATCTGCTTCTCTCACGAGTCCCTTTCAAAGAACCGTTTCTCACCTGGCTTTACAGTAACAGTTATGCAACATCCCCTGTTAGCAGTCTATCGGATTTAAAACATTGAAAACAAAAACACTTTTGCCAAGGCTTCAGACACAGCAGTCCAGGTAAGTGCTATGTTGCTGTTTCTGAATGCTGTGTTTGTGTTAACTGTTTAAAGGTGCTGAACAAACAAAGCTTAAACAGAGAAATGGAATAACGTAGACACATACTGTATATATATATATAGTGAGAGAGAAAGACAGGGAGAGACAAGGAGAGACAGGGAGGGACAGGGAGAAACACGGGAGAGTGGGAGAGACAGGGAGAGTAGGAGAGACAGGGAAGAGTAGGAAAGACAGGGGAGAGTGGGAGAGACAGGGAGAGTAGGAGCGACAGGGGAGAGTGGGAGTGACAGGGAGAGACAGGGAGAGTGGGAGTGAGATGTAAGCAGGTTTTTTGTGTTGTTTTTAACCCAGGAAACACATTATCCATGGTTTCTTCCTTTATTATTAAGCAGGCAATCTGCAGGCATGGGGCAATGGACCTCAATGTGCAGAGCCCTCAGGGATGTTTGTTTTCTGTCACTTCTAATTGAGAATGCTTCATTTAACGGAGGGGTAATGCTGCTCAAGTAAACGCAACACCAGCAAGCAGGTACTGCTGCCCAGACTGATCATGTTAAATGGAATACATCATTCAGAACTGGCTTTAGGAGAGCCGGGGTGTTTGTACAGGTATGGAAATCAGCTGTTAAGATGTAGCTGCTGTGACACAGTTTCAGTATTGCAGAAATGGATCCTGCTGTTTCATTTTCTAAATGTCTTGGTCCATCTGAATTTGTTCAAAATTTGTTCAAAAATTTGTGTATATTTTAAAGAATCTTTTTTTTGTTGTTTATTTTTTTTTACCAAATGTATATTAGGTGTTAATAATAATAATAATAATAATAATAATAATAATAATAATAATAATAATAAAAAAAACATTTAATATTCATAACTTGATTATTCAAAAACTGCAACGTTATTTAGGTTTTAACAGAGAAAGTCACAACGTGAAACGTTTTTTTTTTTTTTTTTTTAGAAAGTATTGTTTAAGTTCAGTAATGTTGGGTATTACATTTGGTAATGGGTCAGGTCTAAATTTGGCTTTCACAAAAACGGCATTTCATTTTTCAATAGAAGAAAGCACACTGTTGCACAAGGCTGTGCCTGAATTCTTGCATTCAGCAAAGTACATGGAACATTTCTAGCTCATATTAATATACTGCCTTTAATAACTGCAGCTTTTCCTACCAGTAAAAGAACACTTATAATCCTGTTAATGTATGCGGTTATTACAGCTAACGGTGATACATGCCACAGCAGATTCTTTTTTAAACGGGTTATGAACAGGTAAGTGGGAGTAAATTAGATTGTGTTTGAGCTTAAAATAAAGGCTGGTGCCGAGGCAACTACAGTAGAATAGAGCACAGCTACAACAGAGAAGCATTATGTGTGATCCATAGGAGGTACCGGTAATGTATTATTATTATTATTATTATTATTATTATTATTATTATTATTATTATTATTGCCATATTTCAATTGCAATCAAAGTAACTCTGAGGTTCTGTCAGGTTCCTCTTAATTTCTAAATGATCTGTTTTGATTGTTAAACGCACACTTAGGGACAGGGACGTATTTTTCTGGACTCATGTTTTAGTGTACAATTGAGAATTCGATTTAAATAATAATAATAATAATAATAATAATAATAATAATAATAATGAAGTATAGATTACTGAAAGAAAACATGAAAATCTCCTTGAAATAATTGCCCAGGTTTACCTTGATTCTCCACATGTTTGAACGATGCATTTATCATGCTATGGTTAGCAATGGCTTTTACACCCTCCTTTGTGATTTACCTTGCTTGCATGTGCTTTACCATGTTTTGACTATGTTTTAATGAAGAACTGTAGCGTGACAGGGCGTGTGTCGTTGTGGGATGTCTAACAATGACACAGGCACACACACACCCCAGAGTGCTATTCTGCAATTATACAATGGCTATGAGGTCATTTCAAATTAAAAACAACTAACAGAAGTAGGTTTAAAGAGATATAGTCACGGCTATGACATCACATAGTGAATGAATAGGAGGGTGACCCGTGCCATTGTATAATACACTTTGAATATGCACTTTAGCACTTTTTAAAGAAAGTATGGATCAAGGACACAGTCTTAACTGTGCATCTCAAATGAGCCAGATCTGACTGTCTCATTGTCCACATGCTTTTCCTAGCTCAGTTTCTTCACTGATCCAGTACTAGATTGTACTAGCACTTCTATTTCAACAGTACAGTACTGGAGCTGGCAGTACTTTTGCATGTAAGAATTGTTTTTGTATATTACGTAAACAGAAACTTTAAAGCCCAGCAAAAGTTTGCCCTGTATCGTTATATATATATATATATATATATATATATATATATATATACATATATATATATATATACATATATATATATATATACTATATATTTTAAATGCATGACCCCTATACTGTAGTCCAGATATAACAAATATATTGAACATATGTATATTTTCTTTCCATATGAGTTGATTTACCAACTTGGCAGCCATCAGTTTGTGAGGGGCTTAGCCATCTACCAGGGGCTTAGCTACCAGTCTTTTGTTCATTAATCCTAAAAACCAAAGGTTCTCCCTTAGGCAAGATGTGCCCTCTACTGCCTCCAAGTGTCCAACCCTGATCAGCACTCTGCATTGCAATGGTTCTGTACAACAGGGCAGTACGCCATTGGTGGAGTAACACCACAGTGACATTCTCAATGTGTGCTATGGTATATACATACACAAGTAAACCATGGCAGTTCCATAGTGGCATCATAACACCGCTGCAGGAGGTCCGCGCTGCAATATTTGTTCTAGATTCATTCTGTTGCCATTGCAGGTAATGCTGAGGCCTGATCATTGATATTATAACGGTACACCTATGGTATGCTTTCTGTAAGAGTAGTGAGTTGAAGGCATCATAAAGAAGCAGCACGTCACAATCTGCAGTTCAATGAGTGATCAATATTGCTTCTATAAATCATGAATGCAATGCCATTTTTCATTGTACAGACATTATGCTGATTCAGTTGCCTCTGTGACTGCAGCCATTTCTCTCAAATATGCTGTATTCTGATTTGCAACTTCAAGCTATGAAGTTGCATGCAAATTGTCACGCGGTGCCATGGATAATGTGTGTCCAATCAGTGCTGTGCGACTGGTTGCATGGGTTCAATACACTGCACAGTGTGTGTGAGAATGCAAGGAGGTTCGGTTCTGTGTGTACGTAGACTCTCCAGCAATTTGAAAGAGAATGCTAAACCCCTGAGGACTCGTCCTTTCTCAGACATATGAGATCTCTTGATTTAGCGCTAGGGCGTGAATAGCATTAGGAGGTGTCATTAAAACCTGCAAAGCAATGTAATAATGAAATCAATTCTTTCCAGAACTTTCCAATCCTCTGCAGCTTACCTCTGATGAAAGCTAATCTGACACCTAAAAGGCAACCTGAATGTAACTTTAATTTAACTCAGAGCTTTTCTCATTCCAGGTAATTCATCCTGCATTGTGCTTCAGAGTCTTCTGGGGCTGCTTTTCATTTTTGAAGGAGAGGTGTAATACATTCAAATAAAGAAGACCCCCAAAAAGCTGGAGGCAAATAGGCTCCTGCTGCCGACACAGCAATAAAAAAAGAATACAAAGGTGGACTGTATATTGAACTTCGTTCCAATGAAACAACTGCATCTCCTGGCTCCTTTTATTACTTTGAATGTAATAATAAACTGGGCTGTAGCCTGACAACTGCAGTGAAAATTTCATTTCAAGTAAACTAATATCTAAAAGCAAGAATTGTTTACCCAAGTCCTTGTTTGTCAGAACGGGACGTGCAAGCTTTGAGTTAAAGGCTCCAAAAAGCTTCCCCTGATGACAGCCATAAACTAACGAAATTATCTGGACGTCAGCATCACTGTAGTTTTGGCTTACGACTCACCAGTTACAAATAAGGTGCTTCAAAAGGACAATTTGATCACCTGGCTTTCTTGCACTGAAAGCAAGTCACATCAATGTATGGTCAGTTTCTTTGCATCTGTGTCATTGCAACACTGTTTCAATGAGGCCCAAGGTATTGAGGAGCTCCTTGCCTATGCCCTGGTCAACAAGCAGCAGCCAGGCCAGCATCCCCTCAGCCAATTACACTGGCGAGGCTGGAGTTTCAACACACGCAGAGGACTCATACTCTTCCATTATTGCTCTGGTGGTGGTGCTGACTCTGACCTTTGCTATAATAATGACATCTCTGGTGACTTTTTACTGCCACAAGTCAGAGCTAAGGGCTAAGAAACAAAAGAAGGCTCAGGAAGAATACGAGAAGGACCACGAGAAAAGCAACAAACAGCAGAGCACCGCGGCAGGTGGAGGGCTGCTGAACCCTTAACAAATCCCCCAGGACTTCATTACTGCAAACAGGAGCAGTGTGTTTCCCTTGTGGTATTTAAAACATATTTAAGGGACCCAAGAACAGTGTGGCTGATATGAATTTCAGAAACATATCTCTTCTCCAGAAGACATTCTATTTTGCAGGATCTTACGAGTAATATATTTTTAAATATATACAGTATGTCAAGTGCCGGCTTTGCATATTTAACTCTGATTAGAGAGTAGTGCATTTCCATTTTACATTTCTGGGAATGGATTATTTTGAAGAGCATTGTTATTTTATACAGATAAAAATCGTAATTGAATTGCTGTTTGTTGGATTATTCTCTACCTAAAGAACTGACTGTACCTTTAGTGTAAACAAGGATGTTTTAGGAAATGCCACACACTTTGATTAGCAACATTTTAGTGCTTTTGTGTTCTAAAATTGTTTGCGCTTTTTCTTTTTAATGCAAAAAAAAACAAACAGATTACTGGCAATGTCTCGCCCAAACGACAGCAAATCAGTGTCTAGTTTATAGAGGTTTTGTGCACAATGCATACAGTAACTATATTTATCATCATCAAGTTATCAATTATTATCTTCAAATTGTGTATCAATTTATATGTAAAAATATATCCAGTATATGTAACCGAAATGACTGCGTTTACTCTCTGGAGTTTTCAAACATGTGTCAGTACAATAAAATGAGCTTCTCTCTATGAGTTCTAGTACTATAAAGATCCCCTTGCTTTATCTGATTTGCATAATCATTTACATGCGGAATGCTTTCTTCTGCCCGTCCAGGAATATGCAATTCTATCACAGGTTTGCATTGCTACATTTGAAGTTGTCAGCACCTGATTCCTTTAGTTTAGTTTCAATGGGAAAAGATATGCATGAAAAGTTGATTATTATATTCCACTTGGTAGGTTCAATAAAGGACAGGCAAAGATATACTAAATACATTTGCCTTTTTGTTTTCAGTTTCTAAAACTAGTCTGCATTTAATTATCAGGAGCTTAAAAATGCCTATCGCTGTCTAAACACATATTCCTCACTGTATTAAAAGACTTGAGAAAAAGTATATAACACTCTCCAAATGACTATTGCTTTTTTTTAATAGCCATTCACCACGGAAGTCAAAGGCAGTCAGAACATGGGAAGCGTTTCTTTGTGTAGTGTAGACAACAGCCAAACTTAAACACAATCTCAATTTCACAGCATTCCAAAATAGGTGTTGCTAGTGACTGCCTTGTTTTAAAAATTTGAGCCCATACCATTTTAGTTTTTCACTAAATAAAAAAGGTGTGCAAAGTGATGCATTATTATGACATCTACAAACATGGATTACCTTCATTTACTGGAGTCAACAGGGAATTTAATTATAAATACAGCCAATGACATTATAGTCGTCTTTTTCAATCTTATTTTTGCAATAAGTTTTTAATGCATTTCTAGGAACCTTTTATTCAATCAATTGCTTGCTGGTTCTGTTTCTTCAATCCTTCAGTGCCTCCTCTGTTAGAGAGTGCAGAGCACTGTTTGATTAAAATAGAATTGGGTCTCTGGGGTTTAGGATGGTATGGATTGTTGAGATAATGAATTCTTTACTGACACAACTTCACCGAGAAGAAACAGGCAAACAAACTGAAAGAGGAGCAGCAGGAGCCTGCCCTGTAGGAAGTTACACAACAATCAAAATCATAGGGAAGTTATTAAAAAATATATATATAGTAATACAATGCAATAAAACATGTTCTATTGGAGTCCTGTCTTAACACTTGGCATCTTCAAATATCATGAATCACAAAAGTGTTCTCTTGCAATGCAGTTTAGTAATCATTATTTACCTCTGAACTTTCATACTTAGAATGATAAAAAAATTCACTCCAGGGACAATACTGGCTGACAATGGACCGGACATTATATTAAAACGCAGTTGCCTGGTAAGTAATTCAAAGTCCATTCTCAAAGACAGGTGTATTACACCCCCCACAGGGAACATTATTCATTTTTCAAGATTATGGTTTTGATTCTTGCGATAGCCCCTCATCAAATTGGAGGGCTACGCTCTGCATACGGTTCATTTAAAATGCTCATTACGCAGCAGCTAAACACCCTAATAATAAAACCTCAAGAGACACCTTTAAAAATGTACAGCTGATACAGTCTTTATATCAATATGCATGTGTAATGTATCCCTCTGCGAATGCTAATTCATTACATAACTGACCTTTTATCAGTTTGCTGCTGCCCGGCTCTTTACTCTGCCTCTGAGTTTAAACAGGACAGGCACGTTTTTTATGCACATGGATCATAACACAACTAAATCAGTTTCTCTGCCACAATGACAAATTGGAAAAATGTAAGATTGGTTTTTTGTTTTACAAAAACTTGCATTAATCGACAATGGCATCAATTTACAGTTTCTACTGTGGAAGTTTATGAATTAAATCAACTTTTTTTTTTTTTCTTTTAAGTTACCGAGATAAAACACTTGTGTTATTATAAATCTTTTGGGCTACAAACACAATGTATTTCCTTTTGCACTTACCAGCATACTTGATTTGTTGAACCACATAGCAGAATGAAGTATTTACCGGTACTAGAACTGCATTTCTTGTTTTTGATGATACACTTTAATAAAGTTAAATAAACAAGCCATCATCCAACTTTATTATTTCATTATACGGGCCCCTGATACTCTAATGCACTGTTGCAAAATCCATTATTAACTTCTTTCAGGCTCAGATTCACCATCTAAGGTCCATTTAAAATACACTTGTACATTTATACATTTGCAGCTTAACTGGGTTTCACTACATGACAGCATTAACTTTAGGAGACCATACCATTTAGAGATATATTTAGGCACCTTTTATAAAGGCAATGTTCTTAATCTAATAACCTGCTGAAAGTTTAAGCGGCTGCATCAGAACCTCTAAAACAAACCCTTTGACATGTGCACAGTGCTGACGAAGATCATTAAAGTACAGCAATGGTAATAAAACTCCAACTGCAAGTTTAAAAACTTTTGGCACAAAAAAAAAAAAACGTTTAAGAAATTGTCTTTGCAAAACATACAAGTATTGTAGTACCGTCCTGAAGAAGCCTTGCTGGTTTCTTTGTTTACCAGGCTGCAGGTCTTGGGTTAGGGTTGATGTGCAAATTAGTACAAAACAGACGTTGTTCTCATTCTTTAATGCATAGTGAATGGAATGGTTGCCAAATGGTTGCTGTTTGTTTCAAACACGTAAGCTTTCTTTAGAATCATGCCACTTGCTCCTTTTTGATCAGTGCATGCCAGATCTTGCTGGGGTCATCAGAAAGTTTCGGAAGGTCTTTCAGTACTTCTCCCACCAGGCAGATAGGATCCTAGAACACAATTCAGTTAGAATGGAATATTTTTGCCCATCACAATTTACTGCAAAATTACCAGCACCAAATACTTAATATCCAATCCAATGCAATTTCCACAGTGCACTTAAATACAAATGCAGGGCTCATTACAAAGCAACGACCTTCATGCCACTGAATAACTATCTATTGACCCTGTATCAAACAATCAGCATGATGAAATGAATTAGCATTTTAAACTACTCTCATTGAGGCTCGCTGCAGTTAATTACAATCGAGTACATTCTCATGGCAGGTGTTTCATAGGTAGTCTCATCAAATAAAAATGACTGTTTGACACACTAAAAGAACAGGTTTCGCTGCAGTCATGTTAAAATCACATGCAGTAATCAGCACTAAACTGAAGGGCTTGCACATCTATTATTGACAGAATTCCAAAATATAATTACCTATTTATCAATGCCTATAGATGCATGAAGCTTTAATGTATACACCTTTACAGTTCTGACAAAATTACAACAATGTTAAAAAAAAATTATATGTATATATATATATAATCCTAGTTCAAAAAGTACACAGTTTCAGTGAATAAAATGCTTCGGGTAAAATCTACAAGACAAACCAATTTCTCATTAAAATGATTTATATCTTATAGCTTCATCTTCCTGAGAAGTAGCGTGAACCTAAAATGAAATGTATTTATTATTTATAGAGTTTGTTTTAGTGTAGAATTAATATTCCTATTGTGTGTGTGAGCTGCATACTCAGCTGTTTTTATACACGGTTTGTTTCTGTGAAAGCTAGTGAGGTTTATAGCTACTGAATGCCACTATATAGATCCAAGCAGAATCAATCGCGAGTGCACATCGGTGTGATCAGGCCCAACGTCCTATAGTTGCCTGATGCTTTACTATGGGGCTGTAACACTGAGAACATACTCTGTTGTACAGATTTTCTTCAAGCTTCTCTTGCAGCAATACAGATTCCAGTTGGGTCTTCTTTATTTTAATAAAGCTCTCTCTCGCTAGTTCTGCTCTTTTAGACAGACAGGCACTGCACATTGATGGCTGGTGTATCTCCACTTCTGTTGCCTTTATTCAAACAAAGGAAAAACAAATAAAAAAAAACACAATGTGATTAATACTGAATTTTATAAGTAGCGTCATATCGAAATGCTCTGTCTGCTGGCTGATTTCACAGACCCTGATAAGCACTACCTTACCAAAGGTAACATAAGATTAGTGAAACCAGCTATAATCACTTGGTGCCCTATTCACAAAAATATGGTGCGAACAGGGCCATGTGCACCTTGGTGTGGTTTAACCCTTCCCAACAGTGACGTGTACATGGCAGCCAAAGCATGTTTGGAGTCTTGGTACAGCACAGTGTTCAGCTCTCACACCTGCTTCACTATCTCCATGATGTGTTTTAGTTGTAACCTGGTAACTAGGTGCTCAGGGATCCTGCAGTTTAATGTTGTCTCTCGCTGCGCTGAACCTGGTAGAGACTGCTGCTGCTCCCTGTGCCTGCAGCACTCGGATCGTTTCTGCCAGCGTCCCATTTTTCTGATCTTCTCCCTGCAAAAAGATTTCACAGCTTTCGACTCTTCAGGGCAAAGCTCCAGAACATCTGTCCAGAAAAACAAAGGAAACAGTGTGACGCCATGCAAAAGCATTACACAACTACCAGACACTCCATATGATTCATGTGCTACAATGCTACATGGTAAAGCTGTGCTTTGCTCAGGTCAATCTAAATATCACTGCAAACGATGACATGTACATGTATGCTACAATGCAGGTCATCATTTTTTATTTCTTTTATTTTTATTTTTTAGTAAGACCTTTAGCAACGGGAGTTAATGACTCATAACATGCCACAGCAATATCATTACTCCTTAAATAATACATTATAATAATAAGAAAAATGAAAGAGCCTTCAATCAATAGTCACTGATATGATTCCTATCATAACAAGCCCACAGTAATAAAATGTGTCAGTGCCAATAACTTTGTCATTTTTAAACGTTGTAATGGAAAATAAACCATTTAATGCATGTACAGTGCACCATTACACTTCTGTACAAATCATACTTCTGTTGTCATATTTTTGTAGAATTGTGGATTTATTCAGCGGAGCCGATCAGATATACTGAATCTCAAGTTGTGTTACAGCTGGGAATGGCTGAAGAGCAAGAGGCTGACTCAAACAGCCTGCCTCCCAATGTAAAAAACAAATATCGAGGTGTACAACTAGTTCTGTGGGGACTGTCCATGAACCCAGCGACAACATTTATAGATTTACAGGACTAGTTTCTAAAGCTTCCCTTAATGCAGAGCATTACAAAGGTGTGAGGCCAAAAAAAGATGATAAAATTAAAACTAATCTGGTCTCTTTTTTTTTTTTAATTAACCTCCTTTGCTGTACCTGATTTATTTTTATTAAAGTTAAATGGAAAAACTAGATAAATTGTTTTTAATTATTTGAAGCAAACTGAGGCTCCCATTAGGGAATAAATGAACTGCTTAAGCAATTTACCTCCTAGTAATTGCTTCCTTTAACTTAATAATCCCAGTTGTCTCACTGTAGAAAAGTGTGGAAGTAAATAAAAGGCATGTAACTTTCACAGGGGGAGAAGCAAGTGAGTAAATGCTGATTACTGGTATTTGATCTTTGAGAATAATTGTTACAACTTGTTACTTATTGCACTCAACATAAAGATATTGAAATTGTTGTTGATTTCAACATATTGTTCTGTATACTGTAGCTGGTTTTGCTTGTTAAAGCATGTGTGTGGATATGCCCCCTGTTACTTCTGGTGCTCTCTGAAACATTCTAGTTTGTTCTATTCCATCCACATTGACAGAGAACATTTCTGACATACCTCTTTGGGGAGAAGCGTTTGATCTCCTTTCCTGGCTCACAGTCGAAAAGGAAGCTTTACTCTTCAGAACTCTCATCCATTTTTCTGCAAGCTCTTCCTCTGCTGTGATCCCTGCATCGTCACAGGACTCAAACTCCTCATCTAATCCAGTTAGTGGAAAAGGGGATGTCAATGGGATATGTTCAATGTATTTAAAACTAAACTATTAATCTTGACATAAACACATATATAGTTTAAAATGCATGTATTTATACACACATGCATAGGATATTAAAGACAAAGCTATAGTTATTTTTGACAAGCAGGGCACAGAGCTTAAATGACCAAACTAAAATACCTTGGTATTCCTTTACAGAGGAAGCTGGTCTACTCTCAGTGTGTGGACTGAACTCCTCATGAGAGCAGTATGATTCGAATGACTCGCTGCTGCTGTAACTCTCTGTCCTTCCAGATTCAACAGAGCAGGGATCAAGGGAGTCTCCAGGATATTTCACAGTGCTGCTGCTCTTGGAACTTGGCCATGACTCAAAAGACTCATCTTCATAGTTTCTAGACACATTTTGTCTTTCACTTGCTTCAGTTTCACTTGTCATAGTGCAGAGTATCTTTATGTAAGGAAGCAGAAATAAATAAAGTAGCTGCAACACCCTGCAAAACAAAACAAGACACATCTTATGACTATATCGTTGAAAAAAAAAAAAAAACCTTAAACATTACAGTGTTGGTTTAATGGATCTTCATTTCATTTCAATGTGCAAGACTTGTTTAAAATAATTCTGGTGTTTTGTAAATGAAGGCACATATTAAACAGTAAACAATACAGGAAATAAAAACTGAAAGACCAGCATGAATACTAGTACTGAATAATCATTGATCCAATAGGAACGTGCTCATTTTTATCCCCAGCAGTTCTGGTCATCATGGAATGCCAGTCAGTACAGGCTGGAGATACAGTGAATGGTCAAGAGAGAATCAAATGTCATTCTTCAGCTGCACCTTCTGATTCTGCTTCACCAAGGTTTTGTACAAGACATGATGGTTTGCAAAGTAATTCATGATTTTAAGTACAGAAAGACCACTCCAGGTACGCTGTGCACTGCAATACATATTTATTTTATTTTTTTAAATCTTATTCCCTTTTTAATCTTATGCTTCCACATCCATGTAGATAAGTTGAATGCAGCAACACTTCAATGCCAAGTCAAGATAATGTGCACTACACTGCACAATATTAATTGGTTGTCAGTACTATAACAGTAACATTATCAATATCACCTATTGTTTGACTAGGGTTTCTAAAGTGTTTAAACTTTTAACAAGGGCAAGCGTTGTGTGGCCTCTGTAATTGGAATAATGTAGGGCAGTCGGCTGAAATTGACTATGAAAGAACAGTTTTGCACATATGGCAAATGTACTCTCAAGACAATAAACATAAAAAGCGTGTGTCAAGATGAGAAAAGGCCCTAAACATCACAACACATTCTGTCCCCGTGGGAAGCCTTTTGCATCATTGCACAAAATCAGACTTAACGAGGAGCACATCATGATTTTTTAAAATTGTTTTATGCACTGCTTTATATAAAAGCTGTTTGATGTTACCGTTCTGTTAGAAAATATGGTGCTCACACTCATTTCACAGACTATAAACCTAACACATACACTCACACACACACACACATATATATATATATATATATATATATATATATATATATATATATATATATATATATATATATATATATATAAAGCACGCCAGATTTATCAAGGTATTGCCAGTACTCTAAAATGTATTTTCAAATTTGGTAGCACTTTTACAAGAGGCTATGCGCGATGCTTCTAAATTCCAACTAAAATTACATCGTAATTAAAATACAAAAAACCGACACAAGCCCAATGTTTATTTATTCATCCTTGCTACTAATTAAGCGTAAATACTGGATTTTCAAATACCATGTCAAATACAGATTACTTGATAATGTAATTAATTTAATCCAATCATCTATTTTAGAACAATTCGTTAATTAATTGAACGCTACGAGAAGCCAATATGGATGTATTATATTAGTTTACAAATAAATATTTTAATAATATTAGATAAAAAATAATATAAAAAGTTGCTTGGGTAAAAACACTTACCAATCCGCGTTGCCACTGGAAACCAACAAGGGCTTCAGTGCAACGACTAAAAAGAATCGGTGCTGCAGACCAAACACGGATTTTCTGTTCCTACTTTCAAGTAAAATGCAGTACTCGTTCTCACCGCTGGGTCACAGCAGAGTGATACAGCATCTGATGTAAAATTAGCTCTATCATGGAAATAGAAAAGGATTTGCTCTGTAATATTAAATGACTGTTTTCAAGTGGGTGGGTTATTATATTTAAATGTCTTCCATTATAGTGTGCTATTGAAAACTAAACAAAAAACGAAGTAAACTACGGTTGAAAATGAAACTAAAACTAATAGACATCAGTTGGTTGAGAAAAGAGAGACAGAAACTGTTATAATTATCAATTGGCTGAACCATTGTGGGTCTACAGGGCTTCAATTGTCCTCGGAGGCTAACTTCCTTGCTACTGCTTAATAAACACCCAGGTGAGGTAAAGTTACAGGCTGACATTAGCGACTCTCGCAGTGTCGTGTTTCTGTCTTGATTGAAGCCGTAATGTGAGCTGCACGGGCCTCGCAGCACAGTCATGGGCTCACCTGGGTGAACTTGAGTCATATTGTTCTCTTTCAGGTACCCTGAAAGGGTCAAGGCAGCGCAAGAAACCTGATCAAAACCCAACAGCATCTCCTTTTAACCCAAACAAGCGCTTTCATCTTCCTGCTTGTTAAGAAATGGACACTGAGGTCTTAGTGTTCACTGTGGCATCAGCAGCATGTCCTTTCCATTACTCTTATTATTATCTGTTTCATGCTGCCATTTAACCCTCAATGAGTTTAATTTAACTTCATGTGCATTGGGAACCTACGTTCATCTTGATATATTGAGCGCCATGCCCAAGTGTTCTGGTTGACACACCTGGCTCTCTACCTGCATTCCGCAAACCCTTCTGAAAATTACAGAATCTGGTGGTAAACTTGTGGACCTCAAGAGCTGGCAATTGAAACACATATGTATGCATTTCCTACTGTATACCCGTCAGGTTTAAAAACAAACAACAAAGACACACAGGCGCTGTTCATAGCTGGATTCTCCAGAAGTGGGAATTGTTGTGAGTATTAATTGCACTTATTTACACCTTCACAATATCACAGTCCTCTGAAACTATCTTCTTTCCATGTCACCATTAACCCACTGCACATAAATACTAACACGATGCACTTTCACCCCTTTTGCTTTTGATCTTAAACTCAGAAGATCCCGGCAAGAGGCTTCTTTCTTTGAAAATTCCTGCAGTGCTCTGGTTAATGCGAGCGGTAATCTGAGAAATTGGAGGTAACAATGGGAACAGCTAGAGGCTGCCAGAGGAGATGAAATTCTGCTTTCTCCATCTTGAAAAAACACCTTTCTTTATTAGAGAATGGAAATGCTGTATTTGCTTACATACAGTTGGATGATCACATGCCTTTCCGGGATATGGAAGAAAAAAAACATTTCCTGAACAATCTACACATCCATCTAATCACAATTCTAACCCCAACCCTTTAACTTAATCTTAAGCCTTAATGATACTATCATGTTGCAAGATGGATGATAGAAATATTACTCTCTATACAGCAGATGCCATTCAATGCGTAGCTCTTCCCTGAGATTAATTTGAAGTCACACTCAGAGCGGCAATGAGGAAAGACCCAAACTGTTGTAATAGTGTTAACTACACGGTGCACACACTGTACTCCAGACAGTGGTCTCCCTCGTTACTTTAACAAGCTACTGGCTGTTGCTTTCTTGCAAAGCTGCAAAGAAACTCAGTTCCAGATAGGAGTAGGTAAGCTCTATTTTGAGTTGTTTCTTGCTGGTTCTAGCGGTTTTATTCCTTGCAGAAATAGGTCAGTCTCTGCACTCCCCACCAAGTAGGTCCCTTTTGAGTCCTGGAACGCTAAAGTGTTCCAGTCTCTTTCTGCAAGCTGGCTCCCCTGTGTCTCTCTGAGACGCTCCTTCTCCTGGCTCTGTCAGATAAAACACATTCGGAGTACATTAAATGGGATGAACAGCTGATTGACTGTTAAGGCAATTATCCTGCTGCTTTTCCTTGGCTCAGTGGTGCCAGGCCTACAGTAACTGGATTAAGACAGTGCCTTGCTGCCTGCCGCCTTACCCTTATCCTTACAGCAACCCTTTCCTGTTGTGACAGTGCATGATCCATTTACAGAAGATCAATATGATATAGTTGTTTCCTACTGTATGACATATCACCTGGGAGTCTTCAAGCCAGCAAAAGCTAGCATTAAAAAAATGAATATATTTATTTATATTGGTGCAATGGAATTACTCACAAGAAACAAATAAATATGCATTGTTCACACTATATTCTGAAGATATTGCATGCAGGATAATAAATATATTGCAGAAAATATAATAGACCCCTATAGAACTGTGAGTATATTGTAATGCCTACTGTTGTGCAAGGAATGGTTGTAATGATTCAAAGGGACTTGTAGGTGAACTAAACATGTTTGCAATTTTACTTCAAGATGCACATCTCAGCTTTCTAAAAGCACATTTCATATATTTCTCTAGGTTAACAAAATCTTTTGCTTAATGGAATAGCTGGTTAATAGAATCAACAGCATCATCCAGGCTGGCCAAGCTTGGCTGATCTGGGAGAGAGGGTGTTCATCAGTTTGTTACTTCCAGTCACAATCCAGACTACAGCTAATTACGCTTTCCTTTACAGTGCTGTTCAGAGACACTTTACTGGACTGCTTTCCACTGAATGAATACACATAATTAACCCAGGGACCAAGAGAAACAGTAATTACAGCATCTCGATGTACATGGCCAGCAAAGATTACCCATTTAAAAAGGGGGGGGGGGGCGACGACTGGGGGAGACTTAATGGAAATCTATTGTCTTCTTGTATCCCAAAAAAATACCAATTAGAAAGTTTATTCCACAATGAAAATGAGTTTGAAGACGACGGTATTATCAACGCAAGATATTCACCCCTACTGCACATCTAATCCAGGGGGCTTCAGAGCAATCATGTTACAAGCAGAGTAATTCAAATAATTTCCACTTCAAAGGGGGGTCCCAAAAAGAAAAAGAAAAGAAAACATTTAAGAGGCAACGCGAGCCTGTTTTTCTTTCCAGATTTCCATCATTTGGGATGCATTTTATACATATTTGTAAAAGATTCTACTTGAGGTACGGATGCAGACTGTCTGACAATGACACTATAAGGAATACTGGTTCCTCTCTGTTTGGGTATTTTCTTTGTGAGATTAGGGACACTGTGAGGAGAGCCCTGAGTGGCACATGTGTTCATTGTCAAGACAATAGTCCCCCCTTTCTAGTTACTCGTTGAGGCACTGAAAGCTCCACTGCTTAACTCTTTAAAGAGTGAGCCTTGGAAAACATCTGGAGTGCTTCTATTAGCAGCTGCATGGAGGAAGGCTGGCTCAGAAATACAAAGACCTGCTTTAAGAAGAGGCCTTTCAGGAATTGCGTTGCCATGTTTCTTCTAAATGACGCTGTGTGATGCAATTTGTAGAAATACTAAAGCAGGAATAGTGAAAAGGTTTTGTCGAGAAATTATTATCAATGTTTTTGTCGTTGCCTTGATAAATACTTATCTATGGTAAATGCATGATAAACCTGCAAAAATACTGTGGTAAACTTTTATACGGGTACATGAATGAATCATTTTTATAATGGGTATACTGGCTTCTGTTCCGTGTAATGCTGTTAGTGCAACTAGACGGATGTGCATAAATAAACACTGTAGTAAGTAAAGAGAAAGTGATACCTGAATACAACGGCCCGGTGACAAGGAATGAAAACAAATTCTACCAGAGCAGGGAGAGTTTACTCGACATCCCCCTCCTGGTTCCAAGCACTGAGGAAATGTGGCCTCCCCGGGGCCCCACATAGCTGCAGTAAGGACCACCCAGCAGCATGACTACCCTGCTCTCCTTATCATTCACACTGCAGCATGACTACCCTGCTCTCCTTATCATTCACACTGCAGCATGACTACCCTGCTCTCCTTATCATTCACACTGCAGCATGACTACCCTGCTCTCCTTATCATTCACACTGCAGCATGGCTACCCTGCTCTCCTTATCATTCACACTGCAGCATGGCTACCCTGCTCTCCTTATCATTCACACTGCAGCATGGCTACCCTGCTCTCCTTATCATTCACACTGCAGCATGGCTACCCTGCTCTCCTTATCATTCACACTGCAGCATGGCTACCCTGCTCTCCTTATCATTCACACTGCAGCATGACTACCCTGCTCTCCTTATCATTCACACTGCAGCATGACTACCCTGCTCTCCTTATCATTCACACTGCAGCATGACTACCCTGCTACTCCTTATCATTCACACTGCAGCATGACTACCCTGCTCTCCTTATAATTCACACTGCAGCATGACTACCCTGCTCTCCTTATCATTCACACAGCAGCATGACTACCCTGCTCTCCTTATCATTCACACTGCAGCATGACTACCCTGCTCTCCTTATCATTCACACTGCAGCATGACTACCCTGCTCTCCTTATCATTCACACAGCAGCATGACTACCCTGCTCTCCTTATCATTCACACTGCAGCATGGCTACCCTGCTCTCCTTATCATTCACACTGCAGCATGACTACCCTGCTCTCCTTATCATTCACACTGCAGCATGGCTGCCCTGCTCTCCTTATCATTCACACTGCAGCATGGCTGCCCTGCTCTCCTTATCATTCACACTGCAGCATGGCTACCTGGCTCTCCAGACTGTAGTCTCCTCTGCAGGGTTTTCAGATAAGCAGTCACACAGGAGGGTGCATTGCAAAACCATTCATTAAAAAGAAGGGGAAGATCTCTGTCTGTATTGTCTAGGCAGTACTTCTTAGTTATTGTAGTTTATTGATATATCATATTAATATTATTGTGGCTGTACTGGTTCTCACAAAGCTTGTTGTTAGGTATTGCATATGAAAACACAGAATGAAATATTGAAGAACACTGCTTGATTATGGAATTAGGGGGACATTTAATTTGGGTTAATTCAATATCTTCAATGCAGATGGCTTCCCCTTCTGTCTTTTTGCCATTGATTTTATACTGTTATTTCTGGCCACCTTGTCTTGAGAACGAGATGTATATCTCAAGGTTTCTATCCTGGTTCAATAAATACAAAACAAAACCATCTTCTTTTAGAACAATCCCAACAGACGCTGCTGGATTCTGGCTTCATTGTTCATACTCACATACAAGTGATGTAGCTTCAGTAAATACCAGGGGATCCAGCACCACACCTGGGGTCCCCTCCTTGTCTAAAACGTCATCTACCTTTTTCTTGTTTTGTATTGAGCACAGCACTTTGCCTCCCAGCAGTGTGACCGCTATGAAGAAACTAATTAAGCATGACCTCCCCTTCCTGAATCCATGCTGGCTGCCCCTAATCAAGCTAAGCTTTTCCAGGGGATCCTCCCCCAGATGTCTTAAAGCAGTTTCCATGATTTTCACCCACCTCTTGTGTCAAACTGTCCGCTCTGGGGTTTCTTGGTATGGCTCTAGATCCATTTTAAAATGACCACTCAGTCCCCCGAGACTTCTCAAGAATTCAACTTTAAAACATAGAAATATTAAAGGTTCACCAAATGTAATCCGACCTTCTGCTTTTATACTTTGTGGATGATGGAGGATCTCAAATGATTATTTCCTACATAATGCTCTCATAGTAAATGAGTTTATTTATTTAAAAAAAAAAAAAAAAAATGTAATACATTTATGTTATTTTTGAAAATATTAAAGGCAAAAACATTTATTTAAATACCTTATCCTGTAACTAATACTTACTAATACGTTAAAATCAGGTCCCTGGGTTACAATTATAACTACTTTGAGTTCCCAGGTGAAAATACACAAAACGTTTACCACAGTAGCAGCATAGCAAAGAGTAAGCACAGTGAAAGTATGGTACAGCATAGGTACGCATTGTGAAGCCCAGAGAGGTGTGGCAAAGTTTATTAAATATGGTAAACTATGCTGAAAGCATAGTATAACCATGGGAAAATTGCAAACATACTGTGCAAATTTACTGAGGCAAACTTTTATAAAGGTAGAGCCACAGGCATACCCTGCAACGAATCAACCCCTGGGCATTTCTGCATCTCCCATACATTACAGTATTGTAAATGAGGTCTGGGACTGATTCTACTAATTGCAGGGGAGGTGCTCAGTAATAAGATCATTGGCATAAGAAAGGGAGTCGTACATCTCACGTTACTATCTGATTGCAGGGAAACACACTATCTGTCTGTGTCTAGGAATTCAAGAATTAGGCGAGACTGTGAGGCTGGCTTTTAATTTTGAGTTCATTTGCACCATTTTTTAGAAACAAACAAACGCATGCTTTTTTTAAACTAGTAATGAACAATCCTGAATGGCATTTTGTGGGATACGTTTCCCTTGAGAAAAAAGCTTATTCAATCTGAATTTAAAAGCTCCATAACATATACCTGCAATTACATTCAACTATTGGATTTTACAGTGATATAAAGCCTTGAAAAGGGTTGCTTAGATTAAAAAAAAAAACATTTTTAATTATAAGCCATAAAAGTACGAAATGAACAAGCAAACACTATACACAGACTGAGCCATGTGTATCTACTTATGTGTGGTGTTAAAGTTCTGAGCTGATATATAGACTAACCAAAACCAAGTTTTAAAAATGCAGGGACATTATAAAGGGTCTAAGGAAACAGCTTTAGTTATAGCAAATGGCTTTGACTATAGCAGAAATCACGTTATACTCTTCTTTTTAAGGAAGACGCTTCTCTTAAACAAAAGTGTAAAGAGACAGTCACGTAATTAGCACAGATTAGTCAAAGCACACTGCGAGTAAATTGTTCCTTTCTTGGGAGCCGGGGGATTAGCATTCAGCAGACAATGCCAGCCTGCTCTCAACAATTGGTGTCAGAATGGTAATTTCGCAGTGCTAACTAGCTTCTGCTTACTTTTTTTGATAACAGGCCCAGGTATTTTGCCTGTTGCCTAAAGCCTTGCATTCCCATTAACCCATCTGCTAATTGTTTAAATACGTTTACCGGCTCAAGGAAAATGCTGTATAAACCTGTTTTCCACAGTGGCAGGGCTGCTTTACCACCTGCTATCTACTTGCATTGTTTAGCACACAAACAGCAATGTTAAAAATCTGCAATTACCCTTTTTACCCCTAATCACCTTTAGCAGGGCTTTCAAATGAACAGCCATTGCAGTTAAGAGTTCCCCAAGCACATGCCAAATAGCAATCTAAAATGTGAGTCACAAATATGCCTTGTAGATCTGATATTATAATTTAAAGGGGTATTTAATACAATGCATGATGCATTATACCACCTTCTATAGCAGACCCATAACAACAACAGCTGTGTTAGCTCTAATTGTAAAAATGCATGTTTGGTGTTTTTAATAGATAATATACAACAGCATCCCCATTATGACATGCACTTGCCATCTGAGTGATACCTACACTGCGATAATTACAAGAACACTCTGTAATAAGAGGGAGATTGCTCTCCATGCTGCTCCAGAACAACTTAGTTATAAACCTCCTTTTAAATTCTAGTAGTGCTTGGTGACTGTGATTATCTCCCAAACAGCCACTGTGCGAAGCATGTTTATTTGAATAGCTTTCTGTGAAACAGGGAGTTGAGTGCACTCTGAATTCAAAGCACAGCCCAGTGACTCTAGCAACCTTTGTCAGTTCAGGATCCAAACACTGTCACTCTCTGTATCCCTATGGAATGGGCAGTGTCGTGTGATACACTGCCACTACATATTCTGTCCTGTCTCATTGGTGAGATGAGATGAGGTTAAAAGCTCTAAAACTACAAATGCAGACGAGCCTGACACTTTTGCATTGTGGTTAGGGTGCTTGTTTGAGGTGCATAGGGTCGCCGGTTCGCGCCCAGCCTCCATCCTATTACACAGATAAAGCAGACCACTATGAGAAACCTTAGAGAAAGACTGAGCCTTTTGGAAACAAAAATAGCATTGAAGGTAATATCGGTGTATCAGTGAGATTGTTTATTTACACTTTGATTGTCTACAGCGTTTATGGCTGGTGACTCCAGGACTTCTCTTTCAATGTTTACTCCTCTAACTCTTTGAGGCATTGCTCATTCAAGGACCTTCATGCAGCCCCTAACTTACACTTGTTAACACTTCTGTCTAATCATTAGTTATGAGATAATTATTATCAATAGTTTCTGTCTACATATGAGACTGCACACTTCTAATTGTTAAAACATCAATATATATATATGAATATATTATAATATATCTTTAAATATACAGATAACTGTATTTTCAAATATATGGAAAGCTGCAGTTACATGCAGATTTTTCCATACATAGCAATATATTTTAGTAGCTGGTATTGCCTTGTCACATAGACAGGCTGCACAGGCTAGCTGAGAATGTCAGGAGCCTTGACTGACATCATGACTGAATCCACAGCAACCACCCGGACCCGTGGAGCGACTGCCAGTCACACACAGAGCTGCGGATACCAGGACTGGAAATAGATTTGAATTGTCTTCACCAAAGACACAGTATGGGTGAGAGTAACATGCAGATTGTTGAAACCACATCAATATCACATTACCCTCTCTCCTCTGCAATTTGCCTCTGTTCCAAAGGTAACATTTGGCACAGCTGCTTTGGATGCTGCAAAATGAAATGACTGCCTGGGAACCTTAAAATGTGTCACCAGGCAAGCATAAGTAAACGACCATGTGAAAAATGCATGCTCTGTATGTGCTGGATGTGCAATGGATCTATGTTGTGAATTTCCACGGCGGTTCCCTCTTTGTTCTGTCCAGATCCATCCCTTGTAAAAGCCTCATTAGAATGGATTTATCTGTAACTTCAAGCTGCCTGGAAAAGGTTACTCTCTCAGTCATGTGGGAATCTTTCAGCTACCGTCTTCCTGGGGAAGCATTCATACATAAACGACTTCATTAAAGAAACACATAAATCATCTGCTGGTATCCTTATTGAAGCGCTCCTTGTATTATTTTAAATCTGGATGATTGTCTGAAACTGTGTTTTTGAATTCTTGAGGGGTAGATTGCTGTGCTACTTATTAATTTGCAACATGTGACAGGTAAGAACACATGATTGATGTTTATTATTATATAAATAGGGTTAGAAATGAGATAAACAAACAAACAAACAAAAAAACTGAAAATAATAAAATTCAAGTACAACAACATTCCTCCCCTGAGTTTCATCTAAGTGACTCAACTGGATTCAAAGCTCTTCAGAGTGTTCCATTGGGGCGGAATGGTCCAGAACAGAGGTCCACCTCTTAAGAATTCAAGCCATTAGCTCTGTATGGATCACTATAGGGAGTTCCACCTCTTTTAAAATCACAATTTAACCACTGGTGAGGCTGTCTTACCTAAGCTCTTCAGAGTGTTCCATTGTGAGGCTGTCTTCCTGAGCTCTTCAGAGTGTTCCATTGTGAGGCTGTCTTACCTAAGCTCTTCAGAGTGTTCCATTGTGAGGCTGTCTTACCTAAGCTCTTCAGAGTGTTCCATTGTGAGGCTGTCTTACCTAAACTCTTCAGAGTGTTTCATTGTGAGGCTGTCTTCCTGAGCTCTTCAGAGTGTTCCATTGTGAGGCTGTCTTACCTAAGCTCTTCAGAGTGTTCCATTGTGAGGCTGTTTTACCTAAGCTCTTCAGAGTGTTCCATTGTGAGGCTGTCTTACCTGAGCTCTTCAGAGTGTTTCATTGTGAGGCTGTCTTCCTGAGCTCTTCAGAGTGTTCCATTGTGAGGCTGCCTTACCTGAGCTCTTCAGAGTGTTCCAATGTGAGGCTCTTACCATCATTGGCTTTGACCTCATCTTAGCCTGCTGTGGTCATAAACTGAGAAGGTTATTGAAAGGGGCAACCCTGCTGCCATTAATTATTGTTATTATTATTATTATTGTTACTCCTCCTGAGAAGCTTCCCAGACGAGTTAAAAACCGTTCTGCTGCCTGCGGATAATTAGTGTCCAGAGACTCTTCGTTTACCAGATGTACTGATGCCCCTCTTAGACTGAACATTGTCCAGTAAATAAACAGCACAGGCACTGGACTCGCCTGCCTCCCCACTGAGCCCCGGACATTATAAAGCTTGTTGTTTGAACAGGTGGTGAGGCCGAGTTTCTGGGCTGGGCAGCTGGTGCTTGATAGTAATAGGACACCTGTGTGTGTGTCTCAAGGGGTCCCATAAAAGAGCTCCAGACAAAAATCCTGTTCCCACTATGGAGCTGGAGGTGGCTTGTGAGACGTACAGGGTCACATTACCCTCATTATCATACCACCGCTAATGTATCCCACAGCGCTGTACAGCAGTTAGAGCCTGCAGTTCAAAATCAGATTCATGAAGACTCAGATCACCCTACCAAGGGAGGGATCTGACAAGTTAAAATAAAAACATGGTGATGTTTCTATCTACATTTCCTGGATTATCACATTGCAGCTACAGCTATTGGCCTGGATTGAATCACAACTATTGAATCCCTACTATGGAGATGTGCTGTTGAGTGGGGCAGTTTTATTTAATTTAATTACAACTTTATAGACCATCAAACACATACTTTCAGTGAAAGCAGCTCCTAATCTAAGAAACACCGCAGAACATTTACATTTTCATTTTTAATGACGCCACCACTGTAATGACGTCAATTGTTCATTCTCACCTAGAGATTGAATATTGAATGTGGAGTTTGCCAAACAAACATTTTGCCCAAATCTAATTAATCGTGTTGGAATGGTGTGGCCTAAAGTACTAGACCTATTGTTAAAAAAAAAAAAAAAAAAAAAGTTTCTACATTTATTTAAAAACGTAAATGACCCTTTTACATGATCTAAACTAGTATAGGCAAACATGTATTACAAAAGGTAATCATGAACAAACGGTAAATGCAAACATGTGATACATGAGTTTGTCAGAGGGATAATTTATAGTACTATAATTTTACGATGCCGCGCCTTAATTATGGGATTACTCGTCCATGGCCAGTTAACAATGGTTGTTAATTGGGCTGAAAAACGTGACAATGGAAGCTATTGAAATGAAATTTAGCACTCGCAGAGCCCCGCCCACTACTGAGGGGAGTGTGAGCCGTGGGGTGGGAGTGAAGATAAAACAGTATAGGGGGACCAGGGCAAGGTTATTGTTGCTTCGTGTAAACTGGACAGAAGTAAGCGTCTGCGGGACATCAGCGAGGAGTTCATTTGTTCTGGACTGTTTTGTTTTCCTAAATGGGTACTGTCTGACAGTGTTCTACGTTGTTTGAATCAGCAGGTTTATGACAAAAACTCGCCAGAAGGTAGTTTACAAATGGAAAAAAAAGTTTTAAAAACTTTTTATTTTTATTTGTAATTGTTATTATTATTATTTAAAAAAACATTGAATCCAAGCCAAAGTTGAGCAAACCAAGAAAGTTTTAAATCTTAAAAATCTTGACCGTCTTGTTCTAAACAAGAAGCAATGGCATCTTTGCTGCTAGCTTGTGCGTTGGCATCCCTGCTCTTTGGTTTCCAACCGAGCGGTGTTGATGCCGGTGGAGAGTATTGCCACGGTTGGGCCGACACCTACAATATCTGGCACGATGGCTTCCAGTGCCCGGAGCGGTATGATGGCGAAGAAGCCAGGTTTTGCTGTGGGACGTGCCATCTCCGCTACTGCTGCAGTACCCCGGAATCCAGACTGAACCAGGAAACTTGCGACAATGACAGTTATCTGGGTTTCGAAACTGAAGAGCAAACTAGCCACAAGCCACCTCAAGGTACGATGCAGAGTCATAATCTCATGCCATTAGTAGAAACGTTCTTTATTTATTTTTGGAAACTTTGAATTACTTTCACAGTTTAGTATTTTAAGTTTTAGTTTAGTTGTTTAGTATTTTAAGTAGGACTTTTTTTTCATCTTGTGTGCTGCAGCCTATTTTTTTTGTTCTTAGTAACTTAATACAGTACTTAATTGCTTCGCTTTTACAATCTGCAGTGCTACAAGAGGGGCTTTTAAGAAGGTTTTGAATTACACATCTTTGTAGTAGAAAATAAACAGTGTGGGGTTACAGGATTTCCTGCTGGTGCTGCAATTAGGCAAAAACTGGTCCGACCGCCTCAATATAGCCATTCTAAGCAATTGAATGGTAAATGTATACGCTTTAACAAACCTGTATTAAATCTGCTCCTTTCTTCCCTCTTCTCTTCCAGTGCCTACGTACCTGCCTTTCCTCATTGTTGCCAGCGTGTTTGTATCCTTCGTCATCGTCGGCTCCTTCGTCGCCGTGTGCTGCTGCCGTTGCCTGAAGCCCAAAGCTGGGGAGCAGCAGAGCGGCTCCGTGCCTATCCAGAGCCGTCTGATTGAGTCGGGACCCTCCTCGGACGGCAGGACCCCCTCCCGCCACTCCAGTTCCAGCTCCAGCTCTGCCAGTCGCTGCTCGGCGGGGGGGCGGCCCCAGAATAACATCTGCACCATGGGCACCGAGGGCATGAATGTGTACATGAGCATGCCTCCGCCAGGCAGCTACCCGGTGATGGGATGCCCTCCACCCCAGCAGTACATGCCCCATAACCAGACCCCCTCTCCCTTTGTGCAGCCTCATGGGTACATGGGCTACGGGATCCCACCAGAGCATGCTATGCTGATGGCCCCTGCGTACATCGACAGCAGAGCGGCTTACGGACAGCAGCATCCCTTCCCACAGGCACCCATGCATACCGAGCAGCTGTACCCAGGAGTGACTTTATGAGAACTTTTTACTGTCTTATTTTTTTAAACATTTTAAAAGCATAAAGACTGAAAAGTTAGGTTTGGATGTGTCAATCCGTCCTCTAACCTTTGAGTCATGACCTAGCCTCCAGGCCTGGGGTTCGGCCAAAACGCAGGGTTTGTTTAGAGGAAGGAGGAATAAGGCAAGACTGTATAATCCAGTTAAAGATAGGGGGTTTCTTTGAAAAGATAAATTGTGGCAGCAGACACAGTGGCTTAGAGGGAATAAGTAGATATCCTTGTATATTTAGGATCTCCCAGAGGAATGTTTACTAAGCCAAGGGGGTGCTTTGAAATTCTCTAGCAGTGTTAATGCAATTAAATATTCCTCTTGTTTATCTTGTGGGGAAATTACATTGGTCTGTCACTTGATGATGAGACTCAAATAACATATCTAGTTTACAACAAGATGAGATATGAAACAAGACTGTTGCAGTGTTGCTGGATTCTCCCCTCTGTGAGTCCAGTGGTCCACAAGCCAGTAGAAAGCGGAGTGGGACGCGAAACCAAAGACTATATTCATGCTGAGAAAGTTTCTCTTTGTTTTGCACACTTTGTTACAACTCGATGACAAGACTGCTTCTCGAAGCAATGCAAATGTTGTGAATGTCTTAAGTTTGCTTCTGGATGTGGAGCGATCTTTAAACCTGTTTTTTATTTTTTTATTAAATAATCATTTTTGTAAAATGCACTATTTCACTGAATTACAGTGCTCGGGGGATAATTAAAAATAAATATAGCAGAATTGTCTTGTTCCTATTTATTTCGGTTTGTCCTCCACAACCTCGTGGAAATCCAAATTGTGAGGATACAACATGTGTTTTAAATACATACGGTTGGCCAAAACCTTTAAAATGAGGACATTTACCGCATGTTTAAAGGCCATCATGAGGAACGTGTCTTCATGGTTGTCCCAGGGCATTTAATACTGTATTCTGATCATTCGGGATACTTGGAAGGATTGTATATGGTTTTAACTAAATGGGCCACTCTGTTGCTTAGCTGTGGGATTTTCAAATACAGCCATCATGTGTTTGGAATAGTGCTTGTCCTCAGAAATCTGAGATTCATGCATTTTGCTTTAATTGTGGTGATGCAACACAGATGTCTTTATAAGAATGACCCTGCTTGTTTCTAGGGCAGTCTGTGGGGGGTGGGGTGGGGGGTGGGGGGTGGGGGGGCTGACAGCAGGGGGGTCATTGGGGAGGAGAAAAGTGATCTGTTCATACCCAGAGTGAGCCCATCTGAAGAAGATTGTGTTAATCTGTGAGAAGTGTCTTCGGTGAGGTGTGAAGGACTGACACACAAAGAACTTCAGAGGGGCCCAATGGACTGGGGGCTGGGATGCTTAAACAGATCATTAATATGGGGGCACATTTACCTTAATTCTGGTTCATTAAGGGGTATTGCTGTATACTGCTTAGGGAAGTTGACTCTTCATCTAGTTGTCTTTGTCTAGATGTCTTCATCTAGACAATGTGGGGAAGCTATAAAAAAAGGCTAACAAGATGCTCGGATATATTGTGAGACGTGTTGAATTTAAATCAAGGGAAGTAATGTTAAAACTCTACAATGCATTAGTAAGACCTCACCTAGAATATTGTGTTCAGTTCTGGTCACCTCGTTACAAAAAGGATATTGCTGCTCTAGAAAGAGTGCAAAGCAGAACAACCAGAATTATCCCGGGTTTAAAAGGCGTGTCGTATGCAGACAGGCTAAAAGAATTGAATCTATTCAGTCTTGAACAAAGAAGACTGCGGCGATCTGATTCAAACATTCAAAATCCTAAAAGGTATAGACAATGTCAACCCAGGGGACTTCTTTGACCTGAAAAAAGAAACAAGGACCAGGGGTCACAAATGGAGATTAGATAAAGGGGCATTCAGAACAGAAAATAGGAGGCACTTTTTTACACAGAGAATTGTGAGGGTCTGGAACCAACTCCCCAGTAATGTTGTTGAAGCTGACACCCTGGGATCCTTCAAGAAGCTGCTTGATGAGATTCTGGGATCAATAAGATACTAACAACCAAACGAGCAAGATGGGCTGAATGGTCTCCTCTCGTTTGTAAACTTTCTTATGTTCTTATGTTCTTATGTTCTTAAGTATATTTTATTTATTGTTTGTGTGGGTTTGCATCAGACACAATAGCCGAAATAATATACCTTTTGTTGCTTAAAACCCTTCGTGCTGTAGCTAGATCCAGTATACTAATGTGGCACCTTCCTGATTTAAATGACATGTAATTTACTTCACCAGCTCTTTGCAAAATGACCTCCCTCCCCCCCTGAAAATTAGCATGTATCTTAATCTGCATGCAATTTATTTTAATCTCCTTAAATCTGCCCTTTTGTCTTCACAATTGCCCAGGAGTTGGTGACAATAGCCACCTGTAGCTGAGGTCATATCCCTGCTGCCCAGTCTTCACCTGGCTAAACCCTGTGCACACAGTGTTGGTCGTTAAACGTATTCATGAAACGGCATTCTCCTGAGTACAGTAGTTGTTCATGTGAATAGAGGGCGCTCTAATAATTACAACCACAACATCTCTTAAGATTCAACCGAAGAGTTCAGGCTTAGACAGTGGTCTGTTAAATAAACTCTGTGACAGACCTGAACTTCAGACATTGAATGTTCATATTAGAAGCGTGCTGTTTTAGGTTCATTTGTTGCAGCTTTAGCACAACCTGGGATTGTTAGATCCCAATATTTTTAACATTAGCTGCACTTACTTCTACTCTTTTTGTGTCTAGATGCTGGATTGATAAATTTAAGTACAATGTCAAGGCAGAGAATAATAGTACTCTCTTCCATTAGAGAAAATATGATAACTAGCAGGGATTGTCAAGCCTGGTATTTGCTTTCTCGAGCCTGGTTTTCTATTGATCTAGTTCTTAAAATCTTTAAAAAGTAAAAGGGATGAAGAGTGATCATACTGAATAACTGTATAATCCAGCATGCACAAAGGTTAAAGCAAAGTGTACAGTAATTGAGATACTAGATGAAACGTGTGTCTATTAGACCTGGGGCTCTATTTGAACCTAACAGCTATTTTTCTTTTTCTATTGAGTATTATACAGGACAAGCGTGTCCCTGATTCCTAGTAATAGGTGGTTGATGCAATCCTCTGGGATTCTCCATTGCAGTATAATGCTTTGATATAATCCAGGATTATCAGACCCGTAGTTTATTGTGTTATCTTAAAGCTTGAATTTCTGTGTATTTATTTATTCTGTCCCTTATTCAAGTCCAGAGGGAAGTCTATCTGCTCTGTTACTTTAAAAACACTTTTCTGTTACAACCAGGTGCTGTTCTGCATCACAGAATATAAATGCAAAGCGATTTTAAAATGAGTTGGCCACTTTGAAAAAAAAAAACACGGATGCTGCATGACCCTATGAATAAAAAATGTGTGTTTATAATAACTGTTATTGCAGCGGCACTACGTGCACTATTACCGCACCAACTATTTCCCATGGCCGCCCTATTGTGTTGCAGGCCTTGCATGTGCCATGCACGTATTGCACATCTTCATACTCGTTACACAGTAGTGATGTGATTACACAGTGACACCTAGTGCCTTTTATTGTAATTGCATTTGGTATAGAAACCAATTCATGGTGCCCAGTTGTGGTGGTTTTATATTTCCGATGGAGTCTATAAAGTTACATTTCATGTTTTGTTTAATCACATAGAATTGTAGTATTCCGAAGTTGGTTATGGCACACATTATGTCTTTATCAGATACACAATATATATATATATATATATATATATATATATATATATATATATATATATATATATATATATATAAAATTAAACCAGGGTGAAGTTAAAAGGCGTTTAATCAGATTTACAACTGTAAAGACGTTGCAAATAATGTGCGGAGAAGATTACATTTCCAATAGCAAAAATGCCAAACGTCACGAAATACTTAAGTAAACTGTCAGATACATGGGGAGTATTTTTTGACCGTCTGACAACCAAACTCACGCGATACAAATCTCCCCGATCAGCTGACCAGGGTTGTACACAGTCAATATGGCGGTGTGGCCAAGACAGATTTCCTGAGGAAATCTTGAGTGGGGATACATGTTAAACAGAATAAAACATTACAGACTGAAGTCACTCTGGATCAGGTACCAGGGGAAATAACTTTACACCGAAATGGATCACATTAACACACCAAAGGTGAGATTTTTATAGTAGGGTGTACCGTTAGGTGAATGAAGATTGGCACTTACAGACAGTGTAATAAGTACGAGTTACCGGTACATCTTGCAGCCAGGTCTTGCTTATTTTCATTTGATTATCCAAGTAAATGGCGTACTGTATGTATCTGCCACTACAGCCTAGGAAATTGCATGTTTAACGTTAGCACAATCTAGCAAAACAATAACATTAGCATGGTATTGAGAGCTATGATGTCAATGTTTTTTGCAAAAAAAAAAGATGAACTGGGATTAATGACTGAGCATCCTGGTCGACATGGGTGTAACGGTCTGACAATTAGGTGTAAATTACATTGCATTTACCGGTAATCTTTCACTTGTATTAAATGTCCAACTAAATAATCCAGGTGTTATGCCCTTTTAGTTGTTTTGGCAAAATAATCTAAGATTCAGTGTTATTATTACGGTATTGCGTTATGTCTTTATAATTACGTGGTTTGTAGGAGAGCATTTCGGAATTTGAATCCACAGAAAGATGTTATCTTACTTCCAGTAGGATTGTTTTTTTTTACAGGCAGTAAGCAGTTGATTCCGCTGCTGCCAGTACAAAACGAATTATTAATATAACCACCTATTTCACTTTCTCTAAACTTAAGCCAATAAAACAGAAGTATTGCTTTATTCAGCCCTCATGTTAAACTACTGGCAATAATTGGAGTTCATGTTTAAAACGTAATACAAAGAATGATTACAATAGGGAAGCCACATTGTTTTATCCCAATTTACACTGTACAGTATATGCATCACAAAACAACACCTCAGTTCTATTGTGGTCTGCGCGCACACGGATACCAAAATGATACAGCATGCGAAGAGCGAGAACAGGAGGCTCAGCTCTCGCTCGCTCTGTGGGGCTCGTCTTGCAAAAGTGTTCAGGGTGCAGTTCTATTTCTGCAGCTTGCACAGCAATATTAACCACCAGCATACTGTCTGAAAACAACTGTGTACGTTTTAGTATTGCATATCAAGGTTGCTTTAGAAACTCTGTTTTTTTAATTGGGGGAGGGGGGTTGAAATGTAAGGGTTCCTCCTTAAGAAAAAAAATACTGTACTTTCCAAATCGTTTGTGGGATATCCCATATGTAGTCAAACCAGATGCAACACTTCAAACATGCATTCATAAATTCTGAGGTAAAACTTACTCCTTTGCACTCCCCGCTTCTGCCCCAGCCATGAACAGAGCCCCTTGATCACTTGGCATTTGATATTGTAAATTCAGAGTAAGTGGTTAGTGTGTAGAAAGGCTTTGGCTTTGAGCAGAGAAGTGCCATGTTAATACAGCACTCTTGTGTGTTTGTAGTTCAGAGGGGTTAATATGAACACTGCTCCTCCAAACAGCAGCTGCATGATGATAAAAATAGAAAATGTCCACTTCTGCCAGGAATGATATACCTACGCTTTTTTAAATTCTCAAATGCAAACCCAAAAGTCTTACTTCTGCTATTAACTTTGTATCATATAAAGTAATTCACTTCTGCATAGGATAACAAAACCATAATCCAGACTTGAATTAGCTGTATTACTACATGCATGCAGTTAGCGGTTTCTTTTTCTTTGAAGTATGCTTCTTTTAAAGCATGCACTGTAGGGTCAGATAAGACTTGGGTGTAACAAGCAGGCTTTTCTTTTTATAAACATGCTGGTGTTTTCTGCAGTGAAGCAGCGACTGTATGTTCTTGCGTTGTTGATTCTGCAAACACAAAAATGTGGGTCGTGGCAGCCAGGTACTGAAATTCGACATGCAGCTACTTGCACTGCAAATCTGTTGGTGATCTAGGACAAACCTGACTGTAGGCTTTGAACTGTTCAGATAAATACAGTGTGTGTCTGCAAGAATGAAATGGCGTATTGCATTTTATATTATTATTTTAAACCATTTAGGTGATGTAGGTTACTCCATTCTAGTAGCACCCCACCCTCATGAATTGTGTTAAGAATGTGTTTGGTTTAATGTTCCAGGTTGAACAAGTCAAGTTACTTGACAGGTATACCAATAAGACGCCTGCAGCTGGAACTCTGTACTTGACTGCAACCCATCTGATCTATGTAGAGACTTTGGCAGACGTCCGCAAAGAAACCTGGGTAGGTGGTAGTTTGTATTGACTTTCTTACTAAGGTATTGACTTTATAGTGAAATAGTAAGGTGTGTCTGGCTGAAATACCATTGGGAATGAGTCACATTTACATCCTGAAACAAGAACAGTAATGTGGAATCTCATTGCTGCACAGTCTCTCAAATAGGTCATTCATGGGGATGGGGACCAGTCCACACATTGCTGCTTTATGATCTGTGTTATTTCTTTGACATTCAATGCATTTCTTTCTGAAGGGGCTGTACACATGTGCATTTGTGTTGGTGCTTAGGGAATGCCAACACTAGAGTTTTTAATAAATTCATATTGCATTTTGTGGTGTGTCCTTTTTTAAATACCACCCCTGTGTAACGTTTATGGCCTTGGTTGTATTTTGCTGCAGCATAATTTTTTTTTAAAATGTTTTTTTATTATGTAAACTAAATCTAGAAAAAAAAAAAACATCCACATACAAAACAAAATCTTTCATCAAAATGTACTGGCATATAGAATAGTGTAGCGTAAGTTTAGTAAGTTTGAGGTCACGAACACAAATGTTATCTGCAAAGCAACTGGCAACAGTCTGTGCCTAACGGGAAGGAAGACCTGTGACCCCTCCTATTTGTATTGCACAACTCCTGTTGCTTTTCTCCAACAGATTCTGCACCACCACATTGCCACTGTTGAGAAGCTTCCCCTAACCACCACTGGCTGTCCTCTGTTGATTCACTGTAAGAACTTTCGGGTCGTACATTTTATTATTCCCCGGGAACGAGACTGTCAGGATGTGTACGTGTCTCTGCTCAAACTGTCCCAGCCAGGTACTGTATCACAAACATGACCTGTGATGACGCTCACTGCTGTAGCATTGATACACTTATTCATTATTTCAGTGAGGAATTCACTTTTCATCTTGATGTTGCCTCATTCTTAGATTTTGTAATCCTTTGTATTCCTAATTCTTACTTTGTATAATCTGAATGTAAGAAATATTAAAGCAATATTTTATTTTGAAAATAATACCGTATAGGGGTACAATATATGTTTTGAAGTTAACGTTATCCTATAGGGAGAAACATACTTTTTTTATAGTTCTGTATTTGAAATCAAAATTCTCTGTGATAGGTAAGCTTTTTTGTTTTGTTTTTTTGCTAGCATTTGACAATAAGTGGTAAGAATTAAATTGCATGTGTTTTCTTGTTTGATGTTTCCTTCTAGGAGAGCTGGTGATGCTTAATAACAGTAAAAAATGGACACATTTTTAAAACAGAACATATGAACTGAACAGAACAAACTGAGTTATTCGGTTTTTCCGTTAGAATGACATTTAAAATAAAGTAACCTTTGATTTGCTTTTATTTTTCCCCTGCAGCAAAACCCGAAGAGCTCTATGCTTTCGTGTACAACCCTAAGCAGAATGAAGCAGACAGAGGAGTTAGCTGGAGTACCATTGATTTAAAAGTAGACTACCAGAGAATGGGGTTACCCAATGATTACTGGGAGATAACTGACCTAAATAAGAGCTATGGGGTGAGCAGAGCATGTATAATATAAATGTTCCTGGAATATTTAGTGATATTATTAATCTTGTTTTTTATTTATGTATTTATTTCTTGTTTTCATATAGAAGAGGGGATGTTCTGACTGTGTTTGTGCCTGTCTTTAGTCCCCCATTTCTGAAACATGTTGGGTACAAGATCACAGAAATGTCAGCACTGTGCCCCTCCTTTGGGTTTTTACACTCTTATCCAGGAAGTTAAACGCATTGCAAAAGTAGGACATAGATACACAACATTTTATTTCTGCACCAGTCTTAAATGTATCGATCCATAAGAAACAAGGTCAATTTATTTTTATAGTGCAACATTTTACCATCTTGTAGGTTTTGCTCATTCATGGAAACAGTATCTCTGTTGGTCTGTCTTCACATGGCCACAAGGTGAAGGTTTAGGGAGTTGCTGGATGGAATGGCGGTCTAACCCTATTTCAATGGAAACGGGGGTTTGAAGCGTGTGTTAAACATGTGTGCTATTTCTCTCTTTCAGATTTGCAGTACCTATCCTTCTGAGCTCGCAGTTCCCAAAACCGCAAGCAAGACTACAATAGTGGGGAGTTCAAAGTTCAGGAGCAGAGGACGGTTTCCTGTGCTGTCCTACTTTTACAAGGAGAATAATGTAATGTTGTGTTTTCTTTGGTTTAAAATGAAGTCTTTGGTTTTAGAAGGGCATTTGAAGCAGTGTTCAAATTCTTTAGTTCAGTGTGCTGCCGGATAACCAGAACAAACATTTTTCTATGCATGTTTTTGTTGTTGTTGTTGTTGGATATAAGGACCCAATTGTCCCTCGCAGAAGTAACCCATTGAATGAAAAACAGAGACGGCTGTAAATGTTTTACACACTAGAATTATAAAATTGAACTTTGTATTCAGTAGCTGCTGTCTGCATACCTTTTATTAGGATTGCATGGTTAACCATTTGGGTGTGGATGGAAATTTTACTGTAATTGCAAAAAGAAAGTGGTAGAAAAAAAAAACAAACAATAGGTGCTAGATCAAGTATTTGCATCCGTTATGTTTTGATTTGTTTGTCCTCTAGGCTGCTATCTGCCGGTGTAGCCAGCCGCTGTCTGGTTTCACTGCTCGCTGTGTGGAGGATGAGCAGATGCTGCAGGCTATCAGCGATGCAAACCCAGGGAGCCCCTTCATGTATGTGGTAGACACAAGGCCAAAGGTACTGATTATCAGGACAAGAAGACTAAATATGACAGCAGATATTTAACACCTTCCATGTGCTTAGTTTTGTGATCAGTGTTGGCAGGTGTGTTCTCCTTTTAATTTTGCGGTATTAATTGATTGTGAAAGCACTGAGTGGTTATCAATTTTGTTCCTCATCAGTTGAACGCAATGGCCAACAGAGCTGCTGGAAAGGGATACGAGAATGAAGATAATTACTCCAACATTCATTTCCAGTTCGTCGGTATTGAAAATATACATGTGATGAGGAACAGTCTTCAAAAGCTGATGGAAGGTAATGAAAAGGCTTTTTGACCTCCCTTTCTTTTCTTCTTTCATTATACATCTAAACACAGTATGTTCTTTCTTAACAGTGTGTGAAATGAAATCTCCCTCGATGAGCGACTTCTTGACAGGCCTGGAGAATTCTGGCTGGCTGCGTCATATTAAAGCTATGATGGATGCAGGCGTTTTCCTAGCAAAGGTATTGGCCAGTGTGAAAGGATTCAGCACCATAACACTATTGTTACCATCAAGTGTAATGGTAAATGCTTGTAAAGAATAGCATGTTGGTATATATTCAAAATCTGTGGAACTGTGGTTAACCATTTGTCATAGCCACTAATGTGCCAAAAGATTGTAACAGATATGATATCAGTCATCCTTATCATATGTTTTCTTTAGTTTCTGGCATTATGGGTAAAAACACTTCTTTTTTGTGGGTTTGTTGTACTTTTATTTTTTTACAAAATGCTGTGAAAAACAGTTTATATACAATTCTGACTAAGTTAAGATCCTTGCAAATGTAATTATACATTATTTTCAAAAAGGAAGCTGTGTGGTCCAGTGGTTAAAGTCCAGGGCTTGTAACCAGAAGGTCACTGGTTCAAATCCCACCTCTGCCACTGACTGACACACTGTGTGACCCTGAGCATATAATGCACAGTTCACTGCCTACCTCTGTAAAGCGCTTTGTGATGGTGGTCCACTATGAAAGGTGCTATATATAAAAATAAAGATATTATATGTTATTATTATAAAAACAAAACATATTGCAACTGGGTGGCACACAGACCCAAATTAAAATCCCATGAGAAGGCTGCAAATGCTTTTGTAGATTATAATAAGCATTTAAACAGCAGTTAGGTCAATGAGTCCAGTGTGCTGTATACAGTAGATGTGTTTTCTGCTTTTGTCCAGTTTTGAATTGCGTGTGGGTTTTGATTTTCTTATCCTGGTCAGGCAGTTGCAGAAGAAAAAGCCAGTGTTTTGGTGCACTGTTCTGACGGCTGGGATCGCACTGCACAGGTCTGCTCCCTGGCCAGTCTCCTCCTGGATCCATACTACAGGACAATCAGAGGCTTCATGGTAAGGACTGGGGTTTGACGCACCATGAGCATGCTTTATGAGAGTGATCACTTACAATTTAAAAAATATCTCAATGCTTAACATTTTCACACTGTTTTGGGGCAGCAAAATGAAGAAAGGTATTTTTTTTTTGTTTTTAAGGTAACATCACTGAAATGAATTGCTCAACATATTGGGGGTGATAAGACACATTTATTAGAAATGTGTAAATATAAACAGGCCGTGCTTTACAGAATTAGGACTGACATTCTTTGTAAAGATATTTTGGTGTGTTTTTTGTTTTTTTTGCTGCGTTTTCATCTACATTGAAAAAAGTATGTGCTTGAATGAATGTTTGACCTTTTAATAATACTAATTTATTCTTTTTTTTTACTAAGGTTTTAATAGAAAAAGAGTGGATATCTATGGGTCATAAATTTTCACAAAGGTATTAACATTTAATCTCTCTATGTTACTAATAACTGTTGTTCCTTTTGTACAGCATCCTCCATCATATGGTCACAGATCAGGTCCCACTGTCTGTATGAAAACTTGATTTATAAAATAAGTCCATGTCTCTTTAAGGAAAGCATATGATATATTTTCGATCAGCTTAGGTGATACTGCTCTTTGGAATCAGTACCTGAATTTTTTGCTTTTTTCAAGACTGCATTAATCATCATTTTTATCATATTACGATTAAAAGATAGCTCTTTATTCCAAAATATTTTTGCGACAATTTAAGATGATTACATTGGCTGCACAGAATGATAGACATTTACAAACTCTTTTGTCTCCAAACATGATGTGTATGACAACAACATGTTCGCTTGTGTTTTCCAGGTGTGGGCAGTTAGAAGGGGACCCCAAAGAGGTGTCTCCGGTGTTCACCCAGTTCATTGAGTGCCTTTGGCAGCTGATGGAGCAGTTCCCATGTGCGTTCCAGTTCAATGACAGATTCCTGCTGGAAGTCCATGATCATGTATACTCTTGCCAGTTTGGGAACTTCATTGGGAACTGCCAGAAAGAAAGGGAAGATTTAAAGTGAGCAAATATCTTTCATTTGTTTTCAGAAGACTAGTAATGAGAGAGAGAGAGAGAGAGAGAGAAAAAACTGTAAACTGTAACTGTTTCTAATGCTTTTTACAGACTCCATGAAAGAACCTATTCAGTGTGGCCCTTTCTTCTGGAGAAGACAATGCAATACCTGAACCCAGTGTACAGAGGCTCCTCTGCATTCGGCGTGCTGCAGCCCAACACGCTGCCTTTCAACTTTAAGTAGGTTTCAAATTAAAAAAAAAAAAAAAGTATTACTCCAATACATATGTGAATGTTTTTGCTGACGCTGGCTGTAGAGAATCAGAAATTCTCAGATGTATGACATATTTTTATTGTTTCATTCAGATAATTGATTGATAATCTGACTGTGTTTGTGCTGTTGTTTTTTTTTCTTCAGGTTTTGGTGTGCAATGTATAACCGTTTTGACAAAGGGATGCATCCAAAGCAGTCAATTCTGGATCACGTGCTTGCCTTGATCAGCCAAAAATCCGACGGGGAAGGGAAAGTAATTGAACTTCAGAATGTAAGAAAAAGGAAAAAACAACAATCCATGACAGTGGCAGCTGGACACAAAGGTCTTACACAGACACAGACACTGACAGCGTGACAATGCACTTTGATCATTTTTTGTTTAGGACATAAAAATACAATTTTGAAAGCAGAAACAAGACACTCTTTAGCAGTAGACTGAATTGTATTGAAATGTAATTGGAATTGGCTGATGCCAACATTGTTTTGTTAGTTTTCTCTATTTTGTGTAATTTTGCTTACAATGGGATTAGTTATGTAAATGATAAAGCAGTATATTTTGCAATTCTATTTGTCTGTTGCCTTAAAGGGTGCTATTAAGTGTTTTTTGGGTTTTGTTTTTGCAGAAGATAGGAGGTGGTTGTGGAGCCCTGACAAAGGAAGCCAACAATCTCTCGGATGCCCAGAACTCCCTTTCCCTCTCCACTCCCAATATCCCTCAGGACTGTGCAGGAGAGCCTGAAGTTTCTCTGACCAATGGCACAGCAGGGATGAAAGAGGAACTTTCTTCTGATAGGTCCAGAGAACAGAAGGAGTCAAAAATAGAAGCTCATAATTCAATCAGCAATGGCGAGACTCCAGTTCCCGTCATCTCCAAGTCCATCGCACAAGCAGAGGGCGTCTCTGTGGTTTCCAGTACTGCTGCTGATGAGTAACCCTGGCAGCCTTACCTAACACTGGGGGTTTCGTTAGTCAGCAGATACAAAGAGCAGGTGGGAACCCAGTAGCTGTTTGCACGTGGAGCTTTTCATCCAGTATTAATTATCTGCTGCATTTTACTGTCTTAACAAAAGTGCCCTTGTGAACTACTCCTTAATGACTTGCGTGTGTGAACATCCAAACTTTGAGGTTATAATTGACCTCAGCAATGTTCAGAAAACATGAAACACTACATTCATAAGCAGGGGTCTAAGAGTCGGCGATGTAAAGGTGATACAGGTTCAAATACGGTATGACGGTGTTAAAGCTGGTCTGCTTCCATTTAAAAAAATAAAATGATTGAATACCAGAGAAATGCACAAAGTTTCAGCTATTTTCTGCTTCTTATACTAGTGAAAAAAAGCACTTGCAGGAAAACATTTTCCGGGAGCACAAAATATGTTTAATATTACTAAAGGGAATACATTCCAGATATAGGGAGGGACCAATTATTATTATTTTTTCATATAACAGATTGTGTTATATTTTGGAACTGCCAAATTAGCATTGCTGTTACAGTGTAGCCAAAATGTTTGAGTGACTAACTAGCTTACTGTGTACTAACAGTATTTAAGTGATGTTGAGATAATTAGGATAGTCTGTCTGCTGTTCTATGCAATGCCACATTTTCATCTTAAAGACTAAATCTCATTTAGATGCATGTATCCTATGGGTAATGCCAAAGTGCAATTTTAATACGTTCTTAATAATGCAATCTATTCTTTTTATTATATAGCTCACATGCATGTAAAGCAAGTGTCATGACAACATTTACAAGGGGAGATATAAAGTATACCTATACCATATTTGTATCCAAACTTCCTGACTTAAGTTTGTGTCTCGATATGATTAGCCATTTTTGCTCCATTTCATTTGAATAAAAGACACAATAGATAAACAACATTAACGCCTTCAGAAACGGAAGCATTCGGCTTTGGGCATTGCTACTTTAATGTGAAGTCCTTGTAGTCCACATACAGAGAAATTGAATTTCTAAGCTGCCTGTTATGCTGTCTCTAGTAGATCGATGCTCCCTTGCTGCTAGTATATTGCAATAGGAAGTCTTATGCTGCCAAAATTAGTTTTACCGTGGCGTCCTAGATTTTTGGATATAGCTTTGAAGTTTCTGTTCTGTTCTGTAGAAAGGGAAACAAATAAAGTAGTTTTTCTGTTCCAGTATTGTTAAAAAAAATATATATATATATGTTTATTCTTTTTAAAATTATTCTATAAAAATGTTTTTTAAAGTATTATTTAGCAAAGAAATTTGCTTTGCAGAAGGGATGTTCATTAAAGAGTATAGTTAGCACAATTTCTTAATTTTTACGTGTCTTTATTCTTCCTTGAAAGAAAATCTCTCTTGTATATAAGCTACTTCATAATTCAAGACATTTAACCAAGCTTCTAAAATCGTATGCCAAGTTTTTCAGTTACAATGGTAATGCACCATTGTTTTGTTTTCAGAATTGGATTGATAAAGGGAATTGCACATATACATAGTGTTAGCTGGCATATACCTCTGTATGTACCACAGGAAAAAGTCTGCTATTTTCTATATTGTCTTGCATTGGAGCTCACAGATTTTCATTTTTTTTCCCCTGTACCTGCTGAACTCTACTAAATAATATATGATGTGTGGATGATTAGATTCTGATTTTTTTCCCCCAGAACTATAAAACACTCAATGGTAGAAGAGTAATAATAACATGAACAGAAATGTATTCATTGATTTTTTGTGTGTGTCTATATATATATATATATATATATATATATAAGCAAAACAGGAAAGCAAAGAGCTCCTTTTACATTTCCTGACCCAGTGTTAAATTAGTACACTTTGTGTTTTGTGTGATTTGTGCCAAGAAGGGATATAAGATAAAAAATATCAAGTCTTATCATGAATGAATTCATGCACTTTGCTGTCTTCCACTTGTAAAGCAGTGCCTGTTAAATACAAGATGTAGTATTATAAGGGCAGGACAGAGTGATTGTTTAACTTCTTTCTCGCTGTGTGTTTAGTTTGTGTGGGGACTGCATTTGTTACTACTTGAAAGCAAAGGGTAACTTTTCTGTCTAAAAGGTTATCCGAATAGATTTGAGTCTGACCAGTGATGAGCTTTACTGAAGGCTTATGGCTTTGCATTATAGGCTCAAGGGAGGGGAAATAATTTACTGTAAGTCTTTTACATTTTTTTATTTTCAGTACTAGAATTGACGAATCTTGCTGAAACTAATTGACTAGACTATTCTGAACGCCTGTAAAAAGCAAATATGTGCTAAAAGGTGTTAAACACAGCTGATCGTTCCCATCACGGTTAAATGAGAGTGAAAAGGGACACTGCAGCTTTCTGCAGAATGACTGTAGCAAACCAAAAATGAATTGCTAGATGAATGTTGTTCAATAAAAATAAAAAAAATCTGTGTACATTTTCAAAATTGTATTTGCACTGCAGCAGTTTGTATTGTCTTCAGTTAAACTACTGTACCCGTATATTTTGATACTGTTGGCTACAGTACAAGCACACAATGCTGGAAGTGGAGGGATCAGTACTGTGGTCTTTGTATAACAGTGTTTTAACTGCTCTGTGATGTCAACCTCGCTTAATAGGGACATTTTTACACATGCAGAATCCACTGCTCCATCTGAAAAAGGAAAGGGAAAACATTAACATTTTATTAATATAATTCGTTACATTTTTCATGTTATTTTAAGAACACATTTCCTGCATATTGCACTGTTTAGAGATTTGTTTTTGCATTGTATTTCATTAAAAACAAAAAAAGCACTGTATGATTTCAATTTTATTTTTCTTGTGATTGTTTTTTTAAGCCGTGGAATTTCATTTTTTCTAAAGATAAGTGTAATAAATATGTACCATGTCATATTTTACAGTGTTTTGTATGCGTTTTCTTTTCCCTCACACTGGGCTGTTGACCCAGTAGGAAAACAGGAATTAACAAGTAGCATAGGGTGATGACTGACTTGACTTCCTAAAGGACGCATTTTATCAGGTGAAAGCACCAGTTTTGAAAGCTGGTAACTTCAATCATTGTGATCTTCCGGTCAGCACTACAATGCATACGTAGCTAGTTATTGAAACATTATATAGCAATCTAAATCCGTTAAAAGGACACTAGAACGATACGAGGGCGAGACATCACAGGCGCTGGAAGACTCAAATATTAATACAATATAAGAAATGGCATGCTTATTTTGGTGCTAAGACTACCACAATCCCATATTGCCAAAAGAACACTGATAAAATCGCATGTTGCAGCAGGTGGTGGATTAGTAACACACTATCCTTTCAACACAGGAAGCCTGGGGTTGATGGTAGCCCCCAATGGAAGTCAAGGGGTTACAGATCGGATACTATGTCTTGCATTGTCATCTGTCATGTGTCTAGTCTTGCGAAATTAAAAGAGCAATAGAGTTAACAGGAAATTAATTTTGCAAACAATATTTATCAAATATAAATGAGAAGGGAGGCCATATGTCCTAAAACACACTACATGACATCGTAAAAATGACTTTTATTACCCACACACTCTGCTCTGAGCTGTAGACTAGTAACCTTTTAAACAGCTGTTTACATGGTTTGAATATTAAGCTTTAATAAATAATAATAAAACAAAGTAAACTTTTTTTTTTTTTTTAATAAATTACTCATGAGATACAGAATGAAGGGTTTCTTCAGAGTAAAACATGACCCTGTTGTTTTCATACGTATAGTACAACACAGTCTTCTCTGGTTTTCAATTAAGCACATGTAAATGGCTGGTGTCTAAAGAGATCCTTTCTAATTTAATATATACAATCCTGGCAGCGTCTGGGACAGCTGACTGTGATCTGTATTACTCAGCGTGGCAGCTGACAGCTTTCATGAGATTGCAGACTGCAAGAGTCCTGAGCAGGAATTCCTTACCGCTGTAGTCTCACAGCATCATTCCAATTCCTAATACTTTTTCAACAGAGCACTGGTTTCCAGGTCATTTACTTTGTTTTTTGGAACAGTGTCATAGTGCAATCACACAGAAAATGCATTTGAATTTCACCTGTTACGTGTTGAAACTTTTGGTTTCAGAATGTGTATTTGTGTACTCTATTTTTATTTTTATTTTTTACATTTATTAAAAAATAGCGGGCTGTTGTCCATCATTTCAATAAAGGAGGTATCCCTCAATTGATTGGAGTGGTTTATGTAGTATATATTCCAGTATGTAGCTACTGACAATCAACCAGAAATCAACAGAAAATTTCTGTAGATTTTTTAACAATTTGCTAAAAAACGAAACAAGTTGCTTTTGAAGTTATAAGATAAATGAAAATAACCTAAAGTTTGCATCACGCAAGTAGAAAGATTTAGAAACTGTGGTATCCACAAGTCTGTGCTGAGGCTCGTTGTCAGGAACCAAAGCAACAGTAGCACCTGTCTATCAGCTATCTATATTTACACTCCCTGCAAGAGCTCTCCAAGAATGGAAGTTTAGGGGGCATCCATTTTCAGTCTAAAAATACCCACCCTTGATGACCAGGCTATTCTGTGTTACCGAGGTATGTCATTCTGAGAAACACTGGCTTCAGTCTGCTTGAAAGTTTACTACTGGAAACCTGCTTGTAGGTTTTAAATTTGCAATCAAGCAAGTGACCATAGCTGTGTGCCATGGATAAGACATCATCTTCATCACAATTCCTCTGTTAAGTCATCAGTATCACTGGCTGCTGCTTGCGCATGGGGTAAGGCATGTCTTGGGTTTATTCTTATTAGGATTGTTATTTTAACGGTCTAGTCGTGCTGTTTTGTTCTGACTTTTTCTAGGGGTATATGGACTTCATTGACATTACAATGGTAATATTAATACATTTTATTTTATGAGTGATGCTTTTTAACATAAAATGGTGTTCTTTTGAATGTTGGATTGTTACGTTTTTTTTCTCTCCAAATACTAATGAAAATAATCAATATACAGTATGATGTATGTCAAAGAACTGTGTTTAGTGAAAAAATAGAGAGTGTGAACAAATACACATATATTATAAGTAGAATACAAACTGAAAACAACCTTTTTGCCTCCATTTAAAAAAAAGTGTCTTAAGTGTCTTTCAAGACAACAACTAATAACCCATTCTGTATTTTCAGATCAGTACTTATGCTTCGTTAGTATAAATAATGGTACTGAGAACGCCAATAAACATGAGTTTAGTGGACATCTCCAAGATCTTTTCAATGCTCCAGCCCAAGGACGAAGAGGAGGACGATGGTGAAAGATGTGAACTCAGCCAGGCAGTGTCTAACGATGACGACAAGCTTCTCGCTGAGCTCCTGTCCCAGGAGAGGTACAGAAGATTCATCAACAGCAGGAGCGGCTGGGGTATCCCGGGCACCCCTCTCCGCCTGGCCGCTTCTCGAGGTCACCTGAGATGCCTGGAGGTTCTTCTGGCCCGTGACGCTGAGGTAGACAGTTTGGATGTGAAGGCCCAGACTCCCTTGTTCACTGCTGTCAGTGGGAAGCATCTAGACTGCGTTCACGCTCTCCTACAGGCAGGAGCTAACCCTAACGGCAGCATTTACAACAATTGCTCCCCAGTGTTAACGGCTGCAAGAGAAGGGGACGAGGACATCTTGAGAGAACTGCTCCATTTTGGTGCAGAGGTTAACGCTAGATCTAAGGTTCCTCACTGGGCTTCGAATGCTAGTGCTTGTAGTGGACCTCTCTACCTTTCTTCAGTTTATGGACACCTTGATTGCTTTAAGCTTCTTCTTCTTTACGGGGCGGATCCGAATTATAACTGCACCGATGAGAAGCTCCTTGCCAGGATCAAACAGCCCAAGACAGTGTTGGAGATGTGCCTGAGACACGGCTGTGGGGTGGAATACATCCAGCTCCTGATTGATGTTGGAGCAAACATCTACCTTCCCACACTCATCATAGAGAAAACCACAAAGCAAAATGAAGCAGTGGAACTCCTGCTAAAAGAAAGAGGTGAGAATTGATCGTGGTATTAACAGATTAGAAGACACACATATACCAGGTTATTCAGAAACCATCTAGAACTTCAAACATGTAGTTATGGATTCTATAGTAAAGCTTAAATCATGTCACATTTCTGCTAATGCCTTGTCAGAAGCGTCTCAAACAGAGTGTCATAATGGATCAGTTTCACAGTTGGCTTTCCATTACTTCTAAAATAACCTGTGTATTACAATCATTACCCAGTGATTATGGGGCTGTAATGGTGAGATGTATTCACGTTTTAGTTTTCTCCGACTGGCTTTGAGCTTGATTGGAGAAGGCCTTGTTGTCTGAGCTTCTCGGTTCAGAAAAAAAACAACTTTAATACGCTAAACATTTCCATTACCTTTGTTAGGTTCATCATTTTGAGATTAATATTTCCAGTTCACTATCAATATTCTTATTTCAGGTGCTAAAAAATGAATAAATAACGCTGCTCTTTGTATATTACTTAACAATAATCTGTTTACATCTTTTCAGCTTGTCCAAAAACCCTGATGTCTCAGTGTCGGCTAGCAATCCGAAGCTACTTGAGAATGGCCAACAAAATGCATTCCATTGACCGACTGGACATCCCACCAATACTGAGGAAGTACTTAAACCACATGACCTGAGTGGCGTGGAATTCACAGTGATGTCACTGCCCCTGCTGTGGAGCTGCGCCATGGAAACCTCAATAACAGAATGCTGCTTTCCTTTTGTACCATGGTTAACTGCTGTTTTAATTACACTCTGGAAGCAAGGCAAGCTGTTTTAAATGGTTTTAAATACCACTGTGTTTGCTACATATTGTCTGAGGACTCATCCAAATTACCACAAGGGTCTTTAGACCTATTAAAATAAACTGCTATATAGTGTGCTGGGAATTCAAAGGATAAAGTGTAAGATGGAGTTGAGAGGTATAACACTGCCCCCTGATGGGTAAAGGGGGTAATGCATTTTAAATTAATATTTAACCTCTGTAACCGCCTGCACAAGCAGGTTCTTTTTGTTGCCGTGTTTGAGGTGCTGGGTTTGCAAGAACTAGGTACGGAGTCTGTGAATCTGGTTGCCCTCGTGAACCCTACGATCTTCACAGTGAAAAAGAAAACCTAAAATCATCTGCATTAAACCCAACTGGTCTTGCTCGATTCATGGCTGGGCTTATTCTCCCTGCACCCACTGTAGCATCAGGGGAATGCAAGCAGAAGTCAGCTGTGAGTTATGCAGCCTTAGCTATTGATTAACGCCTTTTGATACTTAACCGACTTCAGCAAGTCTGGTGTGTCCTCAATGCACAATGCCAAGGCAGGAGGGTTGCCTTTCATATGTATCAACCTGATGCTCTTTATAAACCTCGAAGAGACTGAATACCTTAAAGGCTAATGGCTTCATTTTACATTGTAATTTCTCAGCATATGTGTGTATGTATTTAAGTGTTTAATGTATGCATGCTAGTCAAAGAGGAGGTGTCACTAAAATGTGCTTTACCATGCCAAGCTAATCTAATGCTGCTTGATGATTTACCTTTTTCAACAGTTTTTTTAAAAAACTATTTATTCTCTGAACTTTATTAAGGCATAACATTTTAAACTCTTCTCATCCACTATCACCCGCCGAAAGGACCTTTGCGGTCTTGAAAGCTTTTATTTTGTTGGAAGTTAGTCATCTTTTTACACAACTTGTTAAGATAGAAGGCCAGTCTGGTTATTTATTTTGTAATACCCATCTTTCTTGAATATAAATGAATCAATTTTAATCACATTAATAAAACATTTAAAAATACAGTTTTTTTTTATTTGTGGCCTTGAACAAAAGCTTCTTTTTTTCTGGATAAAATGTTTAAAAAAAAAAAAAAGAATTTCTGAACTTGACGACAATGGCATGTGTGAATTGCATATTAAGACCTTCTTAGAAATGTCACATATTGCCAGGACAGAATGGCACAAAACCACTCAGTGTTTCAATACTTTATTAAACCTGTGTATTATTACATTGAAAGACTCAAAAGTCTAGTAAGGTAATACAAGCCACAAATAAATGATAAAACCTACCAGCTAAATTACACATCACTTGTCGCAATTTTTTTTTTTTTTTTTACTAGTAATCACATTTTGAAAACATTTATTTTCTGTGAAGCAAATAGCAGTAAAAGGTTGGAGAATGTATTTGAAAACCAGGAGACTTTGAAGTTAATGATTCAGTTTACAGTATTTTATTGATATTCTGTAAATGACCGGATATAGCTTACAATGTATTTTCCTTTAAGATAACAGCTATTTGCAGAGTATAAGCGAAGAGGTATCCAAACAATAATATTGTCACGTCTGCATGTCAAGTACAGAAGTAAAGTTACATTATTCAATATATATAAAGTGTAAGATATATATTTATGGTGACCAAGCACAGTAGAACCAGGGACGGTTTTACTCCCGCCTCCTCTTCTGATTGGTTAACATGTCAGCGACTCCCAATCTCACTGGATTACTGTATTGTCAATCGCGGTCCCACGAGTCGGGTGGGTGTGGAGAAAGGCTGTCTTGGGAGGAAAGCGATTTAATTTTTGTTTTTGTTTTATTTATTCTTAAATGTATTCATTCATTTCCAATACAGGCTGCCTTTGTCGTTTATAATTTAGGTAAGTTGTTTTGCTGCACATATTAATAAAATACGCTTTGATTTTGCAGGAAGTTTGATCGATGTAGCTACACTACCGATATCGCCATTGCTGGTGAAATATAATGGTACTGCTGTCACGGACTTATACGAGAGCGTTATTATTTCACACCAAAATCAAGATTAATGAGGTTTCCAGGTCTTATAGAAAGAGTTTCATGTTGTAAACAAAATAACATTGTACAAATTAAACAGAATTGTTAATAAATTAGCGTGGGTGGACATAATTGTCTGTGCTGGTTTACAAAGGTTACATTTTTATGTATTTTAAATGCGTTATAAATGAACGCATGCAATCGTGTTCGATTTAGTACTTTACTGATTTTGTAAAAAAAAATGTAAAAACAAAATAAAACATACTATAATAATCTTCTTTCTTAATGTAAACCAGCACATGATACAGCCACTCGTAGTAATACAGGCCTTCTGCAGCTGTGTTGTTGGTATGCTGGTGTCGCTGTTGTGCTTCTCTGACAGACGTGGCATAACTGTCGGAACCTACCCTACTAGTATGCAGAGTAATATGTGTTTGTATACTTAGTTGCTTTAACTTCAGCAACAAAAGAGCCACTTGGTGGAACGCTATGTTAAAATTATTGCGGAAGGTAGATAATGATGTGTTTTGAAGAGGAATATTGTCTTGCATGTACGAAAAGACCATTGGTCGTTGAGTAAGACTTTTTAAAAATCTTAAAAAAGGTTATACTGAAATGACTAGCATCTACACACACTGCACTTTTATGGAGCCTTTCAAGAAAGAAGTCCTAATTTTTACTGTTCATGAATGGTTGAGTTTGCTCCCCGGGGTGCCTAATATTTATACAAATAGTTATTTCCCCCCAAGTTATTTTCATGTTCCAGCCAAAAGATGACAAGGAGGAGGAGGACGATGGTGAAAGACGTGAGCTCAGCCAGGCAGTGTCTAACGATGACGACAAGCTTCTCGCTGAGCTCCTGTCCCAGGAGAGGTACAGAAGATTCATCAACAGCAGGAGCGGCTGGGGTATCCCGGGCACCCCTCTCCGCCTGGCTGCTTCTCGAGGTCACCTGAGATGCCTGGAGGTTCTTCTGGCCCGTGACGCTGAGGTAGACAGTTTGGATGTGAAGGCCCAGACTCCCTTGTTCACTGCTGTCAGTGGGAAGCATCTAGACTGCGTTCACGCTCTCCTACAGGCAGGAGCTAACCCTAACGGCAGCAAGTACAACAATTGCTCCCCAGTGCTAACCGCTGCAAGGGAAGGGAACGTGGACATCTTGAGAGAACTGCTGCAGTTTGGTGCAGAGGTTAACGCTAGATCAAAGGTTCCTGTCTGGGCTTCCCATTCGTCCGTCTCCAGTGGACCTCTCTACCTCTCTGCAGCTTACGGACACTTGGATTGCTTTAAGCTGCTGCTTCTCTACGGGGCGGATCCGAATTATAACTGCACCGAAGAGAAGCTCCTTGCCAGGATCAAACAGCCCAAGACAGTGTTGGAGATGTCCCTGAGACACGGCTGTGGGGAAGAATACATCCAGCTCCTGATAGACTTTGGAGCAAATGTCTTCCTTCCCACACTTATCATAGAGAAAACCACAAAGCAAAATCAAGCCTTGGAGGTCTTGCTAAAGGAAAGAGGTGAGACTCGATCATGGTATTTACAGATAATACATAAGATACAGAATAATCAATAATCTTTTTTTTGTATGCAATGCAGAATGATACTCAGAAAGGGTGGAAGTTAGACTTTCATTGCATAGCAGTTTGAACCTTTCCAGGTTAGCCTGAGCTCAGACTCCGCTGGGTGTCATCTCTTGTGTTTAAATAAATACAAAAAACATCACAATTGAGATTAAGGTGCCTGCATTTTAGACACAGGTGCTGCTAAATGCTTCACTTTTCTTTCAATTAAAAGTATTTGTTTTACAGCATTTAGATGTAACTGATTTATCACGTAGCCTAGAGAAATAAATTATACAGTTACAACATATCCTGTTTCCAAGTAAAAAAAAAAAAACAACAAAATCACTGTAACTTTGGAATTATTTATCATAAATTAAATGAGTCATTAATAATTAGCCTCCAACTTCTCTTCAGCTTGTCCAAAAACCCTGATGTCTCAGTGTCGGCTAGCAATCCGAAGCTACTTGAGAATGGCCAACAAAATGCATTCCATTGACCGACTGGACATCCCACCAATCCTGAGGAAGTACTTAAACCACATGACCTGAGTGGCGTGGAATTCGCAGTGATGTCACTGCCCCTTTTCTATAGATCATGTGACTGAGAAATGCTTTCCAGTAAAAACGTGTATGTAAAATGAATGCATTACTGTACATCAAACCAGTCCAGTGTAAACATCTTTAGAGCAAATATTCCATTGCAGAGCAGTTTAAGATGTTAAATTAACAGACAGCAAGCTCCTGGAGGAAGAGGTATTGGCGACCCCTCCCTGTGAGTCATATCTTAGCCAATCATTTTGTGTGTCTTTTTTAAGCTCTGGGAGATTGTGTTTTATTTATTAAACTCTTGTTGGTATTTTAATAACACAGATTTAATACCCCTATGTGTGTGGTAAAGTGAATTAATCCACAATATCGTAATTCTATGATTTGTTTAATGTTTTTTTTTTTTTTTAAATCTGTGATAATTATTTCAACATTTTATATTTGTTTTTTTTGTGTTTGGAGGGGCGGGGGTGATAACTGTACAGAATTCAGATTCAGATGTGTTTGTTGAATTTGGCATGCTCTCCAACTACACCATGTAGAAATATTTTGAACAAATAAACAATATTTATTTATTTATTTATTTATTTATTTATTTATTTATTTATTTACTTATTTATTATTGTTGTTATTGTCACGGCACACAATTAAAATGGCGTGTGGCCAGCAGATCCGTAGATGCCACTGAACCTGCTAGTGACCAAGAAGAGATGGAAACTGGGACTTCCTTTAGCAAGACCTCCAAGGCTTTCTCTGTGAGCGTGGGAAGGAACACGTTTGCTCCAAAGTCTATCAGGAAATATATATTGTTAGCATACATTCAAAATAAACAAATATACCTTCAGTATGCTTGTTACTCAAACAAACGAGCGGTAACATAAATAGCAATTTGTTTTTCTTTCTATCCCTTATGCACAACATAAAACAAGATAAGAAAGCGTGCTGCCTTGTGAAACTTAGTTATTGTTCAGACGTGTGCTGTATAGTTTGACATACAACTCATTACAGTACAGTAGCAGCGTCTTTAATTGCAGATTTAGTACAGCATGCTGTATAAGTTGCATATATGCTTTGCATGAAGAGATAAGATCGACACTGTGCAAACCTTTAACGAAGACGAGTCTCTGTGCAAATACTCGTTTAAACTGGAGAACACAACGTTATGCATGTGTGAATCACACACTAGATCACTGAACATAAAATAGCAAGCAGGCTATATGCAGCAGTTCTGGGAGCACTCGGGGCAACATGTGCAACCAAAACACAGTACACACGCGGCTGGTTTCACAACCCCAGATAAAGCAGCAATTTTGGATTATACCTAAACAGCATTGAATAGCCCACGATAAATCCAAATCAAGGTCTGTGAAACCAGCCAATATCAGCCTCATGTTACTCTGACTAACCAGAACGTAGGCGGTTCTGGCGATTTGATCCGCCCCTTGTGTTTTACAATTGGTCAAAGTGCCAGTGGTTCCCATCTAATAGGGTAACGCCATTGTCACTCACAGATCTCACGAACGCGGTCCCGCCTTTGTTGTCCCATTGAGTAGCTCCCCCCCAGCCAGAGATTCTGCGCAGGGAGGGAAGGAAGGAAGGAAGGAGAGAGAGAGAGAGAGAGAGAGAGAGAGAGAGAGAGAGAGAGAGAGAGAGAGAGAGAAGAAAGAGGAACAAAAGTAAACTGGATTTAGAGCGTTCATTCCTCTCTCCCTCGAAACACACAGGCAACATCTTCTGCAGTTACGATCTAGGTGAGTTGTTTTCCGTTTTTCCATCGCGGGTGGTGTACATACATACAGAATTTCCAATTCCTAGGCAGTGCAGCAGAAGTGTAGGTGGACTTTCTTTGTCAGTCGCCTGTTTATTTAAAAAAAAAAAAAAAGACAGTATTTGACAGTAATGTTTGGGAAACCCTGCACGCTGCGCTGTTAATGCATTTACAAAATGTGATGACTAGTGGTGGGAGTCCAAACGAATCATACTGTGCTGTCTGTGTAACCTGTGCGGTAACCAGCACTGGCGTGAGGTTGAGCTGGGCTTTGCAGTGTGAAGCCCGTATATTATTATTATTATTATTATTAGTCGTAGTAGTATTGTTGTAGTTGTTTTCTTATTTTATACATCAGGATATACTGTAAAAAATAAACGCGTTTACGTGGGCAGACGCTCCGGTTTGGAATGTGACTGTTTTGTGTGTGTGCGTGTGTGTCCCAGTTCAACGTTATTGACCGTATTTGAAATCCTGTTCGAATCAGTGGAACGATCCCTTGCGGATTCCACTCAGCCTCCGTAGGCCCGTGGCATACATACATAGAGTTATGCTATAGCATTGTTGTGGTTTCTCGCATCGCAGCTGTTGATTTTATGCACTTGCTTAAACTACTACAGTAAAGCCGACCGTGGCATTATCTAGCTATTACGTTTATTAGGTTTGCTAGACAAGTCGTTGCCTCAGTCGTTTTTTTGAAGTGCAAATTGAAATATTGTTGTGTTATGAAAAGCCAGCAGTCGCATGGCTTTTAAAGTTGCATTATGTTATGGTTGTCGTTTTCACTCGCTAAGTTTCTGTAGCTCCGTGAAAGACTGTCAAAGCCAGATTAACACTAAATACTGTAACAGCAATAAGGTTCAGCTGTCTGTATGCCATTAGTCATATAAGATTCTCGTACTATATCCCTGCTAGTTATTTAATTACTTTGTGTTAGCTTCAAACATCAAAGACCCGGATTGTAACTTTAGTAACCGTTTGACACCCAGAAGCAGCCCAGCTGTACTGCCATTTGACACTACAGTATACGCTACTATACTATGTTAGTAAGAGACGTCACTTCTTTGTCACAACCTTTGTAAATTAAAATCATATGATTTTAGATAAGGAATATAAGTATGTAGTTTGTTTTACACTCTCTGTGTGCTTGTTCATTTCAAGTTTTAGCAGTTGCAGTCACAATTTTGCAGTAATTGTTAAACTGGGCATATGGGCATAGTACAGACTGTATGGTCACAGTTAAAAAGGATGTACAGTACAGAATAGTCTGAGCTCTGAAACCATGCAGTTGATTAGGGATAATGTTTCCAGGTGACCTGCTTTATTCCTAGGACAGTGTACACGCAGCAGGAAGTTGTATTGACATGCTTTAGGACTTTAATTGCGGCCAAGAATTTAAAACTTAAAAAAGGTAGCATGAGTCCTGGCACCAGTGAACATTTGAACAATTTCCAGACGTGTTTTTAAAATAGCAGTTTACTTGACATTGGATAGCCTGTCTTGAATAGGGCTGTGGGTTTGTGTTTGAGACACTGGTTATTGGATTACATTTAGCTAAATCTTTATCTGTATGCATACATCTGTGTACACCACTGTCATACAGTAGGCGCTCAGACCTGCATTCGGTGCCTTTGACAGTGTGTTGTTGTGTATTCTAAAGAGGGATTATTTGGAACAATTTTAAAGTGTTTACGTTAAAAACATGCCTGCTGGTAAATATGTAGTTCTGTTTGTGGAGACAGGTACATTTGTATAGAACCGCTTGTTCACAATTGGATGTCCTTTATAAACACTTTTTCATGGTCTTTTGAGAGATCTTTTCAGAAACAGAGAAGGAAGGGAACTGTTCAATACATAAAAATAATAATAATCGGAAACTTGGTTTTATTATTTTGGACAAGAATGTTAGCTAACACAAATAGCAAACTGCATGAATCTATTTTGATAAGAAAAAGATTCATTTAAAGAGCAACCATGTAGTCACTTAGCTGCTACCCTGCTTTAAATTGTAATTATAAACTGCAAAAAACAAACCGTTTATGGGTTTGTCAAGATTTCAGTACATCTTATGTGCACAGATGTCATCCCGTCCACGGAAGCATAAAACATAGTAAAAACCAAAACAAAAAAAACATATTGCATTTTGTACAGTACAAAAAAAATACTGTAAATAAAGAATGTTTAACAGTAGTTCCAAAGTACAATCTTTTGTTTTTGTGATTTTATAGTGTAGTGTGATAACATCATTTTGCACAGGTTGAGCAGACAGAAGCACAAACTGCACAAGACCTTTTTTCAGTGCTCCGGAACGGAATTTCCCTTTTATAAAACTGCGCTCCTTGGCCAACATTTCCGTCGTGTGAGAAGCACAGTAAACTTCAAGCATCCAGGAGTGAGTGATATGTTACCGGATGGATTTTGTTATGCAAGAGAAGCTGGAGCACCTTTTGCTTTAAAAATGATGGCTATTCTACAAAGAATAAACAATGGTGGACTAGCAGGAAGTCTCTTTTAATGATAGAACTTCTATTGTATTAGGTGTCAGTCAGTCACACCTACTTCATTGTTTTAATACATCGTACTCTAGCCGCCCCCTATGTAGCTACTGCCTAAAGAAAGGTTTGACCTTATTCAAACAGAAGAATAGTTAGTAGGGAGAGCCAGAAGTGAATTGAAATAAATATCACATTCATAGTTCTGTACCCTACTTTTTCTGTGACTGCTGTATTTTCAAAACCACATGAAATTTGATGGAATTGTTCATGAAGTAGTGTCATGTACTGTGAATGAAGCTGACAGGGACCTACGAATGCTTAATTGGGTGAGCAAATGGCTATATCTTTCAGTTGTGCATAGGCACTATTGTAATTAGGTACCAAATGGAGACCTACATTTTATGACTGACACCTTTAATATGGTGGTGTATCGTGGCAGGGCCATGTGGAAGCTTATTGTGTGTTATTGCAACTTTATAAAAATTACATTAATAATTTCTTCTTTATTTTAGGAACATTATGGTGCATTTTCAAGAGGTGAGCCTGGCAGCAGAGTTTTCATCCATGTTCACAGTTGAGTGCACCTGGCTGTAGAAAACATTGCCATGGAAACCAGCAGCGGAAGAGAACAGACAGCTGGAACAAAGCCTTTGTGTGGTGGCTGTGAAGAATCAGCCAGAGGGTGCCAGGCCCAGGGGACGGAGGCAGACGGGACATCTGAGCGCACTGATGCTACTCCTCCTGAACTGCCACCCCCTGGGAAGCTGAAGAAAACAGCTTTTAAACTGTTTGGAGGGAGAAAGAGCATTTGCACCTTACCCAGCTTCTTCGGGGGAAGAAACAAAGGCCATGGGAAGGGGTCCTCTAAAAAGGGGATATGCAAGAGCAAGACTCATGATTGCATCAGTGAGGTGAGCTGGGAGGACGGCAGAAGAACCGCTGACATGCCAGCGGGAGACTTTGAATACCGCGGACAGAAATGTTCATCTGTGAAGATGCTGTCAGGCTCTCAAAGTGTGTACTCCATAGCTGACACGAATAAGAAAGCAGACGCACCTCTGTCAGCGAACTCTGAATGCTACGATCAGAAACTAAGTGCCGACAAGTCCTCGTCCTTCCCCAGGCCAAAGAAGGGACTAAAAGGTTTGTTCAGCAGCATCAGACGCCACAAAAAGAATAAAGGACTTTCTGTAGAGATCCCTGCAGATGCAGTGCCTAGAAGTCAGTCAAGTGACAGAAAAGCGGAGTCTGAACTTCAGGATAGCTTTTCTGACAGCAATGTGGCAGACACACTGAATGAGAAAGACAATTCGACTGATACACCTGAATGTAGCGAGGATGCAAATCTTTCAGAAGAAAGTTTAGTAGAAACTGATGCAAATAGTAATAAAGCATTACACAAAGATAAGGTTCTCAAAGACTTGGAAGAGCTTGTGCAAGGGGAGACTGCAAAAGTAGATTTCAGAGCTCAGACTGTTCTGTACTGTACAAAAGGAGACATTTTGTGCACGCTATCTGAGTTCAGCTGCGCCCCCGATATAAACCCAGACTACCTAGATAACGATCCACCTTCCGTTCATTCTTCCGAGCAGATCAGTTCAGTATTTGGGGATGTGGCTTCTCTGAAGAGCTTCGATTCCCTCACTGGGTGCGGAGACATAATTGCGGACCGAGATGACGACAGCATTGCTGAAAGCACGGTGTCGGCTGAAAGAAGTCGCAACGCGGGCAAAAGAAGCTCCTGCTATGTCACTTACCAAGGAGGCGGGGAAGAAATGGCGACCCCTGATGAGGTTGACGAGGATTATCTGCAAGGTTTGTGGGAAAATGCAGCTGCAGCTGACGTGTGCTTTACCCCTGGTCAACAGCAGATGCTCCTGGGCGATGACATGGACCTGCAGATATCTCCGGATGGACCCGCCCTTCCTGGTCCATGTGTGGATGCTGCTAATAATCCCAATGTTGTCCGAGCTGTTGCAGATAACAGTCATACCAGCGGAGACCTCCTGACCCCACAAAGTGACCAGCCTGAATCTGCACCCAACAGTGACGAGGGTTATTATGATTCCACCACTCCAGGCCCTGATGAAGATGGGGGTGATAGCCTCAGCCGAATCAGAAAGGAAAGGCTTCCAAGGGACAGCTACAGTGGGGATGCACTCTATGAGCTCTATGAACCTGACGATAGCCTCATGAGCCCCCCTCTCGCAGATGAACCCTCCTTTGAGACGCTGCCACCCACCCCAGACGCTTTGGAATTTTTAGGAATGGATGTGGATAAGAGTTTATGTCCCAGTTTTTCCAACAAAGCTGGACTTATGGAAGGGGTTAGACAAGTTCAGATAGAGCAGAAGCTTATGGGGTGGGAAGTTAAAAGCACAAAAAAGCACCCCAAAAAAGAGCAAGTCATCTTGAGCAAGGATAGATTTTACGCAGAAAAAAGCACAGCTGATTGTAATTCTAAAATGAACAATAACACGCATCAAGCTTGCCTTAAAGAGGAGCAGGTAACTTCACAGACTAGGATAGGAAAAGGCTCAAAAGTAAAGCACAGAAATAACCAGACACACCCCAGCAGTGGAGAACACCACACTAACCAAAAAACAAATGCAAAGCTACTTCCTGATTTGGATGGCGTTGATGTTGTGTGCAGCACAAAGAACTCCCATCGATCAAAAGTCCCAGTTCCACTTGATGAATTACTGCAGGGAAATGGAAGATGCACCCAGTCTGAAAAGAGAGAGAGAAAAACTGATACTGGTAAAATGAAGACTGATGAAGCCCTTGAATATGATCAGACTGTCTGCTTCTCCCAGGCCTTAGTGGACTTTACTAACAATACTGCGTTCTTAAACAACCTTTCCGAAAGTATTGGCAGCTCTGATTCTGGTTCTTCCTTTACACACAATATGCAGGCCCTTCCAGCAATGGTGACTTTCGATGTGGTAGACATGGAAAACGAAGGGGAATGTGATGGTCAGATTGAAATGGACACAGATGAAGACATGTCGTCGCCGTATGAGGCATACGATGAGAGCTACTTGCAAAAAGATGCTTTTGCTGAGTGTGACGAGAGGATGTTTGAACTGTACGATCAGAATCCTTTTCTCGGCAACAGCTGGGGGGTTGCCAGTCTTCCACGGCATCTTAATTTCAGTAAAATGAGCCCAGCAATGCCGGCCCCATTGTCTCTAAACAGGAGGAGCAGATCACTAGACACTGACAGCTTGGAATTCGAACTGGCTGACATGTATCTGTCAAAGGTTATCCCTCAGCTTCCCCAAGTCTCCAGATCTGAATGGGATTCCAAGAAGGCTTCCACTCTCCATTGGCCCTCAGATTGGGAAAGGAAGGGGCGATCAGCCAGCTCAGAATGGAGGGAGGTTGCTGACATTCCTAATTGGCCCTGGCAACAGGAGGCTACGTGCAATTTCGCCCTTCCTTTGATAGATGGAAAAAAATTAGGACGGGTCCAGAGTTGTAGTCCTTTGGGAATGGGAAGGGCCATACAACATGAAATCCAGAGGGATAGATTGGATTTGCAGGTTGAGGGTGGTTCTCCTAATCGGAGGCTTCAGCCTCAGACTTCAAGGTTTACTTGTGATACTGGGGCTGGTAATCCAATACAGAGCTCCAGGCAGATGGCCAGACCATCCCATCTCCCCTTACAATCTGATGAGTGCCGGCCTCAAACTGGATCAAACTCATTGGGGACTTCCAGAGACAGCTCTGGGAAGGTGCTTGCTCTTGTTTCTCCTTTAGATGAAAGAAATGAGGCGTATTTCTCTAAGATTTCCTCTGCAGGTCAGTACTCTGATTCTTCCCACCAGCAAATGAAGTGCAAACCCATAGGTGTCACCCAAGGAATGCCTCATTTTCACTCTGAAAACCCAGACACTTTAAAACCAGAACTCTGTGTTGGACAGTGTGAGACTTCCAGCAAAGGGCGAAGCGAACATGAAATGACCTGTTGAGTGGAATAAACACACTGCACTGGATTTGTAGCCTTTATAAATGATGGTGGGGGGGGGGGGGGGGGGGGGTGATAAAAAATACCTTCCAACGTTGTATTACATTTTTATGTTGTCAATGATGTCATCACATATGTCACCAAAGACACCATGCAGTAAGTTTACTATACAGATCAATAACTTGACATCTGTTGTACAAAACCTTCCTTTTGAGCATTAGAATACGACTAGAGATTAGTTTGACGCTAACTTTTTTTTTTAATATGATTGTATTCAGAAAGATGGAGTCTTTTTTACTTAAACTACAAAGCGATTTTGAAAAGTACTTTAAAATGGTCAAACAGTGCAGAGTTGGTTTGATGACTGCTGCTTTGCTAGTCAGACCTCATGGAAGCTGATTTCAGTCTGCAGGCTTCATGCCCTCTGTTTTGAAAAATAGAGAGAATATAGATATTTAATGTTTTTAAATAGTTCAGTATTTTAAACAGAAAATAGCTCATTTTATCTTTGTTAAATCAGAGAATTTTTTTGTAAATGTAATTGTTTTTAATGAGTAAATTCTTATTTATTAGATACAGTAAAACACACAAAATTCCTTGGCAAGAGAGTGCAGATTTAAAAAGCATTTGATAGCAAGGCAAGAGTGCTGCCTTGTTCTAGAAGGCACCTTGAACCACAGTACAATGCATAGCAGAGTCATTTCTGAATGTGTTACCTGTATAATATCCACACATTGGCACCTTGAACCACAGTGCAATGCATAGCAGAGTCATTTCTGAATGTGTTACCTGTATAATATCCACACATTGGCTTCAGTACACTCTCCCTTATGTTGCACTGTGATGTTTAGCATTTAAGATGAAGTATTTGAGGTCACAACATTTTTAAAAAGATGTTTTCCAAGCTCATGCAACTTAGTGTGTGCCAATTTGCAGTTATATCTGGTTTAAAAAAATTAAAGTAATTGCAAAGCTTGTATACTTACAGGTCAGATTACCAGACAACACTGTGTTTTTGCGTACAGAATTTTAAAAAGGTTGGATGACACTGAAATGTTGTTTTTGAAGGCTATATATATATATATATATATATATATATATATATATATATATATATATATATATATATATATATAATTGTTTACGAAATGTGTTGTGTTTTTAAAAAGCCAGTGCTGTTTACATTTTATAAGTACATTTGCGGCCTGTAATTTTGCTCATTGGTTATTTAACTGAAATCTGTGACACAGGGACAGTGGCGTCTGTTTACAGTGGAAGATCCAAATGCTCCTGTACTAAAATGCGTAAACCCCTTTTTTTTTTTTTTGCAAATCTCACTTGATGCTATTTTTATTGTATGTAGTATTGCTAGTAAGTGGAACTATACATCATCCTGGGGCAACCACAGCTGGGTTATTATAGAGTTGAAGAGGCAGTATTTTAAGGCATGTTAAAATCAAACTCAAATACAGTCCTACACATTTCAGTAAACGTTAAAAAAAAAACGAAAAATGTGTTTTACAATATATCTAACGTAAAAGCATGTGCAATTCTAGTTCTGATTTTTAACCTTTGTTACATTCACTGAGAAGTTTAACAAACCCTTACAACAGAAAGTTTGTTCCAAGTTTCTAACAAGGACAGGCTAATCATTTCCCTTTGTTACGGTATTGCTGCCTGTTGGACATTGGCATTGTTTCCTTGTTGCATGTTCACCAAAGGCCTTTCAGTAGCATAGATAAAGTCCAAAGTCGTGCTCTGCTACAGAATGTAATGTCTAATTAAGCTGGAGCCTACTCTGCAGAATAGATTGTATAATATCTAGCCTGCCTTGAAAATAGTGTTCCTCAGGTGCAGCTATTCTGTGATGAAACAGTGCAAGATTTGGCAGCAAACTTTTTAAGCACCCCATTCACAAGCCACAGAGGTCATAGTTTATTTTTGCACATAAGTGCCTTTTTCAAAGAATGCTTTTACTGTAGGTACATGAGTGCATACTGTGGTGCTTGCCAAACTGCCTTCTGTGTGTTCCACAGCTTGCAGTTACTTGGTAGCAAGAGGTCATCGTTGTGCTTGTTCACTGCAATGAAATCCCTTGTGTTGGAAGTTGAATATGTTGCTGTAAATACTGTGTGTTTCTTGTGTGGATGGTTATTCCTAATTGCAGTGGGTGCAGTATCCCTTTTAATTCAAGCAGGTCTCGCTCAAGCAACTGAAAATATAAGTCCATGCATAATAAAAATTAAAAAAGATACAGGGAAGTGTGATTTTTGTATTTTCTGTTCTTTGGGATTTCCATCAGTCTTTATTCCTGCGTAGACGCTTATCTTGTGATCCTGAGTTAAATAGCTGCAAAAGCAGTGCTAAAGTGCTTCATTTTGGCACTGTAGAATTCCAAACTTTATTTGCATGGAATCTTGTCCCTAACTAATTCACTTAGAGGCGCATTAAATGCAGCTGAGGTAGCATACCTTACCAGAAATATAGCCTATTGATTTGACTTTAGTCATTGTTGTTTGTAGCACCCTAAAGCAGATTAGGGAAACTGCACCTGGTGTTAAACACACAGCACCCTGAACACGTTTCTTTCCACTCGTAATTCTTTTTTTGTGGAAGTTTGTGCTCACGTCTTTGTATTGGATAGAATGTTGTCAGAAGGGTGTTTTATATAAGCTATTGAAATAAAACTTGAACACTACAAACCTGGAATCTACCAGTCCAGTGATCATTTCTGAGTACAATGCTAAATAGAATAAGAATGCTGTGTCACAGATTCTAATGTTGATTGCATGATTGTGTTTTTATGGGAACGTTTTTGCTAATAGTTTCTATGTGTTATAAAATGCATGTTTATTCACACACATTTTACTCGGAAGTACCTGGATGTTGTTACCCTCCTTACGTCTGAAATTTTAACATTGGACAGTTTATATATATCACTGATTTAGAAAAGTGGGCATCTAATCCTCATGATTCCACTTGTCAGTCTGACTCTCCTTATGCATGCAATGAAGTGTGACTGGCCAGTAATAAGTGTCTGTGTGGCAGGTGGGGCAGGGCAGCTCACTGGAGGACTATTGAAACGTGAACGCTGTTTAATTACCGTTCATGTTTAATAGCCTGCCAGCGATGCGTCTGAGGACCAGTTGTGAAGGGAGATTATCCTTGAAGCATTTCTCCCTGGGGAGACAGTATCTCTCCTAATTTTCTTCTCATTGAAGATTCATAGTTATTGTTTATGAGCCCCATATGTTCTCTCTCTTATCTGTAAATGCAGCTGAACAGCCTTTGTCTTTTTTTTCTTGACTTTTATTTATTTATTTTTTTATACATTTAGTGTTCGCCAATTGTTTTTTATGATCATTTTCTCCCAATTTAGAATAGCCAATTATTTTTAGGCTCAGCTCACCCCTACCCACCCCCGCGCTGACTCGGGAGCGGCGAAGACAAACATGCTGTCCTCCGAAGCGTGTGCCGTCAGCCGACAGCTTCTTTTCACACTGCAGACTCACCTCAGAGCTACAGCGTCGGAGGACAACACAGCTCTGGGCAGCTTACCGGCAAGACCGCAGGCGCCCGGCCAGACTACAGGGGTCGCTGGTGCGCAGTGATCCGAGGACACCCTGGCCAACCTAACTCGAACCGGCGACGTCCAGGCTATAGGGCGCATCCTGCACTCCCTTCTTGACTTGAAGGGGAATTTTCATGAATTACTACCTACCGTAGTAGCATGAGCAGTGCTATAATTAGAAAAAAAGACTTTCGACTTTATCGTTAGTCTGCTTTTTGCTCTTTATCTATTTGCTGGACACCTGGCAACACTGACCTGCATGTTCCACTACCCCTTCATAATTTCTTTTGACATGCCCTTTGATTTTTTTAGTTAAATGTCCCAGTATAAAACAAACCGGTTCCATATGAGTAAAAGGGAATGGATGTAATTACAGTAAGTTATTCTAGCATTGATTTTTGATTACTAAATTAAAAAGGTCATGCCTTATTACAGCACAGTGCTGTTTAACTATACATGGTTTTCCTTTTTAAAGATTGTAAGTCATTCATTTTACAAGACTATTGATTTTAATGAGAGGTTAAAAACAGCTTGCTGCCTGTGGTTCAACGGTAAACTTGAGTCCACAGGCTATTCAAATACCAGAGTTTTGTATTCCTGTATTATATTGAAATCAGCTGCTGCATAATCCCTGCAGGTTTTATTTCACAGCAGTGGTGTTCAAATGCAGTATTCTATATTCAAATCCTATTTGTAGAAGGTTTCTCTGTGAAAGGGAGGTTGCAAGATATTTCAGGGTTTCCAGAGAGTCTGTGCAAAGTTACTGCAAGGATACTTGCTTAGGAAGCAATAGGATAACAAAGACCAGTAGTAACCAACACTGTAATTCTAGCGTATTGCACATGTTCAGTGGATCAGCCTTGATTCTCATCGGTAACCTGCAGGTTTCTCCCACTCTGTGTGAGTAATCCTCACTCAGTCACGATGTCCTATCTAGCTAATGTGAAAAGCACCGCAGGCTCTTCTGCCTTAGTACAGCAGACGCCCGACAATTAAAATGCAATAACATCAGTTGAATTGAAGAGACCTCCTTTGTTGCATAGTTCAATCAAAGCCACCCTTCTTACAATGTGCCAAACTAAAAGATTTTGCCAAGTTGTATCACCACTCTTATTATTATAATTACATTTCTTAGCAGACACTCTGTACCCTACTTTGCCTGAATGCATTTGATTTTGCCAATTTTTGGGCCCAGTGAAACATGTCGTACATTTTGTACCTATTACCACTGATACCTGACAAAAAGGAAGCCACAGCACTTATCAACGATCAGTCACTGTTGCTGCCATGGCAACTGGGATCTCAACATAATCTCTACAGTACATCTTTCTCTTAAGAGCTGAAGTTAACACACATAGCTGTAATCCAAATGATCAGCTCACAAGTTTTCATCTGTACACTTTACACGCAGAAGGAGACCACTGGGAGGGATGATCTGCATAATCCGTGTACAATGTGTTGACCATATGGATACAATGCCCCAGAAACAAGTGTAGAATTACTGATGGCTGGAGAAGCCTTTTTAATGACTGTAATATTTACCTGAATCTCATCCAAAATAACAGATTCATAGTAATCCTGTGCATTTAGTGTCAGCCTGATGAAAGTGAAATAATGTTTTAGAAGTGAATTTGTTGTACCAACTGTTCCATCCTAATGTTCCGTATACAGAAAGCCGCAGATACAAATCCTGTTCACTTGCAGTTTTGCCTTTCATGCAAACATTGTTGCAGTTTATTATAAATATCTATCTAGCTGTGTGTATATTGTACTGTCTAATGGATACTGTAACAATCATTTGAGATACAGATGCCGTCTTCTGTCTAATCCCCAGGGAGGTGTATGGATCTGTAGCACAGTAAAACCACAGCACTTTGCTATCAGATACGTTGCTTGTTTTCTTACAACAACCTCCCTACAGTGATATCCCTCTTACCTTTACCAATTCATTAAAGCTGCACACAGCTAGGAGGTGCACAGACTTCATAGTTTCAGGGCTCATACGTGCATATTGGGTTAAATGTAATGGTGACCTTTACATTATTTGGCTTTTTGGTTTCTGGATGATAAAGAATAGGCATACTGGTTCCACATTTCCGCATTCCACGATTTTCATAGACTGGTGTTCATGAAACCTTGTTTATTGTGATTTTTACAAAGCAATCATTAAATAAACCACTGGAATCATTTCATCAAAAGAAATATAATTTACTCTTGAGACGCTGCTCTAGTCTTAGTTTAGTATTTGATAGTTTGTAAGGTATTACCTTACACATTATTACATGCTTTCTGCAAGCTCCAAACTATACCACACTGTAACGGTGCTTTCATTTTAAAGACAGCTGTAAGCAAAGGAGAGTGTCTGCCAATGTACCATCCTGGCCGCAAAGGATGACTAACCAAGTGCTACAAACAAGCAGCCTGGGTTTAATGTTCTTCACGCCTGCTCGCTGAGGAGATGTTCCTGCTCGCCAAGTCCGCTGTGTTTAGACCAGACACAGTCTGTTGCATATATCTACTGACTCTGATGAGAAGCAGAGCAAAAAGCTGTTTAAAATGAGCCGGCTGCAATCACACAAGCATAGTCTGAAAAATGTAAAGAGAGTGGAATTTGTGATGCATTAAAGCAACAAACCCCGATCCTCTCCGCTGCCCCAGATGATTCTGACCTGGTTGTCGAAGGCACACAAAAGTTCTCCACACAGGTTTGAAGATTGAATTAAATCTGAATTATGAATTAGGATATATACATATAGATAATGAGAAAGCATGTGGCACCTGAGACTGATCGCAAGAACAGTATTCAATCACTCGGAAGATGGGAACATGTCAAATCAGCTGCCACCAGGGACTGCCGTCACAAGCACAGGGGAACAAGACCATTGTTGCCACGATATCATTTGATTAAAAGTAATTCAATTAGAGACGGTTAAATACAAAGGGATTAATGAGACACGGCTGGTGCCTGGGCTGCAGCAGACTGTGACTGATGGGAAACCTCCAAAGGTCAGGAGGTGGTTGAGATTGATACATGGTGATTATTAGGAGGCTTAGGAGTGAGGCTACTGTGTGTGAAAAGGTGTGCTAAGAGGTTGAGGCACTGTCCAAGCCAGACAAGGGCAAACCCTTTTATTTACCGTTACTAATACTCAACACTGGTTCCCTTTAAAAGCACTGGCACTAATGCATGCTGGTACTAAAAGGGATACGCTTTTTGTGATATTTCATTTCTTGCTTCTTTAATATCCTAATATCCTGTGTTTTTGTATGACTCTCTAATTATGCTCAGGTCATCATTTACCATTAGGAATGCCTGCCTTTTCTGTTTCAACCCAGAACACACTGATGATGCCATTGACCCCAGGAAACCTGCTCTTAAAGGAAGCTTTCCTTCGAAATGCAAGCCCTTCATTTCAAACACATACACAATGAACTTCAGATCAGGTTTACGGAGGTAACTACCTATGGGTGAATGTGTTGACGTAGATGTAGCCCAAGCTACATCTTCAGCTTGTATCCTCATCATAGCAGCCTGGCTCACACAATACCTTGAGCAGTCCAGCATCACAGCACAATGAGTTCTGTTATTTTCTTCTCCCCCATTTTACACGTCGAGGGCTTGTATTGCTTTCAGCCACCGCACACGCATCACAAGCGTTACTCCAGCCATCCCACGCAGATATTCAAATTGTCTTCCCGTGGGATTAGGTTATCAGCAGCATGCAGACCACAGATAAATGCAGGAACACATACGGCTAATCCTACGCATCCCACTGCTTCACAATGCGTTCCCATATGGCCATGTGGCATTCATTGAAAAGGAATGGTGCTGTTAGCACAATGAAAGAGTTAAGCCAGTCAGGTGTATAGCTCTATCCACATGATATCCTAAAGGGACACAGAATGTTCTTCTTTTGTGTGTGATGCTGACCTTTGCTGTCCTTAATGATTTCCACAGATTTCACACACATTCTTGCAGGTGCATGCATACACACAAACACATGCTTTTCTTTCTTCTGTTATACATGACAAATAACCCTATGAATAATAATGAACACCCCTGGTATTATAGTATATCCTGAAACTGCAAGCATGCACATTGTATCATAGTTGCTCTGCGTGTTCTGCAGTGCTCTACAAATGGCTGGAGAAATTAGGAAGTGGACAAAAATGAGAAAGCATTATGATCATTAAAGAAGTAAATGGCTTCAAATGCCATTGCTTCCACACCCTAATTTGTAATGAGTTGCTCTGTTCTGCTGCTCCAAGTTTGGGTTTAAATCATTTCTCCCTTCCCCTTCAGCTCAATTCACTTTACACTGCAAGGTGCTATCCTACGGCCAGTCTTTGGGTCAGTGTTACCATTCCAGAAGGCTGTGTAATGCGGTCACCTGTCTCAATTGTTGAACTCTGTAAGGAAAAATGGGAACCACTGAGAAAGACTGCAAACAGGAGACAAAAGACAAGGATAAAAACAGGTAATAGCAAAACACTGTTTGTGCTTTGTTGCTGGTACTGTGCTGTGTGCATTTGAAATCAGCACCGCTGCACTGGTCCAGGTAGGCAGCACTGGAAGCAAAGGCTCTCTCCATTGGAAATCTGGGTGACTCGGGCGCTGCCTTAAGCCCCTTGTTGCTAAATTCCACTCTCCACACTCTGTTGTGTTTGATGTTTATTTCTCAAAAGCTGCGCTTTAAAGTAATTCCCCTTAAGCACAGGAAACACAAAACACTTTCATGAACTTAAAAAGAAGCCCATACAATTCTAACTTGATTTAAGATTAGGGTGCTTTCAAAGGCATGGCTCCATAAACAATATTTCAAAGATTAAATAGAACAACTATTGTTCCAGGGGACTATACCACCAACATAGCACTTGTAATTTAATATCTAATGTACATTCCCTTTAAGGGTTAACCCCCCCACAGGCATTATTTTATACTCAAATACAAAAGATTTCAAAAGTATCACTGTAGTGTTCCTTACCTCAGTGATTATTGAAACGTTAAATTACAGGTACATTGTGTATGCTCATAAATACATAAAATATACTTGTTCTAAGCTGTGACTACAGCTGTATCAACAGAAAGCAGAGTGGTGATCTAGTGATTTAAGGACTCTTAAAGACTAGGCTGTCCAGTTCTATGGCCCGTGTTGGTTCTCAATGGTCCTGGGAGAATGTGCAACAGATGTAGATTGCCACTGTAACAGCTGCAAGGTTGTGGCTGCCATGGAAACAAACAGCCTTTTACTCCCAACCAGCTACAAGGCACCTGAGCCACTCAACTAACAGCACAACATGAGCTAGACCAAACAAACCAGAGGGGGCGATTCTCAGGAACATGGGCCACGAAGCTTCACCCTGAACCTGTGAAGCTTGGCAAACACTGGTATCAATAAATGGGCAAACCTTGATGTCTTGAGATCGAAAGAAAGAAAGAAAGAAAGATCTTGCAAAATCTCTATAGAACAGCGCTGCCCGCATGGGGGTCAGCACCATGTGTATGCAGTCTGAAGCTGCAGCTCCCTCCAGCTGTAAAGCAGTAAAACCACAAGCCACTATTTAGAGATACAGGGGGATTCATAATTCACACAACATTGTTGTTTTGCATTGTTTTCAATTCTACTTGAACCTTGACATTATTGACCAAACGCTCTGATGGCCAAACGGTCATAGACGTTTTTCCTTTGCATACCATCCTTCCCTCCAGTTTGCGCGATGCTTTGACAATGCAGTGAGAATGCTGACCTGTATATTGTACATCCACCGTCAGATGGACAGTGCTGCTGGAGTGTTATTGTTTGGCCTGGCCAGTCTGTGCCCCCTTTGAAAGCACTGACGTGCAGCGCTGGCACTGGGTGATACACTGATACAAGGCAGGTTCTTTGTTTAACAACAGCTTGTTACTGTACCAGGGGAAATGGGATTACTGCCACTAGAAGGGGGTTATATTCCCTCCGTGTCGCAGGGGGCAAACAACAGATTTCTTCCCTTCTTATTGGTTCATTTTATGGTGTGATTGACTTTTATTTGAATGTCTGTGTAGTAAAGCATGGCAAAGTGTAGTAAAGCATGGCAAAACACAGGTAAGCATGATGAATCACAGATAAGTATGACAGAGAATAGTAAAACAAAAACAATCTCTGAAGGCCTGTATAATTGCTAGTTATATACCTACAGACAATAGAAAAGTTACACCAAAGATTTGTTTGAATGATTTGTACAGAAGTGCACTCACACATTGATTTTGACATCCATCTCCGTCAAGATAGTCCACCATGATACCTGAATCATAGTTTTCTTTACAAGTCAGTACAAAGTGTACATTGTATGGCCCCGGTGATAAACTGTACACATACTGGTATTTGTCAGTGTGTGTTTTATCCCCCTCTGGTGGTTAAATACCTCTGTAACTACTGACATAAAAAGACAGCATCAGCACTGTTAAAACAAACCCCTTCTTGCCATTTGATGGCGCTGTTTCGCTTTTATTTTTGCAATCCATGCTGTACATTCAATTTAGGTTATAAAACAGTAACATTAAAGTGACATTTATTTTGCAGAGAGCAAGGGATAAAGACAGGATTTTTAAATTGCACTTGGACTTGCACTTGGTGTGTGTGTGTCTGTGTCTGTGAAGTTAGAAATCACAGTCTCTCAATCCCCTAATCACTGCACATGAATATTTACAGTTGGGGTTACGAATTATACAGACACAAAGTAATGAAGCCTGTCGCTGTTACGCTGTGCTGTTTTAATACAGGCATGTTCTTCGATGCTTATCTTGGTACACTGGGGCTCCTGCCTGTCAGAAAGTGACATGTAAGACAAGGCCTAGACTGATGTGTTGAGAGAAGCCTATTCTCCCCAAAACAATAGAATCTTTCAAGGCGTCTTAGCGCTGTGTTCTGTGTGTGTCAGCGCTATTGTCAAATGCATTGTTCCCATAGCAACAAAGTCATTTAGAACACCTCAGGCTGTGCTGTGAATCTCAGAAACCAGGGCAGGTAGGAAGTGAAGGGTTGTCATCACGGTCCCTCCCACACCAGTGCTCGCTATGTACTGCAGGCTTTCATAGATCTGCAGTCATTGTCAATCAGTAAACAGAGCAGGCAGAGCAGCAAGGCAAGCCTCTGCTGTACTGAGGTGTGACCAGTCTTAAACTGCACCAGAAATACTGCAGTGACATCTGACAGATATATACACATGGCAATGTTGTTGCTGCTGTTTGTTTAGGTGTGTAAATTGAATGTAATATATATATATATATATATATATATATATATATATATATATATATATATATATATATATATATATATATATATATATATATATATATATGAAAAATTTATTATAGCTGATGGGGCCCTTGAATGAAAATGAAGAGTTTGCTACAATTGATATCAATATTAAACTACTGACAAGCCCTTTTATGTGAGCAGGCTTCTTCTTTGTATTGGGACACACAGATCCTGGGCTTGCCACTGTACTGTCAGTGATGCAAACCTATCGCTTCGTATTGGTCCGGCTGTTTTCATAAACCAAAGCCCTGACGAAGGCCTACACTTTAGTTCCCTTAGCAACCCTCCCAGACCTGCAGGTAATGAATATGGGCACTGGATTTCCATCCCCAGCCTTGTGAAACACGGATTTCAAAACGCTAGAACGATGAAATTCGAAACTGGACACAAAATGGACAAAGCACAAGATTAGACTGGAGTAAAAAGAAAGTGAGTTAAAACCATTGCCTGCACAGATATGACCCTTTTGCTGTTTTAACATTAATTGCTTTGTTTCCATCTGCCACCGGGTCTTGAATGTGATCTAAAATCCTCATTGAGCATTGAGCTCAAACTGATTTGAGCTCAAACTGATTTCATTTGGGACTCTGTCAGCCTCAGTTAGGACTGGGGACCAGCAGAACTCGATCTCTCCTCCTCGCACTGAGGAGGAAGTTACTTAATGACGTCTTTAAAGTGTACTTACTGTATGACGTCTTTAAAGTGTACATACTGTATGCACAAATCACTTTTATTTTGGAAATTAGGTCACACTGCAGCGGGCTGCTGCGCCTGCTTTTTTTTTTTGTAACAAATCATTTGTTTGAATAATTCAAATCTTCACTTTTATTTTGGAGAAGAAGAAAAAAAAGAAAAACCCTTGGGTCTTTCAAAGTTATTTCTTTTAAAATGGAATATGCAGCTGCCAAAGATACAGCCTCATTCCAGCTTCAGGGGGGTTGATGTATAATGCATGAAGTGTCTCTTACTTTCTAGAAGACCGAGGCGGTGCTCAGTCAACTAAAATAAATGTTTTCTGTAATACACCTGCGTTCAGAAAAAAGTACAACCCCCAATTAAAAGTGACCACCAAAAAAAACTTGACAATCTTCAAATAAAAAAGTACTTTTCATGATAATTTTGTTGTCATTATTGAGTGGGTGTGAGCTTCACATGAACACGAGCGACTGCTGGCATTGTTAAAATCCGTGGGTGTTGCAGTTTGACGTGTGCTACTGTACGTGATGAGTTTAAAAGCAAGCGGATTGCCAATACAATGTGCATTATTATATGTTTCTCAGACCCATCTGTTTACATGATCGACCACTATTGGCAAAGCTTGATTATAACACACTGTCTTGAAGTAAAGTTTGATAATCAGGAAACTGTTGTTAAAGAAACTATGAACACAATTGGTTCAAGCTTTTTTCAAAGCACACTCTTAGTTTATTAACTGTTAATAATTAGCTTACTAAATATAATGATAAACTATTAAAAATGGCACAACATGAGATATCACTTGCAAAATGTTACTGCAGTGACATCACAGCCTTTTAAATCCATTCCGACTTGGTAATAGGGGATGTAGAGGGCTATTATGACCTATCTTTTAAATTACTTTATAAACAGTTTACTATATATTAACTATTAACAAAAACTAAACATATTTGCTCATATGTTAGTAAGCTACTACAAAATCTGTCTAACTGGTTCAAAACCATCACAAAACAATTTGTACATGAGAGAGATCCTACTGACTGGTTTAATATACAGGTGTCATTAGACTTACACTTACCTGCACATTAGGGACCAGAAAACACCTCAACACAAGAACCCTGTTAAAAAGGTGCGAATGGAGACAAAAAGCAAATAACCATTGGCAAATCACAAGCCTGTACATGCTAAAGAAAACCAAAGTACAAAAACATCATGCTCGATTACGTGTAAGTGCAACGGAATTAGTAACTGTCACTAACTCTAACCTGCCGTTACTAAATGTATAAACAAATACAGATATATTGAAATAATGAATCATGTTTGATTTTTTTGGGTATGTTGTCCTACCAATGGTATTGCACCCAGCGTATCCCCTGAGGTCAGAACTAACAGCCAGTGAGAACGCCTCTGCCTGTGGCTGTGACAGCTCGGACAAGCCTGGGCGTGGGTTCTGTACAGAACAGTACAGGATCTCCTGCGGCATTCAGTAGGAATCCTCTTCCATTCAGTGTTGGTCAGGGACCGGGGTCATTGCCTGGAGGCATCCCTGAAGTTCATTCCAAAAGGTTTGTTTGGATAGGGAAGCTCAAGTTTATGTGGCAGCAGTCATAGAGTACCTGGAAAGCATGGCAAAGGCGGTCTTGCCAGTTATAATGTATTTTTCCTCACAGAGATGGGTGCCACCAAGACAACAGTGCCAGAGGAAGCAGGAGCTGATTAGAAGAGGTACCTACCTCTCCGCTGGTGTTCTTGATTTGTTTAGCTTGCTTTGAATAAATGAAAACATAATGCAGCTTTTTAATGAGTTTCAAAGTTCTAAAATCCTGTTCTCTTTTAGTGGGCATTTGCTAGAGGCATAATTAAACTCAACTCTAAACTTGATTGGCTGAGCCAATCCGTTCTGTTTGTCTTAGCACATTAGTTTATAGTTCTGTTACAAGCGCTCACGTACATGGATCTTGTAGTAATATATATATATTATAACATTCATATAAAATGTTATAGCAAAAAAAAATCTATCACTGTTAATAGCAAAAATAATAGCAAGATTGAATATAACCACATAGACTGGATCTATAAACTAAAATGTGACCAGGTTTATGATATGCATTAACTGTACTTTGCATCAATGTTACCATGCTTTACCATTCTTTGCACACTGTTTACGGTTAAAGCAATAGATTAGTTAGACACCTGTTAAGACTTCTTTAATAGCTTCATTATATATAGATTTTGTTTAAACATGCACCAGAGTTTAAGCCAATATATTTTTGTAGAGTAAGGTTTTCTTGGTTTGCCAAGGTGATCTCAAAGAGCACACCTACAGTAATGACTCTGGTGTGAATGGGCTTAATCTGGTGATGCATGAGCATTTGAAGGTAAAACAATGATCTGTGTATATTACTACTGTAAGTGCTATTGTACTTCCTCAAAAATTCCAGTCCTTGGGTATCTTCCAAGTTTAGTTTATTGATACGTTTTTATTGAATAATAAAGACAGTATTTAGCAATTATAAGAATGCAATACTTGAATGCAAATGCTCTTAAGAACACTCAAGACACATGCAAGGCAAAACAAGATGCACTTCAAATATAGACATAATACTGTTCTCTGCTCTTTACCATTCTGTGTAGCCTATATGAAAAACACACGTGTCAACATTAATAAAAAAGTGATCTAGCCCTATTTTAAAAGTAAGGTACATTATCTGAGAATAACTATTGTAATGGTGTAAACTTAGGAAGGAACGGCATATGGTACGATTTAATGTTCAGGCAGGGCCTTCAGCACCATCAGTGGAGTCTGAATGTGTTTTAATGCGCGCTCCATAATCAACATTTAAAGAATATAAGACTTAAACAGTTGAGGGAAATAAATTGTTCCCCTAAGTGGATGAGAAAGCCAGGAAAGATAAAGCAGAATAACCAAGACTGCTTTTCACATCGTTAATTCAGTATGCAATGCTAATAATCCAGCCTTCGAGTGAAGCAGTAGGACTGGCACTTAAACTGAGGGAAGACCACAGCAAAACTAGAATTAAAATGACTGAAATAAACAGTTCATTTATGCTATTATTATTTCAGCTATGCTGAATCTCCATGTGTGGCTATCTATAAGGAGCATCTGTGTCAGCATCTTTTCATCCCAGATTCTTTTAAATTCTCACTTCAATAAATGATAGGTTTACAGCAGAGCCTCTGGGCTTTAAATATTTCTTCTCTAAGTGACGCTTGTGGTCCTAAATAAGAGTGTTCTTTAAACTACACAAAAACATGGCATGAGCGATCACAACAGGGAGTGGATTGCAATAGACAGCGACTCGAAATGTAACTAAGAGACTTCCCAGGCACTGTCCCACGGCGCTCTGTGGAGTCATACAGGCTGTCTTTGCTGTTTCTATGGAAATTAATTGCAAAGCTTCTCAGCAATAATTAAATATACATTTAAAGGAGAGCGTAATCCTTTCAAAGTACAGCACTACAGCAGTTAAACAAGAAAGGATCTAGAAAATGCAGTCATTCTGATCCAATCTACTGTACCAGTGGCTATGTGGAAAGTGTTAGTGCCCATGGCTGTATACAGATGAGGCTGGCATCTTGCCTTTCACTATTTGATGCAACGTTAAAGGAAATATCTCTAAAGGAATAAATTGCTGCATGTCTTTAAGTGGGAAATATGTTATGTATTAGTTAAACAATGGAATTAGATCAATATAAACCTTTCTACCCTTTGTGATGCTTAGTGGAATTAATCAGATTTCTTTATTTAAGTCAATCAAATTCCAGGCAAAATCCACTTTATATCTTCCAGCTTGGATCTGAAGCACAAAACTGTAGTGGTATTGGGGATGATTCACAGTCTTACAGAATTTCTCTCCAACTGAGATAGAAAAACCAGCAACAGAGAGCTCTCCGAGTCTCCTCACAGACCCATTCACAAACATTCCTTCCCCGGTGAGAAGCTGATTGGCTGAAGGCTTTTCCCAGGAGCCCCCTCAGTGGACAACCTTGACCTTAACTGGACAACAAAGCCTTTCCTCAGGCAAAGCCTCAGACTCCGAACCCCTTTAGCAGTGTGCTGGATGTTTAATGTGAAGCTACATCCACACGACCTTCTCCCCTGCTGGTAGCATTTAACAATCCATGTCCTAGGGCCATCCTACGTGCTTCTATCAAGGCGGGATCCACGACTTTTTTCTTAACATTTATTAGCCGCTATTGAATTGGGGCCATTATGGTTAAAAGATCCCTCAACATTAATGCATACTGTATGTTCCAATCTAGGGTTTTGTTTCCTGGGTCCTAGCTGTGCATTTAAAGTGCATATTGCATAAGTAAAACAAGCTACATTCAATAGTGAAAGCTAATTTGCATAGATCCTGGATGTATTTAACAAATAGGGTGCGGGTTAAACAACAGACTGGAATGCCCTCTAACCAGGTTTATTTTGCTTAATTAATCTCTTCAATTATAATCCCATCACACAGACAAGCCAGAAGACAGAACTCCCAGTAAAATGACTCGGCACAACAATAGGGTGAGAGATACTTCCTGGTTCAAATCAGGGAAGCCCATGGTCACCGTGGAAACCATGAAGCTTTAGAACAAGGAAACAAAGGGGCGTGGTTTATTTCGAATAAAGGCTTGGGCACACCTTGCTGTCTGCTGCAAAGCAGTAGCAAATACATCCGAGAGGAGGGAAGGAAAATATTAAAAAAGAAACACAGAACTGAAAATCTAAAGGACCGTTCAAAAGCCATTCAGATATAATTTTGAGCTTTGAAGCAAAGCTGTTGAAATACAATAACACACTAAGGAAAAAGGAACTGGGGACGATTTTCAAGGTGTAGATCTAATCAGCACCATGTCAGTGCTTACTAAATGAGAAAATGGAGTGTTTATGAGCCTTTGAATAGTATCACTACAGTAGTAACTTGCTTCTAATTATGAAATTAACCCTGTGTTTTTCTCCTTTCAAAAAACAGTATGAAAATACACCCCATTGAAAAATATACCTGTGCCTAACCAAACCATGCTCACCTCCAAAGCATAAAGAAATAAGAGGTCTAAGTGTAAAATATATTTCTGATGTTGTTGTGCAGACAATATATACTGTAGACAACAGTCCTGATCATTAATAGTAAAGCTGACCTAAAAACTCCTCCAGATGCATTCTGGCAGCTGCTACAAACCGAGATAAAGTTAAACCCAATAGGCCAAACTAAAACGCAGGATAAACATCAATAGATTACAGTAAGCAGTGAGATAAGCCTTCAGGCTGTTGGATTGCCTTTGAAGCAATGGCACTGGAATCTCTAGTCCACTGTTAAACATACTGTACTGTACTCTACTGAACTTTTCTTACAAAATAAACCTGTAATAAAACACATCTTGTTCGGGTGCAGTGGGACGTATTCATAAAGAGAATGCAGACTGGCAGATGCACCGACTAGGGCACTGCTGCTGTATCAATGCGTTTAAACTTTAAAGATCTAAAAAATGAGAGAGAATTCACTCATCACCAGATGTCACATCTGTTTCATTTCAATGAATCCTCACACACACACAACATCTACATTATTACATTCTTTCCTGACTGTTAACAAGGAATAACCAGTGTATTACAGTAACATTTTTAATGAAACATTCCTGGTGTAAAGTCATGTTATAAAATCATTAGAAAGTTTCTTAATTACATTTTCTCTCAACAGCGTATTGCTTTAGTTACTGTACAAGTACTCATAACAGTTTAAAAAAAAGGAACTGGTTAAAACAAAAACCTAGGCTGTCAGAGATGTGTCAGGATTGGAGTTGACAAAACAGACTGCCAGTAGAGTTAAAGAAACCACAATATTTTTAGGGATTTAGTTGTTTAGTTTAATTGTGTCACACACACACACACACACACACACACACACACACACACACACACACACACACACACACACGCACACACACACACCACGTTTGCTGATTCTGCAGAGACTCGCATTGAGAACACTTCTCTTAATTAGAATTCCTAAAAAATGTGCCGTTTCCTCTCTGGCCGGAAGCTGTCTGCGGACTGAACTGAGGCCGCCTTGCTTGGATTCTGTTTACAGCAGTTTCTTTTCCTGTTTGTTGATCATCGCTGATACTGTGCATACTGTGTACATGGCATGTTCTCAACCATCCAACCACCTTGCTGCCTATTGAGTCACCATCGTTCTAGAAACATACCCATCTCCCTGTAGTACGTGTCCTGTCCTAAAATTGATAAGCCAGACAAGACTTCCCCGTGCTTACCTTGGCCCCTTTCCCAGAGATTAGGATAAAATGCTGGCCAAAACATTGGCCGTTCTAATACTAAGGCGTTTCCATATAGATCATAAAAGGTGATCTGCTGGAGTTGAGGTATGTGTCAGGTTGGCTGTAGTGGGTGACATCAGACCAGGAAGTAAAGGCAACACACAGGGCCACTGCGGGGTAAATATGAAACGCTGCGGCCCTCACTATTTATTAAACAATAATACACTTTAAATAAACACAAAACAAAAAAGGGCACGTTGGCCAAAGTAAACAAACATTACAACAGAACACAAAACGAATGAAAACGAGTGCCCTTCAGGAAGGTGAGTAGGCAAATAGGGTTTGTAGGAGAGCAATCGCATTTCCAGTCTCTCTCTCTCTCTCTCTCTCTCTCTCTCTCTCTCTCTCTCTCTCTCTCTCTCTTCACGCTCCCTCTCTCTATTATTAGCACAGCAAATATAACATTCCAGGCTTCCCACCATCATATATAATACAACAAACCATAATAATACAATAAATCATAATAAAGAGCGCACAAATATACATAGGGGCGGGACTCCCCGTCGCTAGGTAACACAACTTGAAACATCTCTTCATCTGTTTCTCGTCTGCTGGCACATGGGCTTGCTGTTCAATCCGTTACGTTAACTATGTTGAGTATTTCATTTCACACCAATGTTCAGGAGCTCAGCTGGGGTCAAAGTGTCAGTGGGTCAGACACAGGCCAGTCTTTGCATTCTTTGCATTTTATTATTGCTAGTGCAACAGTACCCAAGTACCTCTCCTGGGGTTGTTGCTTCCATAAGAGCGGCAATACCACACGAATGACTGGATTGGTCATGGGGTTTCAGGACCTGAACAGCATTGGTATGCACACTCACAGCTGTAGAAAAGCAATACATGTCCAGCTACGTTTATTTTGTGTGGATATATTCTTTGTACACTCGTTTCCAAGGAAACACCTTTCCCCAGCCGGTAAGCTAACGTTTACTGAAAGAAACGTGACCAAGACAGTGGCTTCCGTAACCCTACTGTTCTTTAAAAGGTGTACTTGAATCTCTAATGCCTAGAAAACGTCCATGATCTTTGTAAAAATCTTATTTGAAAGTGGATGAATACAATATGTCATGTTGCTGAGCAGATAAACCAATAATAACCCACTGAAGGCAGAACCATCTTCCAATCATCATAAGTTATTCAAAATAAGACTCTCTGTATGGAGTAACCAATGCCCTTATTATCCCCTGGTATGTGCATAGACCACAGCTCACTCAATTGTCATGAAATTTGGTATTAATATTATTTAACATGCGGTATTGAGAATATCAGACGCTGAAGATAGGGGGTGTCTCTCCCAATACTGGTATATAACCAAGTCCAAGAAGTGCTTTGCATTTGATTATGCCATTACATCAGCTGGCCCCAGTGAATATAAATAATAGAGGAGGCACCAGCATTGTGGACATTGCGCATTGAAGCAGATGAGCTTGGAGTAACTGTGAGTACAAAGAAAGCATGGCCCACAGTAAAGTCAAATACAACACCACCTAACTCACATGCTGAACTGTAAAGGTCAGCGTCTTTCGAAAATTATTTCATGGCAATACCCCCATCTGTTAAAAAGCATGCTCACAGAAGTATGGGATACAATAAACTGCTCTAAAGTCTAAATGTCTAAAATCTAAACTGACAAGCTGCTGACACCAGGAAGGTGCAAGGGAAAGGTGTGTGCAAGGATCTGCGATGTGTGAAGAATGAACTGCTGTGATAATAAAGAGCTGACGATGACTATTCAGTGGGCTGAACAGAGCAACCATTTAAAAAGCAGGTCATGTTCTTTCTTTTACACACAAGTAAAAAACAACTCAATTGATGAGTAGAAAGCGGTGACAGCGTGGGTTGGCAATGGAATAAAGTGTCACCCAGTCTCTTCCATCTGGTTGCACCGGGGCGGACGAACAGGGACGACTCTGTGAAATGAGTTCTGGACCCCCTTGAGAAGGAAGAAGTGGGCTGAGTATACATGTGGGCTTCTTAAATATCATGGTAGTTTGAACCATGACAAAAACATAAACATTGAGGTGATAACCTATTCTGTTTTGGTCTTCACATTTTTTTTGTTTTGTTTAGTAACGCAACATATAGTATATTTCTTTACATTTTGAATTCCTTTGCAGGGGAGTTCTCGCTGATATCTAAACAGTACCTATAAACCCTCCATGAATGAACATGTTCTGAAGTGTTGGGAGATTCCTCATGATAAGGAATGCATGCAGTATTTTCGGTTCTATCCATAAACAAGCAGTCCATTTGCCTTCCTTTTCTTTGCCATACCTTCTAAATAATCAACGCAGTGTCTTCACATAGTCTCACAGACAGGAAGGAAAGGAAACGTTTAAATTTAGACTCCCCCCCTCCCCCCCAAAAAAACATCTCTTGTCTTTCTTTCTGAGCTCCACCAAAAAAGGGTCTGTTTAGGTTACTGAATTCCTCCAATTGCCTTGCTCTTTTCCTATTTTGACTGCTGAGTTGAACGGCATTAAACATCAAACAGCAGGGTTTAGATAATGCACAAATAGTCACTTCCCATGATACAATCAGATTACTTTGAAAGGGGAGAGGAAACTACAAGAACGTCCACGATCAGAGCTCTGTGAAACAAGGAAAGCACCAATCTGAAAATATTAAATACTTTTGTATTCTGATACAGTTCTGACTTTATCCAAACATTCCAGGTCACTCGATTTTAGATTGGGAGGTAAAAGGCTTATTTGAGCATTTTACAGCACCTTGGATTGCTTCAGCCACTTTTTTGTAGGAGTATACCAGAGACATGTCTTCGTCTCTTTGGCATTTAGGATGTGCTCCTTCAGAAGCACTTGAAGGCAGCAGGGAGGTAATAATACAAATGCAGGAATAGGTATAAGAGTCAGAGATGGACCAAGACAATGGAGGCTAATGGACAGTCCCGTCTCCTGTGGGACAAATCAATATTTATCACTTGCAATCAGAGAATAAAGTGTTCCGTAGCAGTGCTGAGAGAACCTCTTTGAATGCTGCGATGCAGCTCTTAAAGAAATACTTCCATAGACGTATTGAGAATATGATGTGAAGTACGTTAAAAAAAAATATGAATAAAACTAAAGAAACTGGATCTGGTTGTTTCTGCATTTTTAAATGCCTTTTTTTCTCTACCAGACAATTTAATTGAATTTACTTTAATGTAATCAATATTACTGCATTATAAAGTACTGTATTATAAAGTCTATCTGTAGCATTGCCATAAAATTTAATTCCGGATTTAGAACTTTCTTTAGTTTCACTCGGATTCATTGATTGTTTATACCAAAAAAGAAAAAAAAAGAAAACAATTCACCATAGAGGTTAAAATTAGTTGCTTGTTTTGCATCATAGGATTACTTGAATGAATATTAAAAAGATATCAAACAGCAATACCATTGGTGAGCTGCTGCCAGTGCCTTTGGGAAAATAGCAATTAAATCGACGACTGCTTTGAGCTGCATGGGCTAGCTAGTCCTGTGTGAGTGAGGTCAAAGGCACAGAGATTAGCAGTCTGAGTTAACTGGAGCTTGAACTATGCTGAGTGTGATTGAGAGTGTATGTGTGTGTGTGTGTGTGTGTGTGCGTGTGTGTCACGCACTGCATGCTGGGCTGAACTTTGCATTTACCACAGTCTGCTCTCAAACTTTGCAGGGATTGTTCCAAGCTTTTCTTGGGGGCGTTTCAAAGGCTGGGAAAGGTAGTTTTACCGGCTGGATTGGGATTCAACATAAACTGCCTTGAAACTTTTAAGGAGGGGAGTTCTTCATACTGATTGAGGAGGTAAACCTCACCTCAGCTGCTGTTTGTGGTTAACAGAGAATCTGTAGGAGCGGAGATACCATTCATAATAAAAGAGGATTATATTTACAAACATTATCTGGTGGCATGGTTGTCTTGCTGGCATGGTACAGAGATAGACAGCAATGGAATGAATGTTATTGCAGCTCCCCTCGCAGGACTAACCTACTGTGATAAAATATACTGTAAAAGAACACTGAAGTCCAGACACTGGAGAAACATTCAGGTAAGGTTTGGCATGCTTTTTGGGGTTTTACTGACATGTAATTTTAAGGATAATGTGCACATTATATATAAATATATAAAGATTTAAAAATAATGACTATGTGATGTAGGTTCAATATTTATTTCTCCTGTTTGATGTATTTGTTGGATTGAAGGTGTGGTTGAGTTCATATTCAATAAATGCTAAGCCATACTTCAAAGGTAAACTGGTTTGAAGTATGAGATCATATAATAAGAATAAAAAATGTTGTAAAGAACCAGCACACTTTGTTTTACATTGTAGAACACAGTGAATAGTTATTCTGCTATTACTGGGGTTTTACACACATTCCAAAAATAATATAATTGAGTTTAGATACATTTTAGTACATCCACACTGGTATAAACATGATCTTACCACTGTTTAAAAAGAACTAGAATCCCTTACTGTAAAAACTTTACTGGACAATGGTAAAACATTAGAAACACATGGTAACAAAGGCTGGAAAAACAAGGTAAAGTCCAGATAAGTATTGAAGATAGTTACAGATAATAACACACACAGAGACACACACACACAAACAGCATAGTTTTATAATGAACAGCAAACATGCAATAATGGAGTGGAGTGTTCGTGATAAATAACACATGTACAGTGCAGCTATGTGTTTATAATTAGCATACTGTGATTGTGGTTATTACTCATCTAATAAAGAAGAAAAAAACAGAGATACAAACCTGATTCACAGTGTGATTTACACTCATCAGTTATTATGATGCACAGTGATGTACAGAAAGTGTGATAATCAGGTGTTAAGAACTCTTTCATGTGCTGGCAGAGTGGCTCATCACCCAAAGTGGATTATTACAAAACACTGGCTTCTCCTCATAACCTCTATATACTATCCTACACACACCGGCTACCAGTCTATGTTCGGTAGCACTCACCCTGTTCTGAAAAGGGTTACTTGCAGCTATTCTCTCGTACAGCACTTCTGTGCCACCCCAATAACAAACTTGAAAATGTGACGTTGTTGGTGTATTAAATAAAGCATACACTCTAAAAAACATTTTTAGTACAAAGCTTTTGGGGGTTTTTCATTACAATAATAATAATAATAATAATAATAATAATAATAATAATAATAATTTAAGATGTTTTTTTTATTCAAATATACTTCTCCCATAGAAATAAACAATATATGTTGCACGTAAATGTATACAGCATATATTTACCTTAGTTGAACTCAATTCATATTCAGTGTAAACCCATGAGTTATGCATGTTCCACATGGGCATATATTAGTTTTTCAGTTCCTCTATTTTTATTACTGAATTCAATTTGAGCTTTAGAGGTATGTGCACAATTTAACTCTCAGGCCGATTGCTTTCACTCTGTGAACAATCCATCCAGGGCTGGCTCCTCATTCCCGTCATGTTTCCGCAGCGTAAACATCCTCACAGCTCTGTCTGCTTTGAAGGGCTGAGGCATGAGAGAGAGGTCACACATGGAGCCAACTGAATTACTGCAACATTCTCAAAGTCTGTGCAGGCAGAGTAAGCTCTATGCAGGACGACACTCTGATGTACTGCCCTATTCCACCACCCTCACGCGACATTACATTGGTTAGCAGTTCAATTTCACACATAAGGAGCTCACACTCTCCACACTGAGATCAAATAAGCAATACTGTCATTTTTGTGATAAGTAATTGCCTAAAGGGATACTTGTATACTGTATATCATCTTAATTTTCCTACTATTTTATTTCTTTCCTATTCAATAGTCTGTTTTGCATGTTCTGTATGGTTCTCTATTGCTGTTAATCCTGTTGGGAAAAGTGATACAGGGAGGCATTTCAGTGTTGCACAGGCTTCAGTACACTGAGCTTCACTTCTGGGCGAGCTGGAGAGGAGTCAGGTTTGTTTTGTGTAAATTCACTGGTTGGAACAGCCTCAATGGATGAGAATCACAAGTGAGATTCATTACCTTCTGAATCATAGCTGCAAAATAGGAGTGTCCCCTCTTTCTGGCAACGCTGCTGCTGTGGATAAAAACATTCCTCCATTATATGATTATATAATTAACTCCTCAAGGAATATTCTGGGTCGTTCCCAGAGAATTTAAAATATACGGTTCCAAAGAATACAAGCATTTTTTTGTAACCATGCAATGCTAACATAATGTAGGTAAACGGTCTTTGCAGGTAATTAGTTCTGACATGTTCAAGTCAGCACGCCTTACTGCAAATTCCAACTGTTCTGTCACACGGGACTGTAATTCATCAGAATTTATCACGTTGGTTCAAACTGAATTTAGCTGCACGCTTTCCTGCATGGCCGACACACCAGCTCAAGCATTTCTTAAATAGTTTTAAAGACTGAACATGATTTCACTAGAAAGGCTATGGAAAGGTTTTGGGGAAGGTTTCACCCTTGAGGCTTATAGCAGCCTCACTCGGGATTGCACACTGCTGTGTAGAGATATTGTTAATTATTCCTTTCTACTGTTCTATGTGGATTTGCAGAAGCATGCATGGATGATCACGGTTATTTATTATAGTAAAAAAGTAGCCAGCGGCTGTAAGAATGAGTGTGATCTCACACTGGACATGTTTCACATACATTCTGCTAAATATAAGGCCAGGTCTTGATGTGACCGCCTGGGATAAACAGGAGTTTTAGTTGGGTTGACGTTTCTTCAGCTTTATTGCTGTGCACATACAACCGAAGAATAAAACCTTGGAAGTGGATGCTGGCATGCATCAAAAAGCACAGTGTACTAAGACACTGCTTATAAGATGTCATGTGTGAGGGACAAGTTTTTTTAGCTTTACATTAAGCAATGCAACAGGACGACACCCTGATAGAGCGTTATTTCTACTGTACAATCAGCTCTTACTGTAAAGATGGTCAGGGCTTGGCAAACCGTAATTAAAACAGGACTAGATCCAACAGTTCCTCGTTGGCTCTGCCTTTACTGTTTGGAACAAGCTGCAGTTAGAGTAATACATGTACAACCTTAAAACTAAGACTATTTAACAGGAAAAAACGGTTTTACTTGTAATTCAACTAGTGACAGTATTCAGGAGGAGTGATGCAAGCTGTGTTTTTGGATGCTTGGATATTTCCCCAGCTTCATGGTTTACAGTCACATTCCCTATACCAATCTGTTTTTTTATTGTTATTTCTGTGACAGTGTATGTAGCTGGTAAAACGCCATCGTTGTCTGTCTTTAATGTGCATTAGTCCACATGGCAGATGATCTTTGATGTAATTGAGTTTGACGCTGTGTCTCTGTCCTGAACAGCAGCGAATGTGTTTCACTGTTTCAACACAGTTCGTATTTGCGTCAACAGATTTGTGGCAGATGAAAGATTCGAAATGACAGGCCATTCACAGAGGAGATCAGGACTCTGTCATTCCATTCAGTCCTGTTGGGGTGGCCAGACTGCATTTAGTGGTTCCAGTCTGTTTAACAACCATGAAGAGACCTTGGCTTTTATAGATGATAACCTGGGCAGGGGATCTAAAAGCTGTGAGTGGAGATCTAGCAGCTTCACACCCTGTACTATATTGGGCAGTTACGGGTCCAGTGGTTCGATGGAGTGCTCAAGAGGTTTGTGAACCCAAGATTATCCATTGACTTCCTATATGATCATGCAGCAAGTCACTTTCGCTGTACATTACTACTAAAGGTCATGCCTGCTTGATTTGTAGACAAAATGATAAGTTAAAGAGACACTGTCAAGCGCCACTAGGCTGCCTCCCTGGCTGATTTGCTAGAGGAACAGATGCACAGTGTTAATCTGCTTGTCTCTACGTTAAACAATAAACAAGTCCTCTTGATACATTGGAAGCAGTAACGATCAGTAATGCGTGCCCCCCTTATTGAAGCACGTGTCTGCACCATGACAGAAAGCTTTTCTTGGTGTCATCTGACAGGCAACACTGCCTCTTTTCCGTGCTTGGTTGACCGGAGCTGAGATTTTGCTGCACTGTTTCACCGTTTACAGGATCTAGAACAGAGGCCACCCCAGAAGATGCAGCATGTGACCCCCTTATTAAGCTGTCACCCTGTAATCTCATTTCAGCTCCAGTGACTGCACACAAGGTCAGCAGCCTGTGTGTTATTAGGATAGACAGGAGCTCTTCCAGCCTCTCAGTACTCAGAGCACAGTCCAGGTTAGAGGCTCCAGACTGTCGTTGGGCTGACATCAAACCACTACTTGTATCCTGAGCAAGAAAAAAGAAGTGAGTGTTGGGATTGGAGATCTCAGTTATTACGAAGCAGTTGCAGGATCAACAGATCAGCCTTTGCTAGATGCCAATATACAGAGTTCCCACCATGGTCAGGAGCCATAGTTTTCAAACCATGCAAGCTGTGTTTCAGCTAGTAACCCTAGCCCTAGAATGTAAGTGGAAGCAGAATGACACCACTTCATATTCCATCCTGTGATATAAGAGGCCACCTTATAAAGAGGGGGCACTGTATTTCATGCTCACCCTGTTCATTGCATATATATAACTGGCATATAAGAGTCACCTAAAGGTTTCTTACCCCTAGAGTAATGGGGTGCTATTAACTTCAAAAGAAGGACCCAGTTTGACAGACAGGAGGCACACGGATACTGCATTTAAATGAATGGGCAAGCTCAGTATATATATGAATGGACAAGCTCAGTATATATATCACTGAAGCACTGGGTTGTACTTGCAGCTGTAACTGTGTAAATGTGAAGCAATTCAATTGCAAGTCACCAATGTTATATTGGTTAACTGCCTGTAACTCAAAAGCAGTACATGTAAAAAACAGATACAAGCATTGCTGGTAATTATAGCGGTTCACAGTTTGCTGATTATAGGATTACATGCCATCAGTTGTACATGTGCAAGAGTGCTGCCTGTTCCCCTGTTTCACAGCTAGAGCATAGCTCTCTGGGTTATTACAGTGATAGTATGAGAGCACGCTATAAGCCTGAGGCACACAACTCCTGCAGACTTCCAGATAACCCATTATTTCTGTCAATAAAAGTGTCCATAATCAGGCTTGCAACAAACACACACATTACATTTGTTAATAAGGGATCCATTTGCTACTTGAAACTTTATTATTATTATTATTATTATTATTATTATTATTATTATTATTATTATTATTATTATTATTACTACAAGGTCAAACTGTGAAACTTGTGGTTTTGCTCGAGATTTATGGAATGGAAATTACCTATTTGAGGTCTGGTAAACTACCTGCATGGCCGCTCTACAGAGCTGTACACTGTGCTTCCAAAGTTGAAAAAAAAAAGTATTTCCATGATCATATAAACCCATTCTGTGACTATTCAGCACTCCCCTGTCTAGCAGGCTGTTGACAAAAGCTCTAATTACAGCACTCGTTGATGCTGCGGTTTGTTATTTGCGACACCAGCCCGATTTCCTGCTTCATCACAAACCTGCTGTTTTTCTGTGTGGAATGTTGTGTCAAGAACAAATTAATGTGAAGCCTAAATCTTTGACTGGAAAGGCATACAGTTTGAGTGCTTGATTACACAAATTAAAGCAGTTAAAATACCCCTCTGGTGCTCAAACATGTCGGCTCAAAACAAACAAACAAAAAAGCGACAACGCGGCGGTCCTTCAGATAGCAGTCGACGAGGGGAAGGTGGAAATCGTGTATATTCCTCCACTCCGACGGCTGTAACCGACACTTGACTTGTGGTATCTATAAATAACGTGCGTTAAAAGTGAATCATGATTAATATCTCTGCTGCCCACAGCCTCAGTGATTCCTTCATATTCCATGTTGTTGGAAAATATTTATTTCACAATGTTTTGTGAGTTTCCTAGTAACAAAACAACAGTCACAGACAGGCTTCTGTTTAGGGGAGTTTTCTTATGATTCTAGGTTTAAAAAAAATAAAATGACAGTGCTTATCTAATTCCAGTTGGGTGTAGTGTCTGGGTTTGGTGTTGTGGTAAATTCACAGACAAGCTTCAAGTTACACAGTTGTTTTTTTTATGTTGTTTGACAAAAGACAAATGTATCATTTGAATCAGGGCTGTCTAACAGCTTACTGGTCTCCCCAGTATAGTTCTTGATTTAGAAGGGGAGTCTCTATTAAACTAAACTTATTTTATGTCTTTCTTTTTTTCCCCATAAGTAAATAGTTGTTGAAAAATAACTGTAAACTGTGTTTACTTGTATCTTGTTTCTACTTTGTGTTTTGTCAAATCCAAGTGCTCCAGTATATCCTAAGAGTTTTATTGTTATCAAGTCTTGGTATTTGTTAACATTTTTACTTCTAATTGTAGGTACTGTTAATCTTACAATAAAAGAAATGAAGCTGGAAGACTAAACTGACAGATTTTTAAGATGGCATCATGGATAATATAGACAGTTCCATTCACGCTGATCAGAATGGATTCGTTAACAGAGTGTTTAATGCTTCCTTGGACTTAGAGAACGCAAAAGGCACAATGAAAATCTGTGAGGCGGACCTCTGTGACCCAAAGGACGTGGGTCAGGGCCTTGGCAAGGAAAAAAGTCAATTTCAAAAGAAACCTAAAAACTCTGGGATTTGGAGGATCCTCAACAGGAGGAAGACAACAACTGGTTATGAACAAAGGCCACATTCCATGATTCTTCCAGGGGAGTCCTCAGTCCCCAAATTATCATTCGTGGACAAAATACGATTCTTCAAAAAGCTGAGGTCTACCTCAAGGAGCAGAGGAAACAGACACTCGGAAGCCTCGACAATCAACACTGTTCTGAAAGTAGAGGGAGACCAAGAACAACTGCATAGCTGGGACTACTCAGCTGAGATTTATTCAAATAGACTTTTGACCAGACACAAAGTTTTCCGGCACTCTTATGGAGGCCACACCAGGGACTTGGACTGTTCATTTGAAGATGTAGATTTAACCAGCCCTTCTGAAAATGCTATCGATGAGAACAACTGGCTCAGGGACATCTGCAGACAGCAAAATGGCAGTGGGAACACTGAGAGAATATCCAATGGGAAGAGAACTCCCCCCGTTTTCTCAAACAGTAACAGTTCCGTAGTTTGTCAAGAGCATGTCCTTAGGGATTGCCCAAAGACCCCGCAGGGAGGAAGAAGGGCCAAGGGTGCGGACGTCTGGAGCTACTTGAAGAACATTTCTTTAATGGGGAAAGTGAACTCCGGCATGGCGGAACAAAGTATTGATTCTGAATTCCAAACCTTGGACAACACCATTGATTCAGACTTTGCCTCCACCGACGATGGAGATCCCAACCCCCCACTCAAAAAGTCCAGCGAGAGCAAAGGCAGCCATTTCGGTGGGCTGTTCAGGTTTTTTAGCAGTATAACACAAACAGCAAGAAGGTGGAGGAGCTCTGCCAGGTCCTCCACACAGCCTGCGCAGTCCCCTCTGGGAACCCCCTGCGTACCGAGATCTGGAGTCTTGGCTCATGGCTTGTCTTTACACTTAGGGAATGAACATCAGCCCTTGCCACCAACAGCCAAGTCTGTTCTGTCTCCAGACTCTGGGCTATGTGACGCCCTAACTCCGGCAACGTTATCAGGAGCCGAGTCCCCTCAAGTAGCTATAAAATCAAGGTCCATTGAAGATTCACTGAGCCCCAATGTTTACTCCCCTAAAATGACAGCCGAACCTGAAGCTCTTTCAAGTGTACCTCAGGGATCTATCAGTACCCCAACTTACGGCAGAGACCATTCCTCAAGTGAAGGGGGGATTCACCTTGTGAACAGGACAAGGCTGGATAACACCCTTCTCCAGGATTTGCACAATGAAGGAAAAGACACTGAAGACCAGTCTGTTTTAAAGGGGTTCTCATGTCATAAACAGGAGCAGCAGGGCTACAATACTGACACAACCAGGGAACATGGATTACAGAAGGCAGCGGCGCTCAAACACTTAGGAAGGCAGGAAGAAAAGGTAAGAGAACTTTGAATAATGATGACAAGTAGTTATCCTTTGGGTATCATTTTCAGGTTTGTAAGAGAGGGACTCCACATTAAATTTGATCAAATGTGACTCCATATTACTTATTATAAGTGTTTCTAAACCATGTGTAGGAGTCGTTATTACAGGTTACATAAATAATAACTATTGTTAAACAACAATACAAGTGATTTTGTGTTTGTGCCTTTAACCCTTCCCCTTGCCAAAATCATTATAAACATGTGACGAAGTAAGCAACTTCCTGAGGTACACGCTTCGTTTATAAGTGCTGTTCGAATGCAGTCTACACACAAAGATAACCACGCCCATCTACCTTGATTGACACGCTGCCCAGGGCTCTTACGATATTAACCCTTCAAGTGGTCATCACATGCTACTGTACAATTATAATTACCTTATTAATAACTCTTGAATTCCCGTTTATGTTTGTCTAGTATGACATTTATAACTTACTGCATTAATGCCTTGGAAGTTTTTCCCCAAAAAACTGTTAATAAAGTATTTAACCTAAATACAGACAACTGCATTTAATTAACATGGAACAGTGGAAAAGTCAATGCATTTATGTTATGGTTTGCCTGGACAAATTGCTTGCTAATGCAAGCGTACATTTATTTAAAATTGTGTGTTTGGTTCCAGGTATTGCGAAATGCTTCTGGTCTATTGTACCAGAGACCTTTTTGCAAAGTCATTCAGAAGAAGGAGGGCTGGTGTAAACTGGATCAGACAGAGTTTTAGAATCAGCCCTCAGCATAATTACTATTATTATTTATTTCTTAGCTGACGCTCTTATGCAGGGCGACTTACAATTGTTACAAGATAACACATTATTTTTTACATACAATTACCCATTTATACAGTTGGGTTTTTACTAGAGCAATCTAGGTAAAGTACCTTGCTCAAGGGTACAGCAGCAGTATCCCCCACCTGGGATTGAACCCACGACCCTCCGGTCAAGAGTCCAGAGCCCTAACCACAACTCCACACTGCTGCCCCTAACCACTACTCCACACTGCTGCCCCAGTTTTAACCTGGAATTACACACAGTCAACATCTGTCCGAAAAGAACACAGTTATAGCAGTTTCATTTCCACAGGTCCTGTGCACAGTGTTCTTGAACAATAGGTTAAATCAGACATTTTTGTGATAATTCGTGTCTAGACCAATGACCTATAGACACTACCTAAGTAATGCACGGTCCACGCAGCGTTAAAAACCTGTCTACTTCATTCACAATCACGTCTTCAAAACGTGGTGATAGCGCATCACGTAAGCATGTAGGGTATTAGTATATGAAATATATAAAGGTACTGCAATATGAGCTGTGAAGAAGCAGCCAGCAACACACACACGCGTACACACACACGCACCCACGCACACACACACACACAGTGAGAGTTTAGAAGCACAGGTATTTAATTTAGATGTAAATCGATCTTATAAAGGTGTCACTTGAAATCACATGAATGAATGTCAAGGAAGGACAGCATACTGAGTAACTGCAACTGCAAGGCAGTTTTTGCTGCTCGGTGGGGGTTAAACTGCAGTACAAATGCAATGAATGCGATTCTGAGTTGCCGTTACAACGCAACATATAGATAACATATAGGACAGACATTGGTCTCTGTCATGATCACACGACTGTCTGTGGAGAAATATATACTGAAATCCTTTTGCGCCATCTACTGGACAGCAACAACATAAACCTACAGTAGATTAAATCCAATGCAGAATAAGGTTCTGTTATATTAACTATGATTCCCACATCGGTGGAAGAAAATAACCTCAGAAGGTGTAATTCTGTAATATAATTATTCTGTATAATATTCATATATATATATATATATATATATATATATATATATATATATATATATATATATATATATATATATATATATATATATATATATAACCTGTATGTATTTTAAATAAAAATCGTACGTCATTTGTACAGTATGCTATTTTATTCCCATTAAACTGAAGCCATATAGCCCAACCAATTTCAAACACACTACAGAAATGCTCAGCAGTCAATTGGTTAACCCTTTGTTGGTCAAAAAAAACCTAATGATTTGTGGATCCCCGATCCTCCAAATGAGTACTGAGTAACGTTTTAAGCAGTGGTGTACAGTACTAATATTAATGAGATAATGCAGTTTATTTCTCTTAATTATTGACATGAAAAAAGGATCAGGTGGAAGACCCATCTTTGGAGAATGAAAATAAGCACCTTCAAACACCAACTGATGCCAACAGCAGCCTATCAGATTCGAAGGTCACTTCCCCAAAAAGGAGGAAGCGGCGCCCAGCATCAGCCTACAGCATGATGTTAAATTTGCAGTGTCCCATCCCTGAAGAGGGGTCCATTGTGACATCAGAACCCAAGCCTGCTGAGCAAGATAACAGCGTGGGCCTGCAGAACTCTCCAAACATTCCGTCTAAGTTCCAGGCGAAGAGGCCCCTTGTGAGACAGAGACCCCACTCTGTGATAGAGGGCGCTGCCGTGGACCATGCAGACGTTCTACATCCACCCAGAGTAAGACACAATGAACTGTGTTCAACTATCTGCTTACAATTCGGTTTCTAACTCTCTACCCTCATGAAGGAGTAGCTGCCTGTGCTATCGCTTTGTCTTCTGTGCTTTGGTGTGACTTCAATCCCACTAGACTTCACTAACCATAACTAATCTGAAGGTATTGACCTCATTGTTTTTTCATACATATTGACGTACTAAAGATGATACGAGAAATGCAGTATATTTTATTGATCTGATTACAAAGTTTGTTTTCACCTAAAAGAACCGATAGTTGCTTCTTTGCACATACTCTTCAAAGTTGATTGATAAAAAAAGAAGCAATCATGGAGACTCAACTGTCACCGATGATCCTGTCCCTTGTAAACAATCTATTATTATTATTATTATTATTTATTTCTTAGCAGACGCCCTTATCCAGGGCGACTTACAATCGCAAGCAAATACAAATACATTCAAGTGTTACAATACAAGTCATACAATAAGAGCAAGAAATACAATAATTTTTTTTTTCAAGTGTGACAAACCACAATTCAATAATACAGCAGATAATAGTGAAAGTTACATCAGGATATGATTAAATCTAGTGTAATCAGTCAAAGCTGTTGCTCCGTTCCGCCTTTTCTCTTCCCAGAGATCTGCATTTAATCGGCTCTATCATTTGACAATCTCAGATATGCTGTCTTCTGTGTAGATTTTTGAAGCAGCTTTAAGTAGATCTGAAGAGCCATTTACAGCAATCTCATGAGCGACCAAACCCAGCAGCACAAAGTGCAGCTGCTTTGATGGCGTTTTATTCCAGGAAATGAAACTTCTCAATGTGTCGTTCAAAGCAGCCTAAATGCAACCCAGTGAACGTATCCTCATCAGGGGGTTTTGAAGATTGCGGTTTCAATGCAAATGTAACAGGCAATGCTAGGTGATGTACTCCAGAACCGACCCACATCAGTTGGAGACAAGATAATGGGGAATACGTAATCAGGAAGTTCACTAACTTTAACGAAGAGATCAGAGCGATTAAGATGTGCACTGTGATAAGCGAAGCACGCTCCCAAGCATGTGTGACATAAACCATGCCCACGTGGCTGTTTAAATGAAAATCCAACTTGCCCAAGCTATTGTGATCCTGAACCCGCCTACAAAGTTTAGTCACCAAGCCTCACCACACAAACAACCACATAAACACTGGTACAGTGTGCGTAGGATGAAAAGCAGGATGAGACTGCCCGCTGACCCCTGGCAATCTGGGAGCTAGATCTGAATATGCAGCTACTGCACACTCCCAGTTTCATGTTTCTTTACCCTCCTTATTCTACTCCTAAAATCATGCCTGCTTCACATCGCCACTGAAGTGTAAAGAAAAGGTTTCTCATTTGAATTTGTTAATTATATGTGCTACCTTTCTGAACTATGTTGTTCCTACTTTCTCTCTGCAGAATACTAAGTGGCATGAAATTAGACTGCATATAGCTCTGTTACTCACCCTCCAAAGGGAAAATGTATCCGATCTGTCTTACTGCTGCTTCCATTTTATGAAAATGTGTGGCAAATCTATTTCTATACAGTGTCCACTGTGTTTCTATTACCTTCTTTTTTGTTGTTGCTTTGTTGTAGCTTTCTTGAGCCAAATATCTAAAGCAAGCCATGAGTTATTGATGTCAAAATTCTTGTAGATTTCAATAAATTTTAACCCCTTTTTTTTTCACTAATTTTGCGAAGTTCCAATAACATTTTTGTGCTTTCTATTTCTATTTCTATTTAATATCTATCACACTACAAAACCAAAACGCTACCTTCAGAAAGTCTTCCGAATATGTAGCATACTCAAAACATTACTAAGAAATGGGAAACGGACTACTTTGATTTAAAGGCACTGTTTGGCATTCCAGAAGTCTCTTTATATTTGTTTCCCATTCCTCTTGCTGTTTTCCAGCCTGTGTCTCGTCCTCCTGGACTCTGCCCTCAGGACCCCCATTTCGGTGCCGCTGCACTGCAGAGGTGTTGCTCCCTTCCCCTGTCCCAGAGCACTCCCACTGGGCTGGATGAGATGGGGTGGAGGGGACACACGCTGCACAAACCAGGTGAGACAAGATACAGCAGATGTTACTTAATACACCTGCCAACAGGGGGCAGTGTTGACACTAACAGCACAGATTCTCAAAGCTATACTTGCAATACAGTAATCACATTTCTTTTTTTCTGGAATACAATTCTAAAAAAAAAAAAACAGCTTAAGACCACTTACAAGCCCCTAAATGAAATGCTGTTTATTTCTGAATCGAGGGGCCCCCTTCTTACAATGGCTCACTAAACGTCTTGCCACTGCCACACTGTGGAAGTGGTGTTTGTCACTTACTGTAAGACACCCTGTGTCCTGCCTCTTTGGTGCTGCTCTCAGGATAATGTGAGGTAACGGGCTGGACTGCAGGCGGTCTGGGCTGTGATCCCTGGTTTCACATTAGGGTTGCTCTGTCTGGCAGCTGAGGCTCTGCTGGGTACGGAGACCGCGGGGGTGCGTGACAGAGGAGGCGGCGCCACAATCAGGAGAAGACTGCTGAAGCTGGGAGCCGAACAACTTCAAGTTAATAAAGTAAGTGGAAAACAAAACGATACCTTCTTTTGAAGGATCCCATGCCATCTTAAAAACACATTCTACACACTGAATTTAAGATAACATCAGTGTATTACCCTGACAGGACCCCAACAGACACTATTGCTCAGTTGGTTCATACCATATCAGTATAAAAATGTGTTTTGATTGGTATTTAACAGAGATTGAAAATGCATTTAGAATCAGAAACATACCTATGGCATAGAGGTAAGATGACTTCAAAGGGGAGAAAACTGCTCATACTATCTTTGGGGAATATAAACAAAATGTAATGTCAATGAGGTATTTGACTCTAAGGAATTATGCTGTAGTGTCAAACTGAGGGACACTGCAGCTTTAAGTTGCACGCAAGGAAACACATCATAAGGTTGGATAAAACTTGGATTTAATGCAAAGTCACCTAAACTTAATTTATCTCACCCAAGCCCAGATTTTCTGCATTTAATACTGAAAGCTGGGTTACGGTTCAATCCCATTCAAATTTAGAATAAAGAGGGAACAGAAGTGAAATATTTGCCAGCACTTAATTTAAAGTGGCATGATAAAAAGTTTGGGAAGAGAATAGTTATATGACCTTGACATAAATGCTGGTTCTGTGGGGTTGCTGCTGAGAATGCAGGCTTATTTTGCTGTTTACTTTTAAACTTGCTTATAAGCAACATTATTTACATGTTAATTACACATGTAACAGCTTCCTTACAAAACCAAACCCAATGGTATAAGCTATTGGTAGAATGTCTCCACAGCCAATAACCAGTACACGGCCTGATAATCCCTTCCACCATGCTACTGTATCAGGACCACTGGGAAATATTTTAGGTAGTTATGTAGTAGATTTATTTTTGTAATTAAATACGCCTTCACATTGTTACTACACGCATGTATGTGTAATTACCGTGTTATTGCTTTGTAATTACAGTGCTGTTAGAGGCACTTAATATAAAGTTTTTTTGAAGTAGATCTAATGTATATTCAGTCCACACAGAATGAGGAGGAGGAGGTGTCTAATTTAACACTGAAGCTTGATAATCAAACTGATTTTAAATCCAGCTGTTCCTTTGTCAGCGTGTAAATCACAGCAAATGGTCCAAGCACGGTGTGCAGTGTAAAAAGGAGGAAAGCTTCATGCTTGGCTTTCTGTGGAAAGACGAGCATCAGTGGCTTGTCTTAAGGACAGATTGCACTTGTTTCAGCATTAATCTCATTAAACAAACCAACTTAATAAAAGACACGTCAGCAGAAAAAAAAGCTTAAACTGCAAAAGAGAAATGAGGGTGAAAGGTCTACGCTGTGCGTGTGGATGGGATGGCATTAACGGCTGCCTCTGCACATGAATGGACTTCGAAAAGCACGACTTATACAGAGTTAGCAAAGATAATGGTGCAACAAACCGTGTTGCTCTGGGCTGGAGTTTCTTACAGTCTTGTACCTCTTCATTTCTCCTCATTATCTCCTTGCTTTTCACATTATGTGCCAGAACAAGGTGTTTGGGCAGCTGCATTGTGACCTAAAAGTACAAGAACATTTCACTGGCTTCCTTGGTATTTTTTCCTCTGTGTGCTTTTTTTTTTATTATAATGTACTCTACTTATTTTCTTGAGTTATACCAGTGCTGGAAGGCGTCATTTATAACCTCCAACTGCTGTAAGCACCATTAGGAGCACGCTCATTTGGTTCACGGTGACATGTATGAGTTCGGTTTTTGTGTATAGTAAAACTGAACAGGATTCTGGGACACTGCGTTCAAAAAATGATTGCGTTATTATAACACCTAACACTGCATCGAAAAAGATGAAATTTCTCTAAGTATTTATCTCCATTATTTAATCATTTTGCAGAGTACAGACCCCCCTTATTGTTTTCAATTGAATTTGTGATATTCTTCATTCTGATCTGCCCACCTTTAACCAGTGGAGCATAACTGTGTTATACTGTATGCATGCCTATAATCACACTCTTCATAATTAAAACAAAAATGGCTCTGCTCTTGCCCTCACCCCCTGCTATTTATATATACTGTAGCTGCAGTAATGTTCTTCAGCTAGAGTCCCTTGTTAATATAAGAGCTGTCTTTACCTAAAGATGCTTTGGTTCCTTGTGTAATATAATGTAATCATTCACCGAGCTTCAGGAAGCAACTTTTCAAATATTCCCCTGTTATAATCCCACACTGGCTATGTCTAAAATCAATTTTTACAGCAGAATTCCATTGGAATTAAGAATGCGCAGTGAAGCGCTGCAGTGCTGTGGTGTTCTAGATCTTTGAATACGCTGGTTCTAAACACTCAACAGGGATCTTCCTGCTTTCTCCTGAACTGTCATCTCAAACTCTTTGATATGCAGATATGTGACCTACATCATACGCCCCCTTTACAGAGCCCTCAACCTTCCAGAGATGGAAAAGAGGCATCCAAGTGCACTGGCAATTACTGCATTCTAGTGCAAACTGTTTAACCATTCATTATTGTTAGTATTATTATTATTAGTAGTAGTTGTATTAGTATTATTATTAGTATTATTATTCAATGGATACTTTATATATATGTTCCTAATCTTGAATGTAGTACTTGTTTAATTTCCTTTAATGTGAGTTATGTATACTCCTCCATTGTTGTTTTGACTTTGAAGGTTGATAATTATTCCAGCTAAATTTGCTTATGAAAAGACTCCACTCGGCCGATTTAAACGTGACACAGTAAGGAGAATCAGACAGTACACACACCATAGGGTTTTAAACAGAAATGAAGTGGAGTGAAAATGTTGATGGTGTAAAATATCCCTATTAAAAATAGCTTGGATTTTGTGCCTCTCGATTTCCTTGCCTGAATGTGTTCCGCTGTGACCTCACACAAAGCTCCATTCCAGTGTTCTTACAGCCCTTTGATATTTCTCGGAACCTGCAGTGCTGAGTAGAATTCTCAAGATGTATTGATTGTTATGCCAAAATGCATCAACAAAGAGCACAGGTTATTGGCTTAAAAGAACCACTTTTATAGCAGCTGGTAGATTTAATGAAAGCTACGTTGGTCCTGATAATATACGACAGTGATGATTATCAGCGAGTGTCTGTTTTATAAGAAAATCTCCATAAACAGATAGAAGTGTTGCAGCACAGAGAGCTCTAATGATTAAACAGCTAGCAGCTATCGGATGCAATCTACACAAGGGCTTGGTTTTTCTTCACATTATCTCTTGACAGAGCACAAGGAGGCTCCTGACACCAGACACTTACAATGTTAATTTCACCTGCAAGAATAATCACATTAATCAGCAGAACATGAGATGATTAAGACCAGCTGTTTACCGGGAAATAATGTGCATGCTGTGTCATAAGGCTATTCAGACATTCACATTGGTACACAGCTACTATAGAGCAACAGAGAGTTGATGAAAGTTCAGCATTTCATCGGGGGGCTTGGGGGACATCATCATTTGCTTGAGCTCCCATATTACCGAAAGAAGCAGTGAGGTCTATTATTTCCATTATATAAACCCTACTGGTGCCCCCTACAGCTTTGGTGATTTATTGGGATCCTTCGCCACTACATGCAGTTCAAATAGAGTGGAAACAGGTCATATTGGTGCAGGCTTGCAAGTTTATTATAAGGTCTGCCATTGAGTAGATCATTGAAACGGATCCTGAATACCCCGACATGGAAATTGCTTCCATGCTCTGCCCACAATGGAGACCTGCCCCCCTGAAAGCATGCTAACCAGACCTCCTTGACGAATCCCTAGAGGCAGTGTGCTGATCATTGGTGGTGCTAAGGGCTCCCAGCATGCCTGTGTGCACTGACAGGAATTGTGATGCTACAGGACAGATAGGGCCAAGGTCTTCAAGCCTGTTGGGGAATGACAGCGAAATCGCCAGCTAGCAGCGATCTGATTATCTCCCAAATTAATTGAAGTGCAGTTACTGGTAACTGCTCAAAATGATTAACAACATTGGATTTGGTGCATTATAAAACAGTGACACAGTAGTAATAATACAGATCATTTCATTTAGAAACACCTGGTCAAGGTTTTCTGTTTGACCCACAGTGGGTAGATTGGGTGAAGTCATGCTATTGGCTGCTTATTCTTGCGTTTCTAATCTGTAACAATGCAGATCTGTGGCTTTCAGTGATGGCAGCTAAATAAATATCTGTTCGATTAGTGTTTTTTCTAAGCTAGTATGACTCATTTTTCCCTGTCAATTAAATTTGTTTGGAGTTTTTTCTCCACATACAAAGATTTCTTTAAGAAGTCAGCACGTCATTTTGATAACTCCATGTGTATTTTACATTCTCCCCATAATGCCCTTCAAATTTCTTGCATTTAGACAGTAAATGTTTTTGAAATGATCTTCAACTCTGATTAAAGCCTTGCTGGTGCACGCAAGACTGTGGAATTCAACAATGCATTTGAAATACTGTAATGTCTTCAAATTGACATTATCTGAAATAAACTTCAGGAATAGTGAAATATCATCATTTACACGTGAATAGTGAAAGGAATGTTATATTGTTACAGCTGAGGCTCTGAAAATCATTTAAATGATATATAAGGGTCACAATAGTTAATGTTTTTGTTGAGTTTTCCTCCATACTGGAGAGCACAGTTAGGACCTGGGTGTTGTTGTTGCAGGAATTACTGTGTTTGAAACTTTTAAAAGTGCAACGAGTTTATAACACTATCCCATTAGCTCATGTTTGTCATTCGAACAGTGTACAGCGTACTAATCCCGTCTTGCAGTGTAGCATCTAATCATCATGTAACCTGATGTTATTGCTAAACTGCAGTCCACATTTGACCATTCAGGTTGAAAATTCTTTCATAGCTCAATGGAATTTCACTTATTTTTTAATATATCCTGGTATGCTTAAAACACATTAATAACATTGAGGATGACATCATACTTACACTGTTTGCTCTTGATTGACAGGTCATGGTAGGGCATAGCAGAACTGAAGGATTGCACTAAACCAGTTGACACTACTGCATTGTAACCACTGCTTCAATGGTTTAGTTAAGAGGTGTAGTTAAACTGTAGCCTCAGGTATTTTCCCCAGTGCAATACGGCACCAATAGATTTAAACTCTAGCTTTTTGTCTAATGTACTTATGCTCCCTAATGCCGTGCCTATATTAGGAAATAGTTGCATAATACAACTTGTCCCTCTTACTGTGGTGTGCATCACAACAGATAACACAGCAATTTACTTGCGTCATGAATAGAAATGACCTGAGAAACAGTTTGCAGTTAGTCTGTATTACTGTATCATGAGAAATGTGTTAATTGGGGAGGCTATCTGTTACTTGAGATCATTGTGAGGGGTCTCCTAAATTGACACTTTAATTGAAAATGATCTACAGTATGCCTGCATAGTGGGGTACATGGTACCCCTACTTTCTATGAAACAAATTCCCCACCAGTTTATAATAACTGAGGCTATATTCTGTACAGTGCTGCTGATGCAAGCAGCTGGCTCCTCTCATCTTTAGAAGCAGAGGAAATCTAAAAATACTCTCTTGCGTGGATTCTGAATCTGCAGTCACCGACTGCAGCATGCTGAAGGGAATTCTTTGCTTCTGCATAACTGCACAGATTGACCACATTTGCATAACTAAGCACTCTCCTGCCTTCTTCTGTTTATCACAACAACAACAGAAATAAAACAAAATGCATTAAAAACCACAAACGTTTTAAACTTCTGTTATGTTGATTTGAATACCGTTTCGAAAGTGCATTTATTTTTAAGCAGAAAAAAAAGATGAATTTGTTAATTGGGTTACACCACCACTGGTTTTCTCATTTGTTATTCATGGAAGTAAAATCCGCTATGCTTATGAAGCATCCAGAATGTTCACCTTGAGTCTTAATAAGCATTGCTTGTTTTGGTGCTGAAGGATGCTTAGGATAACCTGCATCGACAAAGGCATTCCTATAATTAAGAAAGGCACTGATTAATTGGTTTATGGATCAATTGACAGAGGGATTGGGTGAATACCTTAAACTTTTAATCTTCTGCACATGTTGAAAGGGAGCATTAACATCATACTGTCCCTACAGAAGCAAGAGGACTTTGTATAAAGTGTTTTTGCTGGGATATGATGGTACTCTCCTTACCAGCTCTGCGAGTGGACTTCAATCTGGACCTCAACACTCTCTTTCTTTCACTCCTGTCCCTTTCTCATGCCAGGCTGTATGTACATGTGTGTGTTGGTTTTTGGATGTATGACTGAAGTTCTCTGGGGCTATCTTGAGATGACCAGACTAATTTCCCTTGTGACCTGAGCTGGATTGTAACCCAAGCCTCCATCCAGAGCTGAAAGGCATGAAATGCTAATACATTAGCAAGCAAACATTTTAAGAGGTCTTTGGGTTGTGACAACCACTACATGCTTTTTTCCAACATCTTGCATTTTCTTTGTGGATGTGGAAACAAAGATCAGCAAGGATGCAAGTATATGTTTTAGGCAGACCAAATCTCCTCTCGAATTAACACCAGCAGTCAGCTTTGCCAACGCAGCGTGACTTAAATCTAGACCAGCTGGCAACACAGAGTCTTTATCAGTCACTTGACTCCCTTCCGACTCTATCTACCACCCCTTCTTTCTGCTTTGACATATTCAGGTAGGAAACCAAAATAATTATGTAAAAATATTAAGTACATTTTTTTATGCAAAGGAAAAATAAATTAGATATTTATTAAAGGTTCCTTTTTTTTAATAAATTGCAGGAGCTTCTTGCTCTATTCTACCGGAAGCAGAAGTCCCTCACCGCCAAATAGAAACAACACACTCTTGCATGTGACTTGCATACCCTTCTAACTTTCAATTTTAAAAGTCTTGGTAAAGAATAGAGCATAGAACATGTGCACATTGCATGCAGTATTCAGCCAGATATAGGGATCGCCACCAAAATAAACAAATAGATAAACAATTGCACCAGTATTTTAGGGCCTTTAAAAAAAAAAAAAGAAAAAAGAAAAACACGTATATGTTGTTTGGATATAACTACAGCACTTCAACATTAATGAGAAAATGCAGTTAGGATTTTCAGGGTCTATATGGAATATGGTGTAATCCTGCAGGCTGTTTTCACATGTAAGACAGTTTCTATTTTTAACTTGCTGTCTGTATTAAACCACGCTCTTTTCATGACTCCATTACCCTTTAAAACACTGTCATGTTTTATTTATTTCCTCCTAAGTGCATGGATATTATCGTTTTTTCAGCTTGTTGAATAGACTCCTGTAATGGATCACTAAATGCTACCATCTGGTTCTGGTGGTAGTTCTATATGACAGCAGATTGGGCACAATGGTGGTGTAATCGAAGCATGCTTATTTCCCGTGTAGAATGTGCAAGAGAGGAGGTCACCATTTGGAATATGGGTCTGTTGGGTATTCATTGAGAATGCAACTTTCCTGTATTATTGAAGGTATTACATGCATACCTTAATCAATACCATAGCCCACTAAAGAAAATGATTAAAGCCATCCGAATGGAAACAATGGAAGAGGGCTGCACTACTGTAAAAACCTATGGAATCTGCTGATAAGGGCAGTTAGTCCAAAAGGGTAATTTGAGCTATTTTTCATATATAGCAGTAAACCAAATGACCTTGATATGTAAAACATCTGGGCGCGATTCCTGAGCTGGATTATTAAATCCCAGATATCGAACCAAGTATTTCTTAACTAACTATGGAGAAAGGGATATTCTTTTAAATTTCAATCTGACAGGTGGTATTTTAATAGTTTATTTGGATTTGAATCCTTATACAGAATGATAGCGTACGTATCTGTGGTCGTTTCCCCTCTTCTTTTACTTTATCAGCTTGCTATTCACTGGTTTCTGCATGGTGGGAACTGGAATTTAAATGCCACAGTCAATCTGGCGTTCATACTTCACACCTCTTTCCCTTTTCATTACAGTCAAACAGAAGAGACAGTGATGCATATCACTGTGGCTGCTTTAATAAAACATCTATTATCCATCGTCTTGCCGGTAGGTTTGGACAGTCAGGCATGGCAGCCACAGCAGCCTGCAGTCTGATACATGACCAGCAGTAGACCCAATTTGTGAAACGTTCTACCGATCCATCAATATATGGAACTACCAGAGGCTGATGGGATTCCAGTGGAAGACATTTACAGACTGTGGCTAGTTAACCAGGAACTACTAAATACAGACTAGCGGGCAGTCAGGGGTGACCTCTTTTTTATAGCCTTGTTTTATTATGTCATCTTTTAATCCTCCAGTTGATTTACTGTAAGATTCACAAAGATGCCAGCAGGTGATTAAAACCCCGATGTTGTCCGATATCTCAGTCTTGCCTCGTAATGACTATAGTAGCGCACTTCAGTATTCTGTAGCTAGATATTTCTGTAGAGCTGAATATTGTAATCAAGCCAATTCGATTCATGGAAGTAAGTCAAGGGTTAAATACATCCCTATTTATACATACAACCTTTGTTATCCACAAACAAAATGTCAGATAAATTAAAGCAATCAGTGAAAAGAACTCACAGAAGCATCAACAATTCCATCTGTGGCATCTGCTTTAGTTTGTGCTAATTTGTTTCATTACAGTCAAGCCTTCCACCTTCTCTTCTCACCAGTGGCAGTAAGTAAAGATGAATCTGTCAGAACTGGTATCTCAGATCAAATCCATGTCTTTCTATTAAAAACAAAATCCTAATATAGTTGAGTCTTTATGTAAATTCATCTCTTTCTGGAAATGTGTTCAAGTGCATTTTTGCTATAAACAAAGGGAATTAAAGGCAGATCTGGTGCAGGACTGCGTTCCTGGCCTGTTCCTGGGTATGCATCTCTGTAACTTAGCAACATTTCCAGAGAAAACACAATAACACAGAAAACGACAATGGCCACATGAATAAGAATGCAAAGATAAAAAGCACTGAATGCATCTCTCATCGTATTACTATGACTTGAAAAGGGCAGCTTGTGAATAAAGCGATGGTGATATTCTGAAAACTAGCACCTTGCTGCTTTTTTTGTTGTTGTTGTTCATTTATATGGCAAGATATGTGGCATATATTACATTCACAATACCACTGGTCTGGTCTTCACATTGTACAATTGCTGTTAAGTTGCATATTTGTTTTCCATATACTGCTGTTAAACCCAAATCAGATAATGATCTGGGAGATAGCTCAGGTACGTAGATGACCTGTCTTCAGGAGAGGATTCAGGTAGCTTTTTCTCACTCGTACTCGCAAGTGCGTGTCTTACATATCTTGCCTAACTGTGTGTGTGTGAAGCTGAACTTTGTGAACTCTGCTTGCACTCTTATTTTCCTCACCATATCTAAACACTATCAATTTCTTGGCATGAGTTATAATGTTGTTCCAGACACAGAACATACACAAGGTCAAATGTACCCAATTTATCAATTCCTTGTCCTGGTGTCAAAAACATCTCTCTGTTGATAACAGCATATCTTGCAGCTGTGCTCAGCACAGTGTGCTTTACAATATTCGGTTAACCTTTCTCCAACAGTACCATAATGCCATTTCTCTGCAGTTGTTAAAGGGTTAACGTCTTACACCTCCCAACATTCCATAAAATGGATGTATTCTATTTTGACCCCTCTGAAGTTCCATTCCTAGTTTGACTATAAACTGGAGAAAGTGCTCTGAGAATACTGTATATGTGGCCAATATATCTGTCTAGTATTGAGCAAGATATTGGGAACTGCGTTAGAATGAATCACTCCCACTAGGACTAGGAAGTGAAGTGAGAAGTTTGGAAATTAAAACAAAGTCAATATTGTTGTTTTCATAGCAGCTTTTCCTTTACGTCTTGGGAGAAGGGAATGCAGTTATTGCGTCATTTTCATGACCTTTGGGGTTGTTAAGTGAGAGAGACAGAGAGAGAAAGAAAAAAGAGACCGGGTGGGACTTACAGTGAAATTGGAAGAAAATAGGAGAGTTTTCAGCTGGGGAACGCGTGCTTTGAAATTATTATTATTTTTTCTTCAGTGAAAGAAAATGGGCAAGGGAAACAACTGCAAATAAACGCTACAAGCACAATAAAAGTCTATCTAGTGGAACTAACAATGTATTTCATTGTCTCGTGTACAAAGCTCTTTTCTTCTTCTTCACCTATAACCTTTAATACTTTCAAGGCCTGTTTGGGGGTTTTGTTAGGGGGTAATGTGCTTCTCTCTAGCTTGGTAGTGTACACACACTGGCAGCACACCAGATAGGCATTGGGTGTGAGAGACGAGAGCCAGTGAGTCAGTGAAAATGACATCAGTTATCCAGAGTGAACTCCCCTGTACGTTTTGATTGCAGCTTTGATTTTGTGTAATGGTGCTTGTTTAGGTTTTTACAAGTTCTTGGCTAAGATAAGAGTAATCAGTCACCAGACAAGTCTGTCAGGCCTTCTTCCTGATCAGGAGAAGAGGAATTGGAAGCGGGCCGTGATCAAATTGAGATGGCCTGAGTTACTTCTTCCTGGCAGAAACCTCAATTAGACTCAGAGTTCTGTTCTAATGGTGAGAACAACTGATTTACTTTTCCCTATAATAAATGACTGTGTAGTACCTGGCATAAAGTTTTGTTAACTAGTCTGATTAAGCTGTACTTTGTAGGGGAAGGCAGGGAACCTAGCAACAGGACTGATGTCATTGTAACTCACTCCAAATAGAGCTTACGTGGGTGTTGTAAGAAACACTGTTGAAAAGTCAAGTGATTCATCACAACTCAGGATAAAGTTCTATAAATGAATATTCAAAAACATGTCATCATATATGTGGTATTATTATTATTATTATTATTATTATTATTATTATTATTATTATTATTATTATTATTATTATTATTATTCATTCAGTTCATGGAAAAATAAAGAACTCCACAGTCAGAGCTTGTTAAAAACGATTGTAATTAAGTGACATATAAAAACTATATGTAGGTGCAGATTGCCACTGAAATAAGTCATCATCCAGTGAAAATTGTTCATCATTAAATTAAGAGGGTGTAACACAGTGTTGGCATAGTACTATAATAATAATAACTACTTACAGCGAGGTAATAGAACGTGAACTATGGCTTTGTCTGCAGAACAGAATCTTCCTCTTTATCGTCCAGTTTCTTCCTCTACCTGGAACCCTTTTTTTATTAAGAACCCTTATTTTTGGGGTGCAACGACTCGACTGTATTGAGGTAGGACTCTATTATGTATACGCTCCGTTAGAAAACTGGAAAAATCCATTGAAATAGTGACGATCATGCAAAAAGAATAACGTTAAACACAGTAACATTTCAATGACCCAGTGCTTGTTGTTAAAGCTTTATGAAACATTACCCATGCCTTATTTCCATGTTATTAGAACAACCTATTGCTATTATTAGCATTATTATTGTTTTTCTCCTGCAGTGCCAATCATTTTTATAAATTAAAACAAAAAGATCATCATCAAATAAACTATTTTATACTCTGGAGTCATTTATTTAACGCATTTTATGTTCATATCTGTGGACCCAGGGCCCGAAGGGGATATGCTGCATATGTCAAACAATGATTCATCACATCCTTTATAACACATTTATATATGATATATTGACTGTTTATCTGTACATGTAACCCCCGCTATGATTTTGGGATTCCCACTTCTTGTTTAAATTACACATGGAAGCATAAAAGCAACCGTCTGTTCAACGCTCTCTGGAAATTGCTAATGCATAAACAAGCCGATTTATTAGAACATAAACACATTTATTATAGTTTGCTTTATATGATAATATAGTGGTCTGAGCTCCAAGCAGAACAAATATAAGAATCAGGGTTGCTGCTGTCAGCATGCTTTATGTAGAGTATGAGGGATCAAGACAGTTATTGATTGTGAAGTACCCACTGTCCCTATTCCTGCTTAATCGCTTTATTTGGGCACATATTAAAAGTAAAAAACAAACACCACACACACACAAACAAAGATGCATGAGCACCAATTTTGCAATCTGTGTGTAAAGATAAAGCTACGGAATGAGCTCTGAGAAGATCTCTGTTGTAGAATATGCTTTTGTTTCTTAACTGAGTTTAGTGGGTCTCCTCTCAACCACTGCATTTTTAGAAAGGCAATGGAATGCTCCTTGCTTGGGTGGAAGAAATGTTCGGACCACTTTACACTAAAGCAAGGGAGGTGATAGTTTCATACAAATAAAATACACAACACGGAAGTGCTACTGCCTTTCTAAACGTTTCCCACAGTAAAAGCACAGCAAAGTGTAATAAAGCATTGGGAAAGCATAGGTAAGCATTGTAAAGCACAGAGACGTAAACATCTACAACCATTGTAAACTATGGTAAATGCATGGTATAACAATGGGAAAACTGCAAAAATAAAATTCTCAGAAAACATTTTAAAGAAACCTGACAAAACAATTAAAAAATATGCATTCGCAGCGAGGTTTGTGTGTGGGGAAAGAAAAACACTGAAATGTAATGATCAATTACAATGCACGTGCATAAAAAACCAATAGCGACAAAAAGTAAGGAGAAATCACTTTAAGTTGTTTTGATACGTCCATCCCCAGTAAGAAGTTTCAATATAGGGGATAATCTCAATTATTTCTGAATGGTTTTGAAATATATTTCAAGAGTTCAGTTGAATAGCCACTACACATTAATCAGAAACCCAAGGGATCAGATTGGTAATATGAGGTGCTTTTTATATAACTTTACATAAAGTAGCCTCTTAATTACTCCATTCCTCCCTGTTCGGTTTCATACCCAATTAAAAATGTCCTTTTTAGGTTTTCAGGAGTACTAGATGAATACTTAATCACAGGCCTCAGTGTAATGTACAGGATTAATTACAACATTATTAGCATCCTCCTGGGTTACTCTACATATCATGCCCAAGTTAAAAAATGTGAGCTTTTTTATTATTAATAGCGCCATGGTAACAAAATACGGTGGCCTAGTAGGGTCTTTTTTTTCATTATTTTTTCAATGTCAATGATTTGATCAATATTGAATAGAGTGGGTTTCACAGTGGGTGAGTGGGCTTTTTTTTAGTGCTTTGACGTAGTGTAAATTGAACCTGTATCAATATGAACAGTTAAATGTGGGTTGGGAGTATAATTTAACATACATGAAAGGTTAAGCCTTATTTATTTTTTTGTACGTGTGTTTCATGAAAGCTAAGCAGAGAGAGTGCACTGCTTTAAAAGTAGTTGCTGCATGCTGCACAAATTCAGAGACACAGGCAGATTACTGATTAGCAATTAGCTGGCTTTCGAGAGCGGCATTTCTATACATTTCATGTTTTGATATACCAGCGAGGCTGCAGGGTGAAAATGGAGCTATCCCATCATGCTTTCACCTTCTATTAACACATTTGCATTTTGCTACAAGATTCCTGATGGTTTTATTTCTGTTCAAGTATTTCAAATAAAGGGGCATAGTGCCAGTACATTGTTGTTAAAGCTATGGTAATGTTGTTTTATAGGTCAATAGCCATTTAAAGACAAGTGTAATGTAATCAGATGGTATAACGCTTTGGATATAAGTTTATCATAGTAAAAGTGTCATATAGTGTATAACATGGCAAACCAGGATAGACTATGGTAAAACGAAAAGGCAAAACTATGGAAATAACATACCAAAATACCACGGTAAACTTTTATAAGGGTTTTACTGGTGAAAAAGCATTTGGGGGAGATTTGATTTACATATCTATTCGGGTGATTTCATCATCAATAGTTTATTGACTGAACAAAAATGAATATTCCAGACGCTATTCCTACACAGTTTATTGCTTGTGTTTATGCTTCCAAAAAACATTTATTTGGAGGTTAAACTCTCCAGTGGCTAAACAGTTCCCAGTCATGGCAATTTGAAATCTCTCTCTCTCTCTCTCTCTCTCTCTCTCTCTCTCTCTTGGACGCTGGGATATGTTACAGCTTTGAAGATGTGTCAGTGCTTTCACTGTGTCAAATCCTGAGAGATGACCACCTTTCCCCCTGTGAATTATCTGTCACAGTATATATATATATATATACACACACACACAATTATGCAATATACCTTCATAAACAGTGGCTACATGTCTGAGGCAACATGCAGAAGATGAGAAGAAGCTGTGAGGAAAGCCCTTAGAATTATATGATGATAATAATAACACATGTAATTTATACAACACAAAAAAAATGTGTGCTTATTGTCATCACAGGCACACAATAATCACTGTGCTGCGAGCATCCAGTGAACTTCCCATTCCTATTAAAGACATAACAGGTTTTGACAGATTAATTTTGATGTGATTTGTATTCATGAATGCATTAGATTCTTCGAGATTTAGAATTGCAGATGTAACCTTTGGTGTTTAAATGCCACACTGGAGATGCAGTAGAATTATGAATATATAAAAAAAGTAAAAAAGATAAAACAAATAGCAAAAAATACATGTTGAACCCAAATACTTTGTGTTAAGTTATATATGACTATATATGTATATATACACATACATAGGCAAATGAAACAGAGAGGCAAATACAAATGCTGTTTTTTTTTTTTTTTTAAATAGTATTGGGAGGAATGCACATTGGGGATTTGATGTGACTAGGGAGCACCAACTCTGATCCTAATATAAAATTCTAAATCTTTTTGTTAATTTCAGTATGTTTGTATTCCTTATTGGGACACCTTCCACAGCAGGGAGGAGGTACCTTGCACATGGGAAGGATCCCTCAGTTTTATGGACCAATGCATGTGGTTCATATAAATACACATTTGTTTGTATTATTTTGTGGTATTGATTTGGCAATTATAGGGTCAATTCCCTGCAGGGTTGGTCAATCACCGATCCAAACTGGTTTCCATGGAGACAGCCAGGTGAAGGCAATTGTCAGTCCTCAATTGAGAAATGCCTGTCTGCCTCTGTATAAAAGAAGAGGCTGCTCACCAGACAAGGTATGAGGCATGCTTGTATAATAGGATACAAAAATGAAAGGGAAGCATTTTTCTTCAAGAACCTTTTTGTTTTGTTTTGTATCAAGTATTTATTTTGTTTTGTCTCCGAACAATAAAAGTGCGCAGACCTGCGTCTTCTCCGGTTTCTTAATATCTAAAGATGATTGCGTATATAATCCTAACCCTAACCCTATCCCTAACTCTAGCCATAACCCTTTTCTGATACAGTTGTGTACTTAGGTATATCACGCCTGCATTACATCAAAAAAGATAGCTTTATACCTTGATCTTGCATCCTTGTTCTGTAGTGCAATAGAACTGTCAGTACAGCTCGCTATGTCTTAACATTCAGGAAGCCCTTAGATAAATCGAGATATATACAGCATCTCTGTGGAAATTCCCTTGAATGTCGCCATCAGAAATATAGAAATAAATAAAGCAGCATAAAGAGACTTTTCTGATTGAATATACACCTAATTTGCTGCTAAATAGGTCTCTCAATGAAGACGTGCTTTATTTTTAACCAGTAGCTATTTTCCATTAATCATGCCTACTTTTTTCATGTTTGAAAAATCCCACATCGTTACACAGAATTCGACAAGGATTAGGAGAAACCTCAGTGGAGACGGTGCTTGTGTAATGACATGTGGCAATAGCCTTGATGGATGGAACTGCTACAGTTTGCAAAGCAATTCAGCAGGCATTGTTGCACTGAGAGCTGTTTTGCTATAAAAGACGTTCCACAGAAAGTTAATATTGATAGCATTAGCCTGTCCACACTCTCTCCCGCTCTCCATTGACGGTCTATGATCTGACTGTATGGAAGAAATTTAACATGCCGGAATGAGACCGCTTCTGGGTCAGACACCTTCAGTGTGACTCATTCACAAGAAAAACAGTACAAAAAATAAACCAACAAACAAACAAACAAACAACAACAAAAACATGAGGGCCATATTGTATTTGAAGGCAATTTGCCTTGTTTGCTGACTGTTAAAAAATGTTGTTCATCTTTTGCTTATAAACAATGAAAAAAATATGGCTGTCCTTAAAAATGCCTTTTGTTATTTCACTGATATGATTGACTCAGTGTTGGAAATCATTACAATACTACAGTTTAGCTTTTTGGTATTTCACATTGTTATTGTTATCTATTGTAATGTACCACCAACCTTCATTCCACTGTAGTATATATATATATATATATATATATATATATATATATATATATATATATATATATATATATATAGTTATTGGGTTGAACTGCCGTTATTGTTACTGCTGTTTCATAACAGCCATTCGTTTACTCTCTCAACCTTCCGACTTCAGAAAAACCAGCAAGTGAAGCTAAGGGTTTGTTTTTTTTGTTTTTTTTACTTCCAGGCTAATCGTCTGATAGTTGTCATAGCAACAGCAACATGACCAAATGCAGACCTTGACCCAAAGGTCATGGTTGGCACCTGCAGATTATATAATGGTGTTTTTACTGCAGGAGACTGTGGGAGGGGCTAAGACAGGATCTTCTTCACAAGGCTTGGTGTCACTAAAGGAACAGAATGTAAGAAAGAGAGCTGCCGGTAACGTTGTTAGCATCATAAACATTGCACTCCATAAGTACTGAAACCATGTGGATTCAGAAGCTCCGTCAATTAATTAGCTGTCCGAATGCTCTGTTACTAGTTGCCCTGCGCATCCCCCAATTTATTTTTTTTTTTTCTGAAGACGCTCATCAAAAACTGCTGCCTATATTTTTGGATGAGAAACTATATGTTTTGTAAAGTTACATTTTACAACACTTTTTAAAATATATTAAATACAGACAGCTGATGTTAACGAATGGTAAAGTGTACTATAGAGCTAGGTACATTTTTTAAATAAAATAAGCAAAAGATAAAAAGGCAACTATATGCTGACTGTACATTTCTGACATTGAAGTGTAGCATTGTCTTGACACTATAAGTAACCCTTAAGTACATCTTTGTAAAATTGTTTTGGAAAGGTATTAACAAATTAATTTATTATTTTTTTTTCGTTTTTCAATATATACACTGATAGCGGTATAGCCTACAATACAACATGAAGCAAGAAAGTATTGAATAGGCTACTGATGTAGGCTTGCTCAAAATATATACATTTCAGAACCATCAGCTGTGTTCATAAATTGCTACAGACCTTGACATTGCATTAAAACAATATGCAGATTTAAGCTTATGGAATCGACATTATTTTCACATTTTGACACGTGATTGAGTTCCTTGATTTAAACAGATGGATAGAATATATAATAATTGTATTAAATGAGGTGTAGATGCATGCTGCCTGTGTGAACTGCATACCAAGGACTCAACATTGGATATGTTATGTTGGCTATAGCTAGATAATACAGTTATAAAATAGTGTTTGTAGTATACCTCTTCGCTCTATCTAGGAATGTTACCATGTTAATGTAAGCTATGTTAATGTGTACAGTTACCCTGGCTCTAATGATATCAGTGTAATTTAGTGCAAGGAAGTGCCATTCGTTTTTCATCAGGGAAGTCCAGTGGGTACATTTCCTGACTCTCCTCACATGAGATTGTCATAAACGTGACTGAGGCGAGTCATCAAAGTTTGACACCCAATCAAATTACCCTCCTTCTGACCTTTTCAGGATCCTTCACTTTATGAAGCCTAATCAACATGCTGACTGCCCACTGAACTTCACTGCAGTCCAAAGACTGTATCAGTTGTGGGAATTATTGTAATTGTTCAAGAGTATAGTGCTAATATTGATGCATGAAATGCAGAACAGAAAAGGAAAAAATATACAGGATATTAAAATGTTTGCACGACTACAGTGCAGCTCTATGATAAAACAAACAAACAAACAAACATAACAAAAATAACCTGCAGTCAATATGTATTATTATTATTATTATTATTATTATTATTATTATTATTATTATTATTATTATTATAAATAGCATTGTTTTGCTTGAAACACATAGATATGCAGAATGTTTGTAATAAAGTTTATTTAGGGTTATAGTAATAATATGTATTAGTCCACATGTTAGCAGCTTTCATTTAATTTGAAAACCTCTAAAATCGTTTTCTAGATTTGATTCTTTTACAGTATTCAGATTATTTGAAATACTCCCATCGTAACTATTTGTTTTCATCTCCTAATCGAGTAACTGTATTAGAGGCAGATTTAAACCAAAATGTATTAAAAACCAAACTACCACATCTCGTGGAATTGTAATTTTGAAGTTCATTTTGTGACAGTTTAAACACCAGGCACTGTATCATCATTGTGATTAGCTCATGCGGCCTGTTTCTTTTCTTCTTTTCTTTGAGTTTGTCACTGATTTTAAAGAGCCAATGAACTCCCTAAGGCCATTTCTCCAGACTGACTTTTTTTGCGAAATGTGTCAGTCTGACTTCAGGGGCGTGTGTTGCTGTCCCCACATTGCCCTATGACCCTGTTTTATGTTTTGCTAGAATTCGTTTTTTTTATGATTATACCCTCCCTTTACATCTCTGGAATTACAGAGGTTGTATTACCCACTGTATTAATGTTATCATCCCCTTTTCAAGTCCCAATAAAGATGCTCCTATGACCTATTTTTCAAATGCATCATTATTATATAAATGCATAGGCCTACTGTTTGAGTAATTGGTTGAGTCTTGATTATCAAGTACATATTATGCAGTAGATTCTGGGATATAGCTAGAATTAACCGGATAATCCAAGCACTAATCTACAGTAACATTTAGTATCATATATTCCTAAAAAAATAAATAAATAATTAATTGTCATTAATGTATAAATAGAATATAAATTTTGATGCGCGATTCAAAGTGATGTATATTTAATTAAACATCTGTACAGATGTTCTGTTCTGTAAAAGACCGGCAATGACACTCTGAATCCTATTTCAGTATCAAACAACAGTTCGAAAAGCAACACTGGAAGAGGGGGATCGCTGTGAGTTTATTCTAATCCTCTTTAAAACACGACTGAGACATATAGAGAATCACCCAGTACGTGGACCAGAAAGCTGATTTGAGAAACCACAATATGAGCATGTTACCAACATTATATTTGTAAAACAGTTTAAACACATATAAAGTACAGTCTATATACATTGCAAATAAAGTACCAATAGTATAAAGACAAATAACAGTCTACGGTAATATTTCGGCAGTAATAAATTCTTTGATCTGTGATATATCAAATAGTGATTCAGTGATCTATGGAGATACGGTGGTAACTGCTTATTTTCAAAGGCTTAAATAGATTTGCAATCTTGGTGTGATGACTAAGTATTCGCTGTGCCTCTCCTGTCTGTATTGGCTCCCCCCTTCTTTGATTGATAGCTGAGTCCCCTCGCTGCCTAGCTGCCGCTCCTGATTAGCATGCAGAAAGGGCCGCCTCAGTTGCTGCTCACCGCTTCGTACTGAGATGCAGAAGCCGCTTGCGTTGCCGTCAGCACCATAGAACACACCAACGTTCTACCAATACACGCTCGTTGCAGCCGTATTGCACATTATATTAACCCAGCAAGCCAAGAAGAAGCTATCCCGTCGCCGGGGGTTTTTATACTGGAAGAGAAATTAAGGGTACTGAATCTGATGATGATGAGGATGATGATGGTGAGGATGCTGATGCTTCTGTTGGCGAGCTTTAAACATGAGCTACAATAAGAAACCGTAAGAAGAAAACATCATATATACATATATATTAAAACAAAAAGGCTGTTGGTATTATTTATTTATTTATTATTATATAATGGTGGCTGTATGGACAGTTACACAGAACCTAGGTTGACATCTGAAAACAACCTACCACCTCAGCATCTTCAGTATTACACACTGCACTGCACCATGACCTTGGACGTACAAACGGTGGTTGTATTTACCGTGATCGTGGTGCTGGTGCTCGTGAACGTCGTTTTAATGTTCATCTTGGGTTCTCGTTAATGGATTCTTGCTTGAGCCGCTGTTTGCCTGCCTGCACTGAGACGCGCACAGCAGATACACAGTGGAAGCGGGGGAGAGAGTGCGCTTGCATTCAGAGTGGGGACACTCGGCGCTCCAACATGGCCACAGTGATATGAATGACGTTGGTATATTATATCTCTCCCTAAATCTTTTGTCGTGTCTTGTCATTTTATAATGTCTGTGAGCGTAGTGGTGGTGGCTGTGATGGTGGTCGTTGTTGTATAGATTTTTCTTTTTAATTTGTATTTATTTTCATTTTTCAGACATAGCATCCTAATTAATTAATACTAAGCTATCTAGCAATACCCTAAAAAAAATAACAAGCTATTAAATTTTCTCCGCCCTTTCCTCCCCCTCACCTTCTTTATCCTTGCTATGCTAGAAAAAAAAAAAAGCATGACAAAAATATCTGTAGTATGCAATTAAGAATGCGATGGTGCTTGATGTGGTTCAGGTGCAGGATTTCTGTTCTTTCTACTGTAATATGTTGGTGCTTGCTGATCACATTTATTTCACTGTACACCTTTTTCAGGTAGCCTATTGTTATTCATATTTAGCTGCTGGAGTAATATTGGAAATATATCGGCTGCGTCGGAGAGACAAGGGATACCCTTTACTGTTACTAAGGGGGTCGCCGGTTGGAGTGGCATGATTATAATTCACACCGGCATCAATTCGCAAATTGGTAGCAATTTATGGAATATGCAAATTACAATTGCAGCACGCGCTCACTGCACAGAGGTATGGTTCTGTGGAACACCTTTTTTTTTTTTAAACCGTGTTTATAATATTTAGAACCAACTGTTCCTGCTCACCGGATAGGCTAAATATACCGGAAACCATTTTAAAATAGTAAATAGGTTGGTTGGAAAGATGCATTCAGTTGTCTATGAAGTCTGTTTTTTTTTTTTTTTAATTTATTTTTATGTAAACATCCTAAGAGGTTTTGCATTTGTATGGAATGCAATTGCAAACTTAACCAGACTTAACACCAAACAACTGAACTATGGTATAATAATAATAATAATAATAATAATAATAATAATAATAATAATAATAATTTTAAAAACTTGTTATCTTTAATTTCTTCTACTTCAGCGTTCTCTTGGGTCTGATGTAAACTGTGGTACCAACAGACTACATTATCTATTCAATTCATCAGGAGTTTTATCTAGTAAAGTAAATAAGACATAAGTATTTAATGAGAAGTCCAGTGTGTTGAGATAACTAACGACCGCAGTGTATGTACAGGTGACAGGGGGCTTTCAAGCACCTGACTGGTAAACTGTTAGGTAAAGACTTGTCGGATTGCTTGCTTCTCGGAATTCAGCCAATGGTATTATTACTAGGATGCAGCCTAAAGACCACGCGTCCCTTCATTCAATAGCAGTCTTGCAGTGGCATCTTCTGCTCTTTGCAGGAGCCTAGCTCAGTGTTGTTATCTACAGCAGGGCACTTAGCAGGTGCCATTTCAAATTAAATATATGATGACATTTTCAAAAGGGGGTTGGGATTTACTGATGCTACTGAGCACTGATAGGCTGATAAAGTACGCTTTAATACACGCACATCTCCAGCAGGAGGCGCTGTTTACAATGCTGCCAGCAGCATTAACTACGGTATTGAACTTCTTGGATTCTGTTTTTACCTAACTCTCAGTGTCCTCGTTGGAGCACCTACAGTACTTGGCCCGAATCAGTAAAGTGACACAACATTTACTTCCCTTTCACAGAGCCTTGTTAAAGCACTACCAATTATGCATTGTTGATACCTTAGGCACTCAGTCAAAATGCATTTTCCAGCTTATGATTCAGAAAGACCAGACACAGATGCTGCACTAGCAGATGCAGTGTTGGTGTACTGGCCACATTAAAAAGGTTAAGCAGGGACAGTATTAATAGCCCTTGGTATGTAATATTGAAAGGTATGTTAACAGTGTAGCTGTCACATGTGATACCATGTGGAGCTAAAAATATGAAATGTTCTGGAACATAAGGAAAAGGTGGACCTGTTCTTAGTCACGCCTAGTCGTGTGGGTGCGTTGGTGTGTGCATATTTGGGGGTGGCTGGGCGTTTGTGTGTGCGGCTCCGTGGGTGCTAGCTTGTGACTAGCACTGGATTTAAACCCAGACCCTGTTAAAGGCTGACGAATGAGCCCTCTGTGTCACCTAGTCTCCCTGTCTCTTAAGTGGCACTGCTGCTTGCTCTTACAGTACAGTGTTTGCTGTCTGTCTGTCTTAAATAATGACGTTTTTTGTGCTCGGGTTGAGATGCTGTTTGTATGACTGGCCCATAGAAGAGTTTTTAATACAAAACAAGCATCTGATTATAATTCGGGACAGTTGTTCACTCATTTACGATAAAACTAATTTGAAGGAAACCTCTTTTAAGAATTCTGTTGAGACGTGTACCCAGCTGGCACTGAAATAGTCCTCATCGCTGTACGTATTTCTATACCCTGTCGGGAGTGCATATCCCTGCAGATGGGCTTAGGAGAGGCCCTTATAAAAGTTTACCATGGTATTTTTGCATGTTATTTTTTCACCATGTTTTTCCTATGGTTATTCTGTACATAGTTTACCTGTTTTTGAATATGCTTTACCAAAACCTCCCTGTGCTTTACAATGCTTACCAATGCGTTACCATGCTTTCACTGTGCTCTATTACACTGGTATGCTTTTACTATGGAGAGTGTTTATAAGTGGGAATGCCACTTCGTACCGCTTACATAACTGGAGAACCTCTTGTACAATTGTGATGAACACTGCCACAAGTTATTGAGAGCATCATTACCTGCAGTTTTTTACTTGTGCATACAGTGTGTATAGGTCAGTGTGATCTACCTTTTCATGATACAGCAGCATGATTAGCAGTTCCAGCCCTTGCAGGGGGATGCATGATACTAACATGCTTGTTTTAGGTGGCGAAAATAAAAACCAAGCTGAACGGGTTTCACATCACGACCAGGATTATTAAGCATATGCTTTCAACGGCTATTTAACCCCAGCATGTGTTGGTTTTTTTTTCAAAGATGCCATATGCTGCAAAACAGTTTTCAGCATTTTGAGTTTTGAAACCTTTAGGCAGGTGCAATGTTAGAAAAGCTACATCTTAAAATAAACTCTCCTAAATGTCCCTTTTTTAAAACTTTACACTTTATAGATTGAGGACTTGGGTAACACTGACACAGGACTGCGAAGAGTTAAAAAAAATAATAATAATTTGAGACCTTTCCAGTAAGAAATCAAGTGAAAAATATGGGCATGATGTAAGAATGGGGGTGTGATGGGAGCCCACAGAATCATACCATCCTTTTACACTACATGTATAGCAGTCTGTTATGGACATGTCAACTATGGGTAATGTTTCCGATCGAACATATAGAGTACAATAAGCCTTCCAGTGCTTGATTTGATTGAGGCATTAGAAAATATGTCAGCAGCTTTCTGTTATTACCTCTGGTCATTCATATATTCATTGATGCTTTGCTGTAAAATGTATATTGGGTTAGTACAGTATGCTTATCAGAAAACAAAACAAAAAGGCTAATAACTGCATTGGAAGGCTGCCTGCAATGCTACAAATTAGCCTATTGAAGAACCTTCTGAAGAGTTATTTAATCTCAATCAGTGTATCATTTTGAGATCCAGCAGTTTACAACGTCTTTTAAAAGATTGATTGATATCATGCAAATCATTTGCAACAGTCCAGTGTCCATCACATCTGTTTTAGTGAAGAATTGAAATAATGTGTAGCACAGCAAGCTGGAAGACATTGCTGGTTCTGACGACAAGATCAGCACACATAGATTCTTATTACGGTATTCAAGGTGGAGTGTTGCTTTCAAGCTTATATGTTAATTAGAAACGTTATAGGGAGGTTGATAATGTAATGAAATTCTAAATGAAGAGAATAGCAACACTTTCAATTAGAGGCTTTGCGAAATGAAAGATGTCATTCTGATGCCTTCATTAGGAAAATATAAATCCTTACACTGCAAGGCTTTGCCTTTGGGGCTGTCCCTGCAGAGTAGTGGTGGGCAACGATATGAAAATTGTTATCGATATGATATCGATATCGATGATATATATATATATATATACACACATGCACAGTACAGGGCCTGGCTTGGGGTGCGTCTACACATGCTGTGGCCTGCCTTGCTGATTGTTTGGTTCCGAACAAGCCAAGGTGAAGATAGACATGCAAGAGGAATTGCCCTGTTGTAGTCCATGTGTGCACACGACATCATTTATTTACTGTAAGCAGCTTCTGTATAAACTCTTACAATGCGTCTATGAGGCCTTGGTGCATTGCTTCCTGCAGTGGGCTTCAGTTCAGCTCCCTACCTTAGATAGATTTCTGTCAGCCCTGTGTGTGTCAGTATGCTGTATATAGTGTGATAGTCTATATGGAAGGAAAGGTTTATTCCAGCAATGATAGGAAATTGTGGCTGTACTAATCTTTTATTCAGTGAAGCTGCTGCAGGTAGTAAAGGTCAGGTGCATGTTTGTGGAAATACTTTACCTTTAAGCAAGAACACAGTGTTTCTCTAGAAGAAAGGTCAGGAGGTAGATTGCAGAAATATTGCCCTCTTTCATGCAAAAAATCCATCTCAGATTATACAAGTAATGCATATTTGAGGCATTTATTAACCAGGCATTCATTAAAATGTATGCACACATAAATACTGTATATACGTACTTGCACACATGCAACTTCACCTGAAACATGAATTATTTACTAATGTCAATGAATTATACAGACTATTTTAAATTACCTGTACTGTGAAACAGAGTTATAATACTATGCATTCTAAAAACACAGTTTAATTTGCATTCACACTAATTAATAGAGAGAGGTTGTTAATTAGGAGAATATGTTTAATACCTGATGTCTCTTTGCTTTTTGTGCTTGTTTTTCCTCTAATAAAATTAGCAGTGCTACTGTACTTGTTATATCAGACCCGAATTAGTTCATTCTGCTTGGTGCATCAAGCAGAACGGGGCCAGTAGTTTCTGTACTCCGCTTTACAATGTAGAGACAGCACTGCACAGAGTTAGGGTTGCCCACCCATTCTGGATAGATGTATCATTGGCTAATATTGGCTAATATCATCTTGAATAATATTTCATTCTTACTTCACTTGGAGTATCTGCTGTTTATATTATGTGCAAGTCCAATGCCACTCTGTATATGACAAACACGCTACAGTTTGAACTCTCAATTTGTAAGCTGACACAATCTTGGCTTCCAGCTTGACCCAGACCCAGCTGGAACCGATGCCTTGGCTGAACCATCATTTTCAGCCATTCCAGTCCTGACAGTTCATTTGTCAACCAAAAAATAAATCAAATTAAAATACAGATTGGAAACAGACTGGGGGCAATTTTGCAGTCACATCGAGCGACCAATCAGGGCAGTAGCTCTTTCATTGAGTGACCAATCAGGGCAGCAACTCTTTCATTGAGTGACCAATCAGGGCAGTAACTCTTTCATTGAGTGACCAATCAGGGCAGTAGCTCTTTTTGTTCTGTGCACTGCCATTCTTTCTGTAGGTGAGAGAGGAGAGAGGTCAGGGAGTACAATACAGAACAAACACAGCTATTTGTATTGTTCTAGATTTCTAGGTGTAATGGACATGTGACAGGGTCTGTATAATGTATAAGCATGCTTCAGGCTCGCTAGGTGCAGTACAGCACTAGTCACTCATTTGGCTGCGGGGGTTAGAGGGTAGAGAAGCTCTCCAGGTGACTTGCACATGCCTGGTTGAGCAATTCCCGCAGGAAAGGGTAATTAATTGCAGATGCATTAAAAAAAGGTATTGGTTCTCTATTCTAATGCAAGGCTTGTTATGTATTCACCCTAATTAATTTATAATAATACTAATAATAGTCATTTCACCTTTAAGGTGTTATTGTTTCCCTTTGACTCTAATTGGATTCTTACTTCAGCATTTCTCTTAGGGCTGGCTTCACAGATGCCGATTGGCACTGATTCTAGACTACCTACTACCTACTAACCTCCAGTAAGATAACATGAGGTCGTCAGTACACCAGCTGGAAAAGTGCATTTGAGTAATAATACTAATAATAATGAGGCTTGTTTTGTTGTCACGTTTATTGCATCAGTCCAGATCAGATTGGTTTCATATTCCAGAAGCTGTCCAACACGTTTTCCTTTATTGACAGCCTTTTGATCATTGTGGATACTCAACACTCATCCCTCGAAAGCTCTCCGCTTCAAGTACACGGCACGATGGTTAACCTTGAATAACAAAACGAAAGAAACTTAGACCCGCAAGAAATAATTTAGAATTACGAAGACTTTCTTTTCTTCAGATTTGATGCAGCAAAACACAAGCAGATCATTCCTAGGCTGGCGTGCGGGAATGTGTCACAATGGAACCCTCTGAAGTACCTTTATTCTAGTGGCTCATAACACAAGGCTCGTAGCCTTGTCAGCAATGACGATAACCTTGGGGGATATTGAGACTTGGGATGTTTCTCAGCGTTTCCATCTGTGGGACAAGCTGCTGTTGTAGTGTTTCATAAAGAGATGTTTATAGGGGTCAATATTTGTTTATGCAATGAGTGTTGAGAGATCTAGAATCGCATACAGTTTTTCGTATTCAATGCTGCTGCTATTTTGTTTTCAGATCTCATCTTGAAAACTATCCTTGCGTTCATTTAAATGCAACGACAGAATGACTGGTACCATCACACTGTTCCAAATCACACCGCATTGCTTAGCAGATGCAGAGCTTGATCTAAGGAAAGTAATTCTCCACATTAATCTGTTAAATACAGGTTCAAACATAAACACTTGTTGTATAAACAGAACGCTCATAGGCTACATTTATAACAGAAATAGAGGGAGCACGCTATGAATAGTCCAGGGAAAAATAATCCTTTATTTTGACAAGGGTTTAGAACAAACTTCCAAGTTCTGCTGCACCAGTGGATCAGCGGATGTCACGGTATGGTAATTAAGGAGGAAGTGTATTTCTGTCTCAGTAAAATGATGATTCTTTAATTCCCTTGGATTTGGCATATTTTGACCCACATAACGATGCTAATCATACAGAACTGGCACTGGCCAATCTCTGCTAGGTGTTCCATGCTAGTGTGATGATGGTATGATGACATCAGGATTCTAGTAAAAGAGCGCTCCATTCTAGGTGCCAGAAATCACTGTACAGTAAACCTACCCATAGAGTGCTGTGGTTATCACACTCATGAGGAAAGCAATAACAAACCACACCATCCCTTGAAGTAACCCATCATAGATTGTATGGAGATCCATTTAATCCATACACGCCGAATAAGGGTATGTTTTATAATCTATGCTACAATTTACACAGCAGAATTTTTATTAGAGAACAGTGCTGGAAATGAAGCATCCCACGGAGGTTGATCTTGCATTTCTGTCTATTTTGAAGTACTGGAAGATATTTGAACTTGTGTTACTTATGTATAAACATGCAGCAGAACATTCTCATGGGGATCCTTCACTAGATCAGTTCTTCCCTCAGGGGGCGTCTGCAGTACCCCGGTGGTGCTCTACTAATTCCAGTGGAAAGCTGTGCTTTTCTTTTCTTACAATTGGATGACAGATGTGGGCTGTTTTATCTTTGGTAACATTTGGAAATGAGTTTGTTAAAGCAAGCCGTTCAAGAGAAACGTCATGGAAACCACAAAATAATTGGGGTTAAAACCTTGGGAAGATCATTCCTTTTTTGGGACCTTGGATTAGTTTAGTTTTCTAACTTCTTAAAAAATGAGGGTCTGTGCCAAGCATAAAAAATAGTGGACCTGAAAGAAAAGCAGTACTTTGAACTCATTCAGTATCAATGGCATTGAACCAGCAACATAGACTTTACAGCATCCCTTCAGACACATGCAATACTCTCACAGGCATGAAAGAGTGAATTTCTAGAAGCACATGGTGCTCTGAAGTAATTTGGCTCATTACTACCAGTTAAACCTGATTGCTTAGAAAAGCGACTTAAGTACCTTCTAAAACTGGTATTTATTTCCCTGTGATTTAACAGGTGAAATATGTTTAGTGATTCAGAGACAGATGGCTTTCCATTGGTGTTTAAAGGAGTGACGGGTTTCAAATCCATTTTCTTACCTCCTGTTAGCACTCACAACATTATGACGATCCCTCTTCTTCTTGTGCTTAAGATCTTTTCATCCTTTGAATGTATATATTTAAAAAAAAAAACGAATTATCTAAAAAAAATCTGTTTCTGAAAGTAAGCTGTTCAGTAAGAACACTAGTCTGTCACTGTGATTCTCAGCATGCATTAGACTATTTTTAAGTGGAAAATATGCAGAATTTCCTAGCCTCATCAGCTATCCACCACTGACAGAACCACAGCAAGTAAAACTGATGTCTGTTGTCCTCTTATTTAGACAGGACTGCTGTTTTTTAACCCCATGTAGATATGTGAGCCCTCCAGGCTGTCGCTGTTGACTGGCACCCAGGCCAAATCCATTTAAATCAGTTTAAACGCATGGGGCGAATGACATCATCATTCTTTCTTTTTATTAGATTGTCTCATAATCCGCACTTCCTTGAGAATTTGTAATTGATGTCAAATGCCTGCAAAATACCTACTAAAAACGTGGGGTTGTAATAAAGAGATTACATAATCTCCGACGCAGACCTGAGACACCAGTGCTTCATCAAAGCTTAATCGTTTGTGCTGTACTGAAAACCAGCAGTGGATTGCTGCAGCTTGCAGAGGCAAACTAGCCTCATCTTCCTAATCCTGCGGGAGAGCAAAGGCTGGACCAGAGCTACCTGTGGCTCCCCAGTCAAGACTGTCAAGTTGGCACATATGGGATTCAACGCTTGACTCACCCTGCTCTCCAAACGCCAGTGCTTGTACTAGGTGAGCCCTAGGGTCTGTCTCGGATGAAAGTTTTAACATCAAAGCGTTGCTGTTCATTTCTAACAGCTATCCCTTGCTTTCTGGAAGAGGGCATATTTTGTTAGTGCAGTATATTGTGAATATACCTCTTTGAATGGGGTGCTGCATCGGTGTTTCAGGTGCCAAACAAAGGAAGAAAATTGTTTTTAAATAACTGCTGTATTTTTATTATTATTATTATTATTATTATTATTATTATTATTATTATTACAATCAGGCTAGTACAAACGTCTCCTTAGATTTGTTTTTTTCTCAATCAATCTTTAATTTAATTGTATTTTTGGAAAGTAGAAAGTTCCATGTTAGTGTTCCAAGATGTCCCGAATTAGTTGTTTTTCTCCTTTCAGAAAATATGAGTTAATCAAAGACAGAAGAATGTGCTTTGAAAATAAGCCTAAATTCACAGTACTTAACACATTTTCCATTATATGTTTAATGCTAGGGATGAACATTCTTCAGCGTTCTGTGAAATATTTTCTATTGTTTTTAAAAACTGTAGGAAAAGCTTTTTATTTAGCAACGCATAGACAAGCCAGATAATAGCCCAATTAGACAAAAATTAGACATGCTGTGAAAGAGACAACCTGCCCTTTAACACATCCAGAGATTAACTTGAAAGGGTTAATCTGTATCAGGAGAACAGAATGTTTCCAAAATAGGAATGCCTCTCATCTGCATTGTACCAGACTGGACCTATTTTAAATTTGCAAAGACAAGACTGACCACTCAGAACCCGATGTTTTAAAAAAGCACCTTAAATGGAGAAGACATCATACAGTGTGTGGGTGTTTCTAGAAGCTTACAGGTTCTGATGAAAATTATCCAAATGCGGAATAGGATCTGCAACAGAGCTGAGCACTCAGAGAGAGGGAGGGATGAGACAGAGAGGGAGGGGGGAAATGAGAGAGGGGGTGAGCAAGAGATGTGGAAAAGGAGAGAGAGAGAGCTCTACCTACGCAGCTGTTTTTCACTCAGTGTGAGAGGAGGTTTAACAAGAACTGAAAATGATTGATCACAAAATGTAAAAGAAAAACAGCACTACAGATAACTGTCAAACAGTATATTCTTTTAACAGCATGAGACAAGTGAAAATGTTATGTATTTTAACTGTAAATTAATAAATAATTATATATGGGTATTATGGGATATATTTAAAATACAGTTTATGACCAAGGTGACTGTAGAGAACTACTTGGTCAAGCGACTAAGAGGACTTTGTTCATAACCCATTCACTGGCCAGTAGATAAGCTTAATTCATTGATTGTTGGTGGTATTACTCTTGTGCTTTATTTTACTTTAAGTAAACTCTGAGGCTGGCACTGAACTACTGTAATTGGCACAGAAATACTGTAGTACCATTTGAGTATGGTTATCTACCTTATTCATTTTCAGGTTGTGAGCTGTAATCAGCCAAGTACCACAAAGTTTGGCTCCAAAGATGATGGAGACTATTAAAAAAAGCTGATCTTAAGATCTCTCACAGAACGTGAGCTGGATTTAAAATATGTAAAACCCTGTGGGTAAATATAAAGACAGAGAAACATTGCTTTTGGTTTATCCTTATGTTGCTGTTCTTTTCGCTTAGCTAACTAAATGTCTACCAAGAAGCTTACTGTCTTAGCTGAGAAGAATGATTGTGATGGGGGCTTTGATATGCCGAACACTTAAAATGCAAAGATTTACATCCTGGAAGCAAAAATAATTATCATTCTCTCCTCCTCATCAGCAGAAATAGTTATTGCTTAGAACTTTATTTGTGATGTAATTATCACTGGGTGCTGCAGGGACTGGAGAGTGATGAACAGTTATGGCTTTAGCAGCAAGAAATGTTGCCTTTCTTTTAGCATATTACATTTATAAGCATTTATAAGCATGTAAAACTTGCTTAAATAAAACAGACAATCTGGTTTACTGCTTGACCACTTCATTAGGATATACACCTACAGTAGTTTCTGGTTGGGCCACTGTTTGCCCCCGATGATAGCCTTGGCACGACATGGCATATAATCCGGAAAGTACTGAAAGGTGTTTTGAGCAGTCTTAATGTATTCAGTCATTCGTATTTCAGGCTTGACCGTCTCTGGGATGGAAATAAGGCTTCCATTGCATAGCAGTTTGATCCAGTCCCAGTTTTTGCTATATAAGACACACAGCTCACCTATGAACTGTGGCTAGTCAAGCTCCTATTAAAACCTGGAATGGGTGAAACTGCTATGCAGGGTGATGCCAAATCCAATTAGGTAGACAGGTCCTTATTTTAGAGCTATTTTAGGAACAAACAAGTTCACTGTATTCATGTTTTGCAGTTGAATTAAGCAGATCAGTGTCATGATCTTTACAATGTTTACTACTAATAAATAAAAGCAAGATGCTTTTTTTTTAATCCCCTGGCGTCTTGGAAAGTATTTCAACTAGAAAACAAGAAAAGTGTGAGAGAGCAGAAATATTAACTTAGCTAAGGTTATCGAAGATTGTCAATCGAGGTGTTTGAAAGCAAGTCTATAGCCTGCATTTTTGTCTGCTTTTAAACCCTATTTTCCCGTAATATATTGAGAATACAATAATAAGCAGGAGAGTTTTTAGTGTGCGGTGGTGAGCTTGTGGGAGTACAAACTTTAAACCCCATAGTAAATTGGGATAAATTGGACTACATATAACATAATTATTTGTAAATGTTAGCACAATCAGTTTCCTTACTAACACACATTTAACATGCTGTGTGGAACACATATGACTTCACTAGACCTTGACAGTACTGTCTTGTAACTCACCCCCATGTTGTTCTTCTCCCCTCCTGTTTAGTTGATCAGTGGTGGTTCTCTCGTCAGTGCTGAGGCAGTATGGGATCACGTCACCATGGTCGACCGGGAGTTGGCATTTAAAGCAGGAGACGTTATCAAGGTCCTTGATGCATCCAATAAAGACTGGTGGTGGGGACAGATAGACGACGAGGAAGGATGGTTTCCTGCCAGCTTTGTGAGGGTAAGTTTAGTCAAAATGCCATGCACTCTTCTGCTGCCGTTTCGTTCTTTCTTTCAGGCAGTGGTTTCAGACAATCACATTACCACATGAAAAGCTTAACCCTTTCAAAGCCATTCTTTTGACCCGTTTTCACCACCAATCCATCGTCATTAAAAAAAAAAACACCCACAAAATTATCTTTCATCTTGGAAGACTGCTGAAAAAAAAAGTTGTTTTTTTGTTTGTTTCTTTTTAAAGGTTGAATCCTCCCCTCCTCATCCACAAACAAAATCGAATTTCTATATCAACCCGTTAGCAGCCTCGAGATATCAAAATACAACTTCCAAGGTGCGTTATCTAGAGAGAATCCTCATCACTGACCCTTGAGGGACACGTAGATTCAAAAGCCATTTTATTGAGTTGTAGTTTATTCATCTGTCGCCCTGTTATTGAGATCACTGCCTGAGCATCCTGGTTCCACAAAGTCATGTGACATTGTGACCTTTCAACTTAAGGTACAATACCGTACAGTACAGGAGCAGGTTTGAAAGGGCAACGTCTCAGGTGATCTTACAGAGTGGGGAAGCGCAGGCAGACACCAGCCAAGCAATACTGATTATCCTAGCACTCTCAAAGACGACTGAGACATTTAAAGGGGAAACAAAATCTACAGAATTCAAAACTCACATTGTACTTTTGAGTTGATCTAAACACCAGCTGATTCTCAATCCCAGTAGTGTTGGGATAATTAAAACAGAGCCCTTTGTATACCAGGGTTATGAAAATCAGACAGCTAACATGTATGTCTCTCTAGTGTATTTCTGATTGTAAAAGAAAAATGTGTTTATGTACACAGTTGTACTGATTTAGATGATGGAGGTATTCAGATCACTTGAATAGATCCCAGAATACAATGAAAAAAGGTAAAAGAATGACAACATTAAAATGGCGTTTGAAGCTATATACCCCTACAGCGGTTACAAATCAGCCCCATAATGTAAATTCCAGGCATCTACAGTGCTCCTTTTGGTACTGTGGCAGAAAATGGATTTCAGGCCTTACCATGGAAAGGAAAAGCATGCTCTTTCCAATGTCAACCTGCGCCTTTGCACCCATAGCTACTTGGTCATGAAACATCATTCAGTTCGATCTAAAACCATCAGTGACTCCTCTGATTTTAATGTCTCATTATATAGAATTGATAACTGATCCATGCTCCTGTTGAAGCTAATGCTTGGCTATCTGACATTCTTGTGTGCCATTCAGGCCTGTATTGATGCGTGCTGTTGCAGTGTTTTAACCCATGCAGTGCTGTGATTTGTGGTGTCTTTGGTGATGTTGATGTGTTGTCTTGGCCGAGTTTTATGATTTAATTTTCTTTTGTTATCTAGGACTGCTCTCCTCTTTTCCAGGTCTAGGGGTCTGATTTTCAAATCTTCATTGATAAAACTCTAAAACGAAAAGCAAGTCACATTTCACAATATTTATATCAATGACATGACTTACCCTGTTCAAAACGAGCTTTAATGTAGGTTGAAATGCAAAAGCAAAGCCGATTTTATACTTATATAAATTGATACAAATTGAGGAATCTAAATCTACTTACCAATTTTAGAAAATCCGTCCTTTTAATCTTTTTGGCTATATCTTGGTAATCGTTCATTAAATTCTCATTAAACCTGGTCTAGACATTTTTTACAACACATGTTGACCTGCTTATTTATAATTTATAGTTTGAGATTATTCTCATGAGGGGACCTGTTGACCTGAAGTTGAATATGCTAATATTAATCATTGGACATGCTGTCCATAAATATCACACCCCAAGAGATAAGCTTCCAGAATACATTTTCATAAATTCAATATATGCTAATTACATCAATTTTCTGTATTTTTCTTCCCAGCTACTGTACATGCAGGGGGAAAAAAAAAGCAATCAAGTATTGAGAGTTCTTGCAGCAATGTCCAACAATTTAGTAAAGTAGTGCTGGGACAGCCTGACATCAATCTGAAGGCTGTGATATCTTCTGCTTTCAGTCACATCAAATGTATTCTGGGTACCAGCAACAGAAACCGGACGTCACTGTGTCCCTGTTTGCCAGCCGCTCTTTATAGTTCAGGTACAAGCAATGGGCTTGAGTCGTTTTGGTCTCGCTGTCGTGGTATAAGCTCTGTCTCGCTGACAGAGCTTATAGGGCACGGCTTTTAACTGTAGATATGGAAAGGTCTATTGGATTAGTCTGTGTTCAGGTCACAGTCTTCAGATTAATGATGACCTTGTTTTCATAACCGCTTCTCAGTTTTTAACACAAGCAAACTTATGGCTCCAGGATTATTGGCAGGAACAGGTCAGGTACGGTAGACAGTAGAGAGTTTCTCTGACATTTTATTTTTTACTCCCTCCCGTTTGTCCAATGTTTCTTAGAAAGCTAGTTTCAAGCATAAGAACCCTGTCCTTATCTCAAAGGCCCCCTTCAAAAAAAACTAATACAAATATTTTATTTTTGTTGCAAAAACGTTAACATGTTTAACAGTCCAGCACACTATCTGGGAGTGTTTCCACACTGAACAGATATGCCTAGTGATTTCCATCCTGCTACAATGAAAATACATTCCCTCAGGGGCAAGGCTAGGGAACATCAGAGCACTGAGGTGCCCTTTGGAAAAGGTGAGAGAGGGGATTCAGATGAATGGAGATGAGTAATTATCAGAGCCCGTGCATGCTGGAAAATGCTTTAGGAATGGCAATGTAAAAAAGCAAGCTTTGAAATGGCGTGTTCATGGAATCAGCAGGGAAAGTTCTCGAGCAGGGAAAGTTATTTTAGGTAGAATAATGAATTGTGAAGAGCGAAGTGCCTTGCTGGGTTCAGTCTCATCCTCTCGGTATGTCACAGGGAGTGTCAGGGTGTCTTCTTCTCAACACAATGGGCTAGAAATAGAAGCTGAGGACCTCAATGTGGTAACATAACCAGTGTGCTGTACCCCATTCTCAGCTTTTTTTCTTGCACTTAAATAAGCCTTTTTTTCTTTTCTTTCTTATTGTGAATAAAAAATAAATGCACATTGAAATTCAATTATGCAGTTATATTTCATAGTCCACTTATCGAACCATTTATAAAAAAAGCGGGCTTATTTATTTATTTTATTTATTTATTTATTCATTTATTTACTATTTTGATTAAGCCTTCTAAGACCATGCTTTCATCCTTTACGGCCCAGAGCATCTGGATTTTGGTAACAAAGTGCCATTGTCTAATTCTGCTTTTTTTTTTTTTTTTTTTTTTTTTACATAACTACTCTTACAAAGTGCTACAAGAAAGTCCTCAAGCAAAACACAGAAAGTATTTTTTTTTCCAGATAAAGAGTACATGAAGTGATTTTTTTCCAGGACATTTAAGTGACTCACATCCCTTGTAACTTGGGGACTGGAAAGGTACGCAGCATTAGTGGATATGCTGTTGCAGAGATATAAGGGAAGCGTCAAGGTTTCCTCTGTATATTTTGTCCTTGCAGTTACAGAACATCCTGCAGAATACATTTGTTCTTCCCAGTTCATATTTTATTTCCCAAATCAATATTCTGTTGTGTGTGTTTTCTTTTCCATCTCTGTAAACCCCACAACAGATTCAGCTGCAGTTTAAGAGTATTTAGTACATAGGTTTGACTTAATTCACAAAAACAGTATCCTACTGAAGGTTACATTATACAAGTGGGCAAGCTACAGTGCTTTGTATCTTTTCTTTAACTTTAGAAGGAAGGAATAAACTAAAAGGAAACACCTTTGTGTTACTCAAATGCCAAATAAGTGAGAAAAACAGCAGATATTATTATTATTATTCTGCAACTTCAGTCTCCCTGCCAGCCTTTATTGTGCATCTGTTTAAATTCTAAAATGCTTTGGCAGTCTCTTGCAGACTCAGTAAGGAATATTTGGCAAACTGACGCTCTTCATCTTCAGTTCTTTGCGTGGAAACAGTGCTGAAGAAGCGTATCTGAACGACCCTTCAGAGTAACACATCAATACTGCTTTAGTATTGCTTCTGATAAATGGAGCTGGGAGAATGTACAAAATTGGCCCTACAAATGGCATCTGGATATTAACAGAACCCTCTCAATTGTCTATTTCGGATTGCTCCAGTGCAGTGGCCCCCTGTACTGGACTGGGCTCTTGAAAGCTGCTAGCTAGTGCATACAGGCATAAATCTGCACTCACTTTTGCTGATGTGCAGCAGTCACTAGTGGATTGGCCAATTGATGGCATTTCACCGCTCTTGCAAAAACTGGTTGGAGATTAAACACATGCCATAAACTACCGTTTATTGCTCTTTTTTATTTGAAGACGGTACTTGAATGACTGTTGAACTGTACAGTAACATGTCTTGTGATTACCTAACATGATATGGTTTTGGGTGAATGATTTAATAAAACGAAGAAAAAAACACGACAATAATAAACTAAATGAATGAATGGTAAGTAAACTATAAACCGTACAGGAAGGGCTCCAGGTGTTAAGATATTTAAGGCTGCACAGTTGGCGTCCACCTTGGTTGCCACCATATACATGAAGGATTCCTTAACTTTTATTTTATTTATTTTTATCAAGTTGTCTTCAGCCACAACTCTTGATTCCCATGCTAACCGTTTCTGGATGTCTCCAGCTATGGGTAAACCAGGAAGATGGTGTGGATGCTGCAGAGGGGACCAGCGAGGTCCAGAATGGCCACCTGGACCCCAGCAACGACTGTCTGTGCCTTGGCAGGCCGCTGCAGAACAGGGACCAGATGAGAGCCAATGTGATCAATGAGATCATGAGCACGGAGAGGCACTACATCAAACACCTGAAGGACATCTGTGAGGTGAGCTGGGAAACCGAGCGTTTGCATCGTTCTTCACTTCAAACAACTGCAATTCTAAGGGATGGCAAGGTTTCTTGTTTGGTATTACTGACATATATTGGTAAGCAATAGATATCCACCATCTTACCACACCATGCATGATTTGAAACCAGTTCATTTGAAACCCAAACGTTTTTGAGCAAGCACACATATATAATACGTGCTTCACATAGCACTGTTTTTTTTTTTTTTTTTTTTTTTAGTAAAATGTCATCTGTATAAAACATAACCGCCAACTGAAATCAACTGTCAACTGTGGTCATGGTGGACGTGGAGATTTATAGCCATGCAAAACAGTGTCCCAACAGTCTAAAGAATACTAACAAAGAGCAGCTTTGAAACAGGTGCCAGTAAGGAACACAGACTCGACTGTTAAGTAATCCAGGTGCTTTAACCACCTGCTGTATGTAATGCAGGCTGCTTTAAAGTTGATTCAGATCCGTAGTTGTGAAGCTGGGAAGGTGATCTTAGTTGGCGTGGTACTGTCTGTGTGGGGGATAAGTGCCGTGGGACTCCAAGGGATGAGGTAGGTTAGCCCAAAGCAGAACCATCCCATCGTGTCTACCGCCTCACCAGTGTGCAGGGCATATTATCAGTGAAGCGACTGCCATTTAAGTTCTTCAAGTTCTGTCTCTTCCCTTCTCTCTCTCTCTCTCTCTCTCTAGTGCTCACCAGGGAGTACATGGAAAAGTACTTGAATGCACTCTGTTCGTCTGTTTTTATTCTTTTCTTGTCTTCTTTTTTCGACAAAAAAAATATTCCTGTACTGAAAGGGTTCATATATTTAACTTTAAATAAATCTGTCGATTCAAATCAGATATTCAGCAAGCACTGGAGATTACGACAGTGAAGCAGAATTTCTTAGTGTGGGCTTATTTGACCCTCATCTAAAGCGTAGAATGAGGATGCAACAGACATTGTGAGTCATCTTCCACACTCTCAAAACTCCCTCTACAAGTTCTCCCTTTTTTTTTAACTGCAGTTCAAGCAATTGCTAAAATGATGCTTCCGTTAATGAAATTGAATCAGGTAAATCCTCAAAGCAAGAAATCATTTAAAGATGAATTTGGAAGTTTGCATCTTTTTTCTTCACAGGGTTACCTGAAGCAGTGCCGAAAGCGGAGAGACATGTTCAGCGACGATCAGCTAAAAGTGATCTTCGGGAATATCGAAGACATTTACAGATTTCAGATGGGCTTTGTACGGGATCTGGAGAAGCAGTACAACACTGAGGAGCCTCATCTTAGTGAAATTGGGCCTTGTTTTCTAGAACATGTAAGTAAATACTATATGACTTGATGATGCAGCATTGTCAGCCTTAAATATCTCAGAGGACTGGGATTACTGTGTTTCCATTAAAAAACTATTGCAGGCTCTTCAATTCTCAATATATCCCTCGCTCTATGGCGGTATGCAATCATAAGCAGGACATCATGTTAGAGCTGTATTTCCTGATTGAATTCACGCCTGTAGATTTATTTTGTTTTAAAGATTTGCATTGAATCCCAAATCGGGATATGCATGTCAACTTCAATGAATGTTTTACTGTATATAGCAATACTATATATACTTCTACTGGGACATCTACTGGGACTCTAAAGAGCTTTCATTGTGAAGGGGAAGTGTTGTGGTGTAACAATGTAAATGAGTCTATCGATTAAAGAAGCAGATGCTTTAGATATTTATTACCTCCACAATTCATCAATTAGTCAACAAATCAAGAACAGCCACCCCGGCCCTTCCCTTTATTGATTGTGGACTATGTTAACTGAAATTTATAGCAAAGAAATATGATTAAGCGCAACATTAAGTGTATTTTCTCTATTAATTACGGCAGCTGAAAAAGTCACGTGGAACTGCTGCCCGACATTTAGTAGCACATTTACAGTTTGTTCTGCACTCAAGCTGAAATACAGGTGTGGAGCACTCCAGGGCTGATTCTATCCACTGCCTGCCTGATGTGCCTCTCCCTGGGCCTCTCTTATTTGTTTTGCAGCAAGACGGCTTCTGGATTTACTCCGAGTACTGTAATAACCACTTGGACGCATGCATGGAGCTCTCCAAGCTAATGAAAGATGGCAGGTACCAGCATTTCTTCGAAGCCTGCCGCCTGCTGCAGCAGATGATCGACATCGCCATCGATGGCTTCCTCCTCACGCCTGTGCAGAAGATCTGCAAGTACCCCCTGCAGCTGGCAGAGCTGCTCAAGTACACAGCCCAGGACCACAGGTAACTGCTTGCATTTCAAATTTTCCATAACCCCTTCCTTGGTGAGATGTCATTGCGTGCACATGACATTATCTAGGTGAAAACGAACAATGTTAAGAGACTCCCATCTGTATCATAACGTACGTGTCAATTACAATCTTCATCAACAGGGAGCACAGAAGCTTCATTATCTGAATAGAGAAAAGGACTCGTAAAACATTGAGCCCTGTTCCTTTAACCCTTTCAGTCCTGGGGTACCTCAAGGTGCAGCCTTATCTTAGTATGCTGTATGTTAACATATGCCGTTGGAAATCACGTTGGAACCTCACGGTTGTAAGGTAGTGTAGAAATATATGTACAAAAAAATGTCTTGGCCAGTTCAAATGTATACTCAATAAAGGAGTTCCTTTTTTAATTATATAATTTAATGTCAACAAAAACTAATTGAGGACTGAAAGGGTTAAAGGGATATGCAAATGAGTGGGGTCAGTTTAGAGCCAATCTACACTTGGGTTTCAATTTATTTGATATTTAATTGACTGCATTGTTTTAAACAGAAAACAAACATCACAAAGGATCCCGTTAATAGCACAGGGACAGAAGCCTGTGGTCCAGCCTAGTGACTGACACGTAACTGATTAAAATACAGCACAATAAAAAAGGAAACACTAAAGCAATTGTCATATAAAATCTATAGCTAGAATATGCATCAAGTGTACTTGGAGAGAACGGTATAAAAAACACTTTTGTCTCCCACTCGCTGTGCCCAGTGCAGTCGTTAACCTTTCGATGTCTATGACTCTTAAATGCTCTACAGTAAGTTTGAGTTAATGCACAGGCTTTGAAAACCAGGACCTAACCTCGTTTTCAGTGTCATACCCTTGGAAGACCTTGAGATGGAACATGTAGTTATTTGAGGGTGTCACTGGGCCCCACAGGCAGGGTGGAATTTACAAGTTTGTGGTATGTTTTGAAATTGAGGTTTTCACTGAAAAAAAGAATTCTGAAACCGCTTTTTGTTCACAGAATACCTCGCAGAAAAGCCAGCCACCCAACCATAGCTGAGCTTCTGTTTTTCACATACACTATACATTTTACATAGTGAGTGCAGTATTACAATTCTTTAGATTTAATGCAGATGGTTGATCAGGATATGTTCAGTAAAGTACATAATGTTTGAAGTGCATGCACAATAGTAAATATTGGTAAATGGTAACTATATTGTAACTACATGTACTTCATTTAGCTGTATGTAATAAGGGACTTTGGATCCTATTCAACTTTTAATTTATGAATTTTATAAGTCTCTCTATATATATATATATATATAGTAATGTAGTCTCTCTGTCGTCGGTTCGTTTGCTCCTTAAAAACATAGACCCAGACACAGAACTTTGATTTTTGAGCGCTTCTGTACACTTAATTTTCACAACACAAACAAAACAAAACAAACAAACAAAAAGCCTAGCTCAAACTTTGAGCCTACCTTCATTTTAACTTCCCTGACTAACACACAGGACAGCTAAGCCGTTTACCTGTCAACAAACACTCTAACAGCCAGTTTCTTTCTTTCTTTCTTTCTTTCTTTCTTTCTTTCTTCCCCTCCCCCCCCCCCCCCCATAGTATGTGGCTGTTCCCAATTAACACCAATTACTTTGTTTGGGAACAGCCACATTCTCACATGTTTTTGGCAGGGACAGGAATTAACCCCGTCCCTGCCAACCACCACCAAAACACACACAATCACCCAGACTTTATTTACATGCAGAGCCCTTGCTCTGTTACTATATATATATATGTATATATATATACAAAAAAAAGAAGATTGGCTTCATAAAAAAAAAAGTTCTTTAAAAAGATGTAAATAACTTGAGTTAAAGCATGATGAATAGGAATCTGTAATTATGTAAGAAGTTCTACATGTGTCTTTTTGTCTAAGAATGCATGCCATAGTGAGTGTTTATTCTGCTGATTTAATTAGTGATGTGTCAAATGATTTAGTCTGTTTTTAACTTCCACGAAACAAAAATCCAAACCACGCAAGTCACCCAGTGAAATTATTCAACAAAATGAAACACTGTCAGAATCAATTTTTTACTGTCACATCCAATTAAATGTCAACTGTTTCAGATCTAGTTTAAGGGGGAAAATGAAAAACAATTCACAGTCAACCGTCTCGGTGAACCATGCAAAAGCTGCCCCAGAGCTTACAGCTAAATACAGATGAACCTTCAGACAGTCGACATCACTGTGATCACAGAGAAAAATCATTAGTTTTCTTCCAGAAGATTTTTCTTTTCTTTTTTAATTTGGGGGTGAAAAAGCACCATTATTTTTGAAAAATAGCGTCTCAGATGTTCTGTTCCTTCATTAAAAGGATATTATACAATACAACCCACTTAAAGCTTTTACAAGTCTAAATAACACGACCGCCAACTCATCTCTGCAAATAACCAATAGAAAAACAAAGCTTTCTTACTAGAGTGTTAGTATTAAATTAATACACAATAAAAAGTGCCTCTTAAATATGCATTTGTATTATTAAAGAAAAGCTATCATGGTAGTTACAGTTTTGGATATTTCAGTTCTGGATATTTTTCCTTACCAAGTTCAGCTGTGATTTTGTTTTTTTAACTGTTGTAAACATCTAATCAATGGAGCCCCAATTAGGTTGGGGACTTTCAAGGAGACCCTAGAGCACAGGTCCTGGAATTAAGCCTGTGCTGTTTTGTGTACGAGCACAGAGTCTTTTGTTTGACACTAATGACACGAGTAAAGTTCAAGTGACACTGGAACCCAGGCATGCATTTAATCAGCTGCTTTGAATAATTGGTTGCAGGACTGTTTGTTCACCGTGAGCTTGTATGTGAGCTGACAAAAATTACCTTCCATTTTCACACTTTCATGCAGGAAATGAATGACTATGCAATGCTATAAATATGTTATTTTTGACCTCCTGTATCAAGACACAGACTCCCCTCATGCAAGGGGAAGGTTGGTAGGTTTGTGTGGATGAGAACAGGAAAATAGGTTATCACACTAGAGATCTGCAGCCCGCTGCAATCCCTGAACTAGTTCAGCTTTTATTTGTTTAGGCATCTGTTTATAAGTGGCTAGAAATGCAGAACAGTTTGTTAGCATGGCGAATAATAAAACTGCAATAGAAAATCAAAAAGAGGTAAACAAAAAGGAAGAGAGAGAGAGCTTTTAGTCACTGTGCTCTCAGAAGTGCATCAGTTAATGGTTTTAAGTCCAAATTAAAAACATACTTTTATAGTTTCACTTTATTAAAATTAACTTTTAAACAGCGTTTTAAAATGTGTACTCTTCTTTCCTTTTACTTTATATTATACCAACATGTTATTTTTTAATCTTGCTTTCTTTTTACTCTTATTTCTCTACACAAATGTATTTTATTTTGACTTGCTTTTGTTTGTCTTGTACAGCACTTTGAGTATGGAAAGCACTGTGTAAATGTAATTTTGTCCGTTGTTTCAGTGACTACAGATATGTGGCTGCAGGCCTGGCTGTCATGAGAAATGTAACCCAGCAGATAAACGAGCGGAAGAGGAGACTGGAGAATATCGACAAGATCGCACAGTGGCAGGCCTCTGTCCTGGAATGGGAGGTATGGGTGCTAGACTGGCTGTGGTTCTGCTTACGATTACTACAGCGCGCATGCCTGAGTGAGGTTCAGTGTTAATCGCTTTTATTAACAGTTATTGGCTCCGTAGCAAACGTCACGGGTGCCGTACGGAAGGGTCGTACCTCAGGGCCCTGTTTTCTCTTGCTGGTTGTTGATAGCTCAATCAATAATTCTTCCTAGTTAAAGATGACATGTAATAAAAGGGAAATATTCGTAGGTTACTGGAGTTTAAAAATGCATGTCGGGTTTGAAACAGGCCTTCCGGGAGGCAAAAGTCAACAGCGTGGTCTTCTCTCACAGTCCTGACCGATCAATATTACATCTTTGAAAATGCCACATCTAGGAAATGGGAATTGGGCCACTGAGCGACTTGGATTCCCAGTTGGGATTTTGACTTGGGAAGCTTTGCTTGCGATTAAAAATAGATTTCTGTGGCTCTTCGGTATTGACGTTTGGAGAAGCGTTATTGCCAAAAGCAGCTTTCGTTTCACATTAGCCGCAGTGCTAGGTGGACCACTGTCTCTACAGGCTTTTATTGAACGTGCAGGACCACATGGCTATCTGGCTGGCCCTAACTGAAACCTCATCTGGTCAGCTATGGGCTTCATATAATAAAATATGTAAACATTTAGTTATGGAGTTCAGGACCAATTTATTTATTTATTTATTTATTTATTTATATTTATTATCTGGGTTAAGAGTAAGCATTTCCTCAATCCTGCTCGCCAATGGCTAGATCATGGGACATACCAACTGAGATCTCTGTTTGAGATTTTTAGCCTGATTTCAGAAAACTTAGTGAGGGGACTCAATGGTACCCAGTTAATTTAATGAAGAAATGTTGGGAAGTAATACGTGAAACTGCACTTGTGGTTTTCTGCGAGAGAAGAATTATTTCTGCCTGATATTCAGTATTTAAGTTTGCTTCAGGTTATTATTCACGTTTCTTATTCTCAGCCCTTCTGGGGAAAGGTGTCCCTGACTGTGCGAATCTGACAGTAGTACATTTTCTCCTGCTTTTGTTCTTGTTCAGCAGAAAGCCACCTGCTTACAGTGTTGAAGGGCACTGTGTGGTAGTATTTGTTCTGTGCGTAGTGATTCATTTAAGGTATAACCAAAAGCCTGGAGTCTTCCTGACCGCAGGCTGGCAGTCAGTGTGCAGCAGCATATGCTACAAATGCTAAAAGTGCTTTCCCACTATAGCATTAATCCTCTACACAGGGCAGCTCATGTGCCATCCACATGGTACCAAAGAAAAATCCGTAACAGGCAGATGGCTCATTAAGCTGAGGCCCACGGACAAAGGACTTCCTGTTTTTTAGTTCGTGGGGCAAAAACCAGGTGGAGGAAAAAAAAAATCTATATTAGGGACATAGAAACACTAAAAGAAACTTAAATTAATGACATTCGATACTGAAAAAGACTTCTTGTCGAAACACCTGCAATTGAATATAAGTTTCTTTTAGTGTTTCTGAATTCAGCACTGTGGAGTGTTTAATAGTTATGGATACTATATGAGGAAGACGGTGCATTAGGGACAGTCTGGGTTCCCCGTTTGGTGGAGATTTTATGATACTTCCAACGGTATGTGCTAATTTACTTGACGGTCCTGTCCATTTGTAAGGCGTCGATTTAAAAATAGAGAAATAAGGCATCAGTGTTGAAACACCTATCTTTTCAAGATGTGTCAGATGTTTGTGCCAACTGTACAGTCCCGCCTCCCCACACGGCATGCTGAATCGGAGCTGGCAGATTGTACTGTATATCTGCACCTGGGACCATAGGGATTGAGGTAAAGGTTCCCACTGACACAAATGAACAGTGATTCCTTTGACTTCCAGAAAGTACAATGTACCTTCATACATATGATGACCCAAAACTCATTTTTACCAAGGTTTAAGGATGTCCTCAAATTCACGGAAGCAAATCGTTGAATATTAGTGGTATGTTACTGTGGAAATTGTCTTTGATCTCTTTTGATCTACAACCCCAAAGCATATCGATCGCACTTTACTTTAAAGATACTTTTAATACATATCTATAAATATGTTATTAACAGTTACTAGCACACAATAATAGTTTATTACAATAGCATTTTAATGACACACTGCTAGTGTTGTGTTACAAGGTAGGGTTTCTTATGCCTTAATTACATGTTCTTACAATTGCTATATCCTGTTATTCTTAGTAATAACGGTCTTATGTATTGTAAAACATCCTTTTATAACACATTCATAGATGCGTTATTGACTGTTTATAACCCTTAAAGTCATAGCTCCATATCTTTGCCATTCACTTCACTTGCTCAGTAAGATCCTCATCCAGTTATGATCTAGGAATACATCATGCTTGCATACATAAGACATATATGTGCTGCCTCGTTTACCGCCATCACTCAAGTATCCTGTTTGACAGAAGCCCTAGAATATAGATCAGTTCTCTTGCAGTGTAGCTTCTGGATAGCGCAGTGTACTTAAACAAGTCTTCATCTAACACAGCATGGGAGAGGTAAATTATTGCTCACGAGCCACACAGTAAGTGACAAGGTGTTTCATTAGCAACAACTCCTCCTGCAGTGACACGCTGTTCATCAAGACATCCGGATCCCGGCTCTCTCCGATGAAGGGATTGTAAGTGAATCAATTTAACGTCATGTCGCGTGTCACTGTAAAACGAAAGTAAAGGTGACCTTGCTAATAAGCCAGGAGGTGTTCATGACTGATAATTTCATCAATCACACTGAGCCTCGAGTATGCAGAATATCCTTCTGTAATGATAATGAGGGACCCTGTTACAAGAAAAGATGCATGGATATCTAAATTACCAAGGAGACAAAAGCAGACAAATGATTAGATACTCTTACACCGTGCCTTTGTAAGACCGTGACAACATATTTCTAATTTGTTTTATGTGTCGACTAGTTTGATTTTGTGGGAAGGCTTTTTTTTCAAGCCCTGTTTAAACTCTTATTAGGTTGAAGATAATTTTAATCTTGCAACATAAGACCTTTTTGGCATAAAGGTATTGATTGAATGCTCAGGCTGTGCACACACACACACACGTTCCTTTAACAGGGAGGCCCTGGGGAAGTTAAAGAGGAATGAAAAAAAGACGCATTAATATTTAGATGTTAATCTTTAACTAATTCTGGTTGTTTTTTTGTTTGTTTGTTTTATTTTTAAAGCTTGAATTGAATTTTGAAATGTTTGCTTTCATATCATTAGTTTTAGGCTCCTTAGACTTAAATGTAACTCCTCTGTGAACTGAAAGAAAGGTAGAGCAACATTCCTCAAATAGAGTTATCTGAAAGCAAATGTGTTTTCATGTGTTCTAATGAGATCATCTGATGATGATGTTATATATATTAAAAAGAGGTGTTTTGGACAACAGCCCATGTTACACAGCTGAAGGAGGGCTTTTGTCCGAAACATCCTGAAATAAGTGATTTTTTGGAAATATTTATACCTATTGAATACACCAATTGTTATCTTTTAAATAGTTTATTAGTAACAAAGTGGTACGTTGTTCTATTTATAATTTTTACGGCAAGCAGAAAACTTTTGCTCGAGGAAAGAAAACTCTTCATTGAGGTTTCATCCTTGAAAAATAAAATAAATAAAAGATCCAGTAACACAGTGGTTCCCTGGGATCCAGCGGGGGTGTGAGCGTTGTACATTCAGCACCCCGAGGACATCATGTAGCCCAGGCTGTTCTTAGTAACCAAAAAAACTATTCTGCAGTGATGCAGCCTAACTAGATGCTTTACATTATGTACAAAAGACCTGGTTGGAGGCTCTTGTTTTTGCAGAGAAAGAGTTTTTGTTTTGTCGTAAGCAGCCTCTTATTATGGTAGCCCTTGGCTACTGGGCTAATGGGAAGTTGTATAAGATATTGTGATAGAAACGAGCAATGTCTGTATTATCACTTGGGAATTGTCATGGCAACAGCATGCACTGTGATGAAAGCTGTGGGCTGGGAATCACTGGGCCCTTGTCTTGTGATCCTCTACAGATTACTGCCAACTGATGATTATGCTAATTAGTGCAGTAATAACACATGTAATTACAATGTAATGAATGTCACATTTTCAACTTTGGCTTTACAGGGTTGTAAAGCTAAGGTTGAACCCAGTGAAACCCTTCACTCAGAATTAACAACGTCGCTGCGCATTCTGAAGAGACCTTATAGAGAACATTTCATTAGCTATGATAAAATGAAACCCTCGTTGTAGGTCTTTTGTTTCTGAAATGATTATTATTATTATTATTATTTATTTCTTAGCAGACGCCCTTATCCAGGGCGACTTACAATTGTTACAAGATATCACATTATTTTTACATACAATTACCCATTTATACAGTTGGGTTTTTACTGGAGCAATCTAGGTAAAGTACCCCTTCTCAAGTGTACAGCAGCAGTGTCCCCCCTCCTGGGATTGAACCCACGACCCTCCGGTTAAGAGTCCAGAGCCCTAACCACTACTCCACACTGCTGCTGAAATGATCTTTCTAGTAATTATCTATCTCATAATTGTCAACATTTGAAATATCAATATTACCGATCACACACTTAGTCATTTATTTGTAAATTTCAGTGTGGATGTTACGACATAATGCAAATACACACTGTATATAGTTAGCTATACTTTATTGAAAGTGCGTGGATGAACCGCAGAATGCATCTGTTTCAGTGTTTATATATTATTGTGTACTATCCTTTGTGATAATGGGTAGTATAACTGTATTTCCATGCATTGTGTGTTGCTTCTGTTTCCATTCAGGGCGATGACATTCTGGACAGAAGCTCAGAGTTGATCTATACTGGGGAGATGTCATGGATTTACCAACCATACGGAAGAAATCAGCAGAGAGTTTTCTTTCTGTTCGACCACCAGCTGGTCCTCTGCAAAAAGGTGAGCCGAGCAGCTGTGATCTACTCCAGTGTCCGGTTCTCTTATACTGGTAGTCACATTAACAGAGATGGAAACCAGGCCACTTAGGTCAACTTCACTATAGGTAGCATATTATTATTATTATTATTATTTACTGACTTTTATGAAAAGTTTCTGTGCTCCAGTTAAGATTTAGACCCAGATGACTTTGTCAGGGTCTTCTGTGGGGAAAAACAGCTAGCTCAATCACTTACATAACGGCAGTGTGTTCTCCAGTTAAGCGGTTTATTTGGAAGATGCAAAACCTATGCGGTCACTGGTCCAGTGATGTAACTCTTAAAGGGACAACAGCAATATATGCTAGGGTTTGTTAAAACATTCCCTTCCAAACCGGGATTGTGAGTGCAGAACAGCCACTGTAATTGAGCAGTGTACAGTATAAAAGTAATTTATTCTAGTTTCTTTTACTATTGTGACATACTGTTATCTGATGCTCGTAATTCCCATGACGACGGGGGTGGGTACAGACGCTGTTAGCATCAGCAGTTTCAGAAGCAGGAAGCAGGACAACGTTTCTAAATTAAAAAGACAAATCGCTCCTGCTGGAGAAAAACCAGAGCCCCATTAATATTATTCTCTGCTTCGTTGTGTCAGCCGCGGGGCCCTGCACACTGAGCATGTGTCATTATTACAACAGAAACATGTGTGAGGGGATGCTGTGAATCTCTTCCAGTCATGCATGGGCAGTATTTGCAGATAGGTCTGTTTTACACCGTGGTACCTTCCATACCCATACCTTCCACTACTCCATACGCATGCTTATCTAAACAAGGGGCTAAACAGACATGTGTGCAGTTTGAAAGATAGCAGCTAATGCTCAATGTTGCAGTTTATTGTTTTGGTGAATTTAAAGGTAAATGCTTGAATTATTACAACATTAAGTAATGGATTTATAACAAATAATACATTTTATATGATACATGATTTTGGCTGCTCCCTTTAAACCCGTTAATGTAAAACAGTCGTTTCAATAATATGTCTTCATTTATAATTTCTAAATCATATTCTGTTGTACACTGCTATTCAGTATGGGGACAGTACTGAGACACAGGTTTTCTCCTGATGTGTTGTACAGCATGATACCCGAATGTAGTTCAGTGATGCTGGTGTGAATCCCAGGTAGTTCAAAGCAGAGCTGGTGAAGATTCCTATATCTTCGCTTGGCCTCCTGGGTGCTGATCCTCTTCCCAGGTGCTCAGATATGTATTATCATGGTAGCTCCACTCTAAACAGCCCCCTGACTCATCACAGTATTATTATTATTATTATTTATTTCTTAGCAGACGCCCTTATCCAGGGCGACTTACAATTGTTACAAGATATCACATTATACATTATTTCACATTATACAGATATCACATTATTTTTACATACAATTACCCATTTATACAGTTGGGTTTTTACTGGAGCAATCTAGGTAAAGTACCTTGCTCAAGGGTACAACAGCAGTGTCCCCCACTGGGGATTGAACCCACAACCCTCTGGTGAAGAGTCCAGAGCCCTAACCACTACTCCACACTGCTGCCCAGTAAAGCAGAGAAGGGTAGCTGGAGGCTAGCAGGGGCTTTTTAAAAGTAAGTGCAAACGAGGCTTTAAATAGCAGCTTTTTCATGCTGAGGACAGGGCGTCATTTTGTGTAAGTTTGGATTCAGAGTGCTGTGTAAATGCGCAAAATGAGTAGATAACCACAGGAACAGAAAAGGAAAGATATGGCAAAGAAAGCGACCATCTGCTTTTGTTACAGCTGCCATGCAGTAGGTGTCCAGTCAGTGGGGTGTTTGGGGGATGCTGAATACTTATTACATTCCAGTAAACAATGACCGTGATTTATGCATCAGCTAAAATAATATACTTCAGCTTCTAGATAATACGCTTAGCAGGGGACCATGGGACAGTCTGAACATTGGTGCCTGTCTAATTTGTGAACTGAAAGACTTTCATCTTGATCCAAACCTGTTCAATTAACTGTGCAGTGCCAACATGCCTTTGAAATGTGTTTATCTTTGCTTGGAATATCCACAAAGCAAATGTTCTGTTTCTCACCACCTGAAGAAGCATCTGCAGTAAAACGGGAGGGCATGATTGATAGTCTTAGAGTCGAGGTTAAATAAGCAAGGTATCTAGCCGTGAATGCGACAGAGAAAGAACACCAAAACTTTTGGAAGACAAAAAAGTCACAATATATTTTGAAGTTCCAAATATAAAAATATAGATGGTTACAGGCACCCCCAATTTCAAGGGGGACATTTGTATTGCCGATGCGCTCATAAGTTCACTTCAAGGTCATATCTCCAGTTTATCCCATAATGCCATCCCACTACCACTTCCAATCTTGTAACTGGCTTCCGAGTTCAACGTTAGAATGAAACCTGCTGAATAATATTCCATGAGCATATTGAATTACATACCGCTTTGCAGTTTTCCATATACTTAACAAAACAACTGACAAATATTGAAAAACGTGACATTTTGAAATCTAACACGCAGCACGCAAGCCACTGAAACAAAATCTCATTCTGACTCTTGTCAGCAGCAGCAGATCTGGTGGACTTAATAATTCATTGTGCAAACTGCCTTTGTTCTTCCGTTTATATTGGCAGCTTTTTTGCAAAGTTTTAGTCCTATAACGAGCATCCCGTGGGCTGTAATGAAGGTCCTTTTTTTCCCTGAGCTTTGCCATGTCAGTAGATATTCTTACACTCTGTGTTAATTTAACATTTCACCCCCCACCCCCCATGCAATTGACTCATGCAATTAAGTTTTTAGATGACTCATTTGCCAGTTTGGTTGTTACCACTGTATTTTTTTTTTTAAAAGCGCATAAAAAAGACGATCTAATGCACTGTTGAACAATATAACAGGCACCTCCATCCTTTGGATGAGACATAAAGCTGAGGTCTATTGGAAGTGACTCTGCAGCAGCAGCTGTGATGCACAGTTCACCCCCTTGTCTCTAAGTCGCTTTGGATAAAAGTGTCTGCTAAATGACTAAATAATAATAATAATAATAATAATAATAATAATAATAATAATAATAATAATAATAATAATAATCGGCCATGGTACTGTCAGTAGGGAGATTCAGTTTGTATATATTTCAGAAAACGTGTCAGGAATATCATTTGCTTAACAAATTAACTATGTGAGGGACAGCCTATTTACAAAGGGGCTTCTGATTGTCCAAGCCTCGCATATTCTCTACTACGACTTACATTTTTTGTGTTTTTTTTTCTGTTCTTTTTTTAAAATCACAAAGCAGCTTTTAAGTGTCTCCCTTGAGTGCTGATTAAAGCCTCGAATCATCCCATGGTAAGAACCTAAATGGTTCTCTGCAGGGATTCAGAATCTTCTCAAGAGCCCAATAAGTGTCACTGTTAAGACTATTTTCAGTGGCTTTTCCAGCATGATTATTCCATTCCCTTTTCACACTTCCATCCGTTAATGATCTCCAGTTCATAGTCTGGAAGTACTATCCCATATTTACTATTACAAATGTCAAACCACTTGGAAGTGCTCTAAATAAGAGTTGATGGGGAGTGATTTTCACCAAAATGATCAGGGTCAAGACAGAATAAACTGGAGAAGCGTATTCCATTGTAGAACCCTGGGGGCACTTGAGTTTTAACATTTGAACTTACAAAATGTTTGAGTACCAAATGAGGCTGTTCTGACCATCGAGGCACTGTTAGCTTGTGGACAGTATTTTAATTGCTTCTTGTAAGTGGGTCACCCATCTGTATTATTTACCCTTGTATGAAGGGCGTATTCTGCCTTGTTTATAAGACTAGAAAGGACATGCTATAAAATAGAAAGCTAATGTGGCAATTTGAAGCACAGTAGGATTCTGGGTAATGTCAACACATTACTCTCTGTTGCTTGCCTTCTCTGCTCCACTTGTTTCTCAGCGATTTGTTTTTCAAGCAGTCAAAGGGCATGGAGGTGGGAGGGTGTTGTTCAATATCGCACATATATTATTAATACTATTTTTATACTGTGTAATATTTTAGGAACTCTATGTTGAGATGTCGGTATGGATAATATAGACCGTCTTACAGATTACTCTTAGATCATTGAGACTTGGTATTTAACTAAGACTCTTAATGAGATCATGATACTGTTTTCCTATACTTGCAACATTTCTTTCGCTAATCTGAAAATATTAATTTACATCTAAACAGAGATCATGGAAAATCAAGGTGGGTTCATTCCAGGAAAGCGTTCTTGGAGTTTTACTGCTAAATGGGAGCAGAAAACATCTTCTTTTATGTGAAGTTTCTAAAGTTCTTCTTTTTTTTTTTTTGTCTGCCAGAATTAATGTGAAGCGTCCCATGTTATCTTCACAGGAAGAAGTGCTGCACTCACTTGAAAGAGAATATACAATCCCGATCTGTGAGCGTGCTGAGGGAAGATTCCTACAGAGAAGGGCTTCCCGAAAATAAATAATTCAAACAATCCCACAACTCGGAAAGGATTACAGAGCCAGACTTAACAAGCTTCTGTACTTACTTGCCTGCAGTGGATATATTCGCGTTTTTAAATGTATAGAAATCCACCAAGTGTCAGGTGTTATAAAACAGTTCTTTTCTCTGGCTATTGTGGGACGATAAAGGATCTCATTGATCAAGGGATAGTAGGTAAAACTCTCAGAGCCTAGTTTATGCTGGCATATAGGTATTTCATTTTGAATGCATGTCTTATGACAGGATTAAGCATACATGGTGACCGCATCTTATGTAACAGTCCCCCTCCTTCTAAGAAATGATCAGAAGGCTCTTCAGCATGTCTTGGATGTACTGTATCACATTCAAAGAGTCAGCTTGTTTCAGATTGATTGTCAGTGACGAGGCGAGTGAGATTATGAGGGCTGGCACCAGGGAGCATGTGGATACGATTCCAGAAGCCCTGAGGCTGTGGTTGTTTGTCTTGCATGCACAAACAATGAGTCAGTTCATACAGAATCTCCAGTGCAGTGTCCTGTGGAATTGCAATACTCAACGCTGTGGTTAAGCAATACAGATTTTGGACCGTCATGGCATGTAATTTTAAGACAGACAATTTCTTAGTATATTTCCATGTTTTTTTTGGAACAGTTCAGTTGGACCCTTTATATATGGTTCTTCCTTGGAAGGAGAGTGAATGTTACATAGGATGCTGTCGTTCTGAATTGCCTTCAGAAAGCTTGACGTGTGTCCATGTCAGTTGGTTACAGAGTAATACATCAGGGCCAAGTCGTGCAGCGATGTGGACGTCGGTGACTGACAGTATTCGTTGTTTTCTCCAGGACTTGATACGGCGGGACATTCTCTACTACAAGGGACGCATCGACATGGACAGGTATGAGGTGATGGACGCGGACGACAGCCGTGACGATGACTTCCACGTCAGCATCAAGAACGCTTTCAAACTGCACAACAAGGACACAGAGGAGATCCACTTATTCCTCGCCAAGAAGCTGGAGGAGAAGCTACGGTGGCTCAGAGCGTTCCACGAAGAACGCAAGATGGTGCAAGAAGACGAGAAGATAGGTAAGAGTCCAGAAACATGGAAACATCACAGTACACGTGAGACTTATTTTATTGACTAGTTACCTAATTCCCCCGGTATTATTTGCTGGGTGGAAACAGTAAGTACTTTACAGAATTGGTCTGTGCTTATAATAATTATGTGATGCTTAATTTTCCAGGGTTTGAAATCTCCGAGTATCAGAAGAGACAGGCAGCTATGACTGTGAGAAAAGTCAGTAAACAGAAAGGTGAGCGAAACTAAGATACTGTGTACCAGATAACACACTGACTGCTGTTTCTGTTCCTTTCTTAAAGAACTTTGAATGTGTTACCTTAACACAGTTTGTGAGAGTTTAGCCTTCTGGGCATCCCTACCTTTTTATAAAACTAAGAGAGAAAAATGACAGGTTATCTGCTAGTCTCTGTAATATTTGAGAACGTTAACCAGCTCTTGGTAATTATTGCGTTGCCATCTCTTGACAGCAATAACAACAAGAATAAAAGAGCTGAAAGGATCATTCCAGAAGGGAAAGTTGCTGATGTGACAGAAGTGTAGTATTCAATATTGTTTAATGAAGAGAGCAGTCATGTTTCTCTTGAGAAAGTGGTGTCTGGAGCCTAATTGCATGTGTAGTTAGCCCTCCACCAGGGACTGCCTGAAGGAGATCAGCTCACAATAATAGCAAGGGTTTTCTTTTTGCCTTCCCTTGAAAACAAATAAAGATAAAATCTTCTTGTAATCACATATGTGAGAAATGCCATCAGCTTTTATTGTTGAATTTGAAAAGCCCCCTTCATTTTGAAATGAGGGCAGGGTAACGTTGGAAATGCAATGCAATGGGATACCAACGGCGAGAATCTCTACCTTAAAACCCAATCAAGTCTGTAAAGGAACATGATTTTTTAAAAAGTGGGGCTTATAAGCCCTTCAGTCATACCTTAAAATACACCTGTCTCCTGATATGAGGATGAAGGATTGTCTGTTTGATGAGATCTTTCTTGTTTTGTCATCATCCATGATACCTTTAAGAATTTGTTAGACCACAGATTTCAGCCAAATAGCATTCAGTCGACCAGATTAACCCAAACCCCACCAGATCCACACTAATGATCAATATTTTCAGCAGTGCAGATGACTCTAAATGAATTATCACAATCGTTACAGTAAAATCGTCACTTGCAAAGCTCTGTATGTACGGAGTGTCCCTTTCAGAAGTAATAGTTCAATAAAGCCACGTACTGCAGTGCTTCCAAATCACAGTATTGCTCACAGGCATCATCTTTCGTTACTGCAACAGTACTTCAAAGTCTTTTACTGAGGCATGCTTACATTTACTCATATTTTTTAGGTACTAATTTGCCGTTATGGCATGCACTTTTATGTACTCTTCTGTTAACACAAATGTGTAACACAAAAAGACTACAGAGAAGGCGAAAAACGACTTTGAAAGGTCAGTATCTCTTATCTGCTGACTCTCTATTTCTCTTTTTTTAGGTGCGGGCCAAACAAGGTCAGTTCCCCCCTCCTACCCCCCTCCCCAGGACCCAATGAATCAGGGACAGTTCTTGGTGACTGACGGAATGGTCCAGATGGCCCAGTCCCAGGTATTTGAGTTCGCGGAACCCAAACGGAGCCAGTCTCCCTTCTGGCAAAACTTCAGCAGGTTAACGCCGTTTAAAAAATAGAAGCAGCAAGGTTTTTTTAGAAGGACTACCTTATTTTTTTTGAGAAGGACTGTACTGCAAAAAAAAAACAAAAAAAAAACAAAACTGATCAATAACTTAGCAGATAAAAAGGAACAATGTGATTTGGAATGCTACTGATTTTGTAAAGGCCTGCCGGACGATTGCTACCACTACCATGGATCCTGGAACTTGCAAAAATCCTTGACCGAAACACTCTGGTGTTTTTTCAGATCCTTTTCTTTTCTTGTCGGCTTTGCCCTTCCGGAAACAGAACAGGACAACATCATTCTTCTTCTTAGCAGGAGAACTGCGTCAACACATACGATCTAAAAAGAAAAAAAAGAGAAAAACCATTTCAATATTCGTGCCATTCTGAGTGCGCTTTGTAGTGCACTGTGCTATGGACGGGCATTTCTGTTGCTTTTCTTGTTTCTCGCTGTTTTTTGGGGATGTCAGTATTATTACGTGGCAGGCTGTTCTGGCTGAGCAAAGCAAGGTTTAGTCTGGTAATATTTTATTGCATATTTTAAATGTTCTGTTACTACTGAGTACTGCATGGAGTGGTCAGTTCACATGCAGGTATTATATGTGCAAGGGTATTCTAATGGGTCAAGGCACCAAATCAGCACCAATAACTATGATTTCTTAATGCTATATAATGCTGTCGACAGGGTATTTTTTTATTGAGGGACCAGAGTAACTTTTTTTTTTGGTTTACATGTTATACAGGGATTCTATTCCAAGCAAAATAAACAGAGGATACTTTATACATGTAGCTACTGTGTATACATTAACCTCTGCTGGATTCAGCTCCCTTCAGTTGCATTGTAGTTCCATTCTATATTTTATTTCATTATCTACAGTAGCCCTTCTGCAGATCACTGTCTGCACATTATGAGCGGGACTTCGGTTGCATTAACGGTGCTTTTGCTGCATTAATGATCTTTCACGTTGACAGCCACGATTCTGCATGGAAGTTGACACGTGTCACAGACGGCATGCATGGGACCTACAGTACAGTGTAAAGCAAAAGCATGCAAAGAGCAATGCAAAACAGCGTCCTGTGTGTTGTGTGTCATGCAGCTCAGCACTGATAATAGAGAATGAAACAGGCTCTGAAGTACAATCTGGATGAGTTGGCAAGCACAGTGCAAGAACTCGTGGGTCTTGTGTAGACATCTTCATGATCTCTGCAGTGAGCTATTTCTTTAATAGTGATGTATCTCGTCAGAAATTACAAAGTAATAAAAAATAAATAAAAAAAATAGATAGATAGGTGTTATTAAAAACTACCCCAGCAACATTTTTGCTCTGTGCATGAACAGCTATCTAGAAATATCTGCTGGCGAGGGTAATGCCAACGGCAACCAAGCAACCTTCATTAACATGCATACCCCAAGTTCACTAGATAACCCCAGAGCTAAAAAGCAAGCTGGTCCTAATTATCCAGATTTCACTGACAATTTGTGAAGACCTCAGGTTAGAGTCAGAGTATTAGTGCACTGTGTATTACATACTGTCAGATTCCAGTATAAAGTGCATTGCTGACATGCAACAGTGTCTGCTGACTTTGCACTTGTGTTTCCTAATTGAATCTTCCAGAAAGTACTATAGAGCGGTTAGACCCTGTTCTACAAACTTTATTATTATTATTATTATTATTATTATTATTATTATTATTTTTTTTTTTTTTTTTTTTTTTAAAGCCTGTTTTGTTATCTTAAAAAAAAAGGTTTGGTATTTTTCTGTTTGTATCTGTTTTAAAAAAAGGATTTGGAGTTTAGTGCAGAAACAACAACAGAATTAAAAACGTTTTGGAAATAATATGCATTTTTTTAAACACCCCTCTCTCACTGCTAGAAAAGTGCTGCACCAAATATACACAACTTAAGTTCCATTACTATATTTAATAATCTGATAGCACAATTTATATATGACATCCATTCTTGTGTTTACGTTTCACTTACAAGCATATATAATAATAATAATAATAATAATAATAATAATAAAATTGCCAGGTAATCCTAGATCTCTACGCAGCAGTTTAAATTCTTAATGGTGTGGTACCACACAGTATTGATCTTGGTTCAGATCTTGATGTGACTGGTAAATACTATTCTGTGGGGTTATTCTGGTCAGATTATTTTGTTTAATTTAATTTGATTAGTGAAGTCAGGTTAATGCCTGGCCTGAATTTCTAAAAGACATGCTTATAAATAATTGTCAGCCCAGTTACAGTTAATTTCTATAACCCCGGATTATATTAATATCCCAGTTAATCTATTATCTGTCAGGAATGCAGCGTCCACATCTTTAGTCATGTACAGTAATTGTATGAATACGCGAGAAAAATAACGATCTAAAAGTAAAGTTAGAGAGAGACGCTTGCAAGGGGTTGCCAGAATTATGGTAAACCTTTAATCAATAAAAAGCTTTTTATTTTTTTTAATCATTTGGAAATATAACAGCGCTTGTCTGCAATGAGTGAGTGATTCTGTAAGCAGACTCAGAATGAATAAGAACAATATACACTTTGCACATTAATCAAGTCCCCTAACTTACAAAAGTAATCGTAGTTGAGTAAATTAATAACCCTTATAGTAATTATGAATGACCTTACAACCAACACGCAGCTAAACCATGTACATATTGTAAATACAAAAGAGCATATATTTAAATATTTGTATTTTATGTATTGAATATATACCTTAAGTTACATGCTAGTTTTGGTTTAAAGGTGACGCATGCTAATGGCATTGGAGGTTCTGCATACATGACACAAACAACATCATTTTTTTTATTTTTTTTTATTTCATTTTGTTGTTTCTTATTCAGGATAATCATATAATCCCATTCATTACTGTAGTGCTGCAACGTGGCAAAAGGAATTCCTAAAAAAAAAAATCGAATTACTTATTATTTCATTATTATCTTGCAACTGTTGAAAGTGTAAAGGATCTTCAACTTTCATTTGTCTTACAGTAAAAACAAAAATACAGTAGATGCTCTCCTTGACTAGCTCTATATAAAGACCAGCACAGACCTGTTATTACAGTCTTGCTGCTGCCTGCTATTTAAACCCATTCACTACATTTTAACTGTGTTAGGCTTAAATATAGGTTTAAACCATTAATTTACAATCTGTGTATCCAGGACACTGTAATGGCATGGTGGAATTGTAATACCAAGTAAAACAGTGTATTCAGATATCTGGATCTCTCGTTGCTGAAATCTTACTCGACATTGTCAGCACAGCAGCTCAGTCTAGGTTTAGGCTTGCTATGTTGGTTTAGCTGTGCTAGATGAACCCAACGTTTGGAAATTTTAAAAACTCCCAGCACATACCACGCTTAGTAGTTGATTTTAAATAGGCAGGTTGTCTCTGAACCAGATTAATATCTACATATATTTATTAAAGACAATTATGGGATATGGCATGAGATATTTTACCAGCCTATCAAAACAAATAATATCAAAGCAAAAAATAACGAAAAACACATGAGCTGTTTAAATCTAACTTGAACCCCACAATACAAACACTTTGAACAACCAAGCAAGCTTCAGGGTTTTCTGCCCTTTACCAGCACACAGTATTGCATTCTCCCATTCCTGTTTGCCCTCTGCTGAATACCTGCCCTCTTCATTTCAAGAAGACTTTTTGCTAGAAGCACAGTGACGGGTCGAGGCGAGCCATAGGCGGCATTCTAAACCAAAGCCTGCTGTCAGAAAGCATTTTTTTCATGATAAAGTGCCATTTTTGTCATGTTGCATGGCAGTTTTTTTTTTTTTTCAGAAAAATCATTCTTGTTTCCAATTTTTCTCTCTAGCAATTAGGTCCACAAAGGTTATTACTAAAAACCGTTGTGAATAAAAGCTGTAAGTATGAATTAAAGGGAACTTAGAAGCTAGAAACAAAAGTATATATTGAAAAGGGAACAGGGGTTTGTATTCACTGCATAGGAAGAAATAATGTATTTTCTAAAGAGAAATCATATTACTAGATATAGTTTATAAAGAGCTTATAGTGTCAGTGCCAAATCTCTTCAAGGACCTTGTAGTATCTTAAAATAAATATTTCTTAATGAAACCAAGTTTGACAACTCACAGTTGCACTGCAGTTGCGGTAGCCATCTCAATATCTTCAAGAATCATCGATATGCCTCAAACAAATATTGAAAGTAATGTTTGGTACATTGTAAATAGTCACATAAGAAAATGTATGTCTGCTTGGTGCTGTAATGTTACAGAAACAAATGTTCTCTATTTTTCGTTTATGGATTTTAGACATAGAAACTTTGTAATTTGGTGAACTGTTATCAGTGTTGTATACAAAAGAAAACAAATATCAATATTTAACATTGAGCTGACTGAATAAATGATGCATACTTAAAGTTATTTTTTAATGATTATTATTATTATTATTATTATTATTATTATTATTATTATTATTATTATTCCAGCTATTTTCTTGATTGATTAACTGAGCACAATTTTAAAAGGTAAAACATGTTAGTAACAAAAAATGTGAACTGGCGGATTATCATTCAACATGCAAATAAAATGGATTAGCAAGATTTTCTATTAATTTGCCAACATTTATCTGACCCACGACTGTGCAAGTATCTTGTAAGAGGGTAACCGCAGCAGTTGTCTGCTTCCTAGCGCATTCCATTCTTTATTCCCATTATTCTGATTCTGCTTATAGAACGAAAGACCTCCAGTGCGCGTCTCCAGACTGAAGAAGAACTTTTCAAAGTCGAAAGTCCAAAGTCCAGGTTTTTATTTCAACCAGGCTCCGAATGAGGATTTTGAACTCTGCTTTGCCATGCACGTGGAATTGAAACAGTGATCCCAGCCTGAGACAAGCCTTCAGTACATCCCTGATATACAAGCATGTCAAAGTATTTATCATGTGGCTGTTGGACCAAAAATCATAATGACATAATGACAATGGGACCGTAGCTTGACATCCTTGTATATGTCTAACCAAGCAAAAACTAATGATTTGTCCCAATGTACAGCCTTGCGCGAGGCCCTGTTTTCCCATTGGAGACTTGCCTGTTTTCCCCCTTAGCGAAACACACAACTGGAAGCTTGCTGTACCGGCGATGACACAAACCATAGAAAACACAAAGCCATGTATGTCATAACAGGCACACAAACAAAAGAAGGGGTTTTTGGATAGGCTTGGGGGATGTCATGTCATTATCATTGCAGTCTAAGATCAGAGCAAGGCTCACTGCTGAGCTGCGTCTCCAAACTGTGCCAGCTCCCTGTTCAAAGCCTACCTATTCTCTCACTCTGCTATGAGTCAAAGCACTGGAAGCACAGGCATCTAAAACAACACTTTCTCTATAAACCTTACATCAAAAGGCAGTGGTGTGGAAAGTGCATTGTTTACCGCAAAACGCCCGCAAGTTATTTTGAACCTCTTTATATCCACAGGCTTTTTTTTTTTTTTTTTGGTTTAGGAGACTCAGAATAGGAGGCCATAAAGTATATACCACTCTTGTTTTGCGTAATTAAGCATCATTGTAAATGGCCGTAGCAGAATAAGCCAAAATGGTTACCAGAGTGGCTCACCTTGTAAATGCCTGATCTTTGCTGTGGATTTAACTGGGAGTGTCGCAATTTCTCTGTCACTTCCACATAATGCGGAGGCACAATCATGGGATCAGAGGATGCCCACTGACCTTCAGTTCACCTGAGCTGTTGTGGATGAATTGCTGCGGTACAGGAACATAATTGGACATTCTTAATGGCAGAGCACATGGTGACAAAATAATCAAGATATTCCTGGATTCTTAAACATGTTTATAATGTTGGATTTTCTGTAAGTTATAACATGTAACTTGTTAAGTTGATGTATACAGTACATTGTACAATACCAGAGTTCTGAAGTTTCAATGTATGTTCTTTTACCACTTGTTTAATTGCTACACAATTAAATATACTGTCAGTCATGGTATTAAAGTTGCTTTACAGTTTTCTTTGCCTTAATTCCCCTTATCTGACAGGCCTGACGGGAAGATTCCACGGGAGAATTTAAAACATGCAGAGAAAATGATCTCCTTCATTGAAAGCGCACATTATATTTTTTTTTCTGTGTTGGATCTTTGATCCATTTACTTCTGATGTTCGAATGCAAATAACGTGACTGGGAAAGATAAGCACATTTACAATTGAAAGAGCAATATTTAAAGACAAGTTCAGTGCATGTAAATGTGCACTAGGCTGCTTGAACAGTTTCATGCATACTAACAGGTTTGTACATCATATATATATATATATATATATATATATATATATATATATATATATATATATATATATATATATATATATATTAATAGGGCCAAATAACAGGAATGTCTTAATTAAAAGTGAGATTATTTTAAAGTTGATGTAGGTTCAATTTGAGATTCCTAAACATCATGACATCTTTAATATGCTGTAGGCTAGATTCTCAAATCTTCAGCAGCGTAATTGTTATCTGAAAAGAAAAGAAAAAACACCATTGCAATGCTAAAACAAGTAACTCCATGCTACTTACAAGTATCTAAGTTAAAAGTCTTAGTTGTTTATATCTTTATTACTTTTATTTATTTAGCAGACACCTTTATCCAAGGTGACTTACAGAGATTAGGGTGTGTGAACTATGCATCAGCTGCAGAGTCACTTACAATTACGTCTCACCCGAAAGATGGAGCACAAGGAGGTTAAGTGACTTGCTCAGGGTCACACAATGAGTCAGTGGCTGAGGTGGGATTTGAACTGGGGACCTCTGGGTTACAAGCCCTTTTCTTTAACCACTGGACCACACAGCCCCCCTATCTGGTTTGGTAACTTTATTGGGCTTGTTTCTAGTTAAAAAAAAAAAAAAAAAAACTACAAAATGTCTACCATAAAGAGCCTTCTAAAAATGGAAAAGACTGAGGTGAAAGCTTGTGTCTTGGGTCACAAATGAAAATATTTTTTTAAATATTAATAATATATATGCAATAGCTTTGCCCAATGCTGATGCCATCAAGAAACCAAGGAAAGGAGTTTCTGACACTGACACCTGTGCACTTGTATACCCCAGTGGCACTGCCGTACTGGTCCTGGGGCATAAACCAGTTGTACAATGTGCTGCACACCGTTGAGTCACTTGTTTATTTTCTTCTAGAAGGGCTAGTATTGTCAGGGCAATTTTGAAAGTTGGAATTATTAGATTGCAAAACATTTTCCAATATTCATCATGATTTTATCCCAGTGGTTCACAGACACAATCATAAGTACAGTAATATAAGTTTAAATGGTTTAAAATATATAAATTCATTTGAAGATACTGTAACTAAAATTAAATAAAATTATTGCACTGACAGTATTTATTCGGTTTGCCATGCTTTGCTACAGAGATCACAAGAAGCTTCGGATTACAGGGTTGACACTACAGTAGAAAATAATGAAAAAAAGCACATAAAAAGCCTTTCTGGTCAAACAGGTTGTATTGTATTCACACGAGATAGACTTGTGGACCCACGCTGCTTACAGTCCTGTTCTGCATTAGCAAGATAGTTAAGAATGCTTCTTTTAGAAAGTTTTGCTCCACACTTTGTATTATATTATATTCCCTTTAGTTGCCACTTCACTGTTCTGTTGCTGAGGCCTTGAATCCTGTGATATGGACTTCAAACGTTCATCATGTTTTCTTGTTCCGTTAGTAAGACTTAAGCTTAGGTGTTTTCACTGTTAAAGCAATCAAGAATTATTTTAAAATTTTTATTATACTCCTGCTGCTTATATTTTCCTGTGAAATATCGAATAATATTTTGTTTTCAGGCGTTTGTGCTTCTCCTTCTGTAAGTGGCTAGATTCAAATTTTGTTATGTTTTGTACGTGTATTTAAAACATTATGTTTACAATAAACGCTTTAAGCTGTTTCAAGCACCTTATCGACTTGTCTTTCTCGCCTCTGTGTAAATGTCTTACTTCACATTTGAATTTGGAACGGAACCTGTACCTGACTGTAATTACGCTATGGAGCAGCTGCTTTCTTTTAAAAGCTTGCCAATCACTGGGAAACTAAATCTGCCGCTTTGATCACTCCAGCATAAAAAATAAACCCCAGCTTGGCATAACCATGCACAGTGATTCTTACATTACTATTATTATTATTATTGTATTTCTTAATTTATACTTGCTATATTACAACATGCTGTATAGCTCTATCGAACAATACACATTTCTATTGCTTTTTTTTTGTGCAAGTGGGGTTGTACAGCAGGTTTAAAACAACCAGAAGTAAGATTCTGAACCCCACATATAAAATAGCTTCTAACACTGACTTTCTCTGCAGTGTTTTAAATAATATATTTAAAATGTAAGGGAAAATTGCGGGTGAGTGGTGAGTGGTGAGTGGGGACCCCATAATTAGAGAAATCCTTGCAGCGGTGGTGCTTGTAAGTCATGCTCTCTGTATGTACCCCCTTTTCTTTTGTTCTGATGCAGATAGATGCAGTTGCACAAGGTCATGACAGCAGCTGACAACATGCAAGTCGACAGGGAGTGTGCTGCCTCCAGAGCTCCAGCCAGGTCGCTATTGTGAAGCGACTAACAACCATGATTGCTTTGGATTGTTGCTGGCTCTAGGGAGGTCCATGTGATGGATGCCTGCATTACTCCCTGGATTTATCTGGTTCTGACTCCCAGCTCGGCTGCTGATGCTCCAGTCTAGGGAGATCAGGTGGCTGATCCCCAGAGCCAGCTGTATAATGCATCGGTACATGAGTTATAAAGAATGCCATAAACAATAATAATGCCAGGCTATAGCAATACAGTGTTATAGGAGCATGTATCTAAGGGATCTATGAGAAACCTTTGCTTTCTTACTTGACGGAGACTCTAGTAATGTGTCTTTAATGCGTTTGTGGTATTAAGTTGTTATTCCTTCTTATTCATTGCCTTTACTGACACATTTAGAGATTTAGATTGAAAAAAATGATTCTTGAAACTAAAGTGGTACAAACAGCTCTCCCAGTTTTCTTTGGTCTCATGTGCGACAGCAGTCTGCAGAGGCAGTCATGTTGCGTGTGTTTTCTGCATTTTAAGCAATTAACCATGAAACGCAGTATTAAACCAAAAGAAAAGAAGAACAAATAGTTCCAAACAACTGGCACACACACACACACACACACACACACACACAGAGGAAGAACCCAGGTGATACTGTAAAATGAAGTTTGTGATTCCAGCTGCACCTATTGGCCATGTGTTGTACTGGACTTAATTCAGTTCAGTGCAAAGTAATCTGTAAAAACTCAGCCATAATACTTAGTGTTACATTAGCCACTGTTACAGAAGTAGACTATGATCATATTTACTGTGGTCCCCTGTGTCCCTACCATGTGCAGCGTGGGTCGAGAAATGTAATCAAGAGCTTGCTGGTCTTTGTGCTTCTGTAGGCGAGGGAGGAAAAATCTGAGGTCTGGCAACATCAGCTTTCAGACTCAAGACAGAAGGAAGACAGGATGCCGGTTGACTTCAGTCCTGAGTCAGTTAGCTGGGTGCAGAAAGGCAACATTCAAATTGGGGAGAAAATAGAAAGTACTTTAACTTCCCTAGATCTCAATGTCACCGTTGCTTGCACTCCATTAATGTATTGGTATCGTAGGCTTACATTGTCTCGATACTGCATCACTGTTAGGCTTCATTTCACATTAATCACATCATTTGTCGCCCTGTTATGAAATATCTCTCTCTCTATATGGCGCTTATGCAAAGGAAGTCATGAGCTATCCTTTCCCTGTGCAATCCCAGCTGTGACAGTCGTGCATTGAAGCAGAAACGTGTCCAATTGCACCTGGAATCTGAGAATGAGACTGAACAAGGGTAAGCAAGGTTAGATGATGCAAATCATTTCTCCTGCAGGCACACAAAGGCATACCGCTATTTTGTGAAGTCAGGGCTTAGAACATTTTCTTCTATCAATTTTCCGTTCCATAAGTGACAAAAACACACACAGTAGACCATCAAATGTTAAGTACAATTATACTTTCTCAAACTGTCCTTACTTGTTAGCAGTTTCTTAATCTATTAAATAGTTCTTTTTTATATAGTGTAAAATACATGCAAATATGTATCCCCTTTGGTCACTATTTATTAATTACATTTTTAGAAATTTTAAAATAGTTTGTGTGAACTCTATGGAGTTCGAGAAGCTACCCTGCCAAAAAAAACAAAGCATATATGCACTATAAAATAGATACATAGCTAGAAAACCTAACATGCTAGTCTTACACATGCAGTGACTGAAGGGGATATAAAACACATTTTAATAACAAGTGAGATGCAGAATTATAAGAAAACAATTCCTTTGCTGGGTTCCTCTGCGATGTTTCTGAATGATGTTGATGGAATTGTTTTAATGTAAAGCCCATCAGTTATTCTATGGAAAGCATATGGCTTCACTTGCTGAAATAAAACATTGTGTTGTGTAATGTCTACAGTCCTCAGATGCCCAGGGCTGCAGGCAGTTTTTCTACTGTACTCCCAGGGAAGGTCAGAACAATAAGATATCATTAGTGGATCATTTGCTTTTCTGATGACTGCAGATATCCGTGAATTCCTTCTGACTGTATGCTGTTTGACGGTTCTCTGAAACGATGCTGAAACAACTTACGGGGAGGAAAATCTTGAAAAAGCTGCATTACAGCACAATGGTGTCAAAATACTGATAATTCCTGATCATGATTATGGCAAATGGTCAATTCGTGTTGGGGTTGCTTTTTAAGACACAGGAGTATTTTTTTTTGTTGCAGTTTATAAAATATGTTAGATTGGCAGCGCTGGAGACTGAAATCCTTCATATCAGAGGGTGGATCTGCTGAAATCCTGCATATCAGAGGGTGGATCTGCAGAAATCCTGCATATCAGAGGGTGGATCTGCAGAAATCCTGCATATCAGAGGGTGGATCTGCTGAAATCCTGCATATCAGAGGGTGGATCTGCAGAAATCCTGCATATCAGAGGGTGGATCTGCAGAAATCCTGCATATCAAAGGGTGGATCTGCAGAAATCCTGCATCAGAGGGTGGATCTGCTGAAATCCTGCATATCAGAGGGTGGATCTGCTGAAATCCTGCATATCAGAGGGTGGATCTGCTGAAATCCTGCATATCAGAGGGTGGATCTGCTGAAATCCTGCATATCAGAGGGTGGATCTGGCCCACAAGGTCTGGAGTCCTGCAACTTTTCTAGGCATCATTAAATAATTAACTGAATAAGACTTGGACGGGAGGTCAATGAGGATTGGAATTGTGCACACAAGGACTGCGCTGGTTATCAGTTGAATCTCAAAACATGCACAGCTTCTCTGTGCTGAACTGTGTTGCTGATTAATGATGCAGACTACAGTCCACTGACAACCAAGACCACCAAGATGATTTTACACACAAGATTGAGACTAGTACAGTAAATAGATACAGTAGGTACATTTGAAATGGTAAAGATGATGGATGGGAAGGTTTGAAACTTCACTTTGTTCCTTAGCTGTACAATGCTAACAGAGTTCCTATGCTGTGCTACTGAGGTGTTTGCTGGATTGTTGTCAAGCAGCTGACAGTCTGATAGATGAGTCCAGTAGAATTTTTATGAAGAACATCCACATTAGGGGAGTCCCTGTTCTTTCACGGATGACTAATCTGTTTAAGTAGCATAAAACCTTGTTAGTGGCTATGCTTCTTATTAAGATAAACGTTTGTATAAAGGCTGAGAATTATTGTCCCTTGATGCCTCCTACTGTACTGCAGGTCTGTTTTCAAAATTGTGAAATGGAACCAAAAACAGAGGTAGGGAGTCAGACTCTTAATGTGTCTTATTTAGATGGCACCTACATATTATTTAAAAAGCACCATTTTATATTATCACCACAAGACTGCTATGTTTTAAAATACCTGACTCTAAAACCAGTATCTTTATTCTAACACATTCCTTCTCCTGAACTGAAAAAAGGACATCAGCAAAGCAGGCACTCAGTGGAAAATGAATATCCTTTGGGAAAATTAAAGTTCTGTAGGTTTCACGACAGCATCCAGCACAAATTGTGATTCACAGATGCAGCTGTGACACATCTGAAGGGCTCCATTGCACCCCCTACTGGACAATGTGAGAATCTTATCCTCAGTGATCCAACACACACAAACAGTTTTTTTTAATTTAAATTCCCCTCCCCTCATGTGCTCATTCTGGTGAACCACACAAGAGGGAATAAACCCAGGACTATTTGAATAATCTCAGATTTAAGATAAATATTAGAAAAAGCTTTCTGATCTGCTATACATGTGTTTAGATACCAGTGGCTCTTTGAGGGTTTTCTGTGTGTGTGTCTCTTTAATTTAAATCTCCATTTAAATGCTGATTTTGACCTTTTCCAGGAATCTTCTGGTAAAGCTTCCCCATTGAAATGTAAATCAAAAGATGCACTAGAAATCCGAAACCTCATTATAGCAAAGAAATTGACTCATCACAATATCTTTTATTAAAGAGAGAGCCCAAACCATATGTCTTGGAACCTCTCTTCCCTACTTCCCTACAGAAATGTTGGTTTTACGCTCAGAATTTCCTCGACTCTTGCATTATCTGTCTCACAGCGAGAGAGCTTTGTGGTCTTTGGTTATCATTCTGGCAACTTTCTTTGCAAGGTGCTTTTCAGCAATTATCTCCTGACAGAAGGACCTCAATCTGCAGATTTAATTTGAATGCAGGCAAAGATACTGTGGATTAGATAATTAAGGATGTAGTAAACTGATTAAGAAACTCAAACATTGCAGGTACTGTAAAACATTTCAAACAGCTTTTATTTTATTAGCAGTTTTGAAGACGCTTCAGCCAGTGATTGTACGCAAGTGCAGTATTTACACAAAACTTCATATTATAAAGAACAGAAAAGCAAACAAACACCAGTCACAGGAGGTTATTTGTGTAACACAAGTACAGCATTGGATCTTCTCAGGAAAGCTATGGAATATGCCATTGAGATGACAGGACTGATTACAGTGACAGTGTGTTGAAACAGGACTCAAAGATCCAGACTAGGGTTTTAACCACATCACAGAACAATGTGTTTTTCTACACTCGAGGCCCCTTTTGAATTTAGAGCATTATCCGTGTGCTGAAGTATCTACATGGACCTCGCTGTAATAAACTTCTTCCATGATTGGTAAACTGGTTTGCAATGGTTTCTCTGATGACTTGTGACTTTTTTCTATCTTTTTAAGCACGTCTGAACTCTGAAGTACATTTTCAAACAGACTTTAAAGGGGAACACATTTTTCAACTCAAACATTGAACCCAAAACCTGTTACCCTCTGGTGCCTCATTTGTAGTTACACGCAGGTAGATAGCAGCTATTTTAACCTATTGAGCTGTGTGTGTATATATATATATATATATATATAAATATATGTATATATCTTAAACAGAAGATGCATACAGGACCCTATATTTTCCATGTAATTTACAGTGCTTAGAACATGTTGCACATTACTGAATATGGCATTTTTGTCCTATTTGGCATTAGAATCAAACTGAATCAAAACAGAGATAAATACACACATTAATTAATAAATAAATACAATTTCTGCCAAACTGTTTTACCAAACGATTCTAGGTTCTGTGTGGATTCAGCCTGCAGCTGAATGTCCTATTTGTCAGAGTGTGTACCCTTTTCTCACTGTGCTGCCCGCAGTAAAACATAATTGATTCGATCCCCAAAATCGCACATGCAAACCTGCTGTGTGCCTGGGAAGAGACATGCATGTGTACAAGTGTTTGTGGTGACAGCTACAGGTACAGCGCTGTCGTGACATGATGATATTAGCCAGTATGTAAAACGCTTGACTGATCATTGTCTCCAGAATGAAATGAACACTTACCCTGCAAACCTAGGGTGGGACAATCACAGAGACGGAATGCTCATCAAGAATGGATTCTAGAACAGGATTGGGATTCTGTTTCTACCTGGATCTGTAACAACATAACCCGACTGGGTGCCCTTTTTAATTCGTTTTTGAACAGGTCTGTTAGATTGGGGGTCTGCGATCTGTGTGCATAGCAACTAGGAAATGAAACGCATAACGAAATGCACACTGTATGGCACAATGTAAATGTGACATGGTTAGAATGATCTCCTGCTGTAATGGGGGTCTATTGTAAGTACATACACAGCAGTGGATCGTAACCCCAATGCCCACATCTATGCCCCTGATATTTTGCTGCCCTTCTTATTTTGTTTGTATTGTGTTTTGTGATGATAATAAAGTGGTCAAGCACCAGCAGGGTTAATACAGAGTTAATGGCAGGGGGGTTGAGATCGCCTGCTAGGCCATTCAAACAAACCAAACGTTCTGTATGTCTGTATTCCTGAGAAATGTGGTATCCCTTTAAGATACATGTAACATGGGCAAATAATGATAGTTTACCTGCCAACTCGTGCCCCTGAATTGGCATCCTAATAAGAAATTCTTCTTTAATTTCCAGCAGGTTACTCCCCCCCCCCCCCCCCCCCCACACACACACACATTACTTACATATACAAAAGAAAAAGAAAAAAATGAACATAAATTCTTTCATTTTCCCATAAATAGAAATGTCTTACTTAGATATCAGTGCGCAATCTTTTGTACATATTTTTTTTTTTTACATCTTATTACTTGTATACACACCTTTGAATATCTTATTTCATTGCAAATATAGAAATTTAAGAACATCTATGAAAAAAAAGTGTTACAACATACCATATTTAAAAGTGTAAGATAAATGTAATGCATTTTAGTAGCTTGCCCTCATAGTGGTTAATTCAAAGTAAATGTACCTGAACAAATGGAAAACACCCACCCCTGAACTCATGCAGAAAGGTATGATATTACACATGCCAAACCCATGCAGAACGTGTATTTTTATTAAACACGCAGAGCATAGCGTGTCCTATTTTGGATGTACACAAAAGGTTTAAATGATTAAAACATAAATTTATTTATTTCAGGACGTTTCGGACAAAAGCCCTTCTTCAGCTTTGTAGAAAGAAAACACAGTTTGTCTGAAATGTCGTGAAATAAATAAGTGAATAAGTGATTTTTTTATCATTTAAACCTTGTGTGTACATCTATATATACTGTGTGTATATATATATATATATATATATATATATATATATATATATATATATATATATATATATATATATATGGTAATGACGCACATATATATCCATTGGTCTAAAATGAACTTCCTTGTGTAAACACAGTCAGATTACTTTTAATCTTGCGATACTTGCGATAGCCTTCCTGCTGCTTTTCTGTTGCTGTAAATAAGTGCAATGTCAGTGATGTATGATTTGCAGCTGTAGTTCTAGCTGCAGCTATGTGGAGCGTTGTAAACAGCCCAGCACATGCTATTTTCTGTGCGGTTAATAATAAAAAAAAATATCATTTATATAATTTCTATCAGGATGTTTTTCTTTTTTTTTTGGCTCGCTTAATTATTTGGATTCAATTTAAAAAAAAAAAAAAAAAAAAAAAAAAAAAGAATACATACCGATGCATACAGTACTTCATGAGGAAGTGAACTTTGTCCAGACACCAGTGACTTGCCATAAACTAAGGCAAACTAGACTATTTCCAGAATAAACTTCACCTTCTGCAGCTGCAAAGGATTCTCAGTGAAGCACTAGATCTTAAGAAGCAGGCATGGGGAGCCAAAGGATAAAATGACACCTCCACATGGAGGTCATTTAATGAGCACATCCCAGCTTACTTCAGGCCAGGGGTCCCGCATAAGTGCTATGTATACTTTATAATGTGTTTATGTTATTAATGCACTTTTGATTATATATATATATATATATATATATATATATATATATATATATATATATATATATATATATATATATATATATATATATACTTGAACATGTTTTAAGGTTATATTATCACAGATGGCAGTGTTTGGTTACAGTATTCCTGCATAGATGAATGCCTAAGGTTAATGCTTTTCAAAGGGCTAATGCCACATGATAATACCCATAGCAACCAAATATTAGGTGAAGCTTAGTGTTAGTGTGCTGTGTAATAACATTAAAAAAAAGAAGTTTAAACTTGAAATAGCCCAGGGTGAAAGATTCAGCCAAAAAGATAATGAGTGGACAGAAATAAAAAAGACATGACCACAACACTGCTGATAATGGTAATGCTACTGATAAGAGTGTCTAGTGTAATGATCTAAACAGATTTGACTCCAGACTCCTAATATAATTCAAGGTCTTACAAGCACTCTCAGAATTGGTAATGCAAACAAGGATATTTCTCTTTTTGGAAATACAGGGAAAAGCCGGTTTACAAGTCTGAGGCTGGAGATATGAAGATCCTGAAGAATGAATCATTAACATATCTCTCGGTGCCAGGTTTTTCTTACTAGCTAGTCTGTGGTTTCCCTTGTATCCCCATGGTCCAGTGCTGGTGAGTTTTTCAGTAGGAATTTGAAAGTTTCGTTCAAACTTTTGACTGCCTCACGTCTGTCCACTCCTGCTTAGTGTTCTGAAGGGCCTGTGTCTTCTGCTCGTCCACCTGGACGTAGTCCACCCGCATCTCATCAGCAAGCATGGGTTTCTAGAGAGAGACAGAACAGATGTGTGTAAGAGACATACTGTAGGTAACGCCTGGCTGGGGTTTAAGGTACATAAGATATTACAGGTGTTTGTGCCAAAAGGAAAACAAAGACAATTATTACCCCATGGCATGCCGAGTAACATTTCATATGCATTGCCTGTGAAAAACGTTTCTATAATCACTCAGCCAGAAATATACATGCTATAATGTTATAAAGAATGCTATAGACAATTTAATAATGGTAGGGCATGCAGTGTTACAGGTATCCTTAAACTAAAATGTGTAAATATGTTGCTGAAATTATTGTTTAATAACAAGTGTCTATGTAACAACTCACTCAGCTGTATATTTTTTTGCCCACCTAGTTATGTGATGAAAGCTGGCCTTTAATAAATTATCAAAATGGAATGCTGCTCGTGAGAGCTGTGAAATTAAGGTTTATTCAGTAAACAACACGATAATGCTTCTTGCCCGCTGCAATCACAGACATTGTTCATTGTATACAGAACAGCATATTCCAGAGAAAGTCAGGAGCCGATCTGTTCTAGGAATGGCTCTTCAGAATTCCACAAGGCAGAGCTATCCATGTGCAAGCTGCGTTACATTTCATTGCTTGATTATTGGCTTCCTTGCATCAACTATTTTCTGATGTTCAGATGTTCCAATAAAAACAGCTGCATTTGTGCATTGTCCTTCATTTTTAGCTGCACAGACAAGAATGCCAAGTCATTAAAACAGATTATGGGATAAAAATAACAAGAACGATTTCCCTGCTGCTTTTGTTTGCATTGGTACACTGAACTGTATGAATTCACTGCTGAGTAGAACATTGCTTAAATTGATTATATGCTAGTAAATGTGCATTTGACCTAAGTGGACTACATACCAGGTTTAAATCATAACTCAATCACCAACCTCTATAGGACTCATATACATTTACTGGTGTATATTATACAGTGCATATTAAAGTATTCCTTTTACTGATCTTCTGCACAGTAGTATGCTTATAAACCAAGTCTAGAGTACATTCAAGTGCATGAGGTGAATATTTATACTAATTCTGTTACACGCACCAGACTGTTTCACTTGTTCATTATAAATAACCGTACCACTTAATAGAGTGTAATTACTTGCGTTTCTACAGCCTCAGGGCTATTAGTCCTATTATTTAGGACTACGCTGTTCTCAGAATCCAAAATAAAAAGTGGAAGAATGATAGGCTGGCCAAGAACATCAGGGCTTTCCTTCACCAGCTTCCCTGCCTTGAGCCGGTATTAAGGTACTGTAACTGCCTTTATTATCTTGTGTGTTGTGTTCAATGACATGAGGTGAAGTAGCTACAGTATGCATATGCATACAGGTCTAATATATATATATATGAACTCAGAAGAATACTGTTTTACTGTTTGAGATGGTCTAACCATCAGATCAACTCACTTAGAAAGTATTATGCATCTGAAAAACAAACCAGCTGCTTATGTAACCCCTCAGTAAAGTGACTGGTTGAAATGCCACAAAGACAATTCTATTTCTATTTAAACAGCTGTTGCCTGGATACTGTAAAGGCTCTGTCAACAGCTCCTGTGAAAAATGACCCAGTGTCATATTTAAAGAAAAAAGCAATGCTACACAGTCAAGTGTATTCAATAAAATATTGTTCTCCGTCTATGTGAACAGGGAGATGTAATCATACATAATTTCACAGTCCTTATAACTTGACCACTACAGACCAGATTTTCAATCTTCTCCAAATCGTCATAAGTGTTATTATTGTCAGATGAGACAAAAAACACCAATAGTCTAATAGCCTACCCACAAGCCCCTTAATAAAATGTCTGAGTTGTTTACTTCTGGCTTGGTAATTTTATTAGTTACATCTTTCCTTTTCATTCACTCACAGTCTACAGTATAAATGCACAGAACTATCCCACCAACTACATCAATAACAGTATTATCATTATGTTCCTATTTAAATGTGTTTACTTTATTTGTGGTATACATTTGTGTTAGTTTTTTGTTGTTAAATGTGTATATTAACAGGACCCAACAAAGGGTTAAGTTTGAGCCTTGATTTAAATACTTCATTTCCATTTGGTTTCAAATCATGCAGGTGTGCATAACAGGCTGCACCTGGCCTGTATGTTCACTATTGTAGAGGCTAGGGCTTAGAAAGGAGCACCAGTGGGTTGCAGCTAAAAGTTAAAACTTGTTATTATTAGTTCAAATGGATTTGTTTTGTTTTATTTATGTTAAATAAAAGTACTCGATAGCATTGCTGTTTCAATGGTGAAAAACAAATCATCCTTTCTAATGGAGGAAAGTTCAGTTCTATTCAGTGTTTGCATATGGAATGAACTACCTGACTCTGAAGAGTCCACTTCAGTTTCTCATACTAAAGGTATTGCATACAGCTTGCATACAGCTTTCTCGATCCTGTCTCAAGGGAGCGTTTTTAAATGTGACATTTTTGTTGTAGTTATATATTTTCTTCTAAAAACTTAAAATACAGCAAAGGTCAATGCTTTGCTTTCTGTGTTTTTTCTTGTGTCAATTTTTTTTTTTATTGTACTGTCACAACTATTAAAACAGCACAGCTCGGCATCACAGAATTTACTTTACAAAGACAACACTGTCTATTTAACTGATTTATTTGTGTTTAGTCTGGGATATCATGCTGAAATGGATGCACCTCAGCCATTTCAATGTTTATGATGAAAATAAAAAGATCACTAGTTGTGGTTTATTTTTCTTGGAGCCCATATAAAACAGCAGGGTGTTTTATTTGAATAAGAAACTTGAATATTTCATCATTTTTCAGCATTGAATGAAAAACTAAATAATTTAAGTATATATTGGGCTCCAGCTCTACAGATGTAAAGTGGATGTCTAGAGAAAGACGTGGCATTGATGGGAACGCATTATTTCTAACGAGACCGTTCTCAGTTTTCTCAGCAGAGGTACTGACGGCAACAGTCCCTAGAAAGAGGGGATTTAGATCATTAAAGGGAGATAAAAAAAATAAATAAATAAAAATGACTTCTCCAATATTACTACAGGAATATGTTCATATACAGTGTTTACCATAAAATGATACAGCATGCACATTTTACACAGTAAAATCTCTCTCTCTCTCTCTCTCTCTCTCTCTCTCTCTCTCTCTCTCTCTCTTTCTCTCTCTCATTTTAATTTGGTTACAGGTGTAGTATACCTTCTGAACAGGAGAAGGAGATGCTGAGTTGAAGTCCAGAGCCAGATAGTCCAGGTTAGATTTTCTCGGCAAAGGAAAGAAAATGTGCGTATTGATGGGAGAATTCCTGCGCGAATGCTCCTGCAAACACATAAAAAAACCAGCATCATTAGCATCAACAATCTTCTAACTGCACCTCCCAGCAGCTAAGTTGCTTCTTGTTAGTTTTATAAGGTTACAAATCTTTGATTCCTCTCTGCAAGTGTGCCTTTGCTAGTGCACTCCCTTCAGACTGAGACCCTGGGAGCTGCCTGGGCTGTAGAATTGGGGCACAGCATTATTCCTATCTCCTGGCTCATCCTGCACGCTGGCCTTGTCTAAGGGAGCTGGTGGTTCCCAGCTCATATCGTTATCAGCAGAAACTTTGAGGATCGATCCACATTGTGAATTATTTATTTTAACCAATTAGGATTTGATCATTACTTTGCATAGCAAGCCAGTCTGCAGCAGATTTCTTCTGTTCGATTAATTCACCTGGGCTGTAGATTTGACTATCCAGGATTACCCCAGGCTAAGGTACTGGGCTGTTTAGTTTAGTCAAATAATAAAGTCTGGAGTCTGCATGGCAAATCGAGCTTGAACCCAATATAACAAGAGAAAGTTTTTTTTATTTACTCTTTCAGACATGGTTTAATCGATGATACACTTTTATACACATTAATGATATATGGAATTAAATAAAGTTTAGGGTTCAAGAGACCGACAACAGAAAACAAAGTTAACAGAAAACAAAGTTATTCAAAACTGAACTGTGTGACTTGGGTTCATTACTGAGCACATCTGGAACAGAGTGATGATTGAAGATGGGCGGCAGAAAATTTTAGAGCTGTCAGTCCACTCAATATTATTATTATTATTATTATTATTATTATTGTTATTATTATTATTATTATTATTAGTAGTAGTAGTAGTAGTAGTAGTAGTAGTAGTAGTCGTATTATTATTATTATTATTATTATTATTATTATTATTATTATTATTACCCCCGGTGTGAAGCTGCTGTCTTCCTCCCCGAATGTGACACTGGCTGTGGCTCTTCCTGGTGCCGGGTTGCAAGGACTGGAAACACACAATCAGGGTCAAGGATGCTGCTTCTGACAGATGTGGTGAAGCAAGGCCAACACAGAGACAATTGACATGTGTTTCATGACACTGCTCTGTGACAGCCCAGACAGGCTGTGTTTCGTACACTACACTGCAGTCCAATGTTGAATTCTGTTAGTAGATACCACATTCAAAGAAAATTAGGCAACGCTACAGTACTTGTGGTGCCAAAGTGGAACATTCTATAAATATAAACTGATAGGAGTCTGGCTGCACAGATGGAAACTAGTATCTATTTTGTCAAATGCTTGTGATCTGCCAAATAGTTTAATCACAATTATATGCAATGTTAAAACACACCAAAAGCATTTCAATTAATCTAACACCATCATAACATTATCACAGTTTACTTTACCTAACTATAGCTTACAATAAAACAATCAATGCCAGTGATATACAGACCAGAACCTCACCAAGAGTATGACAATGTATTACCCTGGGACCTACATCCAAAGCATCTGCAATAGTATATCATGACTGTGATGGGGTGAAAGCCCCTTACATGTATACAGGGTTTATTTTGCTGATTTATTTGAGGTAAATAGCTTCTTTATTTTGATACTTCTCATTCGCTCCTGTATTCTACAGTATAAATGTGCAGAATTGTTTCCTCAACTGCATCAATAACAGCATTACCGTATCTTTATTTTCAGATTTAAATGTATTACTTTATAAATGTTCCCAGGAAATAATTAATTTAGAGCCTTAGATCTGTTAATGTCCATGTGAATGCAGCTGGCCAGGCTGAATTGCTTAATTGTTTAGCAATTTATCCTGGCCCACCTGTATTTTAAGCACAGCCATTTACGCTGGCAGTTTGTTCACAAGACAGTCTTTAATATAACGCGTTCAAAATGAAGGTGTCAGTACCGATAATGAATGCATCTGGACTGAATCATCAGCTTTGCATGTAACTTGGCTGTTTAGTTAACTAAAATCTGCATAGCCAATTAAATCCATTGAAGTCATCCAATCTCGGCACTGCAGGCAAGCCTTTAATCCATAACAATCCCCTTTCCTGCCCGTTTCCCCTGATTGTGTCTTCTGTGAGTGTCAAAATGGAATCTTCATAAAAAATAAAACCTGAACATAACGCAGTAGCTTCTGGCTCAAGTGGGACAAAACCCTCCGAACACTGGGGTCTGGTAATGTTGGTATTCCACTACCTATCCTCGAATGCAGCATGTTCTAGCTGTTATGCACGGATTGTTAAGAATGCTTGAATAGAATTTAGTGTTATGAGGTTCATTTGTTTGTTTTCATTCAATTTGTGTACTTTTTGTGTTATTATGATTTTTTATTTTGTCCTGGTTTTAACTACCGGCAAATAAACTAAAATGTATTCAAAGGAAATGCTGGGTATGTAAATAATATACCGGTAGTTTTAACTTGGTCAGTTGAACAAATGCAAAGTTGAAGCCAACAGCTAAACCGCATGTGAACTAGAGACTGGAGTTGTCTATAAGGGTGTGACACCAGCTGACTTCCTGTTTCTTTTGTGGTTTAAATTCTGTGAAATGCAAAAGCCAGGCAGCTCGGACAGATACTGGTGCAGGCTTGAGAAAAATGAGAGAGAAGAAACTGACCTCTTTTAAATTAATTTTACTCTTATCAGAGTATATGGATCAACGTTTGAGCTAGACTAGGGTGTTTCTTACACGGTACTGTACTTACAAGGGCTCTGTCGATGATCTTATGAGAGGCATATGGATAGGATGTTCCCTGATCGTGGTAAGGCCTCTCAGATCCAGTGGCGGAGGTCTTGCTGTGCTCAACAAAGCAAATGACAAAAAGTTCACTTTTTAATTAGCGGTATCAGGGATAGGAGCAATAAATAAATAAATAAATAAATAAATAAATAAATAAATACACAATTAAAAAATAAAATAAATTCTGGATATAGATATTGTTTCTTTTTCAATACTTGAGCTTAATTGATTTCATTTTTTTAATAAAAGCAGCTGTGCGCAGTGTTTGGAGCTGCTGTGTGCGTTCTCTCACCTCTCTGGAGGGGCTTCAGGTGCCTTTTCACTGGGGGAGGTCCTGGTTCTGTGTTTCCGTTGGACAGCAGGAACTTTGTGCTGGTGGGGCTCATGGGGATGTACCCGTCGGAGGGGCAGTCGAAGGTAGAGATGGAGGGAGAGGCTCCAGGGTTCATGGGCACATAACTGTCCTCGGGTATGTCCACTGGGCTTGGGCTGTATGCTGGAACCCTCCTGGGCTGAAAGCAAAATACATTTCAAATTAGACACCTGTCTAAATTACATGGCGTTTCATTTGAAAACCTCCAAAAAGCTGGACTGTTTTGAAATGAGGTTATTGTGTTTAGGTTTTTTATTGGTCGTTTCATTCGCCACACCTAATGGCTTTTATTTATAAAATATCTGACAAGCTACTTACCAAATTAAGACTCAGCCTCTTGTCCCGGCTCCTTATAGAGATCCCTTCAAATTCAGCTGCAAAAAAAAACCTTAGGGTTTAATTTGACTAAACCTATACCCTTGCCAAGACAGGCCACAGCTGGATTTTTAGAGCATTTTACAGCACTGGGGAGAATTTCAGTGACCTACTGTGCATACAGTTTGCGAGTTACATGAAAGGTGTGCTGCATACTCAGGTCCTGGTATTCTGTATAGTATACTATGGAGTTTGTGCAGGTTTTGTAGTACACTGTAAGAGAGTGTCTCATATTTCATACCCAGGGCTGCTCAGTAATGCACATTCATCTCAGTATGGATTACCTCTCCTGACGTTATCCAGACCGGACAGGGAGATTCTTCGCTGCACACCGCTTGCCGGCACAGCGTAGGCACCGTTTCCGTTCACGAGCATTGTGTGGGCCGTGAACTCCTCCTGCCGTCGCTCAGAGAAGCTCTTGGGCTTGGGGGGCCGTGGCGGGGGCGTGTTCCCGTCTGGAGTGCCCCCCAGAGCGGAGGCGACGAGGTTCTTATCGAACCGGAAGATCTGGGGCTGGGCGTGGGCAGTCAGTGGGGATGAAGAGGTGAAGTCCCGGGACGAGGCGCCCCGCTCGAGCGGCGTGAAGGTGCTAGGGTCTGTGGAGGACGAGAATGCCGTGTCCAGAGGCGAGAATGGAGACGGGGGCTGATAGGAGCTGAGCGGGGAAAGGATCACGTCTTCAAACACGCTGTCTGACGAATTCTGCTCCAGCCACCTGTCTGTCTGTGACCAGGTGTTACACCTGAAATAAACAAACAATCGAATACATCAATAAATAAATAACAAAACAAAAAAAAAAACAGATACTGAAAAAACAAACCCCTGCTCAAATAACCTCAAAGAACTGGCTTACCAGATTGAAGCAAACAAGCAGCAAGGGTTTTATTTGCATTGGAATAGCATGGTGTAAACAGTACGGATAACCTAGCGTGTTTGTTGTCAGTTGAGATGTGTGATGTGTTTCGTGGAACTTGCCTGGGGATGTTGATTCTTCCGCTCTCGCACTGTGACAGGAAGAGGTAGTCCGGGGGCAGACTGGAGTCAGACTCGCTGTGGCTCTCCTCCGTGGTGTTGGTGTCCGTGTCGGCGGTGAGGTCGTGCGCCGAGAACGAGATGTCGTCTGTGACCCTGGAGGTGTGGGTGGAGGCCGAAGGGGAGGGCTGCAGAGAGGAGGCAGTCTGGGAAAGGCTCTCCACCGAATCTACAAGAGCAAGACAAAACACAAGGGCAACGGTCAGCCTAAAGATCCAGGAACACAAAGCCACCTTTTCAGCAACAGCGGCATGAAACCTGGTTCCAGGAGACCTAGTTTGAAGCGACTTTGATAAGATTGTAGGTCCATAAACGTTTTCATCCTGTTGGGGGGTAATTGGAAATACTGCATACATTTGTAAAGCATGATTGCACACAAGGTACAATGATGATGATGATGGGTATTTCAGTTGGTAATAGCAGGGCCCCTGTGAGATTAAGCTAGGCAAATTGAGGTTTTTACAATGCACTGCAATGGACTGAATTGAGGTCAGACTTGCCATGCCTAAATTAGAACTTGCTTTTGTAAACAAAAAAACACATGAACCATTTTTCTGTTTCCAGCGAGCCTCTGCTGTCATAGCAGTTTAACAAGATCACCCTCTTTGCAAGGTGTGCCAGCTCACTGCAGTGCGTGCTGATGCATTAACAACACTCCTAATCCATTAGAGAACTGCACCGCTCCACCCTGACCACACCATGACTGTTTACTGGGACCATAAAACCCTTTCCCGACATGCACATGACATCACGTCATCTCGTTTGTGAGTCAAAAACAAGCGTTAGAGGGACACAAAGGGACAGAGGTTGACAGAATGTCTTCCCTTTTTCGGGATGGACATAATAAAACAGAACTTAACTACTTTTTTTTTTTTTTATAACAGAATGATTATTAATAGGTTTTGAGGAAGATATCGGGTTGTTTTCATAGCCCCTCCCTTATCTAGTGTGCCCATTCCTGTAAGTGCCATTTTTTCCTGGATGCAATTCAAATGAACACTGACTGACAGAGTGTTCCCTCTCAATTCCATTGCGTTTTATTGTATTATTATTATTATTATTATTATTATTATTATTATTATTATTACTATGAACTGATAAGCCAGCTAGCAGGCTGGACTGGAACTCCAAATTCAATTTAAAAGATATTGGAGTTATTTTTCAGGATTCCCTTGTAATGAAGAGTTCACTTTCCATGTGGACACGAATGCTCCCTTCCTAAACACACAGTCTCAGCTTTAAATTGCAGACCCCATTTACAGATCATAAACAGCCCCTGGCCATGCACAGTATATTGTATGTCTCTCCCATCGGCACCTCAGAATAGCCTGCACGATTGAATTAATCGCGCTGGCGCAAAGCAAACGGTAGAACTAACATGTTCACAAATTCAGATCATATTGCCCGAGTACATTTGACAAACAAGACACGTTTTATAACATAACCGCATTACTAATTTATTTAAAGGAACATATTCCAATCCCTGCATTTTGACTTTGATACAGCAGTTTTTTTCTAATGCTAGAATGCACAGAGAACCCATCTGAAGAACAATCAGATTCAGCTTGAAACGAGGTCGATTGACACTGGGAGGCAATGCAGTAATTTGTATTGGTTTCTACAGCTGTTAACAATAAGCATTCCAACTAATTCATTCCTCTAAGCAGCATCTAGGGCAGTGGCAGAGCTGTTATTTTAATAACGCAACGTATATGGCGCTAATAACCCTCCAGGTCAGTTGTGCTCACATTTATCTGGTGTAAAAGATTCCCGGGAGGTGGGCATTCAAGCTGCTATGGCTGTACAAATCCAGGCTGCACCGCTCTAATTCAACCACCAGGGGGCACAGCTCTGACGGCTGGTTGCTCTCCTGCATCCCGAGTGGCTGAGGACGCTCTCTGGTTAAACGTAACTGCTGAGCTGCAGCGTATATATCAGAGAATCCCTTTTCAAGGTGCATTTACCATTTCAAATAGAACAAGAACAGAGCAGGGCTGTGAGTCGTCAGTGTTATGGAAAGCCCCATATTAATCTCCCCTTTAAGGAGAACTAGGTGAAAGTTTACGAGTCTGACGTGCTTAAATGTCACCTAGATAGCCCCAAATATATATATATATATATATATATATATATATATATATATATATATATATATATATATATATATATATATATATATATATATATATGCGTGTGTGTGTGTGTATATATATATATGTATATACACACACACACACACACACACACACACACACACACACACATATATATATAAACTAGAAGGCATAAAGTGCACCACAATGCTTGTTATTAGAGGTGCAAACCAATGCAAGGCAATTTATAAATGCCTTATTGCAAAAAAGGTCTCAATAAAGATCCAGATACGTTTATCGCTGTTGGCAAAGGCTTGTAGCTTGATGGTAGACCTTTTAGAGACGTCTTGGTTGCACACTCATCCTATAACTTCTATTTATAAGAACATGACCACTGCAAATTACTTATTAAAACTTATTACATTTTATTGTTAAAAACAAAAGCAGCATATAAACAGGTATCTATACACTATCTATGATAGATAGCTATGCAGCGTTAGCTCAGTGGCGCGCAGAGGCAGGGGCGCTTATCTGACGGAGTGTGAGGTCTCTTGGGGCAGGACAGGAGCTGCAGTGTTTAGAAAAGGCAAGGCTGCTGCTCTGTATAATTCATGGACATCACAGGGATCACTGACAGACACCCACGCAATCAAATTCGGGAACAGGCTGTCCCAAAGTCTGAGCAATCTATTCTTTGATCAATATCTGTATGTATGTATGTATGTATTTATGTATGTATGCACTGTGTGAACATGTACATTTCACTACCTGTTTCACAGACTCTATACTATAGCCTACTCACTTATACATTATGTATAAGTGAATTATGCACAGCAGAATTTGTTATTGGCATTGACATCCCTCAGTTACAGAAACTCTACATCATGAAAACCATTAAAAGAGAATCTGTTTTCAGAGAAATGTATATAAATAAATAAATACATAGTGTGGATATTCAGTGCAAAGAGAGTCTTAGGGAGTAGAGTTGTCAGGAATGTTCATGCTGGCATTTAAAAAAAAAAAAATCTTTCATTCATAGCATTGCGATACAGTACGGTTTGAAAGCTACATAAAGAAAGCGGTGATTAAAGACTCATGAGGCTCTCCTGTCTTTAATGCACACTGATCCTGTTACAGGGATCAGATCTTAGAAGTGGAATCAAGGCTGCATATATCACTACAGCCTGAAGGTTAGTAAAGGGCTTTCACCACCAGCCTCCTGGAGCTCACCGCGTCAGTCCAGGCACTGAGGACCCGTGCTCTGTATTCTATCAAACCATGCAAATTAAATATTACATTCCTGCGATTTTCTGACTTCGCTTGGTTTGTTAGTTGCATGTGTTTTTTTTGTTTCTTTGATTCAGGATATGCTGATTTATCAAGTACAACATTACAAATCTTTAAACTTACTGGTATCTCCCAACTTTCATGTGCTGAAGGCCACTTACAAACAGACCAATGGAAAGAAATTGACAGAGAGGGATAAAGTAACAGCCTTGTTTTATTCTAGCTTTTGAAATGCCTGAATAGCCCAGAGTGTGTAAAAAAAACAGCAAAGAAGCTTAACGAGATTCAACACAAGAACAACGATACCAGGGTGATAATGTTGCCAGTGCTATCACTCCTCTAAGTTACTGCAGTGAAAATGCATCATGTAAGACCACACTGCTACTGCACACCCACAGCGTGCTCGTGACTTGAATTGCTGAAACTGAAAATCCCTGCAGCATTGAACCGACATTCCCAATGCTGCGGTTTTCGCATTTAATGCAGATAGCAATCTGCAGTTAAAATTGTAGTTGCAATGTTGGTACAGTAACGTGACTGCAGCGGTGCAGATCAGAAGTGAGATATGGAAGTTAAAGTGCAGTTCATATGAGAATGTGGCGCAGTGGTCAGAGCAGAAGACTGGAGGCTTCCTCCTCCTCCTCCTCCTCCTCCTCCTCCTCCTACTGTACTCAGCTCAGCCTGACCTCCCTGGGGGGTGAGTCGCTTTACCTCCCCCACAATGACTTCAAATAATCATTTGGATGTGAATCCTGGCAAGGCAGGGTCCCTTTGAAAGATTATATTTACAGCTCATCTGTGCTGTTCTTAGCTTTTTTAAATGGTTTTCTAAGTGCTATACCTATACCGGGTGTACATGGTGTTTTCTTAAGCATTAAATTTCGATTAGTTTTTCTTCCCAAACGAGTGACTGTTGATGTAGGTTTTATTGGGTGTGGAAAGTGCTGAGAATTCAACCTGACTTTACATACGATCCTATTAGAATGAGTTACTGAGGCTGCTCCACTATAGTTTTACCAGCATCTCAAAGCACTTTGCAAAGCAAGTAATTAACTGCAGTGGACATCTCAGCATACATTATGCACTGAGCAATACTCTACACACATACAGTAAGTCACAAACTCTCATGCTTCTCTTTTAGTTTCAGTTGTTTGGTGTGTTTTTGGGCGTGCGTCTGTGCGTGTGTGCTCCAGTTCAATGGATCACTGGCAGTACCAGGCTGATGAATCATACAGTGTGCCAGAGTACATACAGTTCAGCTTTACAGGATCCCGTTATGAAGATGCCTGTGGATGTTTCTTGACTCTCTTTCTGACATGGTCTTATCTGCACTCCCATACAATCTATACAAAGCTCTCTGACATTCTGCAGTCTCTATTAATGCACAACAAGAAGTGGTTAAACTGAAAAAGATAAAGCAGTACAGCCTTTCAAACCTCTCAAAACCACAGCGTGTCTTTTTAGATATACCAGTAGCAAAACAAACAGTATCCATCTCTCTGATCCCCTCTATTTTAAAAGCTGTTGTTAACCTTTTCTATGTCGTCATCATCTCTCACTCTGTCTCTGGGTTAGGGTTAGGGTTAACACAGTGGTGCTGTGCAGAAGTGTTGAAATGGGTTAGGGTTAACACAGTGGTGCTGTGCAGAAGTGTTGAAATGGGTTAGGGTTAACACAGTGGTGCTGTGCAGAAGAGTTGAAATGGGTTAGGGTTAACACAGTGTTAACACAGTGGTGTCGTGCAGAAGAGTTGAAATGGGTTTGGATATTTACTGTTTAAAGCACATTTAATTCTGGCAGCCCAGTCTAACAATAATCTCACTTTTTTTTTTTGTTAGAAATCTTATGTGAGACACGGTGCCAGTAACAGATTAAAAAAAAAACAAAAAACTAAAAAAAACATTGTATTGGAGAATCTCAATAAATCCATTAAAACCATTTTTTAAAATACATTATGAATTTTCACGGTCCACGAAATGAACAAAATAATATCTGCATGACTAAGATAAGTGGGAGATTTAATTTCCAAACTGGGAATCAGGATACATCAATCACACTCCTCCTTGTGTAACCAGAGGCGTTGAATAAAAGCTTGACACTCATACATGAGGCCCCTTCCCACCCACAGCCAGGACTGTTTTCACAATTAACATGTTACTGAAGTGAAAAACACCCTAGTGTTCTGTCAAAGGGATACACTGTCAGAATGCTGATTTAACAGCTTGGTACACCTGCGTTTGTTTCTCCAATGCAATGATGTGGTAGGCGTACCTGTACCACTAAATGATACTCCTTGCAAAGAAAAGTGTAACCTCAAAAGTACATTGCCCAGAAGGATGAAGGAAATGCCAAAAAAAATTAATTTACATTCTATTCCACTGTTCATATAGATGAAAGATAGGGAGCCCCCCCCCCCCCCCCCACACACACACATTCGTTTCAAAGTTATTGAAGGGAAATCCCCAGAACAATTCGTCTGCAACTGAAACGTACAAAAAAAAATACTATACTGTTTGCAAAAACACAATAGTACTATATGCACGCTGCGTGTGATGTGAATCAAATAAATACAAAAAAAATGAACTGAATCATACTACAGTATTTAGACTATTGAAGTGTATATTAAACTGAATATTGGGGTGTACTTTTAAAACCCCTGTTGCTGTTTTATTGTTCTACAACGCTTCCACCATCGAGATGTACAGGCATGACTGTGTTTCTTTCTTTCTTTGTTTAGTGCCTCTGATGGTCCCTGTAGGGCAGGCCATGCTTTGGTGTGAAGGTGTGGTACAGTGAGCATTGTGATCGTGTCGGATCCTCTCTCGCTGCCCTCTGATGAACTTTGTGTAAAGAAGTCTTACAAAGACATACACACCACATTTTTTGCTCCAGTGCAAAGGATAACAAAACTGTTCTGATATCGACAAGAAACCACTTGGATGCACTTAAGAGTCCATATCCCTTTTGAACACAGTGATCGGCAGGGCTGAATTCAGCTTCTAAATGGTGTATATATATATATATATATATATATATATATATATATATATATATATATATTGCTTCACAATTGTTCTGATATTTGCATGGGCAGATCAGGGTACAGTTTATTTTTGTTTGTTTAGAACTAGGAACCATATGGACATCTTTATAAGTATAATTAAAAAAAAACAACCCTCAAAGGCATTATTAAAACGTTGCTTGAATGTTATATCATCACCATAGACACACGGTAAACCCATAAACTCAATGCCTAAGTGCCTAAGCACACACTCAAGCAGAAAGCATTAAAACAGCACTCTATCTGTTTGGACACTGTTAAGGACCTTGACCTTGTGTTGTTTAAAACACTGCTAGGTCTGCTTAGCAGCCACTGTGTTGATCAGACTTTCCATTAAAACATGCTGCATGTACTGCAACAAGTGGACTACATTAAATCTGATTTTCAATATGCTGCAATGCAGTTCTAGTGAGAAAACACAGGGTCCTTCATTTAAAAACAGAACATGTATTTCATTATATGTGTACTCTTTCTATTTAACTGCTTGTGATTGCCAGGACTACAGTAAGCAAGAAGCCTCTTGCATCTGACTTCTGTACCAGGTTGTCTGGATTGTGACAGAGTGTGCCTATTATTGCTAATCGGTACGAGCGTTCAGATGCAGCAGCAAAGGGGTTAACAACAAAATCAATCTGTTTTCAGCGTAACCACTGTGAAATGCTGAGCTGAGATCTGTAAATAGTGAAATGCTTATTAAAGGATTAAGACCATATTCAGGAAACACTTAAAAGAACATGCAAAGGGTGTAACTATGTTTAGACTGAAAGTGCACACTTCTTGAAAATGTCCTGGTATTGAAAATCAGGTAAACAGTATTGCATTAAACAAGCGCTGTGCTCTCAAACATCATGTGAGATGTCCAAACGTCTTCAGCCAGTCCTGCCTGCCAGACAGAGGCTATGATACAGCCCTGTTAGTGTGACAAAGAAAGCTCAGATAGACCCACCTTATTTCTGCAAGATCTCTAAATATAGTAACTTTAGAGAAGTTCACTAACCACGTCAAAACACATCAAAGAGCCTGTGAGCTCGGAGTGACCTCGACGTCTCTTGTAATGCTGACCCTTTCATTCTATGAGGAGCTACTGTCAAGCACAAGATAACCTCGAGCAGACCAGACCCCAGATGTATTTGAGGCACTGTGGAAGGAGACAAGGAGGGCCTTGCTGGTTTTAAGTGACAAGTAAACCCATTATCACATTGCTGTTAGCGGAATCCGAAAGGAATGCAACTGCAAGGGGAATCTCTCTCGCTTTCATTGAGATTCCAAATCCCGTTACTCTGCCATAAGACAATATGGTGCAGTCTGGGTAAAAAAAACGTCACAAAGGTCCATTGACAGCACAGCGAATGCAGCATGTCACCGAGCTGCGTAACTGATTTGGTCAGACTGTGGAAGCAGCACATAGCTGACTTTTTAATACTCAAATTCACAAACAGCAAAAAAAAAAAAAAAAAAAAAAAAAGGAAAGACCAAAGCACATTTCATTTAACAGCTATTGCCCTCGTAATTCTGCCATCATTCGTTGCTAGCTGTTACATTTTTTTTTTAAAATTTACCACGCTTTTTGAAACAAAGGACGCATGTAAAATGTAGAAGTTACAGAATTTGGAATCGATGGTCGCTTATAGAATTGTGACTGAAGGGCTCACGTTTGCATGTTTCCAAAGAGGATGGGAATTGTACTGTGCAATGCTGTATATCTGGTTCATTGTAAATCCAGTCCCCCAGGAGCTGGTTGTTGTTTTTTAAACTGTAATAGCAGTGGCACCACCTTCATCTGAGCCCCTGCTGGTTTTGTAATAGGGGTTGTTGATGCTGTTAATGCATGATGGTTGAGGGCTAGAGCTTGTTTGCAGATCTATGTAAGTGTTTGAGTGCCTGATGCCCATTGGAAACTATGTATTTTTTTTTATTTTATTTTTTTACTCATGGAATAACGTGAGTGCATTAACCAGTGAAAAGGAAACTCCTTCTCTTCACACATACTGTAACAACCAGTTCATCTTTACATACAATACGGTATGCTGTCAAATTGAGCCAATTAGCACCTAGAAGCATTATTCAATTGGAACTATAGCGTGCAAGTGTGTCTCAGTGACAGTGGATGTTTAATAATACATTAGTTTATTGTAATATGTTATTTTTCTTGCACATGTAAACTCTGATCTTTTTTTATTACTGTTTTTGCTAGTTTTAAAAATCCATGTTCATGTTCTGTCATAGATTCAGCTTGTATTGAAAATCCCAATTAGCTGTTTAAAGGGATTATTTATTTTTTATTTTTGAAAGGCTTACTGTACATGGCAGATTTGCATGCCACATTTAAACATGGGAAAGACGCCAAACTAAGAGATCTAAGCACATCTTCAGGGGGTGTCCACAACCAGGCACAAAACCTTTTTTTCTGCAGGCAGCCTAAATGAAAACCAAGTATTAACAATATCAGGAGTAGAAACATAAAGCGCTAAAAGAAAGAACGCATTTTCCACTTTAAAAAAGGAGGAGTTGTCTGGAGGTGTTGTATGTGGTTCTACTGTATGATACCTACTGTATGGTTGCCTTTGTGTGCCTCGGGCTGGCTGTGTACAGTATCACTGTTTTCATATCTTTCCATTTGTTACGGGCAATCTGAGTCATTATCTTTTATTGTTGTTTATGCAGTAGGCTGTTACTAGTGATCCACATGAGTGATCAGCATTGGAGGCAAGTCAATGCACACCACACTTTCAGAATCATTTAGAAATCCCAAAACAACTGTAATCCTCACCCCTTGCACCTCCCACCTCTATTTTACCTTACGATTCTCAACTTCGAATAGAGTGCATCAGAACTTAATGAGGATTTTAAAAATGATGTTTTTCACATGGCTGGGCTGACATGGTTGTAATCAGCCCTCTGAATCACTGACATGGACCTGGTGGAAGATTAGGAGGTCCCTACTGGACCATACGAACAGGATGGTTTCCTCCTACAGTACCTGTCCCATCATCCAGGGGCCCGAAGTGGCAGATCTGGCTGATGTTGTGCACCCAGGTGTTCATCTCCTCCTGGGTCTTGGCCACCAGGTAGAAGGTGCGGAAGGAGGTCTTCACTACGAAGATGTGGTTGTTCATGAACTCCCTCTTGACCACGCCAGCGTCGGAGCGTGTGTGCATGTGGACCCCGCACTCGTTCAGGTCGATCACACGCAGCGGCTTTTTGGAGTTCTTGTTGCGGTAGTACTCCAAGACGTCAGGGTTTCCACTCATCCGCCCCCGGCGCAGCACGAACCAGCGCTTCCGCCAAGCCTATAGACAATGGAGAAGCACAGCAAGGGAGTGAGCCAGAGAGAATTGCTAGGGTTGTGAAGTGAAGGGTTAGCTGAGCCCAATTCACACAACAGGTTTGAGGACTGTTTTGTTAAGAGTTTTTTTTCTTTTCTTTAAAGCCCACACTGTATTGATAAATGAGATCATATTATTATTATTATTATTATTATTTATTTCTTAGCAGACGCCCTTATCCAGGGCGACTTACAATTGTTACAAGATATCACATTATTTTTACATACAATTACCCATTTATACAGTTGGGTTTTTACTGGAGCAATTTAGGTAAAGTACCTTGCTCAAGGGTACAGCAGCAGTGTCCCATACCAGGGATTGAACCCACAACCCTCCGGTCAAGAGTCCAGTGCCCTAACCACTACGCCACACTACTGCTCATAGTTCATACAGCTTTTTACAGCTGTTTTAGATAGGGTTTATTAATTTGTTAAGATTTTTCAAAGCACTAAGAGAATGTTTAGAAGCAAACAAACAAAAAAAGTCTATAAAGTTTGGTAAAGTAGACTCGCTGTATGAGAAAAGACTCCACCTTGCCAGTGGTAACAATCAGAAAACATACTGTTTTAAGGACTTTGGTGCTAGATTTGTCCACACCTGATTTAACAAAGACTGTACCTAACTGTTTCTAAGTCAAATGGAAATGCTGGTATGTAAATGATATTGTGTTTTTATGAAGCGTTTACAAACTGCATTGGCCTCACATTCAGACACCACGACTTTTATTTTTGGTCAGGCTTTTTGTGGGGAAATACAGCATTTCCCAGAATCAGAAAACGTTTGAAAGAGGAAGTTAACTGTACACAATGTATGGCCTGCCTCAAACCTACTGCCAGCTATTTCTATAAGAATGCAGTTCTTGAGAAAGGAGAGCAGTAAATACAACTGCTTTTTCTTTCTTTTTTTACCCTTGTAATGGGAGGAGGATGTATTTGCCCCTTTTGTTTCATGGTTGCTTTTACAAACAGGAAGGCATTGTTCATTTTAGAGATGACATATAGTAGTACACTGTGATTGTATTAATTCTGGATGCATGGATAAGAAGACTATCCAGATCCTTTACTTATATGACTAATACAACTCATTTCATTTCTGCTATCCGATTGTTGTTCACTGGCTTTCTGCCTATTAAAAAATAGTTGCTATTTTCACTAGCTTCACTAGCACTAGGCCTGAATTACATTGAATATATAATAGATCTAGCACTACTACTACTCCCTGGATCTAACAAGCAACAACTGTGTGGGAGAGCCAATAGTAATTTTCATATGAGTATTGCTGAACAAAACGGGGAAATAGCACATTTGCATGTGTACTAAGGCATAGTATCACCTGTAAAACAACTTTTCTTTCCACAGAACTTTATTCAAATGAATGTTAGTCATGGTTAAATTGAACTGGCAGTGTGAAAAAGTGTATTATTATTATTATTATTATTATTATTATTATTAGTACTATTAATAACTTTAGACTTTAAACTGACTTGTGTTCAAAGACAGGATTCTTTTTCTTTTACACATTTCATGCAAACTAAGAAACTGCCTGTTTATACCACAGACACCCACCTAATCATGTACAGTATGATACATCTAATGAATGTGGTTGTCAATTCACACTTATGAAGGCTGACATAACTAGACAGCAATAACCGTTTACAAACGGGAGGTACATGCGGCTTAATTAACAGAGGCTCACGAAGATCCAAGAGAGTGCATTCGGCTACAACAAAGACTTGTGTGTGTGTGTGTGTGTGCGTGCGTGTGTGTGTGTGCGTCCTCTCTGATGATCCTTTCACTTTCAGCAGAGTCGAAGCGACGCGTCACAATCCGAGACACATTTCAGGTGAGAGGCCTGAGCAGACAGACGCTGGTGCAGAGAAGCTTCAGAGCTGATCTAACGTCTATTATAAAAGCATACAGTGCGGTGTGCTGGGCAGGCTGCTGCTACAGGGCTGACCGCTTTGCACTGCAATCCAGACAGCAGGGCTTCTTGTGACTGAGTACACTGACACATACCCAGTTCTGACAAGCTGTTCATTTAACTGGCTAGCTCTGAGTCACTCAAATTGAAACTAATGAAGAAGAAACAAAAACAAAACAAAAACATTAACCAGCTCCATTGGAAACTCTAGAAAGGGAAGGGCTAAATTGAGGATAGACATTTCAGTTACATGTAAAACAGTCCTAGTGGGTTTTAGTAGTAGTGCTTACTAAGCCAGTTGCTAAATTATATATTATATATGGCAGCTGATTTGTATGATTCCTAACTTAGCGACAATGAGACAGATGATATAGGACATGCAAAAACCTACTGCAAAAGTATTGAAAAAAATCTGCTGTAAACTGCTGTCATCCACACCAGCAGTGAGTACAGTACACTGTACTTTTCAATTGCTGGTGAAGTAAATTGTCACAAGTTTGACATGGTTGTGTTATGATGTTCAACAGGGATTTCTTGTGTATATATATATATATTACTGAATGTTGCATTGCAGCACCATATCTCTAAATACCAGTGCTCTCATGACATCAAGGCCAGTAGATTGTTAATGCAAGGAAAATAAACAGGAAGTTGGGCAAAGTGGATCTATCAGTTACCGAACCACAAACCACTTTTTATTCGTTTTTTTACATCTGAAGAGAAATGTGTAAAGAGTATGTAAGCGCGCATATTATTATTATTATTATTATTATTATTATTATTATTATTATTATTTATTTCTTAGCAGACGCCCTTATCCAGGGCGACTTACAATCGTAAGCAAAAACATTTCAAGCGTTACAATACAAGTGCATATATACAAGTTTACATATGAGTTTTCAATTCACTTTAATTCAAAGTACAAAGCG